>NC_090317.1:25924300-26549300 GCF_039906515.1 Pseudorca crassidens
CTGTCCGAGATTCTCTATGATACCACCCAGGTCACATTAACATACGAAGAGTCTTCTGGAGTGATTAAGACAATACACCTGATGCACGATGGCTTCATTTGCACAATCAGATACAGGCAAACAGGTTTGTTGTGAAAGGGTGGTGATGTATACAACCACATCAGTCTTATGAAATTTTTGCTGGCCACAGTCTGAGATATAAGCATTAACCTATAGACATTCTTCAATTCAACCAAATTTCACTTGCATTATCAAATTATCTTCCATTGAAAATGAAAAACATAAGTGACATGAAAGCTGATTCCTTAAAAACATACAGTACATTTCTCTTTCTGTGTCTCAGCTCTCAAGAAAGTTGAGTTCTAGGTACCTAGTCTAACTGTGTACCGGTCCCTACTCACCACCAAATCTTCCCAAAAATGCAGCTGCAAGATATGAGTCTCACTGAAACTAACTCAAGCCCTATATAACCTCTATAAGCCTCAGTTGATGGCAACATGTCTTTAAAAGTCACAACTTTTGATTATACTTCATCCTTTCGGTTTATAAAATGCCCAAATCCAGTTACTTGAATGCTGGAATTGGTCAAAACCTGACCCTCTGACTTTGTAGCACAGGTTAAATAAACTGAAAGTATTTTTGTCTGTAATTGTTTTTAAAAAAACATGTTTATAATATCAGTTTCATCACCTCAACTACTGGATGGGTTATTACTTCTAAAGTTCCTATAGTTAAATTATTCTATAATTATAATATACAGTATTTAAAATTTTTTCATATTTGGTGACCACAACTATGAGAATATATATATCTATGAGATGAGATGCCCAGGCATTAGATATCAGAGGTCAATCTCTAATATTTTATTTTGAATGTAAAAGCATCCATACTAAAGAAAAGAACACTAGAACTTTCTGATTGTTCAGTGTTGAGCGCCTAGCTTTGTTCTCATTATTTTTATTTTGATCCCTTCAGGACCTCTTATTGGGCGCCAGATTTTCAGATTCAGTGAAGAAGGCCTTGTGAATGCTCGGTTTGACTACAGCTACAACAACTTCCGCGTCACCAGCATGCAAGCTGTGATAAATGAAACCCCTTTGCCCATAGATCTGTACCGATATGTTGATGTCTCTGGTAGAACAGAGCAGTTTGGAAAATTCAGTGTAATTAATTACGATTTAAATCAGGTCATAACTACTACAGTGATGAAGCACACCAAGATCTTCAACGCCAATGGACAAGTCATTGAAGTCCAGTATGAAATCCTAAAGGCAATTGCCTACTGGATGACTATTCAATATGATAATATGGGCCGAATGGTAATATGTGATATCAGAGTAGGAGTAGATGCCAATATAACAAGATATTTCTATGAATACGATGCTGATGGGCAACTTCAAACTGTTTCTGTAAATGATAAAACCCAGTGGCGTTATAGTTATGATCTGAATGGCAACATCAACCTCTTAAGCCACGGGAATAGTGCTCGTCTTACTCCTCTCCGATATGACCTCCGAGATCGCATCACCAGACTAGGAGAAATTCAGTATAAAATGGATGAAGATGGCTTTCTGAGGCAGAGGGGAAATGACATATTCGAATATAATTCTAATGGTCTGCTGCAGAAAGCCTACAATAAGGCTTCTGGCTGGACTGTGCAGTATTACTACGATGGGCTTGGGCGACGTGTCGCCAGTAAGTCCAGCCTAGGACAGCACCTCCAGTTCTTTTATGCAGACCTTGCCAACCCCATAAGAGTTACTCATTTGTACAACCACACGAGCTCAGAGATTACATCCCTGTATTATGATCTCCAAGGTCACCTTATTGCCATGGAGCTAAGCAGTGGTGAAGAATATTACGTAGCCTGTGATAATACAGGAACCCCGCTAGCCGTGTTCAGCAGTCGAGGTCAGGTGATAAAAGAGATACTGTACACGCCTTATGGAGATATCTATCATGACACTTACCCTGACTTTCAGGTCATCATTGGTTTTCATGGAGGACTCTATGATTTCCTTACTAAATTAGTGCACCTGGGGCAAAGAGACTATGATGTTGTTGCTGGTAGATGGACGACGCCTAATCATCACATATGGAAACAGTTGAACCTCCTTCCTAAACCATTCAACCTCTACTCTTTTGAAAATAACTATCCAGTTGGCAAAATTCAAGATGTTGCAAAGTATACCACAGGTATTTAAACGGTGTAACACTTTATGCTAAGGTAAAGAGAAAACTCGTTTATCACATAATCTCAATGCCTTTGTAAATATGCTTCCTCTTCCTGCCAGCTAGCCCACAAGTTATTGTGCAGTCACTCTCTTCCTTAGTCTTCTAGAGTGAGCAGAACTGTGTATGTTGGCATAAAACATGATGCTTTTGCATCCCAGTACATTTTCTCTTTCCTTTTAAGCTTTCTTTTTGTAGTTTTCACTCTTAAAAGTTTCTACAAATAATTTCATAGAAGAAAAATCGGGATTCTGTTGCATCAAGTAAATCTAATATCACAGTCTGTGTGGCCTTATTACCACTACCACATTGAGAATTTCCACACAGTAAACTGAGCTGATCTCTGTGATTATCCATGAATCAAAAGCTTTCCCTGGGGAACGGATCATATGTTTTGGAGTGGGTGACATAAGGGGGAGTTTATCCCTAACTTACCATTGGCTAAACATATCGAAGGCAGGAGAGGCATCTTTCAAGCTTTCCACAAAATTTGTAAAGTATGGGCTTTAAAATCTTTTTTTCTTTTAAATTTTTGTCTCACAGACATTGGAAGTTGGTTGGAGCTATTTGGTTTCCAACTACACAATGTACTACCTGGATTTCCCAAACCAGAATTAGAAAATTTGGAATTAACTTATGAGCTTCTACAGCTTCAGACAAAAACTCAAGAGTGGGATCCTGGAAAGGTTAGTATATGTTTTACCATCTCTATTTAGCTGAAAAAAACAGAAGAGCATCCAACACCGTGAAACATATATTTGCTTACTTATGTTTGAGTCTTCTTGAATATTCACTTAAATGTCCATGATTAATAAGGAGGTAGAAAAAAGCTTCCATGAGGAAAGGATCAGGGAATTGGAGCTTTGGGAAAAGAAAAGACTAATGTGTGACTTGATGACTGCTGCAGAAGAAAAAAGTGGAACTGAACTTTAACAATTCTAAAATGGGCTACCAAGGGCAATTATGGAGGGGGACTTCCCTGGCGGTCCAGTGGTTAAGACTTTGCCTTCCAATGCAGGGGGTGTGGGTTCGATCCCTGGTGGGGGAGCTAAGATCCCACATGCTTCATGGTCCAAAAACCGAAACATAAAACAGAAGCAGTATTGTAAAAAATTCAATAAAGACTTTAAAAATGGTCCACATCAAAAAAAATCTTTAAAATAAAAAAGGGGCAATTATGGATTCTATATAGAGAAAATTGTTCACTAAGAGACGTAAAACATCAGATCTCCAACTGCAAAATAATTCAGGGCATAGTGCATTAAGAGCATGGGAATAACAAATTAAATTATTCTGATAAATGGGACTTCCCTGGCAGTCCGGTGGTTACGACTCTGACCTCCATGGCACGGGGCACAGGTTCAATCCCTGGTTGGGGAACTAGGATCTTGCATGCCTCATGATGCAGCCAAAAAAAAAAAAAATTATTCTGATAAAGAAAAAGTATAAAAATACAAACACATGGGCTTCCCTGGTGGCGCAGTGGTTGAGAGTCCACCTGCCAATGCAGGGGACACGGGTTCATGCCCCGGTCTGGGAAGATCCAACATGCTGCGGAGCAGCTGGCTCCCTGAGCCATGGCCACTGAGCCTGTGCATCCAGAGCCTGTACTCCACAACGGGAGAGGCCACAATGGTGAGAGGCCCACGTACCACAAAAAAAAAAAAAAAAAAGGAGGCTAAACAATACACTACTTAATAATGAAGTGATCACTGAAGAAATCAGAGGAAATCAAAAAAATACCTAGAAAAAAATGACAATTGAGACACGACGACCCAAAACCTATGGGATGCAACAAAAGCAGTTCTAAGAGGGAAGTTTATAGCAATACAATCCTGCCTTAAAAAAACAGGAAACATCTCAAATAAACAACCTAACCTTGCACCTAAAGCAATTAGAGAAAGAACAACAAAAACAGCCCAAAGTTAGCAGAAGGAAAGAAATCATAAAGATCAGATCAGAAATAAATAAAAAAGAAATGAAGGAAACGATAGCAAAGATCAATAAAACTAAAAGCTGGTTCTTTGAGAAGATAAACAAAATTGATAAACCATTAGCCAGACTCATCAAGAAAAAAAGGGAGAAGACTCAAATCAATAGAATTAGAAATAAAAAAGGAGAAGTAACTGACACTGCAGAAATACAAAGGATCATGAGAGATTACTACAAGCAACTCTATGCCAAGAAAATGGACAACCTGGAAGAAATGGACAAATTCTTAGAAATGTACAACCTGCCAAGACTGAACCAGGAAGACATAGAAAATATGAACAGATCAATCACAAGCACTGAAATTGAAACTGTGATTAAAAATCTTCCAACAAACAAAAGCCCAGGACCACATGGCTTCACAGGCAAATTCTATCAAACATTTAGAGAAGAGCTAACACCTATCCTTCTCAAACTCTTCCAAAATATAGCAGAGGGAGGAACACTCCCAAACTCATTCTACAAGGCCACCATCACCCTGATACCAAAACCAGACAAAGATGTCACAAAGAAAGAAAACTACAGGCCACTATCACTGATGAACATAGATGCAAAAATCCTCAACAAAATACGAGCAAACAGAATCCAACAGCACATCAAAAGGATCATGCACCATGATCAAGTGGGGTTTATTCCAGGAATGCAAGGATTCTTCAATATATGCAAATCAATCAATGTGATAAACCATATTAACAGATTGAAGGAGAAAAACCATATGATCATCTCAATAGATGCAGAGAAAGTTTTCGACAAAATTCAACACCCATTTATGATAAAAACCCTGCAGAAAGTAGGCATAGAGGGAACTTTCCTCAACATAATAAAGGCCATATATGACAGACCCACAGCCAACATCGTCCTCAATGGTGAAAAACTGAAACCATTTCCACTAAGATCAGGAACAAGACAAGGTTGCCCACTCTCACCACTGTTATTCAACATAGTTTTGGAAGTTTTAGCCACAGCAATCAGAGAAGAAAAAGAAATAAAAGGAATCCAAATCAGAAAAGAAGAAGTAAAGCTGTCACTGTTTGCAGATGACATGATACTATACATAGAGTATCCTAAAGATGCTACCAGAAAACTACTAGAGCTAATCAATGAATTTGGTAAAGTAGCATGACACAAAATTAATGCACAGAAATCTCTTGCATTCCTATACACTAATGATGAAAAATCTGAAAATGAAATTAAGAAAACACTCCCATTTACCAATGCAACAAAAGAATAAAGTATATAGGAATAAACCTACCTAAGGAGACAGAAGACCTGTACGCAGAAAATTATAAGACACTGATGAAAGAAATTAAAGATAATACAAATAGATGGAGAGATATACCATGTTCTTGGATTGGAAGAATCAACACTGTGAAAATGACTCTACTACCCAAAGCAATCTACAGATTCAATGCAATCCCTATCAAACTACCAATGGCATTTTTCACAGAACTAGAACAAAAAATTTCACAATTTGTATGGAAACACAAAAGACCCCGAATAGCCAAAGCAATCTTGAGAAAGAAAAATGGAGCTGGAGGAATCAGGCTCCCTGACTTCCGACTATACTACAAAGCTACAGTAATGAAGACAGTATGGTACTGGCACAAAAACAGAAATATAGACCAATGGAACAGGATAGAAAGCCCAGAGATAAACCCACACACATATAGTCACCTTATCTTTGACAAAGGAGGCAAGAATATACAGTGGAGAAAAGACAGCCTCTTCAATAAGTGGTGCTGGGAAAACTGGACAGCTACATGTAAAAGTATGAAATTAGAACACTCCCTAACACCATACACAAAAAAAAAACTCAAAATGGATTAAAGCCCTAAATGTAAGGCCAGACACTATCAAACTCTTAGAGGAAAACATAAGCAGAACCCTCTATGACATAAATCACAACAAGATCCTTTTTGACCCACCTCCTAGAGAAATGGAAATAAAAACAAAAATAAACAAATGGGACCTAATGAAACTTAAAAGCTTTTGCACAGCAAAGGAAACCATAAACAAGACCGAAAGACAACCCTCAGAATGGGAGAAAATATTTGCAAATGAAGCAACTGACAAAGGATTAATCTCCAAAATTACAAGCAGCTCATGCAGCTCAATAACAAAAAACAAACAACCCAATCCAAAAATGGGCAGAAGACCTAAACAGACATTTGTCCAAAGAAGATATACAGACTGCCAACAAACACATGAAACAATGCTTTAACATCATTAATCATTAGAGAAATGCAAATCAAAACTACAATGAGATATCATTTCACACCAGTCACAATGGCCATCATCAAAAAATCTAGAAACAATAAATGCTGGAGAGGGTGTGGAGAAAAGGAAACCCTCTTGCACTGCTGGTGGGAATGTGAATTGGTACAGCCACTATGGAGAACAGTATGGAGGTTCCTTAAAAAACTACAAATAGAACTACCATATGATCCAGCAATCCCACTACTGGGCATATACCCTGAGAAAACCATAATTCAAAAAGAGTCATGTACCAAAATGTTTATTGCAGCTCTATTTACAATAGCCAGGACATGGAAGCAACCTAAGTGTCCATCAACAGATGAATGGATAAAGAAGATGTGGCCGATATATACAATGGAATGTTACGCAGCCATAAAAAGAAACAAAATTGAGTTATTTGTAGTGAGGTGGATGGACCTAGAGTCTGTCATACAGAGTGAAGTAGGTCAGAAAGAGAAAAACAAATACTATATGCTAACACATATATATGGAATCTAAGAAAAAAGAAAAGGTCATGAAGAAACTAGGGGCAAGACGGGTATGAAGACACAGACCTACTAGAGAATGGACTTGAGGATATGCGGAGGGGGAAGGGTAAGCTGTGACAAAGTGAGAGAGTGGCATGGACATATATACACTACAAAACGTAAAATAGATAGCTAGTGGGAAGCAGCCGCATAGCACAGGGAGATCAGCTCGGTGCTTTGTGACCACCTAGAGGGGTGGGACAGGGAGGCGTGGGAGGGAGGGAGACGCAAGAGGGAAGAGATATGGGAACATATGTATATGTATAACTGATTCACTTTGTTATAAAGCAGAAACTAACACACCATTGTAAAGCAATTATACTCCAATAAAGATGTTAAAAAAAAAAACAAGAAAAAACAGTATACAAGGGTAATGAAGCAAAATAATAAATATTACAGAGAGAAAGTCTCTGGAAAAATAGGAATACCAAAACATTCAAGGTTCGGCAGATAATTCCATCACTTAATGAGGTACAAATGACAACAAGAAAAGAACTTTATCTTTTAGCTGAAAGAAAGAGGAATATCTGTGTTTGCCAAAAAAAATGGCTTTAACAAAATAAAACTGAAACTTGGGGTGAGAGGGCTTGAAATTCAAGTATAAAAATTATAAAGGAAACGAAATTCTAAATAAGTACTATAGGCTTATCCCTTTTTGTAAATACATATAACATGTAAATGCTTTTTGTAATTAAACGTCCTGAAAAAAGTTTAACAAAATTTTGAAAATTTCTGATGCTTTGCAATGGATACTTGGAGGTTCATTATTCTCTTCTCTTTATTTCTTAGTACGTTTGAAATCTGCCATAGTAAAAAGTTTTTTTTTTAAAATCCACATAAAAAGATCCATGGACTTGCTGATTTGCCCTTGTGATTTATAAGGTCATAAGCTACTTGAAAGCAAGAATGATGCCTTATACCGTCTCTTTATACCTCACTGTGGCTAATGTATTACTCTACATCCAATAAGAAACAGCTAGTCAGTGTCCGTTGAATGGGTAAAAATAAAATGTCTTTGTTTGGGGGGAACTAGACCCACTTAAGTGCCTTTTAGCTCTGTGATTCTGTGGTATCAAGTTTTAACGTATTTGCTTATGCTTAACTCTTAACTCACCAAGATATCAAGAAATATATGCCAGGTGATCAAGTCACCTGTTAGTCTTTTCCAAAGCTCTGGTGAAGAGATTCCAAACGTGGCTTGTTTTTAAATCACAAACCAGCAAATTAGAGAGAGAAGGAAGCAACCTGGCAAGCCTTTGCTTTCTACAGTGACCAAGCGTATGCTAGGTGTCTAATCGTCTGCTGCCTTTGCTCTGTGCCTTTCTTCTTTCCTAGACCATCCTGGGTATCCAGTGTGAGCTCCAGAAACAGCTCAGGAATTTCATTTCCTTGGACCAACTTCCTATGACTCCCCGATATAATGATGGACGGTGCCTTGAAGGAGGGAAGCAACCAAGGTTTGCTGCTGTTCCTTCTGTTTTCGGCAAAGGTATAAAATTCGCCATCAAGGATGGCATAGTAACAGCCGATATTATAGGAGTAGCCAATGAAGATAGCAGGCGGCTGGCTGCCATTCTCAATAATGCTCATTACCTGGAAAACCTACATTTTACCATAGAGGGGAGGGACACGCACTACTTCATTAAGCTTGGGTCTCTGGAGGAAGACCTGGTGCTCATCGGGAACACTGGGGGGAGGCGCATTCTGGAGAATGGTGTCAATGTCACTGTGTCCCAGATGACTTCGGTGTTGAATGGGAGGACTAGACGGTTTGCAGATATCCAGCTCCAGCACGGGGCTCTGTGCTTCAACATCCGGTATGGGACAACTGTCGAAGAGGAAAAGAATCACGTGTTGGAGATCGCCAGACAGCGTGCTGTGGCCCAGGCCTGGACTAAGGAGCAAAGAAGGCTGCAAGAAGGGGAAGAGGGTATCCGGGCATGGACAGAGGGGGAAAAGCAGCAGCTGCTGAGCACTGGGAGAGTACAAAGTTATGATGGGTATTTTGTTTTGTCTGTTGAGCAGTATTTAGAACTTTCTGACAGTGCCAACAATATTCACTTTATGAGACAGAGCGAAATAGGCAGGAGGTAACAAAAAAAATCTCTGCCTTTGCGTCACCAAAGACTGCCTGTTTTTAAAACATAAAATGGTTTATTGTATTGGTTTTCTAGATCAGAACTCTGTATATGTAAATATGGAGGAGAAACATATCCAACTGCCTTTCAATGTGACGGAAGATGGTATTTTAATATTGTTTGTTTAAACTCTTTAAGAAATGACAGAGATTTTTAGTTCTTGTGTGGCAGTATTCAAAATAACACAAGTAGAACTCAACTAAAAAAAAATTTTTTTCAGCAAGCACCGCTTTCAATTTGTGGAACCATGCCGATGTTCAAATATAAAGAAAGAACCCAAGGTTCTCTATGTCTATTGTGACACGTGGTTTCATATTCAGCTTTTGGCAGAACTTGCGGGCTATTTGAAAGGTGGTGCAATCATATCTGAACCTTGCATTTTGAAAGACTGCCAGCTCTTTCACATGTTCCAGATCTGTTATAGGAAACTTTGAAAGAAGTGTAAAATGTCTTCGGCCACCATCTCCTAGAGTCAGGACCCATTTGCCCTTCATCCCTGATGATTCCTCCTTGCTTGTTGAAATAGATGCCATGTTGTTGTGCTGTGTTTTGGCGTGTGGTGGCTGGGTTCTGTCTACCACGCTTCCCTGTGGGTGTGGTCACCAAACCCAATTGCCACTATTTGCTCGTGTGTACATGATACCAAGGCAGCTGGCCAATGTAACTCCTCCCACCCAACTTGTTTTGACTACATTTTGTACTCAGTTGTCCAGCTGTATTAGTGTCATGAAAACATAGCTTTTATTAACCTGGGTAGGAATTTCTCATTTATATATAGGGTGTGTTTTGGTCATAGTTTCACATTCGTGATTCAGTATTTATACACTAATCCAATGGTTTTGTGCACATGAAAGGTAATTTACTACAAAGTGTGATTCTGGTACAAAAAAAAAAATAGGCTTTCACAGGCATACATGCCTGGGATGCCGACACATTACACTCACTACTACTGCAGAAATTCATAAGAGCCAAAAACCTTTAAAAAAAAAAATAGACATAGTACTAAGGTGAAAGGAAAGTACCAAAGGGAAGACCAAACTAAACATCACGGGAAGTTGCTGCCACATTGTTTCACCCCACTTAGATTTATCTTTCAAATGTGCAATTCTGTATTGAACATCTCCCAGCCATAGGAAATTTAATTAAGTGAGTCCTTTCCAACCTAAAACATTTCAACTAATTATAGAGAGGCAGACTATTTTTTACTAAGATAATTTATATGGTTAGTTATTTTAGTTCTCTGTCTTTGCCCATTTATTTTTGATTTAATCATCTCTCCTGCCTAGGAAAATAGCTATTTTCCAGGAAGGGTTATTTTGTTCTACAATCATTTAAAATGCAGAAAAGATCAGGATTAGTGTTAATATCAGCTGCAGTTTCTCAATCTGTATGAATCCTGTCGTAAAAGAAGCCCCTTGGTGAGCTGGGAGTTTTGTGCCCAGTGACAAAGAGACAGTTTGTAAACTGCTGTGCAATTGTAAGTTACCACAAATGAAAATACAGGACAGCACAATGTGGCCTGTGGAAAATTCTCCTGAGCCAGCTTCAGCACTTTCATCACCAGGTCTGGACACTCACTATGTCTGAAGGAGAATTTATGATGGAATGTCGCAGTTTGGATTCTTTCCAGCCACTACCTAAATGCAGTGTGGGGTCATTGCCTTGCTTTGTGATGACAGTCTTTTTTGAAAATATGCAAAGTCAGAATCCAGGCTCACATTAAGGTTTTTAAAGAGTCTGGCTCCTAACTACACAAAGAGTGAGAGAAAGGCAAGGGCCCGCTGACAGTAGGGGAGGGTGTATCCAGACATTTCATTTTCAAAACCTTCAGGTTGGGATTACACATGTATTCCAAGAGAGAGAAAGAATTCACGATGAACTCATATTGGGGTTTTTTTCCCCTGAATCAGGCCTGTGTTAATGGTATAGTATTTATTCAGGACAGGATCTAAAATTACTAGCAAACTTGTTGAAAATTTGAATACCTCCACACCAGCCTAAAAATGGACCTTAAGTTCCTAGAACCTCTGATGTTCTTTTAAATCAATGGAAAAGTAACTTATGAACTGTATATAAAGAGTGCATTCATAAATGTGATGATGTATTTTATCACTAATCCAAGATGTCAATATTAGAGTCTATTTTGCTTATACTTTAAGCGATTATACTTTTTTGCAATTCACTGATGATGTATCATTTTCAAACTGCTTTAAATATCCATTAGAAACAAGTATTTGAAGCTTTTACTTAATAGTAATTACCATGAACTGTGCATTTCTAGTTTGAAATACATATTTAATTTGTGCCTTTAGTTTCTTAAAGTTATATTTGTATTATATTCAGAAAATGCACTTTTTATCACTTAGAGCTGTGGTTTTAATACTGCCTTGAACTATTACTGTTCTCTTTACCACTTCCAAAGTTTTTTAGGAGGAAAGAGAAAAAAACCCAAAAGGTTAGCACTAATGAGTAGTAAATCTAAGAGAAACATTTTGGCATTTCTTAATAAGAACATGGAGATACTGAGTACATCACTTCCTATTCATGTGAATACAAAGGATGCCTTTATTGACTTGTAGTTCTGAAGTTTAAATTAATGAAAGAACAATTCATTTGTATTTCTTGATGAAAGTAAAAGCATTTTAAAGAGAAATATATGAATTTCTCATACCCAGAAGACAGGTGGCTGACACTACACAGCCACACACCATTCAAGTAAGTTCAAGTGAGAGCACAGCAGTTGGGCTCTCCTATGAAGAATATTCTGGGCCGGAGGCAGGGAATACTCCATGGTTGTTTCTTTTTCCTAGTTAGGCCCATTTTATTTGTGCTTTGTTTTATTTTGTTTTGACTCTTGCACTACAGTCTAGAGATCCAAATGAGCTGAAAAGTTCACAGTTGAACAGACATTTAAATATATTTATTTTTAGTTGTCATTCTAATCATTACTGATTAGAAGCATGATTCCTGAAGGAAAGGGATATAAAGCCCAATTCATACTAATTTTTAGTGAAACACTCACCATATAAATAGGCATATGTTTTATTTTTAACCCAACAAAATAATGTATAAAATAAGCGTGTCCTTTACTGTCAATTTATCTAGAAGATCTATAATATATAGACTATATATATAATATAATATATACAACATAGCCAAATGTATGAAAACTTAATGATGTATAATTTGGAATTCACATGCTATGTAGAGAGGTATACAATTAATTCTAATTTTTGTAAGATTGTTCTTTTTCATTACTATTGACACAGTTTCAAGCATCCTATCATGTTGTTTCTACTTTTTTTCCTCTCTTTCCTTTTTTTTAAAAAAATTTTTAACCAGACCAGGCCCTACTGTAATAGCACCTAAGAGAGTCAGGGCAAAGTTTTTGCATTTATAAAGATATGTTCCTGTAAGGGCAACTGTAATGGAGTTCAGTGGTAATGGAAGCAAAAGTACAGTAATCAAGTACTGAAAGGAACTTTTGGAGAGACTGGAGAGTATTATAGCTTGTGGAAAAACAGAAGGCTACAGGTTGGATGCAACGTTCTTGTGTTCTTAGAGGAACTCACGTACACATAGCTGACCTGACTAGTACTTCAGATCTCAGACTGCTCTTCCACAGCCTTCTGTAAGGTTCTTTATTCTGCAAAAAAACAAAAAAACAAAAAAAGCAAAAAAACAAAACAAAGAAAAAAACCAGAAAATAACAAACAACAACAAAAAAGAATTCAACCACAAAATAGTGACTGTTTCAGTGTGTCCTTCACGTGAAAGCTATTAAGGACCAACTATACTACTGTGTGTAAGAAGAAATTACTTCCTAAACAGTAACTGAAAATAGTTAGAGTTAAACTTGCTGTGGATTTTGTCTTGGCAGTTGTCATCTTACATTATTTGTCAAAGGAAACGTGTTTGGCAGTTAAAAAAATCTTTCCTTAGATTTAGTGGTGGACTTTAACCTCTTAAATAAATGTTAGTATATCAGATTGTGTCCTTGAAAATATTTTACTTGTATGATTCATGACAATGTCTAAATCTTTACTATTCTTCTGGCAAAAGCATCAGTAAGAAAGAAGGTGAAAAAGAGAAGTATAGCCTTTACGTCAGAAAAATATTCTTTTTAGCTGCTTACTTTCTCATGAGAAGTAAAGATGTTTACAGTGTATGCCAAGATTTTCAGTTTCTATATAACAACAGTTAGAGGTTCTAATCATACAGGAAATTGTGTTATAATGGCCTGAGCCATGTTGCTAGGAAACAATAGGTTCCAGTTTTGTATTCCTGCTCTCAATCCTGTGCTGAAAAGTGACTGGATACTGTACAGGTTCATGTTCTCTGGCTGCAGTTAAATGGTCTTTTGCATTTTGCTCTGGCTTTCAGGCCAGAAGCATGCATTTTTCTACAAGAGCATCACAACATGCTGTAAATATTTAAAGTTAAACATTATGTGTCGATATTTGAAAGAAAAAAGTACTTTGAATATTTCATTTTTAAAAAATAAAATTGCAAATGAACACTGTGTCCCATTTTATTCATGCGCCAAACTGCATTCTCAAGTCAGTCTGGTCACCTGAGATTTGAAAAGTGGCTCCCTAAAAGGGAGCAATAAAACCACATCACCTTGAAAATATAGGTGCATAAGTCAAAAAGGCACTAATCCTAAGCAGACGCCTCTTCACTTTTATTTTTCATACATATAGGATCTCTGCCATAAATGACCATTTAATAAAAATAAAAATAAAAAAAGAGTAGCTGTTTCAAGTTTAAATGCCTCTAGGCTAGGACTCATAAAGGTTCTCTCTCCTGCTGATGCCTTTCTGGGCAATAGAAAGAAAATTAAGAATTGAAAAACAGGGGTGGGAGGGAGCTAGGAGAGCAGGGCAACCCAACGCATTGGCAAAGAATGAATGGGGCAGGGGAGGCAATCAGGAAAGACTAAAAAACAACTCTTCTGAGGCCCGAAGTCCTGGGCAGTTACAATGGCCATTGGCACTTATTTTTCACAAAAAGACATTTACGAGTGACACTGGGAAGGCTGGCCAACAGATCTTCCAAAATTCATCTTGATAGTAATGAGGTACCTATAGTCCAAACAGCCTGTTACTGAAACTTGCTTGGAATCCTGGAATTTACACCACTCTAAAATGCCCTGCTGCCTTTTATTCACTGATATATACAGAGATACAGTGAAAAGATTGACAGAGCAGAAGACAATCCTGATTGTTTCAACACACCAATCAGCAAAAAGCAATGGGGGTGGGGAGTGGAGTTGGGGGATATTAGTAACACCAGGAGATTGGTTTTTCAAAATATGCATCCCACCCTCAGTACAAAAAGAAAGAAGCAAGAGCTCCTACGTGGAGAAAATTATAAAGGAGATAAGGGATTTCTCCATGTTCCTTCCCTATTCACCCTCACTTTTAGAGATCTTTAAATATCAATGCTATTTAAACATTTAGTAATATTACTACCATAAATTTATATAATTCTAGTATCTCAATAATCCTGTGAGGTGAGCAAGACTTAATTGTTCCTATTTGGCAAATGCAATACCAGCAACGGACTGACTTACCTAATGTCACTGGCATAATCGGTGACAAAGCCGAAAAGCAAATTCAAGTCTCATTTGCGATGTTGATGGGCTCTCTCCAGTCGATCAGGGTATATTCTTTCCACATAAAAATATTCATTTAAAAAGCAAATGACCTAATGATGAAAATTCAGCCTTTTACTGCAAGTTGGGCCAATGACCCCAAATTATGAAAGTGTCCAAACTGGGCAGTTTAACTTCACCCTGAGCTGCAAACTGCAAAATTATGGTGTCCCATTTACTGCAAGGGCAAACATAGGTGACAAAGTTGAATTTATAGCCCACTAACAGGAAGACTAGGCATCTGTAACCTTGAAATGCTCAAGGGCAAATCTGGGTTTTATTATTAATAGACTTTGGATTCTGAACTCAATAAGTGAATCAAATAAAGCATAAGCTGATGTCTAAACATTCTTAACAGATTTTAAAGCTGGTTCTCACATTTTAACTTTTCTATCCATTCTACCACAAATAATATCTTAAATCCAGCCCTTGATTTATACCAGAAGACTTAATCAGAGGCATCCTCTGTAGACCTATTCTACCTATGTACTACCACAAAAGTTCCCTGCCTGTAACAGCCAAATGGACAATTACCTAAGCTTGTCTCCCTACTGACCTTATCTCTTCAGAACAAATTTCAGAGGAAATGAACAAGTATTTGATAAACTGTCATGTTCCTTGTGGGCTTGCTGACACATGTTTTTTTCTGAAGAAAGGTGTGCACTTAGAAATATATGTGCATTTTTCTACCTTTACTCAGCATCTTACAGGTATATGTTAACATGGCAATATTTTAGATATGGCAAGGATATGACCTTTCTGTAAAGGTGCAAGCTATTATGTACTGGGAAATAGCAAGGATGCTCATGCCAGGAAAGAAAAAGTGCAAAAAACTTGATGAATAAAAGGCCAGCAAAAGAAAACAGTGGGTAGGCACATCAACTGGAAAATTTGACAATAGCAAAATCAGAAAAGCACTTACCTTTTTCAGTGAATCAGTCCAATAAGATAAGATGACCTTCATCGATGCTTTATTTAGTATATTAATAGCACCTATCTTTGAATACTTTTGAAAGGAATATTTTAAGACAAATTAGAAAAATAAAGATTTCAAATACTTTATTAAAATATGAGAAAACATAAATAATTCAAAAAAGGCCCTAGTAAAGGAACATGCAAACAATTCCTATATTTAGGATTATTCCATAATGAACAAATTAGATTAAAAATTAGTTACACCTATTAAAATTTAAACCCAAGCTACAAATAATTAAAAAGTATCTAAACATATGCATTTTATTTGGAAAGTCAGCTTTCTGAATTCCTTTACAAATTAAAGTGATGCTTTTACTTCCAGAAATGGTAACTGGAGCTCAATACATCATTGTGGCTATACCCCACTTTTGCACTCCCAGAGCATCCAGGTTAAATGCTCAGAAGTCAGATGTTGCCAGCAGAGAGAGTAGCTTTGTCTCTTGGCAGTTCGCTAATTATTAACCAAGCTCACCACCTCTCATGTACAACCCAGAATTCCAAGTTACTGGTTTATAATGAAACTTATAAGGAACCAGCTTCCTATGGACCATGGGCCAGAGTATTGGGTTAACTTATTCTTCCTTTAAAGACAGATCTACCTAGGGAACCCTTGTACACTGTTGGTGGGAATGTAAATTGGTGCAGCCACTGTGGAAAACAATATGGAGGTTTCTCAAAAAACTAAAAATAGAGCTACCATATGATCCAGCAATTCCACTTCTGGGTATATATCCGAAAAAAACAAAAACACTAATTTGAAAGATACGTGCACCCCAATGTTCACAGCAGTATTATTTACTGCCAAGCTATGGAAGCAACATAAGTGTCCATCAACAGATGAACGGATAAAGAAGATGTGGTATATATATATATACAATGGACTACTACTCAGGCATAAAAAAGAAGGAAATTTTGCCATTTGCAACAACATGGATGGACTTGGAGGGTATTATGCTAAGTGCAATAAGTCAGACAAAGAAAGGCAAATACTGTATGATATCATTTATATGTAGAATCTAAAAAATACAACAAACTAGTGAATATTTTAAAAAAGAAGCAAACTCACAGGTATAGAGAACAAACTATTGATTACCAGTGGGGAGAGAGAAGGGGGGAGGAGCAATATAGGGGTAGGGGATTAAGAGGTACAAACTATTCTGTATAAAATAAGCTACAAGGATATATTGTACAATACAGGGAATATAGCCAATATTTTATAATAACTATAAATGGAGTAGAACCTTTAAAAAAAAGATCTACCTACATGTTGGGACCCTGACTTACCATGTACTTACCACCTTTTATTGTTATTTTCTTGTCTTTTATTGTTATTTTCTTTTATTGTCTTTTATTGCTATTGTTTTCTTGTCCAACTAGGCAGGGGGCTACCTGAGCGTGGAGGCCAGGTGTTTTTACTTCTCTACCCCAGTGCCTATTGTGTTTGCTGGTGAATGAATTCTATGAGGCCCGAAGCAACTTGACATATAATTGAATTGTAAGAGTCATGAAAATATAAATGTGAGAAGAAAATACCAATACCCATCACTGCCTACAATCTTGGCTCTCACTTAGGTTACAATTACTTGGAATTGTTAAAAATTAATGTAACCTGTAAGCTTCCAATGGTCTTGTAGGGCGACCTGATAGGGAGACTGCTTGTAAATCAGCTACTCATGAGCCACAGCTGATGAGCCGCAGCTGCTGTTTTTACATGGAGTGACAACTACTGGGGCAGAGGTAAATGAAAAGAAGAAAAGTCCACTTCATCAGATTTGTAATATAATTTCAAATCCTATAGCATCAAATATAATAAACATTTAGAGCATATTTTAAATTACGGGAATTTTAAACTACAGATTGGTCTGTGGATTTTACTGTCCAACGTCAGAACACTAGGCAAGAAGGTTGCTTTCAGAATTAAACAGAAATTCTTCACTCTCTATCTAGTACTTGTTTTTAGCACACAGTGCACAGTTTCACATATCCCCAGAGAGCCTATAACACTATAGCTATTGGAGAGCATAATACCTAATGTAGAACCGCACATGACAAAGACGAGGGACACGAACCAGCTTCCTGCCATATAATCAAGGAAGACATTTTAAAATCAGTAGCTATCAAATAATATTTCACTAAAAATGGTGCTTTTGAGAAAAACTGAGGATTATTTTTATTTATATTTGGCAAGAATTGACATTAATCTTTTATAAAGTATCATTATGTTTTAAGTCATTTCCCATTTGTAAATACAATAACTGAAAATAACCTGTGGAATTATTTTTCCCCAATCCTCATTTCAAAGCTCCTCATTATCCGAAAAGTCCATTTCAGCTTTAACATCATGCTATAGATGCTTCCATTACAGGACTATGATGGTTTCAGAAATACTTTTGTAGCTCACTGAACTGTATTATCAATTATATATAAGACTTAGCATATATTTAAATTACTGAAAATAAAGTACAAGGTGTGTTTTATTTTTCTTCATGGTGCTTTCAGGAAGACATCAGGATCTTCTCTTCTCCCTAAAGAAAAATAATAACAAAAATCAAGAAGAGATAAACTTACAAGCTATTAAAATTACAGGTTAACTCAAACATAAAATTTCCAACTGCATAAAGTTCACAAAGATACAATCCAATGATATAGCTCAAGCAACAAGTATTTAAAACTGTTATAGAGAATGGCATACTGAGCCAATTTGTAAATTGGAATTCTATTTACATTTCTTTTAAAAAAGCTAACTACTCATTAATTTAATTCACCACTTGAGTCTGAGTCTAATTGTCAGTTTATGCCTGAGCCTGGGTCCCTGTCAAAAAAGGAAATAACAACTCATTTTATTTAATCATAAATATTTATTGTTTCAATCAACGCGTATCCTCTTACTCAAGACAGATGATTAACCCCCTTCAATAGATATCAACTATCACAAATCTGACAGCTGAGGACATCGGCTAGTATTCGGTGATTAGCTTGACATGTCCACTAAAATAGCTTTGCTCAGGAGATGTAACAATTTGCGCTAGTGGAAAAATAAAGTCTACTAACTTCCTTTCCTTTGCTACAATAAAATTGTATTAATTCAAGCACCACAAATTCAGAAATCGGGATCATGTGGACCAAGCTAACATTAGCCTTTCCATCCCTGAAGGGAAAACACTACCTGATAATAAGCAAAAGTAAAGGACAAGTCCAGATGTTCTCTGAATTGTCCCGTCTTTCAAATTATTTGTGTCTGAATTAGTGAAGTGAAATGGTACTCATGGAGCGACAAAACAGGCTGGGGAAAACAAGACGGGATAAGAGAGATTAAAATGTTGTGGGCTCATAGAATTTTTTATATTTTTGCAGAGTTTTATTAAAAGTTTATAGTATAGCATGTGGAAATCATAGTATGTGAATAGCCCCCTCTCACTGGGGCTGCTGGCTCCATCTTCTTATTGCATTTTTCTATATGTTTATGACTAGGGTGACTCATAGCCCTAAGCTTCCAAACCTGTCAAAAATAAACAGTAAACCATACCTGTAGCACCTTGTGTACTTCTAGCTGAGGGCTTCTTCTCAACTGGATACTGCAAAGGTATTACAATACCTTGATCTGGCTTCTGAAATGCTGAAATGAGATTTTTTATTTTCCGGAAAAATCTTTTATGTACCCCAGGTGCTGTCTGGAAAATAAAAGGCCAAGCAGATTATTCATCTACCTCATAATGATACAAAAAAGGGCCTACAAAATGTGCAAGCGATGCTTAGAGAGGTAACATTTGTGTAACTTGTTCAAATATTTGAAAACATAAGGAAGAAGGAAAAACAACATTCTAGAAGAGCTTACTTTGGTTGGCTGAATTTCCCTGTAAGAGGAGCTAATGAGCTGTCATTTCAGTTCTCCCGAGGGTGGTATTAGTTTGTACAAGCTGCTGCTCATCGCCCTGCCCTTCCTGCCTGCTACCCATCATACATCCCGAACCTCTAAGGGTACACAGGCCATTACCCACAATGAATTCACCAACAGAGAGGATGCAGTTAAACAGAGAAAAAACACAGATCCTACAGGTCATTAATAAAAAGCCTAAAGAACCAAAAAAAAAAAAAAAAAGCAAACAAACAAATAAAACAACAACTACAACCCATCCTCCCTGCCATCATTCCACAATATAAAATGCTACACAGGAAATTAAAAACTGGCTGTTATGAGGCACACAATGCAAGGCTAGTTAGTCCTCATACTCTTTCACTTCACGATATGTCCTGCCTCATCCTACACATTAAATTTTTTCCTCCTTGGGAAACTTCCCTATCCTCCCCCAAACTGCTCTTTATGTCAACACTTCACTGTGACAAGGTTTTCTCTATGACACGAAAATGAAAGACTAAGGTCACCTTTATTTATTTGTTTGGTTTTGAAGGGATCATTATTTGCAGGTGAGTATTAAAATGTACTCCTCTCCTGACATGAATTCTCTTGTAAAGACACTACTTGAAATCAACAACAATTTCCTGCAAAAGCTTATGAGCCAAGCTTTAAGCGTCAGCTCAAAACTGTCATTTTACATGAAATAAAATAGTATTGCTATAAGCAATTGAACAATGACCAGTTTTTTTAGAAAGCTGTTTTTCAGCTATTCCATCTAGAAAGTTTTTGAGGTGGGAGCTATTTGTTTGTTAGCATTTAATGAGAAAACATGAAGGCTGGCATACAGACGTGTGTCAGCTAGACAAAATGCTAAAGACAGCACACTGTCCACTATAACTCTTGGTCATGTCCTACACTGGGGTAAAGAGTTTTTCACTGAAAACACTGAAAAAGTTCTTTTTAGCTTTAAATTAGTGTCAGCTCATAGGCTCACACAGCTACTCAGTAGATACAGAATACGCTCCCACTCAGCTCCAGCCTTACAGTCAAAACACCTTCCCAGAACTCTATTGAGACCTCATCCAAAATAATATGGCCATTCTTACAGGGATCCAAACAGTTCTTTGGCTCCAGGATAGAATCTCCAAATGTCAAAGGCAGGCCATAGGCACAAAATAACCTTCTTATGTCTTCCTTGGAGTACTTGTTCATTTTCAAAGCACTTTCCCATCTCCTGGCAGTTATTGGCTGATTTGGTTACTCCCATTTGACAGATAAGAAAATGGAAATACAAAGAGATAATTCAGCTTGCCCAAGGTCACACAGATAACCAGAGGCAGAACTGGCTCCAGATCCCAGGACCCAGTCTCTTTCCTTTCAGATTAGGCAGATTAGAGACCAAACAGGTTCTAGTGAAGTTAGAGTCACCAACCAGAAGGGAAACTAATCCACTCTCCCGGTGTGGAAAGATTTCAAACCACACATCTTTTTACCTGTTCTTGTGGCTTGTAAAACCATTTATCAACAGAAGCATCTTTTTTATGAGGATTTGTATGCAGTTAACACTTGATTCTCCATGCCAATGGAGAGGAATAATAGCACTGAAGGTAAAAAAGCAATTTGAATTTGGCATGCAATGTTGCATTGGCAAATAACTGACTGAATTTATAGTGCTTTGCTTAGGTCAATAAGTAAAATTATTTAACATCCACTGATCTACTGATGATCAAATATCCAGAAAAGCCCAAAAGCACTGAAGTCAGCAGGAGGATGTTAGTACATTTTTTACAAAGTACCACAGACAATGAACATATTAATAAATGATAGGTGACTGTACATGGAATTCTCTGAATTAACAATTTGGCAAAATTTTAGCCTGAGTCACATGAGATAAATTAATATACTAGGCAATGATAAAACCTAAAAGTCTACCTAAAGCTAGAAAATCACATAATATTTGTCTTTCGTAGTTCAGTGGATCCAGGGTTCGATTTCACTCCACTCTTTGAAACAAACTGCAGACACACCTAGATTTCTAGCACAATCTTTGCACAGAAAATTTAGTGCTACTGTCAAGATTTTTCCCGCAATGTGGCAAACTAAAGCATTGTTCCAAAGAGCAATATAAATTATCTGTTATTTACCCCATTCTGAAAATACATTTACCACAAGAATTGTACCACTGACATCTCCCATCCTGTCACTGAACTCAGCTATTGTTCAAATTTGCACATTTCCCATACAGTTATCCATGGAAACATGCTTTGGATCATAGCTGGTCTTCAATATGCTCTAGAGAAATTTCTTCCAGTCAGATGATATGAGCTCTAAGAATACACACTAGTTTAATATTCACCATAGAAAAACATAACTAGAAGGCAAATTTAGTAGATAGAAAAAAATGCAATATGCATTTCAAAAATAAATCTAAAGAGTTTTTTTTTTTAAACTGTTTTCCCTTTGGAGAAAACATGCCAATCTTCTGCTCTCTTGGTGCAGATAATTACAATATTATTAGATAAACGGGTCAGACCAGACAACAGAATGAGAGAGCATTTGTGTTCAATAAGCCCTTTCTTCCCTAACATGATCACAAACATGTAACAATCTGCATATGATGTTATACTTGAAATGGAAGAAAACAAGTTTAAAGAAAACGTTACCTAAGCCCTACTAATTTAAGATCCTTTCCATAAAGAATATTCTTCAGCAGCTGAAGGCTACTTCTCTAGGAAGAAGGGCTATTTCTGGTCAAATTATATACAACTATATATGTATATATCATACACTACTATTCCTCATAATAAATGAAATTTAATAACCTATTCAATCATCTCTGCAGTGATGCAGAGAACTTTTAAAAATAAGTGGGTATAAACAGTTTTGATTAGAAATGGTACTGCTTTTCCTCTAATTAGAATGGTAGCATCAATTATCCTGATATAAAGCAACAATGTGTTTGAAAACTTGCCCTAATTCATCTCAGTAGTTCAAAACATTTGTAGTCTGCAATTTGTGCTTTCTAGTTCACCAGTGCATCTGTAAAGGTTAGAGCTATTTTACTTTTTTTTTTAAGTCTAGACTTCAGAGTTTCTTAAATGCATAGACTGAGTTATTAATACAGGTTGATATTAGCATTTACGTTTTCAAACAACTCATAATGAAGTCCTTTCATTATAAAGACAGACTGTTTTTATAAAAAGTCAGAAATCAGAGAAAGCATTTGAAGTCAGAAGTTTCCATTGTAGAGACCTCTACTTTGCTAGCATGGTAATATATTGATACTACCCTGGTATGTGGAAAGAGATTCACTCTACAGGCATTTCTTGCAATGGTACTGTGACTTTCAAATGTTTTCAAAGCCATAAGAACCCATTTTTCTAATGAAATTTTTCTCAGAGCCCCAGTTGATAAGCAAACTAAAAGGGACTGCTCAGATTAAAGACAAATTGGGGACCCAAAGCATACCCACACATCCTCCTATCCTTCTGTAACCCCCTGGGCAACTCCAAGGCACTCAAATGAAAGAACTTCAGGATTTTGCGGAGCATAGCTTAAGAGTCACTGGAATGTTCCCTCTCTCTCTTTTCTACCTATCCTTGTCCTTCCCATATGGCTAAGCTGGGAGTCCTGCCTCCACAGAAGAGTAGCCTTGATTACCCTAATACTTGGAAAATTCTCTATTCTTTAAATGCTTGTGCTAGATAGCACTTGACTATAAACAATCATATTGTTCAGCAACTTGGGTGAGTTCTCATTTTCGAGGGCTTGCTTGCTAGTCCTTTGACTAAGAGCTTTCTTTATATGCATTATCTCATTTAATATTCAAAATGAGCCCTATGAGTAAGGGACTATTTTTAGGCTTATTTTACAGATGAAGAAAGTGGTTCAAAGAAAAATTAGGTAACCTACCCAAGGTCATAGACCTCTCAGAAAGGGGTTGGGGGTAGATAAGACCTGGAACACACATCCACCTGACAGCAAACACCAGGCTCTCACATTGCTGTTTAATTCATGTTGTATCTCTCAAGGGTCTTACAGGCTGTTAGAAAACAGGAGTCATGTTGTTTAATCCCCCATAGAGCCAACACTTGCATTAGTATCATTTGGTAAATAATTGTCGATTTGATTTTTTAATATATTTTTGATACGCTATCTAAAATTTCACACAGGCACCAAAAGTTTGACACAATCCTTTAACTTTGTTATCTTTCCCCCAAAGTGAGACCACTCCATACAGTGGTGGCTGAACAGAACTGGGACCAAAATTCTCTAAAGGCTTCTTAATGATCCATGAGCAATTTTGGATTGGAGCTTTAGTGATTTGAATCTGATGAATATTTTGGGAACGTAGGATTTGACAGCTCTTTTATAAAAGCAGTCTAAATTTCAAATACCTCCCTGATACCCCCAGAAGCAAAAATAAATAAAAGAGCTATACCTCAGCACTCCAAGAACCTGTTTCTGTCTGAGACACTCGGTATGTATAAATGTAACCTTGATACCTGTGAAAGAATAAACTTCCATTACTGAAAAATTCCAAAAGAACAACGGATGCTCTAAATTTGAGCTTTAACTATTACATATAAATGATACATATACTGGGACACACGTATATTGCACCACTGCATTCATAGAAAGAAAAGCCTGTGGAATCTAACTTGCTTGCATATCACAGTTTCTAGTACGCCTTCTTTATCTTTTCATTTTTTTTTCAAACGAGGGTGCTCACACTTCTAAGGATTTGTCAAGGTGAGAGACTGTTGGGACAGAAAGAAACTAGAGACCTATTGTAATTGGTAAAAATTATGAATTATTAAACAGATTCAACAAAGCATAGTAATATTATTTTTTGAGTACATACAGAGCCTTAAGGTGAAAACATTTCACTGGGGATAAGATACTATCAGGCCCACTTAAGTTAATAATAATATTAATTATAAATATAAATGTGGTATATTCCTATGATATTACTATTACTATATAACTTTATAATACATAATATAGTACTAATAGTAATTCGAATTAAAAAGGAGTCCTGCTAAAGTACTTGAAATTAGCTTGTCCTTTTAGATGGGGTAAACGTTTTCCCCCATTATTCACTGTGTACGCATATTGTACATCTGTATAGTTGATTTCTACTACATGCCAAGAGTTTTACATGTTGTATTAGTTTGCTCAGGCTGCCATAGCAAAATACCAGTCTGTGTGGCTTAAACAAAAGAAATTTATTTTCTCACAGCCCTGGAGGCTGGAAATCTAAGATCAAGGTGACAGTAACATAGGTTTTATTCTGAGGCCTCTACTCTTGGCTTGTAGGCAGCCACCTTTTAGCTGTGTTCACATGACCTTTTCTTTGTGTGTGTGTGTGTGTGTGTGTGTGTGTGTGTGTGTGTGTGTGTGTGTGAAGAGAGAGATTTCTCTTCTTATAAGTCCACCAGTCCTATTGGATTGGGGCCCCATCCTTACAACCTTGTTTAACCTTAATTACATCCTAAAGGCCTATCTCCAAATACAGCCACATCGGGGGTTGAGCTTCAACATATGAATATGGGGGGAGAGGGAACATGATTCAGTCCATAGCATTCCAACACTGGTACCTCCAAATTCACATACAAAATACATTCATTCCATCCCAACAGCCTTAAAAGTCTTAAACACATTCCAGCATCAACTCTGAGGTCTAAATAAAGTCCAGAGTCTCTTCTAAATATCATCTAATGAGATACAGGTGAGACTTGGGGATATGACTGCTGCTGAGGCAAAATTCTTCTCCAGCTGTGAACCTGTGAAACCAGACAAGTCATGTGCTTCCAAAATACAGGAAGACAAGCATAGGACAGATATTCCCATTCCAAAAGGGAGATATCTGAAGGGGAAAAGGGGTGACAGGTCCCAAAAATGTCCGAAATCTCATAAGGCAAATTCCATTAGATCTTAATGCTTGAGAATAATCCTTTTTGGATTGACGCTCTGCCCTCCAGGCCCACTGGGTGGCACTGCCACCCCCACGGCTCTGCAGGGGCAGCCCCACCCACTTGGCTCTGTTGGGCAGCTGATCCCACCTTTGAAATCTAGGTGGAAGCAGCCTTGCCCACCTGGGCTTAGGCACTCTCGGCCTGTGGTGGGAGTGGTAACCCTGATGATCTCTGAAACAACTTCAGGATCATTCTTCCATTTTCCTGAAAGATAAAGCATGTTTGCAGCCAAACTGCACTATTGTCCTGCCCTATTCCCTTTGGTCCAAACTGACAGTGTCTCTGATGCTTTGGTCCAAACTCTATTCCTGGCTTCTGTTGAGATGACTAGTTAACATCATGGGCAATCTCCTTAAGGAGTGATTATCCAGCCATTCCCTTGGTATTCTCTCCAGACCAAGCTTCCTCATTTTTTGCCATATGAGTAGGCTGAGAATTTTCCAAATCTTTGTATTCTGGTTTCTTTTTGCTTAACAATTCCTTCTTCAATTCATGTCTCTCCTTTTGCATTTTATTGTAAGTAGTCAGGAGGAACCAAGCTATTCCTTCAACACCTTGCTTAGAAATCTCTCCAGCTAAATATCCACTTTGCAAGTTCTACCTTCCATAAAATACTAGAACACAGTTCAGCCAAGTTCTTTGCCATTTATAATTAAGGATGGCTTTTTCTTTAGTTTCCAACAACACGTTCCTAATTTCCATCTGAGACCTCATCAGAATGACCTTTAACATCCATCATTCTACCAATACTGTGTTCACAGTATTGGTAGGCTTTTTCTAGCATGCATCTCCAAACACCTCTAGTCTCTACCCATGACCCAGTTCCAAAGCCACTTTCACATTTTTAGGTGTTTGTTACAGCAGCACTGTACTTCTCAGTACCAAAATCTGTACTAGTCTGCTCAGGCTGCCATTACAAAATACCATAGGCTGGGTGGCTTAAACAAAAGAAATTTATTTTCTCACAGTTCTGGAGCTGGAAGTCCAAGATCAAGGTGCTAGCAACAAAGGTTTCATTCCAAGGCCTCTTCTCTTGACTTGTAAACAGCCACCTTCTTGCTGTGTGCTCACATGACCTTTTCTTTGTGTGCATTGAGAGAGGGTGCTCTCTCTCTTCTCATAAGGCCAGAACGCTATTGGATTAGGGACCCACCCTTATGATCTCATTTAACCTAAATTACCTCTTAAAGGCCCTATTTCCAAGTACATCCCCATCGGGAGTTAGGGCTTCAATACATGAATTTGACAAGGACACAATTCAGCCCACAGCACATGCATTATCTCTTTTGGGCCCCACAGTAATCTTATGAACTTTATATTGTGAAATTGATTTTATAGATGAGGAAACTGAGACTTTGAGAAGTTAAGTAACCAAAGCCACACTACAAATCAAGCATCAAAGATGGGATTTAAATCAGGCATCTTTGACTCTAGAGCCCTGGCTTTTGATCCCCACACTGTAATGGATATAGATTATTTATTATATTTTAGTATCTATGGTACTGCTACTTAACTTGCCTAACAAACCTTTGCTTCCTAGAAAAGTATGGTAAACTTTATGCTGAATTACTTCAAATTATGAATCTGAATCTTCACAGAGTTTTATTTCAGACATTTTCTGATTGCTATTCTTTGGCACAAGTTTGGGTCAAAATATATCTTTGATTAGAATACATGCTGGGACTTCCCTGGCAGTCCAGTGGTTAAGACTCCACACTTCCAATACAGGGGGCGCAGGTTCCATCCCTGGTTGGGGAACTAAGATCCCATATGCAGCATGGTGCAGCCAAAAAATTTTTTAAAAAAAGAAAAAAAAATACATGCTAAAGTCTGGTAAAATTAAATGTGTTTAAACCTAAAAGAACCTAAAGTATCTCAAACAGGGTCAAGCTTGAGTAACTGACCTCACTTACCATTAATCCCCTATAGAACTAAAAGTCTTTATGTGGATTAAATTACTATATTTTTAATCACTATCCATCAGTACTATTACCTAAAGGATGAAAAAATTAGGTCTAAAACACTCTAATCACGTTCATTCGATTTGTGAAACCCAAAAAAGGGTCAATTTAATTTGCTGGTACAATTACAGGAAATGTTTCATTTTTGTTATAAAGATCTGCCAGAATACTTAGATCATATATGAAATAGCTTGATATATGCATATAGTATACTTTTTAGCATATATAATATGCTAAATAAATATAAAATATTACATTGTAAAGTCTTTTGTTTTTTTAAGCAATTGAAATGTACCTCACTGATTTCAGTAAGTACGCTACAGGGAACAAAGCAAGAGCTTTGATTTCCATTTTTCACCATGGGGACTCCAAACATAAGGGTTTAAGTGGTTTTCTTAAAGTCGCACAGCAGAGAATTCCCTGGCAGTCCAGTGGTTAGGACTCGGCGCTTTCATTGCCAGGGCCCGGGTTCAATCCCTGGTCGGGGAACAAAGACCCACAAGGTGCCGGAAAAAGAAAAGAAAAAAAAAGTCACACGGCAAAATGGAGGTAGGAGCAGGGAAATAGCATAGGCCTTTAGTTCCATTTTCCCTATGGGAAGAGATGAATGGCAATAATTCAGTATCATTAAAGGTGTTGTGGAAATGCATTATTTAAAATTTCAGCAACGATGCAAACAAAATCATAGGCAACCAGTTTTCCACTTTCTCAAACAGTGGGTTTCTAAAAGATACAATGAATCTATCTCCCTACTATCATTCAGCCTCATTTAGTCAAAATAAATGAGTCTGTTTTGAAAATGATTTCCTAACGAATCTGATCTTATCGCACTTTCAGTTAAGCAGCAGGAACCTGAGTACCACTTCAAAAGTCCTTACCTCCTTCAGTCTTGAACAACCTGGTGCTAGTGGCACATAAAGCTCGTTGTGATTAACCCATCCAATTTTAACAATCTCCTACTCCACAACTCCTCAAATTTCTGAATGAGCAAAATTGTTTCACCCCTCAAACAAGCCAGCAGTTCATCTCTTCCACTTCCAAGTTGCTGAAGTCACTGACCAAAGATCCCCTGTAGCCAACTGTCATTGATATACTCTCATATATCACTGATGGAAGAGATTTAAAACAGTGCGATTCAAATTATGTTCCCAGGGTAATAACAGTGCATCACCTGGGACCTTGCTAGAAATGTAGACTCTCAGGCCCCACTCCAGAATTGCTGAGTCAGAATCTGCGTTTTAACAACATTTCCAGATGATTTGTAGGAACATTAAAGTTACAGAAGGATTGATTAAAATGCATGGAAAATGCTCACACCTCATTGGGAATATTGATGGCAATTTCTCCAAAGTCAAGCTGGCTTCTTTCACCACCCCCATAGTCACTCAATTTTTTTTTTTAGTCTATGCTTTAAGAATGAAATTTTATTTAAATAAAAGCTGAAGCTTTTTCAATGCTTTTGGTCTTCAGAGAACAGTGTTTCTGAACTTTTTACTCCCTCTTCCCCAACAAGATTTCATAGTTTTGTTTTCTGTAGCTTGTATTATGAAACAATAATTCTATAATACAAAAGTAAATGAAAATATTGATTATGTTTTTTCCAAACTACACATACTCTCTCCCTGTCCACTGAAAAATCACTCTTTTAGGAAATAAACTGACAAATTATAACAAGAGCCATAAAACTGTGCGTATTTTTACCTAATGACCTTCTTTATCTTCATATACTCTAAGGAATCAAATGGAAAAAGCAATTTGACAAAGATTTTCATAGTAGTTCTATTTTAATAATGAAAAATGGAATTAACCTAAGGAATGTTACTCAAAATAAGGAAATGGCAGCAGAAAGAATGGTTCAAAACTATACCAAAGTTCAAAGGCATTAGAGAGCTACATTTTTCAAAAAATTTTAAACACCTGGACCATGTTGATATAAAATGATGGTATGTGAAAGAAGTGGACTCAAGGAGAGCCGCCACTCTGATTACTGTTCAAAACTATCCCCATATGTATATAAACTAGAAGTAAATTTAAACTAATATAAACGCGTCCTTGCATATTAATTTTCCATTTTTTTTTCTTTTGGCCACGCCACCGCATGCAGGATCTTAGTTCCCCAACCAGGGATTGAACCCGTGCCCCCTGCAGTGGAAGCACTGAGTCTTAACCACTGGACCACCAGGGAAGTCTTGTAATTTCCCTTATAAAGTTATACAAATGACTAACAACATTTTTTTAAAGAAACAGAAGTAAAATTACAACTTGGAGCTTTACAAATCTAGCCTAAGCAAATCACAGATCAGAAAAATATCATTCGTCTTTAAAAACTGTTACATCCCTTTTAGGATTATTTTTCCTCTGACTCCCCATTAATATAGACAAACCAAGAATGTAGTGTAATTTTAACTTCCTTCCTCCATCAAACCTTTTTGTCACACTTGATGATAAGCCTGGAATTTTAAATTTATCATGAAAAAATCTAGAAAATAAATAATTGGTAGAAAACAATAGAGATTTCTGTTGTTGTTGTTGCCATTAATTTTCTTAAAAAATTAATTTCTTAAAAAATACATTTTGCATTTTAATGACACAAAGCATGTGTTGATTCAGTCCCTGCTAATATTAAAATTTGCCTTTAATTTTTCAAAAGCTGTCCCCAACTCTTAAAAAAGTGTTCTGGTTAGAAAGAGACAAGAAGAAAGCAACCTGACTTATTTTTTCTTTTCTCAAAGGGTCAGCGTTGGGGACAGGTCTTGCTTTACAATTGACAAAACCACATCAATTCCTTCTTTATACCACTTCAAGGACTACACAAAAGAAAAGGTTTAGGTACATCTGACTTCTTCATGACACCACAAATAAAGCAAGCTAGTGCCCAGGCTGTCTATGTCTATACAAACGAATGTTACATGCAAAATTCAAGGCACAATTATGATGTGACTGTTTTTGTAACAAATACTTCAGAGCTTTTATACCCAGAGGAATGGTATCCTATAGAAAGCCACTTTGATCCAAGAAGTTTTTGAATTTCCTATGGCCCAATCTTCATTCTTTCAGTGAATTTGAATTTTTCAGAACCATCAAAAGTCATTCAGCTTCAAGTTTGATGGTAAAACTATGTAATACCAGTTTCGATGAGTCATGACAATAAATATAATCTCTTCTTCCCTTGAAGTGCCACAGAACGTTTTATTTAAGTACTCATACAATGGTCTAACTTTGTCTCACAATTATTTATGGAGCTTTTATTTATATTAACAAACACCTACTACATATTAACTTTATAAATGTTAACTCATGCAATAATTCTCATAACAACCCTATGAGGTAAAGTACTGTAGTATTATTATTGCCGTCACCCTTTCCACAGATAAGGAACCTGAAACAGAAAGTTTAAGTAACTTGCTCAAGGTAAAATAGCTGGTTAAGGGCCAGAATTGAGATGCACACCCAGAGGGTCTGGCTGTAAGATATGGGCTCTTAACCATCTTTCTATGCTGCCTCTCTCTTATATCAGAGGGAATGAGTTAACAAATTGATCTTAAGGTGAATCCAAAAGCATAGTTCTCAAAAAGGGAGGGAGTCTGCTTGGCCTTACGACCGGAGAGAAAGGGCAAAGGAAGGGTATAAAGCATAGAGACAAGATGGGGAGAGCCCAAAAGAGGTCAACCTAGGCTTCCCTTTTGCTTTAAACTAAATGACATCTTCAGACTAATCTTGCAACTTAATTTTACATTGTCAACCAGAGTCAGCACGTGATTTATTGGCCTGTGAATTGTCCATTTGGTGGTTTGTGTATTTGCACATTTAATCCTAGGCTGGCCTTCAGGCTTGCTCTGCCATTAATGGATTGTACTTAGATAATCCAAAGTAATTCTAGTGGCCTCAATTATCATGAAGATAAATGCGGTGCCAACACACATATCCAACTGTATTCAAAAATTAACTAAGTTTTATAATTTCTCATTCTTCTGTTCCCTGCAATTACAACTGATACGCTGGAGTTTTATTTTGTCACTGTTCCTTCACCCATTTCTCCAGTTCAATTGTTTGATAGGCACTTTATTCCCAGTCATCCTTTAAATCTTAAAGGACAAAAAGATAATTATCCTTTTATCTAAAGACGTATATGTCAAATGACTTCATTATGTGTCCTTGAGGCTAAAGAATATAATAGCATTTCTTTTTCCAAATCTTCCATCAGATAAAAGTAGCAAACTGAGATATGTACAGAGGATGTACAGAAATAAACTATTTCTTCAAAGTAATTATTTTAAATATTTTAAATTTGTTTTTCTCTTATCACCATCAAACTATCCCAGTGGGCATTTAGGACTTTCCCAATGGCTGTCTACATTAGGGGTGAAAAGGGGAGAAATGTGAGAGCTCACATGTACCTTAGTGAAAAGAAACTTGATATACCTTGAAAACCAAAAAGAGTAAAATTAAATTAAATTAAATTTAAACTATTTGCATTAATAAGAACATTTAGTATACTGGATGGATACAAAAAAACCCCATAAAGTCAGTAGCTTTCCTGTTGCAAAAGAAAATATAGTGGGAAAAGATTCCATTCATGATAGAAACAAAAAAATAGACACATACATTCATACTCACAATAACTAGAAATAAACAACAAAAACTATGCAAGAGCTATGGGAAGAAAACTACAAACCTCTATTGATGGATGTAAATGAAAAAATTAATAAATGGAGAGACATATCAGGTTTTTGGATAGGAAGACTAAATTCTTTAAAGATGACAATTCCTCCTTAACTTATTAATGAGTTTAAGGTAACCCCAATGGGATTTTTTTCATTTAACAAAATCATTCTAGATTTCATCTTGAAGAACCAACAGGTAAGAACAGCAAATAATTTTTTAAATGTGTTAAAACATTATCATACTATATATAGCGCTAGTGGTATAAAAATAAATAGATCAATTGAGCCAAATAGATAACTGCAAAACAGTAACTGTTATATGTAAGAATTTAATGTATAGTAAAGTAGGCTAATAAATCAATCAGGAATGAAAGTTCTATTTATAAATTATTAGCTATTTCAAAACAAAATCAAATTGGATCCTTTCTCCACATAAAAATATAATTCCAAATGGAATTAAAGAGTTAAGTATAAACTAGCCAAACCATAAATTTAAAACAAAAATTGAAGTGAAGTTTTATGACATCTCTGCAGGTCAAAGAACTTTCTAAGTTGGGAAGCAAAGGGGGAAGTCAAACACAAAGAAAATGAGTGACGGACTTGACTACTAAAAATGTTAATTTTTTGTGTGTCAAAGAAAAGTAATGGCAAACACCAAACTGAGAAAAGATACTTTCAATAGATCAAGGATTAGTATATAAACACTCATTAAAAAAAAAAAAAAAAAGGGCTTCCCTGGTGGCGCAGTGGTTGGGAGTCCGCCTGCCGATGCTGGGGACGCGGGTTCGTGCCCCGGTCTGGGAGGATCCCACGTGCCACGGAGCGGCTGGGCCCGTGAGCCATGGCCGCTGAGCCTGCGCATCCGGAGCCTGTGCTCCGCAACGGGAGAGGCCACAACAGTGAGAGGCCCACGTACCGCAAAAAAAAAAAAAAACCTCATAATGTGTTAAGAAAAATAGTAAGATCCAAATGGTTAAATAGGCAAAGTACACAAAGAGCCAATTCATGAACAAGGAAATACAAGTTTACCAACCATATAGACACTCAATCACTAAAGAAATATGAAATAAAGAGTGAGACACCAAATTTCAAGAAGAATTTTTTTTTTAACAAGAATACCCATTTCCAGGGATGGTGCGGTGAGACAGACACTTTCATGCAGTACTGGTGAGCATATATATAAACTGGAATAACCATTTAGGAAAAAATATTTGGTGATCATGTATACATCAAGAATCTTAAGCTGTTCATGTTTTCTGATCTAAAAATTGCACATCTTGAAATTCATTATAAGGAAGTCATCATAAATACAAGGAAACCTTTATGGATTGAAATATGAATCATGACGGAATTTATAATAGCAAAAAACTGGAATGATTCAAATGTCTAAAAATAGATGACTGGTTAAGGAAAATATAGTTGGACTGGTTGGACTATCATGAAATCATTAAAAATAATGTTTTAAAATCATTTGTAAGAACATTATATATAACTGTGTTTTTTTCACATTAAGTGGAAAATGCAGCAGAATACAATAGTGTAAGAGCACATATGTTTATAAAGCAATTTGTTTTATTAAAATACAGAAGAAAAAACACTTAATTTTCAACAATAATTGTCTTTAGGTTATAAAACTATAGATGATTTTCCCTCATTTCCATTATCTACATTTTAAAAACTTTCTACAATATGAATAAGTGTTTAGGAACTATTTTTAATAGACTTATACCAAAATCTAGATTTACTTATTGAAAATAATTGGAAGAAAAACTTCTCGCTTTAAATGAAGGTGAGCAATCCTATAAATGGAAAATTTCTTTAATACTTTATGAGATTCAATTTCCCAAAATGAACAGAGGAAAAGGCCTTATCTAAAGGCCAGGATTAGGGGTTCAGAACTGGGGAAAGGAGCAAACCTAGTTAGAAAGTATAGTTTAAAGTAGAGTTAGAAAGGCATATGCAATGTGTTATTTCTACAATAAAAATACAGAAACTGAAGCTCAACCAAACCTTCTTGGATAATGAGAAGAAACAAAAGACAGATTGAGAAACTATTCTGAGTGAACCCTACAGTCAAATATATGTTTGTTAGCTATACCTTGCTGTTCATATATATATGACACCATTTACATTGTTATTTCTGCTGTATATCATAACCATAGATGTTTTGGTTTAAAATGAGTATGTGGTTTGTTTCAAAATAAAATTTGATTTTGTTACTACAGCGTAGTAGTAAAAAGGAGGAAATGAAATGTTTACGTTTATCAAAAGGGATCCTTGGCTCAAAAAAGGCTGAGAAACTGTCATAAAAGGCAATGCATCCTTGTGTCTTTCCTCTGGAGCAGTCTGGCCATCACCCTCCAGGACTCAGAGGCCTCAGTGTGCCCATCGTAAGATATGCTAGGGGGACTCCCAATTTGCCGACAATTTTCTGCTACTTCATAAGGAGGTGTGCACGGAGAACTAAGAGTCATAAAAACTGCATTTATGCAAGATTTACTTTGGGTGAAAACTTAACTTGAGAAATTCCCACCTGCCTAAATTAATACCTTATGTAGTTCTGGCCTACTTGGGAAAAAGGCTAAGATTATCCTTCTCTCTTGCATCTTTTACCAACTGTAATCTTATGCAGAAGGTAGAACATACATTACTATTCCTGTTTTACAAATATGGAAACCAAGACCCAGAGAAGTTGAGTGATTTCCCCAGAGTCCACACCCTGGCCTCCTGATATCAGCCCAAAAGCTTTCTGCAGTAAAGAACAGTATTTGTCTTGACAGTTCATTCATTAATTCAAAACCGTTTATTGAGCACCTATTGCGTGCCTCACAATGCCTGTTACGTGCCAGGCTGTGTTCCTGGTGTGGGAGACAATGTCCCTGTTCTCACGGAGATTACATTTTAGTAGGAAAGCCCAGCAAGACATAAGTAGACAAGCAAATGTCAGATAGTTTAAAGTTCCCTGAAGAAAAACAAAGTGATGGAGTGTAACTGGGACAGGGAGAGGGCACTTATTTTAGATAGGATGGTCAAGGAAGTCCTCTCTGAGGGAAGAGGCAGAAGGAATAGTTAAGTGCAAAGATCCTAAGCAGGGAGCAGCTTGGCAAGCTCGAGAAACAACAAAGAGGCCAGTGTGTCTGAAGTCTTAAGAGCATCCTGCCACACACTGTCCCCTGCTCTTCCACCCCTTCCTAGGCTTCTTTTGTACCTTATTTTTTACCTCTAGGTTAAGGGGCCCATTACCTCCTTTATCAGCTTCCCTAAAGAAGCCCCTTTCACCAGTCTACTCACTCCTTCACCTTCTTTTGATAAGAAAAGAGCCTAGGAATACTAGTTGGCTTTCACTGACTGTCTCCAGTTTCCACTTGAGAAAAACAAGAATATAAAGGAAACGTAAGATCTGAGCCCAAGAGATTCAACAGCTTGCACGTATTGTCCTGGAAGCTTTTATAACAAATGTATCTAGCGTGGCCTGATAGTTGCCACAAACATGTCTTGACCGTTTAAAAAAACACAATAAACAATGAAAATCCTCTAACACCAGGCTCAATACAATCTCTCTTCAATGACCCAGAAGGAACTTCAAAACCTTGCAGTGTATCGTCAGACACCGAAATTACTACCAAGCATTTCCCCTCATTTTGTTTCTGTCTAGAAGCTACTGTGCAGGGCTGGTGTTTTCGTGGATGTTTTTGTCCTGCTAACAAAGAGTGATCGAGCTAGGTACTTCCGTAGAAATGCCCTGTGAGTACTTAAAGATATAGACTGAAAAAAACAAAGAATATAATAATAATACTGAGTACCGAAAGAAACAGACTGAAAAAATAATAATATAATAATAATAACAACAACAACAACAGCTTACTTTTACTGAACATTTAGTATGTGTCAGGTCCAGTGTTAAATTTTCTACCTGCATATGGCATTTAATCCTCACACGCCTATGAGGTAGGTAGTAATATTATTTACATTTTATGGACAAGAAAACTGAGGGGCTGAGAGGTTAACTTGCCAAAGTCAGCATCAGACCAGCACAAGATTAGGTCTCAGATCTGCCTGACTCTGGAGCCCTGAAGCAAAGATGAAGGTGCATCTGATTCAAAATGGGGCGTTAGACTAAGATGCTTAGGTAAAGAGCAAAACTGAATCATACAAGGGTGTTTTCCCTCCATTCCCTTTATGACTATTGTCAGTCCAAGCTTTTATCAAGAAAGGCCCTATTTCTGAAACTCCCCTCTGCCTGCCAACTCCTCTAAAGAAAACTCAGTAAGTAGATCCAGAGAGGTGGTTTTATTCAGAAACATCCCTCTCTCTGCATCCTGACCTAACTGGTATTGATGTCTTAAAGTAATAGATTCAGTTTCTTAGTCTTCTTCCTCTCCTTGAATTTGACGTTCCTTTGGGAAGGCACCTCCAAAGCCATTTCAAGAGAGCTGGAGAGAGAGGCTTCTCCTTCCCTGAGGAGGTGGCCCCAAAGCTGGCCGCTCCACCATCGCAGGCCTCCACCTTGCTGGCCTCTATTAGAGGTCAAAACTGAAATCGGGAGCCTGAGTCCTTTCGGCAGCAAAGGTAAATTCTACACTGCGTTTCCCCACCCCAAAGGGCATCCGCCGGGCCTGGGCCGCACGGTGGGCAGTGGAGGCTCCCACCATGTACTCACAGAACACACAGGCAGTACACTCCCGGGACGCTCTCGCTGTCCCTCAGCAAATAGCTGCCGTCCAGACCCGTGGCAAGCAGGAGCTTCTCCCCCGTCTCCCGGCTGATTTTGCCATGATACACAGCCACCGCCTCCATGGCCTGGGGAACTCTTGGGAGGACCTAGGCGTGGAACGGCAGCGGACAGATGCCACCGCTGCTGCTGCTGCTGCCGCCGCAACCCAACACGAGTCAGCCACCCGCCTCCCAGTTCAGCCAGATGTGCAAAAAAGAGAGAGGAGCGCCCGAACAACAGGATGTTGTCTACCTGCCTGAAAACCTCCCTCTCACGGTTCAATTAAAACCAGCTCAGCAGTTTAGCAGCTTGGTTATTGCCGTAGGGTTCCATCCCCGTCCCAGGCCCACCCACGCAACACAGGGTTCGGATGGACGGGTGGACAGAGAGGGGAGGACCATTGGACTTTGCAAGATTTGGCCTGTACTCCCAACGCACGCAGACAGGAATGCTTGGTAATGCTCCTGTCCTTGCGGTTTTCCCAGGGGGCCACCATGACTTAGCTTAACTAACTGACTTAACTTAATTAGCTTAACTAATCAGTCCCCAAAGGGGTTGATGATAGAGGCAAGTTGTACATGACCTTCATGTGGGGCAGAAACACACTGACAGAGAATGAAAGGCCCCAAAGTTCTGAGACCAAAACACAGAAGCTCTCAGTACTGTCAGTGAACAGACACCCCTGAGCACAGCCAAGAGGCTCCTACAGAATCAGAAGTAGTAAGTGAACAGCGGACTTGGGACAAGTGCCTCCTCTCGCCCTGCCCTAGTCATCTCCAGCAATCTTGATCCTGAACAAATCAAAGTTTCCCAACCTTCTTGTCCAAGATCCCAAGGTGCTGGTTGAGGTACAAAAATCAGTCTGCATCCAAAAATGTTCCAGATTTATCTATTTGATGGGTCTTAGATGAGAGAATAAACCATTTAATTGGTGCTTTGTCTTTATGTGGACTTGTACGTGCCCTTTGATGTATAGGGCCCACCTTTTAGCATTTGGGGCATTGAACTTGTTTTAAATCACACTGTGAGTGTTGAGAATTGTGTTGTAACTTTTATCATCTGTTGTTAATAGAGAATATGGTTTTAGTTCAGTTGATGCTAAACTATCATAAATTTTTTAGAACCTTTCAACCTTTATTTCCTTCTCTCTTCTATTTCAAGATGTGCAGTTAATATTTCCCCCAAACTTCCTCCTTTTTCACTAGAACAAGACTTTGTTTAATGTTTGAAGCTGAACGGTCTTCTACATTTTTCCTTTTGAGTATGTAAAATAATTTTTTAAATTGGAATTTAAGTAGCCGAAGTTATGTTGTCTGTTGTATCTCTTCAACAACATCAGCACCTAGCTCCTTGAGAACCTGGTACTGCTGGGAGCCCAATAGGGAGAACAATTTTTTTTTTTTTTTGCGGTACACGGGCCTCTCACTGTTGTGGCCTCTGCCGTTGCGGAGCACAGGCTCCGGATGCGCAGGCTCAGCGGCCATGGCTCACGGGCCCAGCCGCTCCGCGGCATGTGGGATCTTCCCGGACCGGGGCACGAATCCGCGTCCCCTGCATCGGCAGGCGGACTCTCAACCACTGCGCCACCAGGGAAGCCCGGGAGAACAATTTTTAAATCTTCACTAGTCCTACAGATGGATCAGATGTGCAGAGTTGCCTTACGCCAAAAGCCAGATATTTGCTGTCCATCTGCTAGGGTTGAAAACAATCCTCTTCGATTTCAGTGGCAGCTCATAGTTACTCTCCTTGATTGATGCATACTCGGCCTTAGAATCTATCAACCTTGGTAGATAAACTGTAAACATAAGCCTCCTACATTCATTTCCAACACCAAGAATAAAAAAATAAAACAGCATTCAAGATGATGTTGGGGCATGGCTCTGGGGAACTGAGCCAAGATTGTCTCATTATCTGCCTACCTCACTTGCTATGGCCAACTCCACCTCTCACCCTTTTTCATGCTTTGGGTCAAGGAAGAAATTGATCTGATAAGTGAATGCATACACCAATGTTAAGTACTTGAGAAGTTAGTCCACCCTGAACTCTTTATGTTTTGAGTGGGCAAATGATTAGCCCAGAGATTAGTGGGCAAATGATTAGCCCAGAGTGGTGGAATTTCAAACCCGAAAGGAGATGATAGGGAAGGGGATCCCCACATTCACTCCCTATGGACAACAGCCCACCTATGAGGTGAACTGTGAGAACATTCAGTGTCACATAGGCAAAAACAAAACCTAAGCTTTTTTGTCTCTGAACAACCCTGAACAAATCATCCACAAATTTAGGAACAGGGCAACCTCAAGCTGACAGCAAAAGCGTACCATGCATTCTTCTTTTCGTTCTCTGTTTTGTCCTGTGTTGCTAAAATAGCACGCCTGTCAAAGCAGCCAGGTACGATGGGGTTCAGCACAACTAAAACTGTATAAAAAAGGAACAGATAAATTATAAGGTAATAGCACAACTCTCACATCCCGTCCCTCGTTGTCATCTCACAAGCAGCCTGACAGCTGAGCCAGCCCACTACTGCAGTGTTGATGAAAAATACTATCTTCACCCTAGTGCTACACCAGTACTAAACCTGACTTTAGCAAATTCAAAACCTCACGCTGAGCTTGAAGTATAGGGAAAGAAGAATTGTAATGGCTTTCTTCTCTCTCACCATACCCACAAGAGAGGAAAGGGCAAAAAATACAAGAGGGGAGCAATAGAGATAGCAGAGGCACCAATAGAGAAAGACTTAGGAAGAATGGGCCCCGTGATACAAATATAGCTCCCTTAGAAGCAGAATTATCTGATTGTTTATTGTCTGTCTCCCCCACTAGAACATAGGGTCCATGATGGCTAGATTTTGTGTACCTTGGTCACCATTGTATCCTCAGTGTCTGGAACATATCAGATACTAAATGTATTTGCTGAGTGAGTGAATGAATGAGTGAAATTAGTGCTCCCAAGAAAATAAGAGGAAAAAATACACACATGCACACACACAAATTTGGTTCTATGTGCCTCTGGCCCACTTTTGAAATAGCAAGATGAATTGGAAGCACTGGTCCAGCAATTATGAGAGTCTGATTATACTCCATATTTTGCCACTAAATCACTTCCTCTCTCTGAGCCTCATTTTCTCCATCTGTCAAATGGAGTTGAACCAGATGACCCCTAAGGCTACTTCCAACTTTAACATTCTGTGCTTTAAACGAAAGCCAAGCATACTTTAGAGAGAACCAGAGGGGGGAATGGACTGAACTCATTTGTGTGCAAGAAGCAAGAGCTGTTTCCTCAGGTCTTACCCAATAGAGGAAAGATTTTTGTTCTTGTTGTTTTTAAATAACCTAACAAATAAAAACCATGAGGTAGAGGAAGAGAGCTTCACAGCTTAAAGCAAACTACAACCTTTTAGAATATAAATGCCATTTAAATCAAATATAAAAGCATTGACAAACTGTCAGCCAAGGTCAAAAGTATCTTCTTATCTAAACTTGTCACCTCCTGAGGTCTCTGAGAGGTGACAGCATTTTGTTTGTGGATGCCCTGTCTGAGGTGCTAATTGCCTTCATTTCAAATGCCCTAGGCTACTCTCAAACCCAGATAGATTAAAAGGATGATGGCAAGGGTGGTTAGTTTTATAGAGTGGATCTGACATTTCAAAATCTTTTTCTCTAACCTTTCAAAACTAACTTTGTTCTTCAACTAGCTCATCTATAGGTGTGAATTCTCCTGTGACAGTGTTATGATATTGTCACCTGTGGTGAGTTTACACATTCTCTCTTACTAAAATTGACTTCCTTTACAAAAATGAGAAAAGAAAAAAATTACATCTTTTAAAAAAAAGAGCACCTCCTTTTGATATGTTGGTTTACCTATGAGGTTAATTTTCCTAATGCCCTTTTGTAAGTGAAGATTCAGAAACAGTGTTGTGTTTATTTAAGCCTTCTAAAAATATGTTTATTCTTTCAACCAACATTTATGAGCATCTACTGTATGATGGACACTGTGGTAAGTACTTAGGTTAGAAAGAAGAAAAGCATATACCTGATCTCAAGTAGCTCATAGTGTAGTGAAGACAGACAAGCAAACAAACAATTACAATTAACTCAATAAGAGCTGCGATAGAGGGAAGGATGGGGCTCTAGAGGCACAGTAATGGGACATTTAACTCAACTTACATTCTAAACCTGCACAACCTGCTCGAGACAGCAATGTCTTTATCTTTCTGTCTGTTATGTACAGTTCCTTTCACTTGTCCTAAGTTTACCTCCTTCATGACTCAGAAGGTACTCCCTAATTCTAGCTGAAACTCTGCCTGCTTCTGAGGTTTTATTCTTGGAAAAATAGCTTATATATGTTAACTGAATACTACATTCCAGGCTTTCCTGCTAAGCACTTTGCATATATTATCTCATTTATTTATATCAACAACCTTATGAAGCAAATACTATTATTATCCCCATTTTACCAATGGGGAAGCCAAAACTCAGAGATCCTGGGTAGCCTGCTCAAGGTTTCACAACTGGTCAGTGTGAGGCCTGGGATTTGAACACAGGCAGCTGACTTCAGAGCCTGTGCATCTCACCATATCCTCTTCTGTCTCCCAATATTAACTCTGAGGTCACTGCACCAGACTGGTCAGGCTTCAGTTTCCTATCTAGCAACTGTAATTTTGACTTCTAGAATATTCTTCTCACACTTCTCAAGTGTCAAATGTTCCCATGCTCCGACTTGTAGCATGTCTATGTCTATCTATATATGCCTTATGAGATCAGATACACTGCTCTATCCTGGGCCTCATTGGTCAGTATGCCTTGGAAGGCTCTTCCAGAGTCAAGGTCTATTCGTCCAGGCTTTAAGATCTGGGATCTGGAGCATCAGCTTATCCATGCAAAGTAATAGATCCCTGAGTAGTTTGTTTGTTTGATTTTTAAGTGGTCTGGACATCTTCTATCCTGGGAAGACCTGGATATACTGGTAAAGTCTTATTGCCCAATTCTTTTTCTACACCAAATGAAGGCCACTCCTAGCCAGTTTTTACTTATCTTTCCTTGTGAAGATAAAATGAAATGACATATGTGATGTGCCTGGAAACTAAGAGACACTCAAAGTTTCTTTTCCTCCTAGTCTGTGAACTCCTAGAAGACAGGGATGATGTCGTATTCCTCTTTACATACCCAGATCCTAACACATATTCTGCACCTACTTAGCTCCCTTGCTTTCCCCTTCCTCTTTCCCTTCGTAGAGAACCCTTTGCAAATTTGTCGCAAGGAGTATATCATTTCTGACATTGACTTCTTTCACATCCACTGTTTATCAATGACAATCCTGTGGTCTGCCTCATATGGGTTTATAGAAACAACAGTTCATAACTCACATCTCAGCACCTGACAGACAAATAAATCATCATGTAGCCCTTTAGGTCTCTTCAAACCCATTGCCTTTGGATCGTGTCTGAATCTTCTTCCTACCTCCCTTCATCCTGGCTGTGGGCACTCAAGGTATGATATCAGGACAAGAAAATATCACCTCTTTGTAAGGGAGGCTCCAGCGTTCCTCGTAAAAATCTATTCTTTTTCTTGGAAGCTCAAAAAGAAAGTTCTACCACTGATGCTTAAACTAAAAGATTAAAGTCCAAAAGACTATTTTATCCATACTTTTTTTTTCCCTGAACATTTTTTAGGAAATCTCTGATGCTTTGAAACATGGATGACCAGTTTGATCTATACACCACAAACACCAAAATTTGGCAAAAGAATGGAATGAAATGGACTTTATAAATGTTTCCCTAAGCAGCTTTGTAAATACAAATGAAATATTATATCCCAGGAACTTCCCTGGTGGTCCAATGATAAAGAATCCGCCTTCCTATACAGAGGATGCAGGTTCGATCCCTGGTCAGGGAACTAAGATCCCACATGTCGTGGGGCAACTAAGCCCGTGCGCCACAACTACTGAGCTTGCACGCCTCAACTAGAGCCCATGTGCTGCAAACTACAGAGCCCACGCGCCCTGGAGCCCGCGTGCCACAACTAGAGAAGAGAAAACCCGCACACCACAACTATAGGGAAGCCCACGCACTACAACGGAAGAGCCCGTGTGCCGCAACGAAAGATCCCACATGACTCAACGAAGATCCTGTGTGCCGCAACTAACAAGACCCGACGCAGCCAAAAATAAACAAAATAAATAAATAATAAATAAATCTTAAAAAAAAATTATATCCCAGCAAGGAAACTAGCTAATGGATTTCTGAATGAATTTTGTAGTTACAGATGCAACATTGGCATTATTTTTCTTTTCCTTCTCAATAATAAATATGTCATGAAAAAATGTTAGAAACATTGATCAACAGGGAGTTCAACAGTATGAGTCTTTTACAAAGCAGGTCATATATGTTCTGAAGTTTCAAAACTGTCTAGACAATATCAGGCATTTTAGTGGCAAAAGCATGAAATTTTCAACATTTGCTCAGTCTTTTCTTTCCTGGAACCAATATGGCTCATTGAAATGATCAAAGTAAATACATATCAAACAAAAAAGTAAATGAGGTTAAATATCCTAAAATTTTTACTTACAGACAAAACCCTCAGAGGGCTCTTTGTCATCATTTTATAAACATTGGAGTATGGTTTACTGCTGCCTGCCAGAAAAGTAATCACAACTTTCTGCCTTGTGTGCAATTATTTTTGTAATGTAGTGCAGAATGAAGAATAAAACATAAAATAGTAGATATAAACATAAAAACAAAAAGCTGCAGAATGTCACAAGTGAAGCTGTAATATTGCATATTATTTTGAAGTAAAACAAACTCAACTTTTCTAGCAACTGCTTCATCAAATGAGGGCACAATCTGAAACCATCTGGCTATCATGGAAGTTTTGCAAACTAAAATGATCCATACTGAACTTGGACTTCTCTAAAATCCTTTAGCACTTACTGGTATTTAACATGTATTAAAACTACTAACTTTCTATACACCTTGTTCCTAACTTGTGTTCCCAAGGTTCATAGAAGTTTAAGAAGGCAGTAATGATGGATTCTGAGGTACTGTCAGTATTACAAACAGCCTAGTAAAATGGTCCATTTGCCTGCGATTAGGCTGCATGTAATAATAATAATATTAATTGAATCCTCACAAAAATCCTAAACTTAAATGGAAAGTGACTGCTCTTAGTTGGAATTATATCAACCTTGTGCAAGGAAACTTTATACAAGCTTTCCTAATTTTTTTAAAAAATTTATTTATTTTTGGCTGCGTTGGGTCTTCGTTGCTTCACGTGGGCTTTCTCCAGTTGCAGCGAGCAGGGGCTACTCTTCGTTGCGCTACACGGGCTTCTCATTGCAGTGGTTTCTCTTGTTGCGGAGCACGGGCTCTAGGCACGCGAGCTTCAGTAGTTGTGGCACACAGGCTCAGTAGTTGTGGCTGGTGAGCTGTAGAGCACAGGCTCAGTAGTTGTGGCACACGGGCTTAGTTGCTCCGCGGCATGTGGGATCTTCCCGGACCAGGGCTCGAACCCGTGTCCCCTGCATTGGCAGGCAGATTCTTAACCACTGTGCCACCAGGGAATTCCCAGCTTTCTTAATTTTAACTGAGAAAATAATCATTTATTAAATAGTGCTGTTTGATGCACAGAATCCTTCGAAAACCAGCATCTACAGGCCAGAAAATATGTTGGAAAAATTGAAGAAAAAAGACTGATAAATGGTGTCTGGTGTATATTTGTCTTATTTCTTCTAACAGGACAGGACATCGCTGAGGGCAATAATGATCACCTTCACAGAGTCTAACACGCTGCCTAGTGCATAGGAAGTCTTCTTTCCATGGATGCTGTTTGCTTGATCTGTAAAGTACCATGATTTTAAAAACATCGATTCCATACACTACCAAACGTAAGGTAGATAGCTAGTGTGAAGCAGCCGCATAGCACAGGGAGATCAGCTCGGTGCTTTGTGACCGCCTGGAGGGGTGGGATAGGGAGGGTGGGAGGGAGGGAGACGCAAGAGGGAAGAGATATGGGAACATGTGTATATGTATGGCTGATTCGCTTTGTTATGGAGCAGAAACTAACACACCATTGTAAAGCAATTATACTCCAGTAAAGATGTAAAAAAAAAATAAAACATCGATTCCATTACCATTTGCAACATGAGTCTGGAGCTTTTGAAGTCTCCTTTCCCCCTACTTCCTCACTGAAAAGTACGTATGCATATCTATTGGACTGTTACTGCTGGCACCTTACGCACTTAAAAACTGAGTAATTCAGACAGACTTTAGATAAGCAATCAAGATGGGCTCTATCTTAATAGTACTGAACTCGGCTCAAAGATCTTTTCATAAGGCCAGTCTGCTGAATCAGATACAAGCCACTCCCACTGCCTAAATTACCATTCCCCCCCCCCTTTTTACTTTTTGCAGTCCTGAGATAAGTGGTCCTACTTACTGGCAGCCTAGATGATCACGTATCCCAAAGCCTGAGAGATTCTAAAAGAGCAGCTCCTGACCACCAGACTGTCACTATGCCTCAAAGTCTCTCCATTATAGTCATTTCATTGAGCTTAGACATTGATAATCCATGTTAACATACAAATACATTACTTAGTAAGGGTAAAAGGTTAAGGCAGTGTGATATAATGGAAAGAGCACAGACATTAGAATCAGTAAAATTTTATTTTGAAGCCAGGCTTCACCAATTCCCAAATTTTTGAGTTACCACATCTATAAAATGGGGGTAATAATATTCACTTTGAAGAACTATTAATACAGGTACCTATTATACCTTACAGTCACCAAAATGGTAATGTGCTTAGAGTGCCTAGCACACAGTAAGCACTCAATGGTATTAATGATTTTACGACCATTGATAATCCCTTATACTCATTCCCACAGCATCCAGAGCAGAACCCTGAGGGCAGGGAAAGGGAACAACCACTCACTGGGGCTCAGAGAAGTTCAATAACTTGTTTAAGTTCACATAGCTAGTGAACAGCAGAGCAAGTATCTGAACTCAGGTCTCTCTAATTCCAAAGCCCAGGTTCTTGCCTAAGAAACCTCCTGCCTTTTCTTGTGTGTACCCATTCCAGAAGAAAGTAGTGATTTGACAGCCTCAGTTATTCAGGTTGCTTTGGAAAAAGTCAGCCCTGAAAGACTGTAATCATATTAAACTATATAAAAGCTATGCACAGGGTGAGTGCTTTCATGTAGACCTAAAGGCATGCCAATGAATAGCAGAGTCCATTTGAAACCATAAATTAAAGCAAATGTAGTGAGATCTAAAATGATCTGCTGGTACACCAAAATGGATTATGCTGGAAAATTCCCAAGTCTCATCTTCCCAGAATTCTACAGAGCTATCAGCATACACAAGTGTATCACAAAGCCATTCTCCAACCCAGAAAGCCTAGCTTTGGGTCGATGTCCCTGATGGTCCCCTTCCTCCCCAGCGCCCTCCCGAGTTACCCAGGCCTCCTGGTAATCAGGACTCCGAGGGAAGAGAGAATGCTGGTGGGTCAGGTTCACGTCTGTTCTCTGCCCCTTCCCTGCCTCTACACCAAGCAGGTAGCCAGACTCTACCCCCCTTTGCCTCAGGGAACATTTGTCTTGTTAGCTGACTGTCTAAACCTGGCTGTTCTCCAGAATCCTGAGCACCTTGATGGGATTATGCATAGGAGGGAGGGGGCAGTGTCTTGCAGGGCAGAAATGCAGGGGGGAAATTTCTGCTCAAGGGACCTCTGGGATACAGGGCCTCAGGGAAATGGCTTCTCGGTGCCTGTAGGGAGGCTGGACACCAGGCATTAGGGCTCCCAGCCTAGGCAGAAGCCCCCTCCTCACCTCACCTCTCGTGCCCCACGGGCCCAGGAGTAGCAGAGATGCCCACCTTCAAGGAACCGTGGGGACTTGGACAGTGAGGGGAGCAGGGACAATCACAATGGATTGACGACCCTGTAGAACACCCTCTGCCCTCCCATTCTTGAGTAACTCACAGAAAGAGGAGGGGCCCTTCAATAGTGAATGAGATTGGATTTTCTGTCACCTCAGTGGGATGGAGGGAAGATGCAGATTCAAACTGCCGCTTCTGAGCAAACCTGCCCCGAGGTACACACTACACAGAAGACACAGCAAGTAAGTGCACACTCTTTATTACTAGTTAGAATCAGGAAACCTCTGACAAAGGTTGAGCTTGGTGAGCTGGAATCTCCTGGCGGAACTCGAGGACACGTTTTGCTCAGACTGGAGGCTGATCTGACTTCCCAGCCCCGGGGCTCCACTTGCCTCTGAGAAGCTGGCAGAGAACACACCAAGTGGAAGAGAAGGGCCCACGAGCATTCTCAAGCGTGCTCGTCCCAGTCCAGTTCTAGTTTTAATCCATTTAGTCCTCCCAAGAGAAGCGCCATCCAAAGCACGATGTCTGTCCTTGGAATCCATTTTGTTCTTCATCCACTGAACAGAAAGGGACTTGGGATGGTGGCTGCCCGAAGCTGAGGGCTCAAACACTCCCCCAAGCACTGTCCTTCTTTAAGATAGTCGCCCAGTGGTCTTTCAGGCAACCAGGAAACTAGCTGTCCCTCTCAAGGGAGGAAATGAGGAGAGTATCAGAAAAGTCCTGCCTGCAATTTTGTTAGGCCACTTTTCCACTCTTTGCCACTACTCACTTGTCTCACATGGGACCAGTGAGATGAGCAGTTCGGCAATCAAGTCCTTCCATTAAAGTCTCTTTGTTGCCCCCGGAACTGCAGAAATATCTCGATGTTATTTCATTTGGGCTTACCCAAAGGTCACACTACATGCAAGGCAAAGAAGTCACTCCTGATATAACTTGTATCCCAAATTAGGCTCTCTCCTGTTATCTAACCAAACTCACCAAATCAGGTTATAATGTGTGCACCAGATAATAACATGTAAGTCTAGCTCCTAACACATATCAGACAATAACTGTTTAATGAATTAAATGAAATGCATCACGTTTGCTATCATCTATACAATTTAACACTGCAACCACCACATCTTATGAATTAATTCTTTGTCCCAACAGAGAAATTACATCCTAACAAAATTATTTTGCCCCCCTTTTCCCCCAAGTGCCAAAGCATCTCTTCTTCCCTGACTTTTCGCTCTTCTCGGCTCCAGTCAGTAGGGGTCTCACTGAGTGTGGGTCAGTCAGAAACGAAGAGTTTTTTCTTTAGGCTCTTGGAAGATCTTCTAATGGGATAGGTTCAGATTCTTCAGCAACAAGCAAATTCCGTGGGGCTCAGAGACATAAAAACAGACCCTCACCTATAAAACTTAGAAAACGAGAACAAGAAGCAAACATGAACACCGCGGTAGTTTACAAAGGAACGATAGCATTTTCAAGGAAAATCAGTGCTCCTAAAATTCCTTATAGCTTATAACCAAAAATGCATGGCTGCTCCCAGCCAAAGACATGGCATTTTCTGGAAAACAAGGTTAATAAGAAAACAGAAAAGAGTGAAAAAGGAAAAAACAGTCTTTTTTTAAAAAATTTTTTTAACATCTTTATTGGGGTATAATTGCTTTACAATGGTGTGTTAGTTTCTGCTTTATAACAAAGTGAATCAGTTATACATATACATATGTTCCCATATCTCTTCCCTCTTGCGTCTCCCTCAAAAAAACAGTCTTGACTTCAGCTTCTGCAGGGTGTCAACCAATCAGCTTCAGCCACCCAGAATTCAGCACCTGCAAACATAAATGCATTAGGAGAAATTCCTTAAAGAGTGAGTGTGATACTCAAAAGCAATCCGTCTTTGCTCAAGTAAATGAAAAAACAAAAGAAAGCATATAAATACATATGTATCTATGTGTGTACTCAATGATAAAAAGTTGTTATTTGGGGTAATGGGACAATGAATTATTTTATTTAATTTTCTATATCATAATTTTAGTTACAAATTTTCTGTGAAGTAAATGAGTTACTTTTTAATCAGGAGGGGGTCTTAGAAAACTGGTTTTTCTTTGGAGTGTTTCTATTATTACTTACCTTCCTGAAATCAGTGGGTTTGTCCTGGGTCGGGGCCTCCACTCTCAACCGCCATGCAGACTTTCTTGCATTCATAGCAAGCCTTGTGCCATGGAAAATTCATTGCTTTACACCACAGGGCACTCCCAATTCACTGAACTGCAGCCTGAGGCAGACTTCTCCTGGTGGTGTGATTCTGAGGCTTTTTTCCCTTCTGGCCGCTTGGTCTTCTGCCCCTGAGGTTGTTGTTTCTTTGGGTTTTCTCTCCCACTAGGGCTCCAGCTGTCCCCCTGGGCGGTTGCCTGAGGCCTCTCTGGACCTCCTTCCTGGCCATGTCTCCTGTTGAACAGCGGTGGGAGCATCCCCTGGGGCCCTTGTGGACCTCCTTCCCGGCTCTGGCTTCTGCTGACCCCCAGGGGGTCAGTCCCCTGGGGCCTCTCTGGATCGTCTTGCCTGTGACTTCTGCTGTTCCTCAGGGGGATGGTCCTCGGGGACCTCTCTAGGTCTCCCTCCTGGCTCTGGCTTCTGTTGTCCCCCCGGGGAACATTCCCCTGGGATCTTTTGGGAACTTCTTCCTGGCTGTAGCTCCCATTGGCCCCCTGGGGGCTCTCTGGACCTGCTTCTTGGTTGAGACTCCAGCTATCCCTCAAGTGGACCATCCCCTGGGGTCTCTCTAGGCCTTCTTCCTGGTTAAGACTTCTGATATCCCCTAAGGGGACTGTACCCTGCAGGATCTCAGGACCTTCCCCCTGGCTGTAGCTCCTCTGGTTCCACAGTGGGGCCATCTCCCCCTGAAAGACCACTGCAGCCCACGGGCCAGGTGGAGAGATGCCCAGAGGAGGCACCTGAAATGGGACGACTCCAGCTTCTGTTTCCATATGGCTACTGCTGGTGGTACAGGTGGCAAGAATGGGAATCCCATCGGGAAGGGTGCATGGAATGGAAATGGGTATGGTATCGGCACTGGCAGAGGGGGTTGCACGGCCTGGGCCCAAGGACTCGGGGGTCCCGGCACATAAAGGACATCTGTCGGGGCTGGCATCTGGCTCTTGAAATACAGCCTGTCATGCTCCCCCATGGCTACCACATCTCTCTGCTGCTCTACGCTCATGGGCCACTCTGCAGCCCCAAGTTGTTCGGCTCGAGGCCCAGGCAGCAACTCTTGGGCCAGTGGGGTGACCTGTGCCGACCTCTCGACCAGGAGCAGCCGCCCACAAAGCACATCGCGCTGTTTCAGCGCCTGCTGCAAGGCGGCCCGCGTGAGGCGCAGCTACGTGACCACTCCTCGCGCTCCTCGCGCAGGCGCCGCAGCTCAGAGGGCCCAGGAAGCCGCCTCGCGTTCCCCTACCTGCTCCTGCAGCCACTGAACCCGGAACGCCTGCTGCTCCCGCTGCCTCGCGCCCACACGCACGCTCAAGGCCAGCGCGCTCCAGGCACAGGCCCTCTTGATGGCGCACGGCACCTGCGGGTCAGCGACGACGACGCGCAGCCGATCCTCTACCTCATTCCAGGACCGCGAGCAGAAGGCCACGTAGAAATCGGGGCCTCCCCCGTTCATGAGGACTTCATTGTTGATGAATCTGATCACCTCGTTGTGGCGGAACCCGCTGGCATGGTCCCCAAGGCCCACGGCCATGGCCGCTGCGGCCTAGTCAACCAACCGCCTCACGGGAGATGCCGCTGCCGCCGCCGCCGCCGCCGCCGCCGCCGGTAAAGCCCCTCACCTCCCGGCTCAGTCCTCCTTCAGTTCTAGCCCAGTCCTGGCCTCCTCCTCGGCCTCTTTCCTCTGTCACGGTCCGGCTTTCCTCACAGAAAGTAAGGCAGATCCCCTCGCTGCGCCAACCCCCAAAAGGCAGACGCAGGCGCCACGGGTCACACGTGAGCTCCGAGTCGCTCCGCAAGGCCTGCTGGGACCAACCTCGCTGCCAGAGCCCCTCCTACCGGGTGAGCAGGCCGGAAGCTGCACTGAGTGCCGCAGTGAACCCAGACGTGGCAGAGGCCGGAAACTGCACTGGGTGCAGCAGTGAATCCAGACGTGGCAGAGGCCAGAAGCTGCACTGGGTGCCGCAGTGAACGTCTAGAAGGCTTTAGTGTTTCTAAGAATTTCAGAAGGACAATATCCAGCATGGTGGAATGAATTTCTAGCTGGGTGGAGCTGCACAGGTGGGTGCAGTTCTACTTTTGTCTCAGCTTCATCTTAGTTCTTAGATACACTTCAGACCTTTAATACAGTCAGTCCCACTGTCGGCACGCTTCCCTCAGCATCCTGCACAGGTAAACTTAGAATCCCTGTCATCAAGAAAATCCGGGGACTGAGCCATGAATTTTTCCTGAACTCTCCCTGTAATTTCACTCTCATGTTTACCTGATCAACTTTGTTCTCAGACGATGTCTCTCTTATTTTAAACTAAATGCTTCTCTCTTGATCTGTGTTTTCCATACAGGAGATGCTAAAGGAGTTCTGCAGGCAGCCCTAAATGGTAACTGGAATCCACGCAAAGAAATAAAGCACACGCTAAAGGTAACTACATAGGTAAATACAAAAGACAGTATTACTGTATTTTGTGACTCCTCTTTTTTAATATAGGACTTAAAACATGACTGCATAAAACAATACAAATCTGTCTTCATGGGCACACAATGTATAAAGGTGTCATTTATGGCAGTAACAACATAAAGGGGGTGGAGCTATACAGGAGCAAAGGTTTTGTATACTGTTGAAATTGTTTGTATTAATCCAAAATATACTGTTATAATTTAACATGTTAGTTGTAATCCCCAGAGCAACCACTAAGAAAATAACTAAAAAATATACAGAAAAGAAAATGAGCAGGAAATCAAAAAGGTAAACTACAAAAAAAAAAAAAAGAAATCAATGAAACCCAAAACAAGGCAGTAATGGAGGAATGGGGGGAGATATAAGACATGTTAGAAAACAAATAGCAAAATGTCAGAAGTCTTTCCTTATCAGTAATTATAGTAAATGCAAATAGATTAAACTCCAATTAACAGGCAGAGATTGGCAAAATGGATACTTTTTAAAAAACATGATCTAAATGTATATTGTCTACAAGAGATTTATTTTGGATTCAAAGACTTGAATTGGTTGCAAGTAAAAAGATAGAAAAGGCTATTCTGTACAAACAGTAATTAATTAAGAGCTAGAGCAGCTCTCCAAATATCAAAGTATACTTTAAGACAAAAATTAGGATTAAAAAAGAGGATATTATATAATGTTAAACAAAGGGTCAATCCACTTAGGAAACAAACTTTTAGTTACCAAAGGGGAAAGACAGTGAAAGGGAGGGATAAATTAGGAGTATGGGATTAACAGGTACACACTATCACATATAAAATAAACACGGATTTACTGTATAGCACAGGGAACTATAATCAATATCTTGTAATAACCTATAATGGAAAAGAATCTGAAAAAAGTATATATATATAACTGAATTGCTTTGCTGTATACCTGAAACTAACACAATAGTGTAAATCAACTACACTTCAATAAAATAAAATAAAAAATTTAAAGGGTCAATCCATCAAGAAGGTTATGTCAATTATAAATATATGTGCACCTTATATATGCACCTAACAACAGAGTCCCAAAATACATGCCAAAAGTAGACAGAATTGAGAGGAGATAGAGGCAGTTCTACAGTAAGAGTTGGAGACTTCAGTACTCCATTTTCAATAATTTATAGAAAGACTTGATAGAAGATCAAGAAGGAAATACAAGACTTGAAAAATACTATAAACCAAATAGACTTAACAAACATCTGTGGAACAGTCAAGCCAAAAACAGCACACTACATATTCTTAAGTGCACATAAAAGATTCTCCAGGATAAACCTTTTGTTAGGCCACAAAACAAGTTTCAATAAATTTATGAAGATTGAAATCATACTAAGTATGTCCTCTGACCACAATGGAATGAAATCAGAAATTAATAACAAGGAAATTTGCAAAATATACAAATATGTGAAAATTAAATAACTCTACTAAATAACCATTGGGTCAAAGAAAAAAATAACAAGGGAAATTAGAAAATATGTTGAGACTAATAAAAACAAAAACACAACATACCCAAACTAATGGGACTCTGAAAGCAGTGTTCAGAGGGAAATTTATAGCTACAAATGCCTATGTTTGAAAAAAGAAACATATCAAATTAATAACCTAACTAGCCCACCTTAAGGAATTAGAAAAAGGAGAGAAAACTAAACCCAAAGCAAGCAGAAAAAAGGAAATAAAAATTAGAATGGAGATAAACAAAATAGAGAAGAGAAAAAACAATAGAAAAAAAAGGAAACAATAAATGGTTCTTCAGAAGGATCAACAAAATTGACAAACAAACAGACTGTTCAAGAAAAGAAAGATTCAAATTACTAAAATCTGGAATGAATGTGGGACATTTACTATCAACCTTACAGAAATAAAAAGAATTATAAGAAAATACTATGAACAATTATATGCCAACGAATTAGATACCTAGATGAATGGACATATTCCTAGAAACACAAAAACTACCAAAACAGATTCAAGAAGAAATAGAAAATCTGAACAGACCTATAAGAAGTACAGAGATTGAGTAAGTAACCAAAAACCTGCCAACACAGAAAAGCCCAGGACCAAACAGCTTCCCTGGTGAATTCTACCAAATATTTAAAGAGGAATTAACAGAAATCTTTCTCAGGCTCTTCTAAACATATAAGCGGAGGGAACACTTTCTAGCTCATTAATGAGACTAGTATTATGTTGTTACCAAAACCAGACAAAGACATCACAAGAATAGAAAACTATAGACCAATATCCTTTATAAATATAGGTGTAAAACTTCTCAACCAAATACTAGCAAATGGAATCCAGCAGCACATTAAAAGAATTATAAAACATGACTAAATGGGATTTATCTCAGGAAAACAAGGATGGCTCAATAAATATTGGTGTAAAACACCGTATTACTAGAATGAAGGAAAAAACCCACATGATCATCTAATAGATACCAAAAAAACTTTTGAAAAAATGCAACACACTTTCATGAGAAAAAAAAAGAACTCAAAAAACAAAATAGAAAGGAATGTCCTCAACCTGATAAAGGGCATTTATGAAAAACCCACAGCTAACATTATACTCCACGGTGAAAGACTCAAAGCTTCCCCGCTAAGATCAGGAACAGATAAGAATGCCAGTTGTACCCCTGCTATTCAACATTGTCCTAGAATGTCTAGCCAGAGAAATTAGGCGAGAAAAAGAAAAGCTATCCAGATCGGAAAGGAATAAGTAAAACTGTTTCTCTTTATAAAGGACATGATCCTATATAGAGAAATTCCCAAAGAATCCACAAGAAAGTTACTAAAACTAATAAACAAATTCAGCACAGTGGCAGGGTACGGGATCAACATGCCAAAATCTGTGGTATCTTTGTACACTAGCAATGAGCGATTTCATTTCCAGAAAATGAAGAAAATGATTTCACTTTCAATACTATCAAAAGAATAAAATACTTAGGAATAAATTTAACCAAAGAGGTACAAGGCTTATACACTGAAAACCACAAAACATTGCTGAATGTGAAGGAAACGTTAAGTAAATGGAAAGACATCTCATGTTCATGAATTGGAAGATGTCAAAGTGATCTACAGATTCAATGCAGTGCCCCAACAGACTCTTTTCTTTTCTTGCAAAAATGTAAAAGCTGATCCTAAAATTAACATGGAATTTCAAGGGACCCTAATAGCTAAAACAATTTTTAAAAAGAAAAATAGGGACTTTCCTGGCAGCCCAGTGTTTAAGAATCCATGCTTCCACTGCAGGGGGCCCAGGTTGGATCCCGGGTCAGGGAACTAAGATCTCGCATGCCGCGCAGTGCAGCAAAAAAAAAAAGAATAATGTTGTAGGATTCATGCTTTCATGCTTCCTGATTTCAAAACTTACAAGGTTAGAGTATCAAAACAGAGTGATACTGGCATAAAGATAGACATGCAGATCAATGGGATAGAGTTGAGAGTCCAGAAATAAATCTGTCATCTCTGGTCAACTGATTTTTGACAAGGACACCAAGACCAGCCAATGGGAAAGGAATCGTCTCTTCAACAAATGGTTTGGAGATAACTGGATATCCACAGGTAAAAGAATGAAGGTAGACTACTACCTCAGCTCATATACAAAAATTAACTCAATTTTTTGGTTTTGTCTGTTGTTGCTACTTGTTATTGTCATTTTAGTTACTTTTCTAAATTATTTTTGTAAAATTTCCATTTATCATATGTGGCCACTGAAGTCTGTGTTCCATTAGTTTAGTGGTCAACTAGTGTATTGACAGAGTATCTACAAACACCTAAAGCCCAATAATATTTTTTAAAAGAATTTTTAAAACTCTCCCCACTCCCTGAAGATTGTCTGTGTTGGGACACGCCTTCAGTGCTTAGCCAGGCCATTTACAATACTGCCCTCACCTTTACTTCCTGCTTGTGCAGAGCCTGAAGGTTAGCCAGAGGTGAAAGTTTAGGATCTTTTCTGAGGATTAGGCCTTTTCTGAACTTGTGTCCAGTCTTGGGCATATGCATGGCCTTCTCAATTCCCTGACTTAAGCAGGAGCTTTTAAAAACTCTCACTCCCCTGTAGATTTCCTTTCCCAAATTCTTTCTTACCAGGCTTTTTGATCTGTCTCTTGCTTGTCCTGACTGCTATCCCTTGCCCTAAGCTGCTCTGGCCAATACTTTTGCCTTCAAGTGCTTTTGGCAAATGCCATTTGGGAAGCCACCCCAGACCTGGGAATGCTCTGAACCGGATGAAACAAAGGCAAGCCCTTGTGTACCAGTCCTTCCAGGAGCCACTAGACAGATTGAAATAAACAACCACAATTCTTTGAGAATAAGGTCTGTAATTGCTCCCTCAGGTACTTGGCAACCTGCACCAGGGGTACAGGCTGCTGTCTTCATGGCTGCCTCCCATCTGGTATGTGGGGAAGGGTTGGTAGACAATTTAAAACACCAGAGAACTCTGTTGCTGCAATGCAGCAGCTTCTTTCTTCATTAAGCTTTCCCCTGGTTGTTATAAGTTTTCAACTAGACTCCAGAGTTCTGTAAAAGTTGATTCTGACAGGTTTTGCCAGCTCATTAGTTGCTTTAATGGAGGGATGGAGCCCTGGGGTTCCCTACTCTGTCATCTTTGGTATAAAGAAAGCTATCATAGCCCCAAACCATTAATAATCCAAGTAAGATTAATTTCATCTCCTTGTCATCTCTCATTCATCCTTCCAGCTCAGCTATCACCTCCTCCAGGAAGACCACTCTACAAGCCATACTGTAATTAGTTTTTTATTCTTCTTTTTCACCAACTAGACCTAGTCGCTCCAGGGCAGAGACTGTATCCTTTCATTTCTGGATCGCTAGCACCTAACATAGTTCTACTTACATGATAGCGCTTATAAATGCCAAAGGGAAGGAACACCAGAATAATGGAAGATGGGGGGAAAGAAAGAGGGAGAAACAGACAATTCCATGACTTCTATAATCCTGTTTAAAATTCAAACTGAAACCTATAAAGGGATGTCCTTGTCATGGTTTCAATTTTTTAAAAAAGTAATTTTGGGAATTCCCTGGTGGTCCAGCGGTTAGGACTCTGTGACGCGACCACCGCCCCCCCAAAAATAGTAATTTTGTTAAAGACATACACATCCCTAAAGAAAAAAATACACCATAGCCAAACTGATGCATGTATCTTGTGGGGAAGTGCTTTCATACAATGTTAAACTTTATAACAACGTCAAACTATTTTTAAATTAATGCAACAACACTTCATAAATGCCAAGGTATTTTAAAATTATTAAATTTAAGATACATTTGACCTTTAAGACCTTTATGGAATCAATTTCCACTGTATTGAAACAGGAAAGTGATAGATAATGGCCTGTAAAGTGAGATTTTAAAAGTAACCTGACTGAGTTATCATTCTTGATGAAACAATGATAACATCACAAATACCACCACACTTTACTTTGCAGGTGTGCAAGTTTGCAAAGTGCGAATATATGTTTACAAGAGAATAGAACAATTCAATTGCATAAATTAATCAATCTGAGAAACCACATTAAAAACATAGCTAATTTTTACATGATTTTCAGTAAGTTCATATACTTTCAATTTTAGTGTAACCTCTGTCACAAAGCCTTCATAACAACTTTAAATGATAATCATTGATGATAAAGGAAGGAAAATAACATTTTAAAGTTCATCATATTAGTATGTATCTACGCTTGTGAAGATTTAATCTCCCAGGAATCAGAGGTGGTAAACAGAATAGAGAAAAAGCATATACAGTAAATATAAGCTATATATGCTGAGTACTGAGGAACAGTTTTATACGGCTTTAGGAAAATTTACACCTTTTATTACATAGGCTTTCTTTTCTTGTACTTTGCACCCACAGTGACCTCTGCGATATAGCTGCCCAGAAGATGCCAAAAGAAAAGAGAGGAGGCACCTGGGCAGTTAATCTCAGAAATACTAGAGCCACGTTCCCTGAATTCTTTTCCCCATGTGAGCACAATACATGGGCAGGAAACCATAGTAGATAATCAACCCAAGTGTGAGCATAGCTGAACACAATATATCACATTGTAAGTAAATATAGCTTACAATTAATTTCATCTGACCCATATTGACAACTTGCATAGTTATTATTGTCTATATGGTAAAATTAGCCACGAAGAGTAAGCAGATTCTGTAAATTCATTTTACACAGACAAACTGGATTTTTGTATTTCCTTTCTCCATGTTAGTTTTCAAGTATCGGTAAGTAACATCACTATTGAACATTTTCCCTGAAATCACTCACAATTTTATGTCTTCCTACCCCCATTCCCACCACAAACACACTCATATACACAACCTCTTACATCTGCTCACATTCCAAGGTGCCCTGGAGAACTCAAGGAGGCAGGAACTCTGGGGCATTAAGCTCCAGCTGACTAACTGACTGGCAAGTCACGCTTGGATCACCACACTTGGAGGAGAGGGCAAAGACAGATGAGCCATCAACCAAGTGCCGCGGTGTGAAACAAAGAAGGATGGACTCTCAATCCCCAAGGATCTGAGAGTCTTAAGGTTGGTACAGAAGGTAGGGGGCTGAAGCAGAAGGGGAGGAACCAAGTAAGTGGCAGATCTGTGAGCAGCTAGTTATCTCAGGACAAGCATAGGCTGACTGGTACAGAAAAACTGGGGATGCAGCCTTTGGGAAAAATCACTGGACTAGAATTGGAGAAAACTGACAGGCCCTTTTTGCCCTAGCAGTTCTTAGAAATAGCTTACCAATAGCACCATCTCCAAAATACATTTATATTATTAATATAAATTCATTTATACTAGAGTGTAAAATGACTACTGCTCTGGTTTTGATCTGAAGGCAAGGAGGAGACTTTTGAGGGCACTGGATACCTAAAGGTCAATAGGCTATAGCTGATGACTGAATAACAGGAAGAGGTGAAGTCAACTTCTGTTTTTCTCTGGTGAGGGTAGCACTGACAAGCCTAACCCCACACCACCTCACAGCCTTTTTTTTTTTTTAAATGCCACTTAAGGTATCCCTGTGATTTTTCCATAACCTTTTTGACCCTTGCTCAGTGGATTCCATTTAGCTATTAGAAAGGAATGGGCAACAGGCAGTGCTGATAGGACTTTATCCAGAGTTCCCGAACCTGAGAAGGACATAAAGCCATTGGTAGAAGAAATCAGTTATCCTTCCAGACTTGCCTCAAGGCTGAGAAGAGAGGATGGTGACTTCTTCACCAGCTCTGCCAGGGTCTGAGTTCCACACTCCACTACTGTCCTGCTCTTCACAAGTCAGTGGCTAGGAAGACAGCAGACCACTCTAGAGGCACCACCTCTTTCTATGGAAATTTGAGATTAAAACCTTGTACCAGATAGGGGCACTCATTACCCACCACCCCAAGAAACACAGACTTATACAAACGCTTCAGGGGAGACAGACACTGTACCCAACAGAGCAGCACAATGAGAGGGCAACATTCCTGCCTTGCTCTCTCTGCTCAAGGGCACGCTCGGCACTGTACACTCACCAGAGGTGTTCCTGCTCTGAAGTGCCACCCAGCATCTCTCTCCGGAATGCACTTTTTCCCATCTGCTCTGACCAAAGCTGAGTGAATGCTTTGGACACTTTCTTGCTGGTAATAACAGCTGTGATTTAGGGAATGCTCACGTGGTGACTATGCAAAAAAAAAAAAACAACAACTATATATTACCTCATTGAATCCTCATAACAACTTTATGAATTACAGGTACAATTATTATCCCTTTTTACAGATAGGAAACTGGGGCTCATAAAGATTAAGTAATTTGCCCAAGATCACACAGCTAGGAAGTGGTGGATCTAACACTTTGGTGAAGATGGCATACTTGTTTTCAATCTTTTTCTTTCAAGAACTTTAATGTTAGTGATACAACTAAAGTTCTCCTCCATCACATTTTCTCCCTCTCTCCCTTCCTCCTTCTTTCTCTGAAAGTAACCCAAGGTTGGTGTATATCTTCCTGGGTATGCTTTTATAAATATGTATTTACCCATAAATAATATATAGTATTACCTCTGTGGTAAATGATATTAACTGTTTTCAAACTTGCATTTTTCACTTTACGTGATGTTTTCTAAATCCTCACATGTTGATAACTATAAATCAGTTCATTCATTTTTAACTGCTGTTTAATAGTTCACTCTATGAATGTGCATTTTCCAGTTTTTTCACCATTAGCAACAGCTGTGATCAACAACACTGTACAAGTCTACTGGTGTATATATGTGAGTATATGCCTAGAAGTGGAATTTTCCCCATACAGGCACCTCCAATTTTATTATACATTGCTGAATTGTTCTCCAGAATGGTCTTAACAGTTTATATATAGTTCAGTCTGATTACAAATACAGAATTTCTGCATTTCAGAACTTACTAAACAGAGTCATCTTAAACATAATAGCAGAGCTGAGACAACTGATGCCTAAGAGAAACAGTGTAAGATAGTGGTTCCCAAGCCATTGGTTCCCATCCCAATGTCCAGTAGAATTATCCAGTGGACTTATAGAATGCATATCTCCAGGCCTGGCCCCAGACAAAATGCTCCCAGGTGATCCTGATGCAGTTGATCTGTTAATTAGAGTTTGTAGACCACTGGTCTCAGCTACATTCTGACCATACACTCACTATTCAAGATTTTTTTCACCTTTAACCATATGTTAATTTAGACTATTAGAAAGCAACACATATGGCTGCATTAGCTGCTCCCCTTTACACATTACCACAGAATATGTGTTTGGCTTTTACTAAGGGCTGTCATAGAAGAACCATGTAAGAATTGGGAGGGAAGAGGGTTGAAATTAGGTAATTCTGCTTCATTCTGCTGTATTCTGTATTAAGATTGCTAATTAAGAAAAGACAGTCTTGTTTTCACTGCCCCAAATTCATCAACAGCAGCCAGACAAGGAAAGGAGAAGAACCTTATGCTGTAAATTTTCAAAAGAGATAACCAGGGGAAAAGAGTATCTGGTGCTTCCAAACCCACCTCCATTCCCATAATTAGTACTGAGGAAAGAAGGAGTGTTCACAAAAACCTGACAACTTTTCATGAATTTTCTTCAATTTATAGAGACACGGCATGCAAGGATGAGTAGGAGTAAAATTGCCTAATTTTTCCTGAGTCAGTTTTGATAAGTAATATTTTTCTAGGAATTTTCCAATTTCATCTAATGTTTTCCATATAGTCTTTTATAATACACTCTTATCATCTACTTGATGTCTGTGGCATATGTAGTGATGTCTCATTTTTTGTTTTCGTATTTTCTTGATCAGTCTTGCTACAGATTTGTTAACTTTATTGTTCTTTTTGTAAGAACTTTTGGTGTTGCTGGTCTACTCTGTTGTATTATTATTTTATATTCTGTTTCATTAATTTCTGTTCTTACTGACAATGCTGAACATTATCTGAGCTTTGTGTTCCCACCCTTTAGTACTCCTGCTAACTTGCAAAGGACCACCCTGCCCTCACATATCCCTAAAGAAGACATACCTTCTCCACTCTTCCTCAACACCTCAAGTAAGATCCATCTTCCTCACTCCTCGTGAATCTCATAAGACTTACCTACAATTCCCTTATTTACCTGCTTCTATAAAACCCCAGACCCCTTCCTTTTAAGACATTCTTAAGGAATATTCACCTGATTGCAATAGCTTGTATAAAATTATCTCCTTAAATGTCCAGTGATTTTGTCTTTCACATCATCTTTATTGTTTTCTTCCTTCTGCAATCTTTGGACTAATTTTTTTTAACTTTATGAGCGTAGCTTTTTAAATTTCAAGCTTCTTCTTTTTAATATATACACTTAAGGCTGTAACTTTCCCTCCAAGTACTACTTTAACTGCATCCCACAGATTTTGATATGTAATATATTCATTGTTGTGAAGTTCAAAATATCTCTTAATTTCCAATGTCTTATTTGATCCAAGTCTTATTTCAAAATCTATTTCTTAATTTCCCAAATGTGAGGGTTTTCTGGATATATTTTTGTAATTCATATCTAATTCAATTATGTCAAAGTTGGAAAGTATATTCTCTGTGATTTTAATTATTTGAAATATTAGGCATATCATTACAGCCCAGTTCATGATCATATTTGATAAGTGTTCCACATGTCCTTGAAAAAAATTATATTCTGCAGTTTTTGGTATAGTATTCAGTATCCTTTCATTAGCTCAAATTTGTTCATTGTACAATTTGAGCAACAAAGTAAATAATAATATTGGATTATAACTCAGAATAAAATAAATATCCATGAGTCTCTACACATATAAATAAATAATTGAATAAACATATAAATGGGGGAGAAGAAACAAATCTCCCATGCAAAAGAATTTGAAATAAACTATGTAGATACCCTACCCTAAAGGAGGGGGAGCATAACACCCCATTCCTTGAGTACAGGCTGGACTTAATGGCTCAATTCCAAAGAATAGACTATGAAAAAGGGAAAATAGTAACTTCACAGTGGAAAAACCTGGCAGACACCACCTTAACCAAGTGATCAGAGTTAACATCATTGGTGATGAGTCATATTGAAATCACATATCCCCCTCATAAGATGCAAGAGATGGGTACTTCACTTCTATGGTGTTCTTTCCAAAAACCCATAACCCCAGAGAAATCATGAAATTTCAATCATGAGAAAATATCACATCAAACAAACCCAAATTGATGGACATTCTACAAAATACTTGATCATTCAAATTTAGCCAAGGTCATGAAAGACAAAGACTGACAAATTGTGACATACTGGAGGAGACTAAGGACACATGACAACTAAATGCAATGTGGTATCCTGGATTGGATACTGGAAAAGAAAAAGGACATTAGTGGAAAAATAGGTGAAATCTGAATAAAGTCTGCACATTAATTAACAATATATCTACCAATGTTAATTTCTCAATTTTTACAAATGTTCTATTGTTACTTAAGATGTTCATATGCATAGAAGCTTGGTGAAGAGGATATGGGAACTCTCTATACTATCTTTGCAACTTTTCTATATATTTAAAGTTATTCCAAAATTAAAAGTTTATTAAAAACATTTATTTATTGTATTGTCCAAATTTTATACACACACACACACACACACACACACAGGGAGAGGGAGAGAGAGAGAATTTTTTTTTCTGCCTGTACTGTCAACTATTGAGAGAAGTATGTTGAACTCTACCACTGTGATTGTGGATTTGTTTAATTCTCCTTGTAGTATTCTCAATGTTTGCCTTTATGTTTTGAGGCTATGTTATTAGGAACATAAATGTTTTACATTTTTATATCTCTTGGTGAATTGAACCATTTATTTGTATGAAGATTCCCTTTTCATCTCTAGTAATGATTTTTACCTTAAATTTTGTATTGTCTGTTATAATATTGAGCTTCCATGCTCTTTACCATTTTCCCTTCATTTTTGACATGATAATTCCTTACTGTGTTGTCAGTTTTCAGTGTTGTGGAGAAGCTGTCATTCATAATGTCAAGACAATTCAATGGGGAAAGAATGGTCTTTTCAACAAATGATGCTGGAAAAGCTAAACACGTGCCAAAGAATAAATTTGGACCCCTACCTCACACCATATACCAAACTGAACTTAAAATGGATCAAAGACCTAAATGTAATAGTTAAAGCTATAAAACTCATTTAGGATCCAATGGGGTGGGTAAAGATTTCACAGAACACAAAAAACTTTCATCATAAAAGAAAATATTGATAATTTGGACTTTGTTTAAATTAAGAACTTCTGTCCATCAAAAGAGACCATTAAGAAAAGGAAAAGACAAGCCACTTGTAATACATATATACCAGCGGTCCCCAACCTTTTTGGCACCAGGGACTGGTTTTGTGGAAGACAATTTTTCCACGAAAAATTGGTGGGGGTTGGTGAGGATGGTTCAGGCAGTAATGTGAGCGATTGGGGGGATGGTTCAGGTGGTAACGCGAGCTATGGTTCAGGCAGTAATGTGAGCGATGGGGAGCAGCAGATGAAGCTTCAGTCGCTTGCCTGCTGTTCACCTCCTGCTGTGTGGCCCAGTTGATATATACAATAACAGACTCATGGCAGACTAAAGAAAGAACTTCTACAAATCAACAAGAAAAAGACAGACAACCCAATTTTTTAAATGGCACGTCACAAAAATACTGAATAAGCACTTCACAAAAAAGATAGCCAAATGACTGTTAAACACGTGAAAATATGTTCAGCATCATTAGTCATCAAGGAAATGCAAATCAAAACAATGATATACCACTAAATACCTATTAGAATGGCTGAAATTTAAAAGTCTGACAGTACCAAGTGTTCACAAGCATGTGGAGCAACCAAAGCTCTCATACATTGCTTATGGGTGTGTAAATTAATGCAATCACTTCAGAAAACTATTCGGCAATATTTTCTAAAGCTTAATACTAGCCTACTCCCAGATCCAGTAATTCTATTCCTAGGTACATAGCCAAGATAGTTGATACCCAAGATAGTTGAGTGCATATGCCCTTCAAAAGACATGCACAAGAATATAATAGCAGCTTTTTTATAATGGCCACAAACTAGAAACAAGTCAAATGTTCATCAGTAATAGAATGAATAAATAAATTGTGGCATATTCATACAATGGAATATGAGCAGCAGCAATAGAAAAGGACCGTCTACTGCCACACACAAAAACATGGTTGGATTTCAAATACATAATGTTAAACAAAAGAAGCCAGAAACAAGAATACTTTCAGTATGATTCCATTTATCTGAAGTTTAAGAACAGGCAAAATTAACGAATTGTAATGTGATGAAAAAAAATGGCCACAAGCTTTTTTGCAGCTCCTGCCATCAGGAAGTAGAGTTTATTTCTCCACTCCTGGAATCTGGGATGGCCTTGTGTCTTACTTTGACTGAAAGAATGCAGTGGGGGTGATACTGTACAACTTCTGGGCAATTTGCTGTGCCTTCTTGCTGCCCTGAGATCTCCATGTGAAGCAGCCCAGTCTAACCTCTTTGAGGATTAAATACCCATGTGGAGAGTGGGGCCCAGCTGACAACCAGTACCAAACCACCAGATACATGTATGACACCATCTTGGACCATCCAGCTCCAGTCAAGCTGTCAAATGACTGCAACCAAATGAGTCACCACAGGTGAGACCAGCAGAAGAATTTTCAGTTGAGTCCAGCGTAAATTCCTGACCACAGAATTATGAGCAAATAAAATGGTTGTTTTGTTGTATTGATCCACCAAGTTTTGGAGTGGTTTGTGATAGACAACCGATACATTGATATAAGACAGAATACCGGTTACCTCTTGGGGGTGGATATTGACTGAGAAGGAGCATGTGATAGCATGGTAGATTTATTTCGTATCTTGATTTGAGTGGTGGTTATGCAGGTGTATATTTACACACTACACAGGCGTATATTTATATAAAGTTCATCAAGCTGTACACTTAAAATTTGGGCATGTTTTATATGTTAAAACCAATAATTTGTTTTAAAGGCAAGGTCCAGTTTGGTTTGGATCTCCCTGAGTTTGGTAGGCAGGATAATGCCCCAAAGATGTCCTAATCCTTGGAACCTGTGAATATGATAGGTTACCTAGAAAGACGGAATTAATGTTGTGGATGAAATTATATTTGCTAATCAGCAGATAGGGAGATTATCCTGGATTATCCAGGTGGGTCCAATGTCCTTAAAAGGGGAAGCAGGGGTTTCCCTGGTGGCGCAGTGGTTGACAGTCTGCCTGCTGATGTAGGGGACGTGGGTTCGTGCCCCGGTCCGGGAGGATCCCACATGCCGTGGAGCGGCTGGGCCCCTGGGCCGTGGCCGCTGAGCCTGCGCGTCCGGAGCCTGCGCGTCAGGAGCCTGTGCGTCCGGAGCCTGTGCTCCGCAACGGGAGAGGCCGCAGCGGTGGGAGGCCCGTGTACCGCAAAAAAAGAAAAAAGAAAAAAAAAAAAGGGGGGGGGGGGAAGCAGGATGCCGAAGAGTAGAGTCAGAGGGAGATGTGACTACAGAAGAATGATCAGAAAAATGCAACATAATCTGGCTTTGAAGATGGAGGAAGGGGACCATGAGCTAAGGAATGCAGGTGGCCTCTAGAAACTAGGAAAGACAAGGAAATGCATTCTCTCCTAGAGTCTTCAGTGGGAACTAGCCCTGCCAGTACCTTGATTTTAACCCAGTGAAACCTATTTCAAACTTCTGAATTATAGAACTGGAAGATCCTAACTTCTTGTTGTTTTAAGTCACTAATGTTTGTAGTAATTTGTTACAGCAGCAATAGAAAATGAAGGAACTGACCTCAGTGGATCTAGTTATAGCTCTTAGTGGCCAGCAATCTCATTTTACACCTAACTCCTTCCTCCCTAGTAAGGCAGCTCTAGAGGAGCCAGGGCAAGAACAGTTCTCTTGTGCACAGCCTCAGAAAACCAAGACCATGGGCTGGCTTCATGAGTGTACAACCTGTGCAGTTGCACAGGGCCTTATGCCTAGAAGGGCCTCGCCCTTGGTTTAATGCTTTGCTGTTACTGTCTTGAAATTCTTAATAATTTTTGAACAAGCGGTCCTGCATTTTCATTTTGCACTGGGCGCCACAAATTATATTGTCAGTTCTGCTGCCACTCCCTGCACTCCTCTTTACTCAGTGCCAGCGACAGCCCACCAGACCAGCCTCTCTTTAAACTGTTGGTAAATTTATTTCATGGGTCCTATTATCCTTCCCTGGCATTAGGCCTTAAAAATGGCCACTCTCTCTACCTTGATAGATCCTCCTAACTCCAAATCTCAGGACAGAGAGGCTGGACATATAATTCTCTTCCCTCCCTGGACTTCTCATCGTGACTGGCCCACCCTTGCCCCAGACATATGTACATCTGTCTGGTGAACATCTGCATAACTGAGATGGCCTCTCAAAGATCTGCTCCAGGGTGCCCTTCTGACTGCTTGTACGGAAAGTAACTGGCAGCTTCTTTCTCTGAAGAGGAGAAAATATAATTACAGTCAGCCCTCGGTATCCTCAGGGGTTTGGTTCTAGATACTAAAATCTGTGAATACTCGAGTCCCTTGCATAACGGCCATAGTATTTGCGCATAATCTACACACATCCTCTCATAGACTTCAAATCATCTCTAGATTACTTGTAGTACCTAATACATTGTCAGTGCTATGTAAATAGTTGTAAATACAATGTAAATAGTTGCTGGCATGGCAAATTCAAGTTTTGCTTTTCGGAACTTTCTAGAATTTTTTTCTAATATTTTTGATCAGTGGTTGGTTGGATCCATGAAATTGGAACCTGTGTATACAGAGGGCTGATTGTATATTGGATAGGACACCCACTACATGTAGAACAGTAGTGCTTGGTGATGTTAGTAAGTGTGACAGAAAAAGGAGTTATGTGGCCAAGGAATTTTGTCAAACTGAGTTTAAAAATTAAATAGCTTTTTTTCCTGGAGGACTTCTCAGCTCTCTTAATGTGCTAAAGGACATTATGACTCTCCAAAGTGGGGATTGAGAGAGAACTAAAGTATGTAGTGCTTCACGAACTTATTTGACAAGGGACCTCTTTTCTCCTAGGGAATCATGCAGGACTAATTTTCCACAGAAAAAGGTTAGGGAAATTGTCTCCTAAACAAATTAAGCCCTTACCAGGCTGAAGCTTTAGTTTATCTCCTTTTGCATTAACTATAACCTTGCAAACAAACACATACCTACGTGAGAAGACTTTCTTTGTCTGCAACTCCTCCCTTCCACTGCCCCTCTGCTCACATATATACTCTATACAGAAGGACAGCAGCCTAGAGAGTAGAATTCAAATTCATGCTTCTTGAGTGGGGTGATGATGGTGATAGTGATGGTGATAATGACGATGATAGCTAACGTTTATCAAGCACTCATTCTGTACCAATAAGCTCTGTTCTAAGCACTTGTCACGTATCATTTTATTTAATACCATGGCCTAGTTTTAATTAATACCCTGCAGAAAAAGAGAATACCCAGGACTTCCCTGGTGGCGCAGTGGTTGAGAGTCCGCCTGCCGATGCAGGGGACACGAGTTCGTGCCCCGGTCCGGGAAGATCCCAGATGCCGCGGAGCGGCTGGGCCCGTGAGCCATGGCCGCTGAGCCTGCGCGTCCAGAGCCTGTGCTCCGCAACGGGAGAGGCCACAACAGTGAGAGGCCCGTGTACCGCAAAAAAAAAAAAAAAGAGAGAGAATACCCTGCATTTGTAATGCAGGAGCCTCAGTTTACAATTGATAAATCTCAGTGGACACCGCTGATGGTAGACCCAGCGTTTTTCTGTCACAGGGTAGCAGCATTTCCAGTGGCACATCTCCACCCAAAGGATTAGAGAATTCCTTTTCTGTTCATAAAACGAACAAACCAAACCAACCAAACAAACCTTATAAAACCAACAGCAAACTACTGACAGCTTAATTGTAAACCTGCAGGGGATGAAGTTGAAACACCTGGCATTTTTTCCATTCAAATATACATCAGTGAATGACTGATGATACTGCCGTTCAAGAAAACTAAGATTTGTTCTGGAAGCTGGGAAGTGATTACTCGAGCGAGCTCTAAAGCAACTGCTAGGGGAAATATGCTCTCAGCCTCTGAAGTTACACTCAGGTCATAAAATATTTCTGTGAACACATGTAGAGGATGTTCAGCTAATGGAATATTGAACACAAAAAGGAGACCTCGCTTGGTTTTTATCTTTTATATAAAAAAGTAATAATAAAAGCCAACATGATGGCTGTTACTCTTACAACAAATACCTTTAGAACACAAATTTCTTCAGGCCCCTCTAGCCTGTGGATACTACAGAACTAAATGTAATCACCAAATTTTACTGTTTCTTCCACTCAGTGCACCCAAAACCCCAACTTCTTCAATTAAGAGCCCTCTAGGCATTCCTGGGGAATGGGTATCACCTGCGAGCACAAACAACTCTAACCACTGTCTAATCAACTGCCATGTGGTTTCTGCCATTTCTTCTGCTTCTACCTTCCGTACCCACTCTCTTCGCTGGGCATTATGGCATCAGCCAGGCACCACTGTCCCCCTCTAGTCATCTTCTGCCATCTTCTACCAGGCTTCTCGATGTCTCATTGAAGCTGAGGCACTGGAGTCTAGAGATGTCAGATCTGCATGGTGCTGTGTGGACAAGTGGGGAAGAAGGCTGCTTATGCCCTATTATTTTTAGTGAAAGGAGGAAGAGTGGATACTATAAGTGAACTAAAAGCCTCATCATTCTTATTGGGAGCATGCAGATATCGTTTTCATCATAAGCTACCAAAGGGGAGCAGAATTTGCAACATGAAACTATACCTCTTTGGCATAAGGATTATTTTAAGTTGGTTTTTTTTAAAAAAAAAACAGCAGACACAGGAGAAGCCCTGAAAACCACGTAGAAGTTACCCTTTTATGAGAGAAATTTACATATATTAGAATTTATTAGGGAAATCTCCATTTGTAAAGCACTCACGTCTCTCTCTCTCTCTGTCTCTCCCCCAAGAAAAGGAGGGGAAGGTGACTAAATCTTTAGAAACTCTTACCAATGGAGAGGGCAATGACTTAAAGTGTCATTAACAACCTTACCCTTGTTTACTGTGCTTTTCCTGGCAACCTCCCATAACTTCCCCTGCCCCCAACATCTTTTGTCTTTAGCTGGAGATGGTATTTAAGGTGTTGACTTGGGCCATTTCAGAGTTACTTTGTTTTCCTGGGTCTCTCCCATGTATGCAGGAGGAATACATGCTACTAAACTTCTGTTCATTTTTCTCATGTTAATCTGTGTTTCATTACAGGGAGGGGTCGCAGCCAAGAATGTAGAGGGTAGAGGGGAAATAATTTTTCCTCCCCTACAGTACTCAGTCTCACATTTAAATGGACAGGGAGACAAATCTGAGTGATTCTATTTTCCTTAAATAGGAATTCCTGACCTTTTTGTATGCCATGCACCCCTTTGGCAGTCTGGAGAACTCTATGGACCCTTTCTTAGAATAATGTTCTCATATGCATAAAATAAAATACATCAGATTACAAAGGAAACCAATTATGTTGAAATACAGTTTTTCAAACAATTTGGGGTTTTTTGTTTGTTTGTTTGGCCTCGCTGCGTGGCATGTGGGATCTTAGTTCCCCAAACAGGGATTGAACCTGCGCCCCCTGCAGTGGAAGCACAAGTCTTAACCACTGGACCACCAGGGAGTCCCTATCAAACAATTTTTAAACACAAATTTTATATGGTAATATATATGCTTTTTATTAGCTTGTTAAATAAATGATCTAGCAGCAAGTCTAACACCACAATAATTCAAAGTAGTGCATGAGTAAATAATATTTTGAGACATTTGAAAAAAATCGCAGTGTGGTATAAAAATATCTATGATTTGTTTCCATGACAGAGTGACAGATACTGCTACTCCATTGTGGTTTGTTGCCTATGTTCATAATTGGGGGAAAATGCTAAATTTCAAAGCTGTAATTGTTTTCCCTTCCAAGTTCACAGACCCCATGAATTCTATTCCTGAAGCCCAGGTTAAGAATCACTGCCTTAGAATGAGTTCTCTTTAAAGAGTACTCATGCTAAAAGACTTATAGCTGCCCATCCCTGCAGTTCATTGCATAAGCCCAGACAAATCCAAATCCCAGCCAGGACTCAAGCTGGGAACCCTACTATATGTAGATGAAATGTTTTTAAAACTAGATGGGTCTATTATTAGGATATTTGTACATAATCAAGAGATCTCCTTGACTGGGTCAGTTTTAACCTGGCATTGCTTCCCAGTATCCACAGTCCCTACCAATCTACCCACCACACTGTGACAAGAGTGATCATTTAAAATGCAAACATGATCGTGTCACTCCCCTACTTAAAATACTTGGCTCTTCTGGCCCTCTGTCGCTTTCAGAAAAAAGGCATTTCATAAGCATGTTTCCACATGTTAGCCTACCTCCTTCCCTACCCAACCACAGTTTATACTATAGTAATTCAAAATCACTAAACCACATGCAGTTGCGCATATATACCTACATTTGTACATACCATTCCCTTTTCCTGGAATGTCCTCCCACCCCATCCTCACCCAGAAAATTCCTTCTTGTACTTTAAAATCCAGCTCAAGCACTAACTCCTCTGAGGGAAGGTGTCAGGCCTTCCCTGGCCTCCCTGGGAAGAGTTTATTACTTTCTCCTATGTGCTACCACTCACTGAACCTTGACTATACATATAGTGTGGCACTTATATAAACTAGTTTATTGAATGAGCTAGACACAGTAGGGTGTAAGCAGAAAGCAATATAGTTCTTTCACACCACTGCTTCACACCACAAGCTCTGTGGAATCATTTTTCCCCACCCCTGCATGAAATTTCAGACAGAGCTCATACCTTTTTCAGTCACTCTCAGATATTAAAAAATAGTTTTGTTTTTTAGGCATTAAAAATTCCAGTCCAGTCTAATATATCACAGCTTCAGTCTGTCACCTATTTCCAAGCTTCTCCCCTCTCCCAGCTCAGGTCTAACTCAGCCAGGAAACTTGCCGTGGGGGAAGGGTATGGAGTGTGGCTGGCTTCCCCCCTCATCCATTTTTCTCTTTTATCCCTCCTCCCCCACTCACTGTACTGCCTCAAACCCTGCCTCCAGGGTTGAAGCACAGGGAAGGACTAGAAGGAAGGACCTAAACAAGCTTTCCTTCATTGGTTCAATTTTAACCTGGCATTGGAGAGTGTCGCAGATGTCCAAATCTGATACTTTCTCCAGGGGGTTACTTGGAACTCCCCTGTCACTGGAGATCTCTCACCTGCAGTTTCCTTGGCCTGGGCAACACCTCCTCTGGCTGGCCTTGAGACTGAGCAGGACCCTGTGGGGCCTTCCTCGGTACAAAAGCCTCTCTGTGTCCTGTTTCTTGTTTGCAGGAAAAAGGTTTCAGCCTCCTAGACCTTCCCTGAGTACCAAAGGGCAAATTCAAACAGTTGCTAATCAGGGAAGGGAAGGAATGTAGTCAAGAGCAAAGGAGAAGCAGTCAAGAAGCAATAGCACAGCAATAAAGCAGAGTCCTAGTTCCTCCTCAAGGACTATACATAACAATGTCTTTGAGGGAGTTCCCTGGAAGTCTAGTGGTTATGACTCCACGCTTTCACTGCCATGGCCCAGGTTCAATCCCTGGTTGGGGAGCTAAGATCCCACAAGCTGCCCGGCGTGGCCAAAAAGTATGTATATATATTGGGTTGGCCAAAGAGTTCGTTCGTTTTTTTCCATAAGATGGCTCTAGTAGCGCTTAGTTGTCTTTAACTTCATTCGAAACAATTTTGTTAGATTGTATTGTGACAACTGTCATTTCAGCATTCATTTTTAAAAAACGTATCAAAATTGGTGAATTTTTATGTAGCCATTTTAATATTGAAGATGAAAGAGAAAAAGCAACATTTTTGGCATATTGTGCTTTATTAAAACGCAACTGAAACACAGAAAAAAGATTTGTGCAGGGCTTCCCTGGTGGCGCAGTGGCTGAGGGTCCACCTGCTGATGCAGGGGACACGGGTTCGTGCCCCGGTCCGGGAAGATCCCACATGCCGTGGAGCGGCTGGGCCCGTGAGCCATGTCCGCTGAGCCTGCGCGTCCGGAGCCTGTGCTCCACAAAAAAAAAAAAAAAAAAAAAAAGATTTGTGATGTCTGGGGATGGTGCTGTGACTGATCGAACATGTCAAAAGTGGTTTGCGAAGGTTCATGCTGGAGATTTCTCACTGGACGATGCTCCACCATCTGGTAGACCAGTTGAAGTTGATAGCGATCAAATCGAGACATTAATTCAGAACAATCAATGTTATACCATGCGGGAGAGAGCCAACATACTCAAAATATCCAAATCAAGCACTGAAAATCATTTGCACCAGCTTGGCTATGTTCATCGCTTTGATGTTTGGGCTCCACATAAGTTAAGAGAAAAAAACCTTCTTGACCATACTTTGCATGCGATTCTCTACTTAAACGTAACAAAAACGTTCCATTTTAAAAACAAATTGTGACGGGTGATGAAAAGTGGATACTGTACAATAATGTGGAACAGAAGAGATCGTGGAGCAAGCGAAATGAACCACCACGAACCACACCAAAGGCCTGTCTTCATCCAAAGAAGGTGATGTGTATATGGTGGGATTAGAAGGGAGTCCTCTATTATGATCTCCTTCCGGAAAACCAAACGATTAATTCCAACAAGTACTGCTCCCAGTTAGACCAACTGAAAGCGGCACTCGACGAAAAGCAACCAGAATTAGTCAACAGAAAACACATACTCTTCCATCAGGATAACGCAAGACTGCACGTTTCTTTGATGACCAGGCAAAAACTGTTACAGCTTGTCTGGGAAGTTTTGCTTTATCTGCCGTATTCACCAGATGTTACACCTTTGGATTTCCATTTATTTAGGTCTTTACAAAATTCTCTTAATGGAAACAATTTCAGTTCCCTGGAAGACTGTAAAAGGCACCTGGAACAGTTCTTTGCTCAAAAAGATAAAAAGTTTTGGGAAGATGGAATTATGAAGTTGCCTGAAAAACAGCAGCAGGTAGTGGAGCAAAAGGGTGAATACGTTGTTCAATAAAGTTATTGGTGAAAATGAAAAATGTGTCTTTTATTTTTACTTAAAAACCAAAGGAACATTTTGGCCAACCCAATATATATATATCTTTGAGTTCTTCTGCAGGAACTAATGTCCCCATCCAGGTGGAGGATGGTAACTTCAGGCTGAGCACAGGATTCCTGGAGCACCGCCCTGTTACCTCACCACCAACCAATCAGAAAAAAGTGATTCATCCTATAGCCCTCACCCCAAATTTTGCCTATAAAAACTATTTCCCCAAAAGCACTGGGGAGTTAAGGTCTTTTGAGCATGAGCCACCCATTCTCCTTGCTTGGCCCTGCAATAAACCTTTCTCTGCTCCAAACTCCAAACACTTTGGTTTGGCCCCACTGTGTGTTGGGCACGTGAACTTATTTTGGCAACAGCCTCTTTCAACTCCTCTGTCCCTGGTTTCTGTCAGTCCATTCCTCTGTTGCAGTCACTTCACACCTCTGAGTATTCTTCTTAGGGGACATCCCTTATAAGATGACCCAACTCTAAATTCCTACCATGGGGACTATTTCTGGCCCCTCAGAAATAGACAGCTTTGCCCATATGTTGGTGGAAATACAGCTCTCTGCAAGTGCAGCCCTTTCGTCTGTTATCACAGGCTGATTTAGCCATAGCCTCTCTCACCTTAAGATTTTGTTTTCAGATGTAAGTCAGTAGCCAGTCCCTGCAAATGTCGATCCCCAGAGAATACATATCAAGCCATTGGATTGTTTCTCTTGTAGTCTCATTCCACTTAAGTGAGTGGGAAGTACCTCCTCCACTCCCCCAGGAGCAGAAAAGACTCCAAGGCATTCTTAAAATTCTCTTCAAAATCATCCTTTCTACTACTTTTCTCTCAATCAATTCTCTGGCTAAGGGGCCACAGATCATGTTTTGGAAGTCATCCTTTAGCAAATTCCATAAAGATGGTGTGTCACCTTGCTTTAAATATGTGATCCCTTTGTTTTCAACTTTGGATTCTCATCTAAAACCGAAACAGGAAAGTTCTATCTTAATATTTTTTGCATAGGACTGCATTCACTACTACACTATGAGCTCTTTGACACCAGGAAATAAGTTTAACTCACTTTTATACCCCCAGAACCTAGCATAGTGTCTGGTATAGGGAAGGTGCTCAAAACTATTTGTAGACTCCAGTTCAAGATATTGACCTATGTATATGCATTGTTCACAATCCCTCCTATAGTCCACTAAAATAAAAGTACAGCAGTACATAAAGGACTGAACCTCTAACAGGAAAAAGAATGAGTTGAAGGTGAGGGGACTGCCAACAAAAGAGGTTCCAACAAATTTCTGGGAGAAGGAAAGTGGATATGAGCAAGTTGGCAGGTGAAACAGATGGATGAAACCACAGTCTAGAATATATTATGAGGAAGCTACAGAGGAGATGGGAGCCAGCCAGCCTGGCAGAACCCTGGAGATACTCTGGGCTCTGAGTCAGCAAGTACAGAAGGGAGCAGGAATGAGAAGTGGGGATTTAAACTGGGGAATTAATTGAAGATTTGTAAAACAGAACAGCTGCATCAGTCTCCACCACCAAAATCTTCCCCGAATTCTTTGCCCAGAGTACCAGTTACTGGCATCTGCCAACAAGCAAAAAAATTAAAAACAAAACAAAAACTAGAGGGCTTTTATCTAAAAACTAATGAATGCCACAGAGAAAGTTAAGACTTCTAGTTTGGATATCAGCTTCTCAGAGAAATGCCCTTTTCACTGGGCATTTAGAGAGCTCATAGCCAGACAATCAGTTCCCAGCTTACCAACCCTGAAATAAAGCTTGCCAAGCCTGCCTTACCTCATAAAGACTTCCCTGTCAGAATTCCCAGTCAGCCGTTAGAGAAGAGAGCTACCTGGAAAACAGACCTGCTTTACCTGGGAAACAGACCTGGTTTCCAAAACAACAAAAAGAAAACCCACATCAGCTACCCAGTAATTTTTCTTTAAAAACAAATGGACAGGGGAGTGACAGCACCAAAAACTGCAGAGTGGGGGACTCCACTGCTCCATCCCTTCACAAAAGCAACTATTGAGCTTGCAAAAACTGTCAGAATCAACTTTTGCAGAACTCTGGAATCTACTCAAAAACTTAAAACATACAGAGAAGGCTTGGTGAAGAAAGAAGTGACTGCTACATGGTAAAAGAAAGAGATACAGCATTTTAAATTGCCTGCCTATCATCCCCCAATCTCCAGATTGGCGGTGGCTCCAAAGATGGCAGCCCACACTCCTGGAGTAGGTCTTTAGTACCAGAGGGAGCAACAAAACTTCTTCTCAAAGACTTGTCCATTTCTACCTATCTGGCAGCCCTCTGAAGAACAGGCACAAAGGCTTGTCTTTGTTTCACATGACTCATAGTATTCTCACAACTGGGACAGCTTCTTAGGTAGTATTTACCAAAAGCAATTAAAGGCACAGGTATTGGCTGCAGCAGATTGTGGCAAGGGGCAGCAATGGGGACAAGTAATAGACCAAAACATATAGGAAGGAAGAGGTTATGAAAGGAGCTATGTGTGGATATAACAGATTTTGAAAGCTCCCAGATATTCCAGGGAATTGAGAAGGCCATGCACATACCCAGGGCTGAATGACTAAACAGAGAAGGCCAGAGAAGACCGTAAGTTTCACTTATGGCTGACCTTCACGCTCTGTATAAGCATGAAGTGAAAGCTGAGGCAGAGTTGTAAACAATGTGGCTAATGTTTCAAGGAGTGCCCAAGACAAAGCTAATATGTCAAGAATGGCAGCAGATTTTTTTCCTTCTCTGGCCCCAGGCATTTAAGAAGATTGTCAACACACTAGCTTACCACCAAGCTCATAGATTGTAGACTTCATTGGCCACACAAAACAAAGAATAGAATCCATACAAAAATAGTTTAGAAAAGTCACTAAACAACCAAACAACTATAACCCAAAGCAAGTAGCAACAAAAAGCCATGGGAAGGGGGGAGAATCTGACCTCCAGATGTACCACATTAATATTCAAAATGTCCAGTTATCAACAAAATATTTCAAGGCATGCAAAGAAACTAAGTATGGCCCATTCCCAGGAAAAGATGATATCAATAGAAATTCTCCCTGAGAAAGCCTAGACGTTGGACTTAACTAAACAATGACTTTAAATCAATGTCATAAATATGCTCAAAGAGCTAAAGAAAATCATGGACAGAGAGCTAAAGGAAACTAAGAGAATACTGTGTCAAATAGAGAATATCCAATAAAGCAAAATAAATTATAAAAAAGAAACAGGGAGGGTGGCAGGGAGACGCAAGAGGGAGGAGATATGGGGATGTATGTATATGTATAGCTGATTCACTTTGTTATACAGCAGAAACTAACACACCACTGTAAAGCAATTATACTCCAATAAAGATGTTTGAAAAAACAAACAAACAAAAAAAGAAACAGATAGAAATTCTGGAATACAATAAAACAAAAAATTCACTAGAGCAGTTCAGCAGATTTCAGCAGGCAGGAGAAACGGTTGAGAGAACTTAAAGATAGGTTCTAAGGAGCAGAAAAAGAAGAATGAAGATAAATGAACAGAGCCTAAGGGACATGTAGGATACCATCAAGCATGCCAACATAGGCATAATGGAAGTCCCAGAAAGAAAGAGAGAGAAATGAGCAGAAAGAATATTTGAAGAAATAATGGCCCCCAAATTCCAAAACTGGATGAAATATATGAATCTAAACATCCAAGAAGCTCAACAAACACTAAGTAGGATAAACTCAGAGACTCACACCAAAACATATTATAATCAAATTGTTGAAAGATAGAGAATCTTGAAATAAGAAAGAGAGAAGTGACTCATTATGTATAAGGGATTCTCATAAGATCAAGAGCCAATTTCTCTTTAGAAACCTTGTAGGCCAGAAGGCAGGACTATAAAATATTTAGAGTGCTGAAAGAGAAAAATTTGTTAACCAAGAACTCTATATATTTGGCAAAACTATCCTTCAACAGTGAAGAAGAAATTAAGACATTTACAAATAAACAAAACCTGAAGGAGTTCATTGCTAGTGCACCTGCCCTCTAGGAAATACTAAAAGGAGTCCTGCAGGCTGAAATTAAAGCACACTAGACAGTAAAAGCCCTATAAAGAAATAAAGAACACCAGTAAATGTTCTTTACATACAGAGGTAAATATAAAATCCAGTATTTTGCATTTGTAACTCCTCCTTTTTTCTTATATGATTTAAAAGACAAATGAATAAAATAATTATAAATCTATGTTAATGTGCATGCAATGTATAAGATGTAATTTGTGCCACCAATATCAACATAAAGGGAAAAGGACAGAGTTGTATGAGATGGGAGTTTTATATACAACTTTTGCATACTAGTGAAGACAAGTTAGTATTAATTCAATTTCTTTGTTATGCATTTAGCATGTCAGTTGTAATCCTCAGGATAACCACTAAGAAAATAACTAAAAACATAGGGAAAATAAGTGGGAAAGGAATTAAAATGGTACACTGAAAAAAATCAATGAGATGTAAAAGAAAGCAGTAATAGAGGAATTGAGGAGGAAAAAGATATATGGCATAGAAAACAAAATGGCAGAAGTCCTTCCTTATCAATAATTACATTAAATGTAAAGAAATTTAACTTTGCAATTAAAAAAACAGAGATTGGCAGAATGGATAGAAACACATGGCCAAATTATATGAAGTCTGTAAGAGACTTACTTTAGATCCAAAGACACAATTTGTAATTGAAAGGATGGGAAAAGACATTCCATACAAATAGTAACCAAAAGAGAGCTGGGTTGGCTATATAAGTATCAGACAAAATAGTCTCTAAGTCAAAATTTTATGAGACAAAGAAGGACTTTATATGTTGATAAAAGAGTCAACCCATCAAGAAGATATAGCAGTTGTAAACATATCATACCTAACATCAGAGCCCCAAAATATATAAAGCAAAAATTGACAGGAATGAAATGAGAAATAGTACTACAATAATAGTTGCAATCTTCAGTACTCCCCTTTTAATTACGAATAGACAAAAGATCAATAAGGAAATGAGGACACCATAAACCAACTAGACCTAGCAGATGTATATGGAACATTTCATGCAAAAGGAGCAGGATGTATATTCTTCTCAAGTGCACATGGAATATTCTCCCAGATAAACCATATGGCAGGCTACAAAATAAGTCTCAATAAATTTGAAAAGTTTAAAATCATACAAAGTATCTTCTCTGACCATAATGGAATGAACCTGTAAATCAACAACAGAAGGAACTTGGGAAAATGTACACATTTGTGGATACTCTCAGATAACCAATGGATCAGAGAAGAAATCAGAAGAAAAGTTAGAAAATATTTTAAGATGAATGAAAATGAAAAAACAACATAACAACTTACAAGATGCAGTGAAAGCAGTGCTCAGAGGGAAATTTATATATGTAAACACCTACAATAAAAAAAGGAAAATCTCAAATTAATAACCTAGCTTTCCACCATAATCAATAAGAAGAAAAAAAAAGAGGAAACTAAACTCAAAGCTAGCAGAAGGAAGGAAATAAAGTTTACAGCAGATAGTAATGAAATAGATAATATAAAAACAATGAAGTAAATCAATTAAATCAAAAGTTGGTTTTCTGAACTTTGAAAAAAGATCAACAAAATTGTTAAACATTTAACTCGATTAAGAAAATAGAGAGAAGATGGAAATTACTAAAATCAGAAATGAAAGTAGGGAAATTACTACCAACCGTACAGAAAAAGATGCTCAACATCAGTAGTCATTAGGGAAATGTACATCAAAACCACAAGATACCACTTCACACCCACTAGGATGGCTACAATCAAAAAAAGAGAAAATAACAAATGCTAATGAGGATGTAGAGAAATTAGCACCCCCATACTTTCCTGGTAGGAATGAATATGGTGGCCACTGTGGGAAATAGTTTAGTGATTCCTCAATAGAGTTAAACATAGAATATGACCCAGGAATTTCCTCCTAGAAATATACCCAAGAGAACTGAAAACATACGTTCACACAAAAATTTATAACAAATCTTCATAGCAGCATTATTCATAGTAGCCAAAAAGTGGAAACAACCCAAATGTCCATCAACTGATGAATGGTTAAACAAGATGTGGAATAACCATACAATGGGATATTATTCAGCCATAAATAGGAATAAAGTCCTGATACATGCTACAACATGGATGAATCTTGGACTCAAATGCTGAGAGAAAGAAGCCAGACACATAAGGCTACATATTATATAATTCCATTTATATGGAGTATCTGAAATAGGCAAATCCATAGAGACAGAAAACAGATCAGCATTTCCCTGAGGCTTGGGAGAAGGGAGAATGGGTTATGACTGCTCAGTGGTATGAGGTTTCCTTTTGGGGTGACAAAAATTTTCTAAGACTAGATGGGGTGATAATTGCACAACATTGTAAAAGTACTAAATATCTTTCTCAAATGGTAAATTTCATGTCATGTGTATTCCTACCACAATTAAAAAAAAAAAAGAATGGGCAACTTAACCAATTGATCAAAACTAATATTACCATGGATACAACATAGAAATGAAAATGAACAAATGACAGCTATTCACAATCGTTTGATGAAATCTCACAAAGATTGAATATAAGAAGCCAGACATAAAAGAATATATTCCGTATGATTTCACTCATATAAAGTCCCAAAATGAGCAAAATAGTTTTTTTTTTCAGTTTAACCATACTCATTTATAATTTTTCAAGTATACTGAACATTAATTTTTTTAAAAAACTGCTGGTGGTTGAGGGTATTTTGAGCAGTGTTTTTTCTGTTTTAACTGAACTAATCATTTTATTTATTTATTTAAAATTGAGGTATAGTTGATTTATAATATTGTATAAGTTTCAGGTGTACAACACAGTGATCACAATTTTTAAAGGTTATACTCCACTTTTAGTTATTGTGAAATATTGGCTATATTCCCTCTGCTGTACAATATGTCCTTATAGCTTATTTATTTTGTGCATAGTAGTTTGTACCTCTTAATCCCCTACCCCTACATTGCCCCTCCCTTTTCCCTCTCCCCACGGGTAACCACTAGTTTTTTCTCTATATCTGTGAGTCTGTTTCTGTTTTGTATATACATTCATTTGTATTATTTTTTAGATTCCACATATAAGTGATATCATACGGTATTTCTCTTTCTCTGACTTATTTCACTAAGCATTATATCCTCCAAGTTCATCCATGTTGTTGCAAATGGCAAAATTTCATTCTTTTTTTATGACTGAGTAGTATTTCCATTGTGTGTGTGTGTGTGTGTGTGTGTGTAGTATATACCACATCTTCTTCATCCATTCATCTGTTGATGGACACTTAGGCTGCTTCCATATCTTGGCTATTATAAATAATGCTGCTGTGAACATTGGGGTGCATGTATCTTTTTGGATTAGTGTTTTAGTTTTCTTCAGATATTGCCCAGGAGTGGAATTGCTGGATCATACATACAGTAGTCCTATTTTTAGTTTTTTGAGGAACCTCCGTACTGTTTTCCACAGTGGCTACATCAATTTACATTCCCACCAACAGTGTACAAGGGTTCCCTTTTCTCCACATCCTCACCAACACTGGTTATTTGTGGTCTTTTTGATGATGGCCATTTTGACAGGTGTGAAGTGATATCTCATTGTGGTTTTGATTTTCAGTTCTCTGATGATTAGCAATGTTGAGCATCTTTTCACATGCCTGTTGGCCATCTGTATGTCTTCTTTGGAAAAATGTCTATTTGGGTCTTCTGCCCATTTTTCAATCAAGTTTTTTTTTTCTTTTCTTTGATGTTGAGTTGTATGAGCTGTTTATATATTTTGGATATTAACCTCTTATCAGTAATATAATTTGCAAATATTTTCTCCCATTCAGCAGGTTGCCCTTTCATTTTGTAGATGGTTTCCTTTGCTGTGCAAAAGCTTTTAAGTTTAATTAGGTCCCATTTGTTTATTTTTACTTTTGTTTCCTTTGCTTTAGGCGACAGATCCAAAAAAATATTGCTACAATTTATGTCAAAGAGTGTTCGTTCTGCCTGTATTTTCTTCTAGGAGTTTTATGGTTTCCAGTCTTATATTTAGGTCTTTAATCCATTTTGAGTTAATTTTTGTTTATGGTGTTAGAAAATGTTCTAATTTCATTCTTTCACATGTAGTTGTCCAGTTCTCCCAGCACCACTACTGTACTGTTTTGATTACTGTAGCTACAAGCAAAATAATTGTAACGCTAGATGTCTGGACAGTGATTATTTTGGAGGAAGATGAGGAGTGGTAATTGGGAGGCTATATGATGGAAACATTTGGGAGATTAGTAATGTACTTTTTGTGACCTGGTGGTAGTTATGTGGGTTTGTTAACTTTGTAATAAATTTATGATCATTTTACTTTTCTCTACATGTGCTATATTTTAATAAAAAGATTTTTTTTATTTATTTATTTTGACCACGCTCTGCGGCTTGTGGGATCTTAGTTCCCCAACCAGGGATTGAACCTGGGCCCTTGGCAGTAAAAGTGTGGAGTCCTATCCACTGGACCGCCAGGGAGTTCCCATAAAAAGTTTTTAAAAATTAAAAAAAACCTAACATTGCCAATCATGGGAAGGAAGGAAGGAAGGGAGGGAGGGAGGAAGGAAGGAGGGAAGGAGGGAAGGAAGGAAATAAAGCCAATATAAAATACCAGAAAAAAATTTTAAATGTACAAGAAACCATATTACAAACATCAAGCAAACTAAACTAGTATAACTTTTATTCAACTGATGTAAGGAAATACTATAAAATACACACATACAGAAAATTCATTTCACCTTGATAGTAGGCTCCATAGAGAATGTGATGTACTTTTTTTTTTTTTTTTTTTTTTTTTTTTTTGCGGTACACGGGCCTCTCACTGTTGTGGCCTCTCCCATTGCGGAGCACGGGCTCCGGACGCGCAGGCTCAGCGGCCATGGCTCACGGGCCCAGCCACTCCGCGGCATGGGGGATCTTCCCGGACCGGGGCACGAACCCGTGTCCCCTGCATCGGCAGGCGGACTCTCAACGACTGCGCCAGCAGGGAAGCCCAATGTGATGTACTTTTAACACAGATTGGCTTGGCATTTCTTGGCCCAACATTACATGACTCAGTATCGAATGACAATTATATGAACATATATAATTTTTTACTTAGTTTTCTAATTTTAGAGTTGGCCTACGGACAAGGAATGAAACATGTGGTTGTATTTGCAGAAAGGATTTAGTCAAGGAAGCTGAACAATTATATGTATTATGGAATAAGAGATTTGTTGTAGGAATATAACTTTACATAATTGTGAAAGAGGCTGGGACAGTAAGGATCAGAAAGAGAGTTGGAAGATCAGGGGAAAGACACAAAACATCCAGGCATGTCCTGCTGTCAGAGTAGGAATTCACAGGATTGATGATGGAGAAGTCTATGGAAATCTGTGTGTGTAATGTGTATAAAGACACATATGTATATATATGTATGTTTTTAATATGTGTATAAAACATACACATATGTGCATGTGTGTATATGTATATATACATATTTTACATCGAAATATATTTTATATTTTTAAATTACATGTATATACATATATAGGTAGTGTGTGTGTATACCATGAGCCATATTTATACTAAAAAATTATCCATTGTTTTTCTGAATTCAGTTTAACTGGTGTCCTGATTTACCTGGCAACTCACAGCCCTAGCCAGGGATAGCCCTTAGTCAGCAAGTCTGGCAGTTGGGAAGACGAGCAGGACTCTGAGTTGGGGGAAAGCAAGGACAAGCTGGAACTGGCAGGCACCTCTGCATCTGGCTCTCACTGCATGTGACAACAGCCTTCAGAGAGTGAAATAGCTGCTTCATCTCTCCCTTCCAAATCTCAAACAAATTTCTCTTTTGGCCAATTCTAACCTGGTACCATAAAGGGAAGAACATTCTGAAAAACATAGTTCCAGCTTAGCCAAGCTGATAAAAATTACAGAGAATTGAAACAGGTCTAATATGTTTAAATCACAGGAACTATGCCACTGGTTAACCCAATAGTAGATGAATGTGATTGCTCTTCATAAATCTATTCCAACTAATGAATGGAAAAGAAATTATAAAATTAAAATATCACCATTTTGCAACTTCTACGGCTTAATAGATATAAGCATTAAGCATCAATAGCTGCTAACATCACAAAAAGAGAGACGGCCAGACACTATATGCCTCCCATATTCTTGCCAAACACCACCTATAGTTTTGCCAAAGGAATCAAACCTGAGTTTGATCCAGTCTCTGCATTCACCTGCCAGTTTTCCAGAAACACAGAGGACGGAGAAACATGTTGGATTCCACCATGAGTGTGAAATCAGCAAAAACCAGACTGGGAAATGACAGATTTTATTCTCTGAGTTCATTGAGAGTTAAATTGTAAAGAAAAGAGAGGGATAAAGGGTGAGCCTAAAGATTAAACAAACTTAAAAGATATATCAAAATGTGCATATTTTAATGATAAAACTATTTTTAAAACACAAGGAAGCAATTACTCTAGAGGTCAGCATAGTGGTTTCTTAGGACAGGAATGAGGGGGTTGCAGTTGGGATGGAGATCATGCAAGGGCTTCTGGGGGAGCTGGCAAAGTTCTGTTCCTTGATCTGGGTAATAGTTACAAGAATGTTCTCTTTATAGTAGTTCACTGAACTATATGTTTGTTTTGTTTATTTTCTGCATCTTTTGATTTACAATAAAATATTTTTCAAAAAGCAATTTGGAGGAAACAGACTATTTGAGGGAAACTTTAAGAAATATTAATATCTTAATAGAGATAAGAAAGGAGATTGCATCCACAAAACAAAACATGGCTCTATAAAAAAGGAACATTTGGAGAACAAAAGGAAAGGCTGTTAGAAATTTAAAACTGGGTAACAGAGTGAAAAAAAATAATTAGAATGAAAATAAAGCTCTAAAATAAAGTTGAAGAAATTAGAGCAAAAAGATAACTAAGTTCTGGCCAATGAGATATCAGTGGACTATATCCTTTGAAAAGGAAACTGGCTATCCTCCACCCCTCATTCCTTCTTTCCATGGCTAGAGTGAAGAAGTCATGCTCATTATCCAGTTTGAACCATGTAGACATGGACTACACTATAGGGTAAGAATCAGCAAACTTTTTCTTATAAAGGGCCAGAAAATAAATATTTTAGTCTCTGTGGGCAATGTAGCCTCTGTCCCAACTACCCAGCTCTGTCACTATAGCTCAAAAGCAGCCTTGGACAATATGGAAACAAATGGATATGGCTGTGTTCCAAAAAAACTTTATTTATGGACACCGGAATTTTAATTTCATCTAATTTTCACATGTCACAAAATAGTCTTTTTTCCCCAATCATTTAAAAATATAAAGACCACTCGTAGTTCGTGGCCAAAACAAAGAAAAAAACAAACAAAACAACAACAAAAAAACAAGTGGTGGGGAAAAATAAAACAACAAGTGGTGGACAGGATTTGACCTAGGACTATAGTTTGTGGCTCCCTGCCCTACGGAATGTCAGAGCATTATGACAGAGGGACCTGGGGTTCTGAAACAACTCATGGAACAGAGCCAGCTATCTGAACTGAGCTCTAGATTACTACATGAGAGAAATATACTTCTATTTTGTTTGGCCAGCATATTTTGTATCTCCGTTATATTGATTTAGTCTAAACTCTAATACAAGGCACTCTTATAAAGTCTCAGAAAAACTGAAGTTAAATAATTGTTAATAAGCTACTAAAGCATTTGATGAGAAGGAGGGGGAGGGAGCACTAGCAATTCCACTTCTAGGTAAATACTTTAGAGAATCTCTTACATATGTACATAAGGAAACTAGTATAAGAATGTTCATTGCTGTATTTCTTACAATAACAAAACTTAGAGCTACCTAAATGATTATCAGCAGGATAACGGATGAGTAAACTGTGATACAGTCATTCAGTTGAATACTACAGATAAGTCAACATGAGTGAACTAGAGCTACGTGTGTCAACGTGGAAAATTTCTCAAACATGACTGAGCAAAAAGCAAGTTGCAAGATGATAAATACACGATGATGCCACTTATGTAGTTTTATAGAAAACTAATACTAAATATCATTTATGGATATGTATACATTGAAAGTATATACTATGCATGGAAATGTTAAATATGAAGTTCAGGATAGTGCATGGGGTGGGTTGGGGGGGCAGGGAAGGATGGAGGAAAATGGGGCCCTGGAAGGGTACAGGAGGTGCTTCAACCATATCTTCCAAAATGATCACCATGAAAAATTTAGTTACCATCTGTCACCATACAAAGATATTAGATAATTTTTTTACTATATTCCCTACACTCTACATTTCATACCTGTGACTCATTTATTTTGTAACTGTAAGTGTGTACCTCTTAACCTCCCTCACCTATTTCTCTCATGCCCCACCTCCTCCCCTCTGGCAACCACCTGTTTCTTCTCTGTATCTATGACTCTCTTTCTGTTTAGTTATGTTTGTCCACTTTGTTTTGTTTCTTAGGTTCCACATATAAGTGAAATCATGAAATATTTGTCTTTCTCTTTCTGACTTATTTTACTTCTCTAGGGCCATCCATGTTGTTGCAAATGGCAGGATTTCAGTTTTATGGCTGAGCAATATTCCATTTTGTGCGGTGTATATAAATATGTCTCTTACAACTTCTTTATCCATTTGTCTATTGATGGCCATTTAGGTTGCTTTTATAGACCCTGTCCCCACCCTCTTAGAGCTCACAGTTGAGTGAAATGATACCAGGTAATAGTCACATTGAAGGTGGGATAAAACAGAAATGCAAAGCAAAAGCTTAACAGGAAAAGAAAAAGAAGAAATCAAAATGACAGTTATTAAATAGAAAAACAAGGATAAAAATGGAAACCTTCCAATTTATTTTTCAAAGTAATCATAATCCTTATTCCATGCTGATAGCGTGTGTGCACACAAACATAAGACCAATTTTAGCTATGAGTATATGTGCAAAAATTCCATATAAAGTACCAGCAAAATGAATCCAACAGCATATAAAAAGAATATGTTGCTAAATATGGTTTATTTCAGGAATATAACGAATATAATGAAACCTATCCATACTATTCATCACATCATTGAAGCAAAGGAAGAAAATATTGTGTTTATAAACACAATGGCAATAGTACATTTGATTAATTTCACTTCTAAAAAACAGAATGAAAAAAATCTCTTGATAAACTTGAAATACAAGGATGTTTCTTTATTAAGATAAAAATGTTTTTTAATCCAAATGCCAAAATCTTACTTAAGGGTAGAACACTAGAAGCATTTCCTTTAAAGTCAGGGACAAAACAAGAATTCCCCCTACAATCAGCATTATGTACATTTTCTAAAATTGCAATTAGTAAAACATGAAAATGAAGTTATAGTATTTATTTAAGTGTAGTTGATTTACAATATTATGTTAGTTTCAGGTATACAGCAAAGTGATTCAGTTATATATATATATTCTTTGCCATTATAGGTTATTACCAGATATTGAATATAGTCCCCTCTGCTATATGGCAGGACCTTGTTGTTTATCAATTTTATATATAGTAGTTTGTATCTGCTAATCCCAAACTCCTAATTTATCCCTCCACCACCTCTTTCCCCTTTGGTAACCATAAGTTTATTTTCTGTGTCTGTTAGTCTGTTTCTGTTTTGTAAATAAGTTCATTTGTATCATATTTTAGATTCCACATGTAAGTGGTATCATATGATATTTGTCTTTGTCTGACTTACTTCACTTAGGATGATATTCTCTAGGTCAATCCCTGTTGCTGCAAATGGCATAATTTCATTCTTTTTTATGGCCTAGTAGTAGTATTCCACTGTATGTATATACCACATCTTCTTTATCCATTCATCTGTCAATGGACATTTAGGTTGCTTCCATGTCTTCACTATTGTAAATAGTGCTGCTGTGAACATTGGGATACATGAATCTTTTCGAATTAGAGTTTTCTCCAGATGTATGCCCAGGAGTGGGATTGCTGGATCATATGGCAACTCTATTATTAGTTTTTAAGGAACCTTCATACTGTTTTCCATGGTGGCTGCATCAGTTTACATTCCCACCAACAGTGTAAGAGAGTTTCCTTTTCTGCACACCCTCTCCAGCATTTATTATTTGTAGACTTTTTAATGATGGCCATTCTGACCAGTGTGAGGTGTACCTCATTGTAGTTTTGATTTCCATTTTCTAATAATTAGCGATAATGATCATCTTTTCATGTGCCATGGCCATCTGTATGTCTTCTTTGGAGAAATGTCTACTTAGGTATTCTGCCCATTTTTTGATTTTTGTTGTTGTTGTTGTTTGTTTGTTGTTGTTTGCTGCCCTGCATGGCTTGTGGGATCTTAGTTCCCTGACCAGGGCCCTCGGCAGTGAAAGCTCAGAGTCGTAACCACTGGCCCGCCAGGGAATTCCCAGCTTGTTTGTTTTTTTGTTATTGAGTTGTGTGAGCTGCTTGTATATTTTGGAAATTAAGCCCTTGTCAGTCACATCGTTTGCAAATATTTTCTCCCAGTCCGTAGGTTGTCTTTTTGTTTTGTTTATGGTTTCCTTGCTTTGCAAAAGTTTGTAAGTTTGATTAGGTCCCATTTGTTTATTTTTGCTTTTATTTCTATTGCCTTGGGAGACTGACCTAAGAAAACATTGGTACAATTTATGTCAGAGAATGTTTAGCCTATGTTCTCTTCTAGGAGTTTTATGGCGTCTTTTCTTATATTTAAGTCTTTAAGCCATTTTGCATTTATTTTTGTGTATGGTGTGAGGGAATGTTCTAACTTCATTGACTTACATGCAGCTGTCCAGCTTTCCCAACACCACTTGAAGAGACCATCTTTTCTCCATTGTATATTCTTGCCTCCTCTGTTGAAGATTAATTGACCGTAGGTGTGTGGGTTTATTTCTGGGATCTCTATTCTGTTCCATTGATACATATGTCTGTTTTTTGTGCCAATACCACACTGTTTTGATTACTGTAGCTTTGTAGTATTGTCTGAAGTCTGGGAGGGTTATGCCTCTGGTTTTGTTCTTTCTCCTCAGGATTGCTTTGGCAATTCTGCGTCTTTTATGGTTCCATATAAATTTTAGGATTATTTGTTCTAGTTCTGTGAAAAATGTCATGGGTAATTTGACAGGGATCTCATTAAATCTGTAGATTGCTTTGGGTAGTATGGCCGTTTTAACAATATTAATGCTTCCAATCCAAGAGCATGGTATATCTTTCCAAGAAATAAAGTATTTTTAATAAAGAAAACATCACATGGAAACTAAGTGGTACAGTCCAAATTAATGTATTAGAAACAATTCCCTGTGCTCTATCCAATTTGAAGATTTGGAAGCATAGGCTGCATTAAAGATAAGAAAATTCAACTTCTTCAGTGGCATGTGCTAAGTGAGGTCTGGACTCCCAGTTGATCAAGAATGTGAGTATATCTTTGTTTATAATGAACCTGGATCTATGGAAGGAGCATCTGTCTAAAAAGCATGCTGCATAAGCTAGAAATGGTCAAGAACATGCAACCTATGTGTGGCACCTCCATGGGTGGATTTTACTTATAATGTTTGATTTTACACAAATGTTTAATATAACAGGACTTTTTATTACATGTAATTATCATAGCAAGTAATAATTCTCTTTATATCTAATTCTAAAGCACAAATATCCTTTATTAATATTCATTTTATTCCAGTGTTATTTGTAAATTACAGATTTATTTAGAAAATATAGAAGATTCATATATACATTATAAATCTACAAATAAATTATTTATTAAATGTATATTTTATAAATCTAATTTATTCCTAATTTATTTTATAAATAAATTTGTAATTTTTATAAATTTTATTTGTAATATTATAAACAGAATTTGTTTATAAAATACTAATTTTAAGTATAAATATATTTTTAACAGATATCATATAGCTTATTTATAGAATTAATTTCTGAATATTATTTCTAAAATAAATTATTTTATAAATGGTTGATAAAAGAGGGAGAAAGGAGGCATTTTGAGGCATTTCTTTCTGGATTCCTGGTTTCCCATTTTGATCTCCAAAAATCAAAGGAAAGATTCAATCACTAAGGAAAGAATAACTTCCTCATTGTGTATGCTTCAGTGGAGTGCATGCCTGATTAGTTCACAACTGTTTTAAAGCCATAGGAACTAGATTCATTCTCGGCACTCACTAAATAGCAGGGGAATGGGGAACCAAGGCACAATTATTTATTACATTTAACTGCTCTGTTCCTTCCACACTAATAGTTGAGCCTCTTTCAGTTGCAGTAACAGAAAGAAGTAACAGCATATATACAGTAGGATAATATATCATCACTTCTCTAAGATTTTGAAGCTCATTAAAAAATATATTGTCCAAATAATCTAGCAGTCGTTTTTGTGGTGCATCCATGGAATGAGACATATTCTGACAGCACATCAACAAAGTGTCAGGCCCTGTGAGAGATACTGGGGAATTATTCACACCATTCTGTTCAGTTTGCTGGGGTTTTTTCTTACAAGTTTTTTTTTTTTTAATTTGATTGTAAAAGTTTGCTGTTTCTGAAGGCTCCTTCTAGTTCATAAAACTATGTCACCAGCAGAGAAGAAGGTGCTTGACTTACTATGTGTTTATTCAGTATATTCAATTATCAAGTTATTTAAATGGAAGGTAGAGAGAAGGGCATCTAAGGCAAAGCCCTGCTTTATTCTACTTCCAATTACAATTTAAACTGTCAGGTATTTCTACTCACTCTGATTCTTGTAAGATTGTCTTTTTTTCTAAGAAATTTAAAATGTATATAAAACTTCAGAGGATAATATAAAAAATACATATATTTTCATTATACAGAATTGAGGATTGTTAATATTGTCATCAATGCTTCAAGTTTGCGCGCATGCACACACACACTGTTGCACTGCAGCCAGTTCATAACTTATTCTCAAGAGCTTTTTGTTAAGTTTTGGGGAATTTTGAGAGCTGACTGCTAAATCTTTGGTAGGTTGAAATTTTCCATGGTGGGAGTATTATACCACAGAAATCTACAAATGCTATAAATCAGGGTTTTTTTAATTCCTGGAGAACCAGTTGTTAGACATTTATCAGCACACTACTGCTTATGTATAAAAGAAAGAAAGCCCGTACAGGTAAATTCAGCTTGTCTTGGACCCACACTCCCAATACCATTATCCTTCCCCCTCCTCAGAGGCAACTGCCATCATAAATTTGGTGTATGTTATTCCAGAACATCTTCTATACTTTAAATACATTTACATGCATCCATAAATAACAGAGTATACTTTTGGTATGTTTTAAAATGTACATATATGGCAACTTGCTTTTCTCATACAACATTTTGTTGCAAATGGATATAGATCATTCCTTTCATCTGCTATTTAGAAGTCTACATATGAATATACAGGTTGTTTCCAATTTTTCACCATTAGAAACAATGCTAAAATGAATGGCTTTTGTCCATATGTACATGAGTTATCTAGGTATTTACCCAGAAGTATAATTGCTAGGTTATGTGCACAGTGTCAAGTTTACTATGTATTGTCAAATTCCTCTCTCAAGTGTGCAAAACCAATTTATGCTCTTACTCAACAGGAGTGAGTAAGAATTCTCTTTGATTCACATTCCAGCCAATAATTGGTACTGTCAGACTTTCACTTTTTGTCAGTCTGATGGGTACAAAATGACTTCTCATTGTGTTTAATTTTCATTTCCTTGATCACTAGTGAGGTTGAGCATTTTTTCTCCTATTTATGGGCCATTCGTGTTTTCTACTCTATGAATTCCCTTTCATTTGCCCATTTTTCTATTCGGTTGATTGCCTTTTTGGTCTTGATTTATAGTTCTCAATATACTCTGGATACTAATACTTGTCTTTTCACTTTGTTTATGGTAAGTCGTTTTGTTTTTGGTGTTTTGTATGGGGTGAGAGGCAGGTGCATTTCATCTCTGTGAGCTCTTTGAGGACGTGGTCTGTGGGCCTAGTGGTCACAGGACCTGTCTCACTTTTGGGTGATGACACACCCAAAAGACATAGTTTCCAAGGCCACAAGTTCTGGCTGGCGGCAGATCTAAAAACAATAGACTTACTGTCAGCTCCAACCAGTTTTTTTTCAATTGCTCCACATTGTCTTTCCTCTAGGCCTTTGCACATGCTGTTTCCTTCACCTGGAATGCTCTTTAGTCTCCTGTCTGTGCCCCAGAGCACCTTTTACATTCCCTCTCTTAGCACTCACCACATTGTACTGCAATAACCTGTTAGCTTGTCTGTCTCCTCCACTATCTGCCTTTGTAGCTCTAGCGCTTAGTAGAAGTCTTGATAGAGTTCATTGCTTAAAAAAGAGAAAAAGGGTTGTTGAATGAATGAGTGATTGAGTGAGTGGGTATGGTAAGACATTGTGTGCCCCCCCACACACATATATACACATATATAGGGGCAGCTATATGGAAGTTCAGAGAATGTTTCATTCATTCATCCAGCAACAAATCCCTAACACTTGCCAGGCACCTGCTAGTGATATGGACCCTTCCCTCACCAAGCCCACAACCAGATGGGGAAGACAGACTCATACCTGCCAAGCACAGTACAGTGACATGAGTGTCTTGTTGGAGAGAAGCACAGAGTACCGTGAAGTATGCAGAGGAAGGACACTTATTCCAGCCATGAGTGGGAAGGAGTTTGGAAAAAGATCTCTCAAAGATGGAGATCAGCCAAGAAGAGATGATAATTCAATAATCAGCCTCTTAATTAAAAATGTAAATGAAATTCTCCCTAGCAATCCCAGGGGCTGCTATTTGGCTTTCTTAGATTATGTCAATAAGTGAGTCTGACCAGGTGTTTTACTCCTTGCTTCAGGTTATAGCAGCACCTATCAGTGAATTCCCAGTACTAGAACTCCACCTGCCTTGGATAACAGAGTAAACCCAAGGATCGCCCGCTGCCCCTCCCCTGCTCACTCTACTCTCTCCATTTGTTCCTTCTAGCTACAAATTGCCTCACAGCCCCATCTTTATCTTCATTCTCACCCGAAATCCTGGCCCCTCCACCAACTCTCTGCAGCCCCTTCCTATCACCAGGCCGAAAGAAACACAGTCATCCCACTACAGTCTGCTCCCAATCAGTGTTTCCTCGGTGCCAGGTACATACTAAGCACTGGCTAGGCCCTGAAAACTGAAGAATGAGTAGGAGCCAGCCATCAAGGATCTTAGGGAAGAGCTTTCTAAGCAGAGAAAAGAGCTAGTGCCAAATCCTGGTAGTGAGATAAAGCCCGGCGTGTTCTAGAAACTGATAGAAAGCCAGGGAGACAAGAGCATAATAAGTGGGGGGTAGAGTGGTATAAGATGAATCTATAGAGATGGGAAAAAGAAAGGAAATGGTAGGTTTTCTACTAGGTTTTTTTCTTTTTTTTCTTTCATGGCATCTGCCAGTTCTCACCATAAAGTGTGTAGTCCAGCCCTTAGGGATAATCTGTGCCCTTAGGGACGATCTGTGCACTGTCGGGGATTTCTAGGAGAAATCCACAGATAAGAAAAGTTCTGGGTCTTATCAAAGGGGAACTTCAGTCCAAGGAAAGCAGGGTAAGAAAGCATAAGACTGGGAGAGCTGGAAACCTGTTGCTCAAGGTCTGTCACCAGTCCTCTCCAGCCCTGGTTCGTGGGCTCTTCCTGAATCACATTGCAAAGCTTTTTTCATCTCTATCCCCAGAGTAATCAGCATCCAAGCGTTAAGACCCAGACTGGGCCGAAATGACATACACAGATTGGAGCACGCACGAGTTTATTTGTGACTTGCTGTCTGGGACTTAGGAACGTGCACCTGCATGGGAACAGTCTTTACTCCCAGGACAAGGGACAGCTTGCACATCTCTAGTTAGGAGTCATTTCAATTGAGCATTACATCATTGATAAGGCATAACAGCCTCCTGGGTCCCTTTGCTATTATTCAAACATCTGTTTCCTCCCACCTCCCCCTGCCTTCTTCTGGGGTCCTGGAGCCCTCTTTTGCACATGGCTCCCTTCCTGAAAAATCAATCATTCTTATTTATTTTCCTGGAACTGGAGAAGAGTTGAAAGGTCTGGCCCTCTCCCTTCCCGGCTCTGCCTCTCAACTCTTAAGGCCTCTACAAAGGTGTTGGAACCAGAGGGGGCTTGTCTTCTCTCAGGGACAAGAAACACTGTCAGAACTTTGCTTAGGCTTCTACTGTGCTAACAATCCTACTGTTTGCTTGAACACAAGGTTCCTTGTCCAGGGCCTCATTTCTTGATCTCTGGTCTGTTGAGAGACGCAAGAGCATGTGTCTCTGATGGCCATGTTTTGCAGCCAGCTGAAGTCTCTACTAGTCCAGGGCAGGCAGTCTGCAGCGAGGTGGAGTGCCCCAGATGACCAGCCCAAAGAACCAACCTTCCTCTCAGAAGGAGCCGGTGCTTTGCTGTAGGAAATGTGCCAGAAACCTCTGAGACCTCCTTCTCAGAATTTAGAAAAGGCAAAACCAATCACTGGGTCTTTATTCCTAATAGACATCCATCACTAGAATAACAAAGCTCATACAATTTACCATTGAAATGGAATGTTTAAATCAAACAATAAAAGATGTTTATCTATATTCAATTTTGGATCTCCTTATATAGAAGGAATTATATTTTCATCAGGTGATTTTTTTTCACGTCGGTGCATAGCTCCCTCCAACTTTTTCTAGATCTGATATGAAGCCAATACTTTTCAATACTACTGGGAAAAACAAAGAAAGAGGAAGTCTGAAAAGCATCAGTGGATCAAATATGCATTTGTTTGTGATTCTATGTAGGTAAAATTCTACCTCACCTCTCCCTCTAATTCCTGAATCTGCTGGGAAGACAGATGGCATCAGAAGGAAAAAAATGTAATAGCATGCCCAAAGCATAAAACCCCCATTTGCCTTTCTTTTTCTTATTTATATAAAATAACTTGGTCTAATACTAATGAAAAGGATGTACTCCAAAGCCTTTTTTTCCCCATAAAGAGCTGAAAGAGCCACCTAAACTCCCAGTATGGAATTTGAGATCACTCAAAATACATTTCATTTCAAAGTCCCTTCAATCAATGTTTTTCTCTTCACAGGCACATTTCTTCAAGTCCCTCTACACCCACACATTCTCATAGTTCCCTTTAAGAAATGTGTCATGAAAGAGAAAAGTTATCAAGATTGCATTTTATTTTTTCAGCTTTATTGAAGTATAATTGACAAATACAATTGTTAAGATATTTAAAGTGTACGTTGTGATGGTTTGATATACATGTACACTGTGAAAGGATTCCTCCCATCTAGTTAAACATCAATCACTATATATATGTGTATATATATATATATGTGTGTGTGTGTGTATGTATATATATATATATGTGTGTATATATATATATATATATATATATATATATAAAGTTCCACTCTTGTAGCAGATTTCAATTATACAATACAATGTTGTCAACTATAGTCACCATGTTTCACATTAGATCCTCAGACCTTATTCATCTTATGACTGACAGTTTGTACTCTTTTACCAATCTCTGCCTATTTCCCCACCTCCCAGCCCCTGGCAACCACTTTTTTCACTGTTTCTATGAAACACAGTTTTTAAACCTGGGCAATTCTACTTCCTCCAGTCTGCTCCCTTCTCCCTTGGTGGAGCCTCTGTTGGATCTGTCCGGCCTTTTTTTTTCCTTTTAACTTATTGATTGAAAGTCATATAATATAAAATTAGCCATTTCAAAGTAAACAATTCAGTGGCATTTAGTACATTCACGATGTTGTACAACTACCTTCTCTGTGTAGTTCTAAAACATTTCCATCACTCCAAAAGGAAACCCGGTACCCATTAAGCAGTTTTCCCCATCTCCCCTCCCCCAGCCTCTGGCAGCCACCAAGCTGCTTTCTGTCTCTGTGGATCTATCTATTCCGGATGTTTCATATAAATGAAGTCATACAATATGTGACTTTGTGTCTGGCTTCTTTCGCTTAGCATAATGTTTTCAAGATTCATCCACAGTGTAGCAGGTATCAGTACTTCATTCTTTTTAAGGATGAATACTATTTCATCATATGGATGTATCACATTTTATTTATCCATTTAGTGGACTTTTGGGCTGGCCTCTCATCTTGAGCCTCCTCCTCTTATAATCATGAAAGTCTTTGGATCCTGTCTGTCAAAGTAAGTGTGGCAGAACCTTGTGATCTATACAGAACTATAGTCAACTTATGGAAACCTGAAACTTTACCATCTTCTAACCCAGTGGTTTTTAAGTGGGGGCAATTTCAACCCAACCCCTTGGCCCCCTGGGGATACTTGGAAGTATCTGGAGATATTTTTGGTTGTCACAGCTAGGGGTGTGCTACTAGCATCTAGTGGGTAGTGGCCAGAAATGCTGTTAAACATTCTACAATTCAAAGGACAGGACCCACAATAAAGAAATATCTGGCCCAAAATGTCAACAATGCCTAGGTTGAGAAACCATGTCAATTTAATCTAAGAGATTAGCTGAGTTGCCAGAGGTTCCAGAGAGATTTGGTAGGATAGACAACTGCTCATAGATCTAATCACTTTGTCTTGAAACTGCAGTTATGTATAAGACATTCATGGTCAACATACATGTACTGAGCACGTATATATGAGCTCGATTCTGGCCTGCCTCAAAGTATTCACAACCTAAGCTTCATATAACCATTCATTTATGTAATATATATTATACACAAGATGTTATAAAGCTAATAAATTTGCTTCCTAAGGGTGTGAGGTTTTTGATTCTAGCTTTTTAAATTGTGGAAACACTGAGAAACTAGTTACTACATCTACAATATATTGTATTAGTATCATTTCAACACAATAAACCAACTTATTTAATTTGGCATCCCTCAATTTACCCATTCCCACTCCTGTGGCATAGTGCCCCAGGCCTCAGCTACTTGTGTAAGAGGTTTCACAGTGGACTCTGTAAACCTCAAATCCCATCTTTTTAGACTACTGAGTAATTCTTTCATTTCTTTTAAACAGAAAAGCCACACTTTTTCTTGCCTTCTTCTTTTTTTTTTTTTTTTTTTAATTTTTTGGCTGCACCACATAGCATGGGGGAATCTTAGGTCCCTCACCAGGGATTGAACTCACAGCCCCTGCATTGGAAGCGCCTTATTCTTGTTGTGGTGGTTGTTTTGTGTGTTTTGAGGGTTTTGGTATTTGTTTATTTAATGGCAAGAGGGAGAAGTTTAGTGGCAAGGAAGAACAAGACATTATTTGAAAACCCAAACTGTTAACACAGGACATGTCAAAACCGTCTCTCCACTCTCCACCACTGTGAAAGACCATATATGGTCCCCAGGAAATGCAGAATGTTCACATCTATCACCCTCCCTTTTCCCAGCCCATGCCACACTGGTTTATGATTAAGAGGAAATCTTGACTGTCTAGGCCATACCCTAAAGTGTTATTGCAAAGCAGACAGTTGGTCCTGTTGAGATTTATATCATTTATTTTACTGCTGCCATGGGAGATTAAAAATTAAATCATAATTTAAAATATTTTCCTAAAGGTTAGGTAGGCATGTTTGATTTCTTTATTGCTCTATTGAATGTCAGAGGCTAGAGCATTCACAGAGGACTGACAGTGAGGAATGATGGTATTTATAAACCAAATGTCATTAAGTTTACCTTTGAAGAAGATGCATTCTTGACTTTACCTAGAAAATTATGCACAAATTAATTCCTACAATAAACTAGTTTTTTCCACACTAAGATTGTTATACTCTACTTTAAAAACCATAGCAACAAAATATGTCTAAAGCAATGAATGATTGCCACTACAGGGTTTCATCTAAGCTGGGCACATATGCGGTCAGGAGCACACAACCTCAGAAGGCTCCTGAACGGCCCTGGCTTGCTCACACAGCTGAGGATAGCAGCAAGACCCTAAGCCAGACTGTAAAATTTTTCTTCAGGGCCCACATCTCAGGTTTCTGTGCTCTTTGTACCCATGAGGAAAGGTAAAGTCAGCCAGTACAAAACCTGGCCCAGTGACAGAACCAAAACTTTCAGCAAAGCTGGTCACATGACATGAGGATGTGAATCTGATAAAGTTCTTATAATATTCTTGTGAATACTATAGAGTAATGAGAACTGGATGAAAACTGGAGTGTAGGGTTGCCACGTAAAATACAGGACACCAAATATTGCATGGTACATACTTATATTAAAAATGTATTCATTGTTTATCTGAAATTCAAAATTCAAACTTAATTAGGCATCCTGGGTTTCCTGTTTGATTTTGTTAAATCTGGCAACCCTACACTGAGGAGGCTCATGAGTCTCCTAAACAAATCTATTTTTTCTGTCTTCACAAGATACATTTCATCCTTAAGCAGAAGCCTCATTGTTCTACCATGAGGCACAGTCCAGAAAATTAGATCCTGCTCAACATCATGAATGTGGTCAACTGTTAATTTCTTGTATCTTCCATTCTCTGCCAAGGTCATCCCTTTCACCCTATGAAAGAAATAAAAATGCTACCTATAACTCCCAAGCCCTTCAAGTTTCACATCCAACTTCAGAATCACTAACAAACCCGTTCAGTCTCTTGATTATTTCATTTGTTCCCACATGAATCAACAAATGTGGATAGAGGTCAGTGAGCTTGACAAATCTTGGCAGAATCTCTGTTTTGTGGCTGTCCACTCCAGGAAGAAGGAACACTGTGGCGATCCTGCATTGCCCTCTGTCCTCCTCATTCATTCATTGAACAAACAATAGCTCCTGATCACCTAGAATGCACCAGGCACTGTGCTAAGCATTGGTTATACACAGCAGCTAAACATGACAGACATGGTCCCTGCCTGCATAGAGGTTATAGTCTAGTGGGGAGGGAAGAGGGGAAAAATAAGTAATAAACTAGATTATTTCAGATAGTGATAAGTTGCTTCGAAAGACATTAGAGGAATATGATACAGAGAGCGAATAGGCTGGGGAGAGACCAGCTACATTAGAGGGGATGGTCAGGGTAGGCCTCTTTGAAGACATAACCATACATATAACCTGAGGAATGAAGAACTAGGAGTTCAACATGCCAAGAGCCAAAGGAAGAGCAATCCAAGCAGAACATAGGCCACAATGCTTGTTCCCAGAGTTAGTAACACGACCAATGCTGATACGGCCTGGTAAATGCATCCTGTAACCCCCAAGATATCAATCCTCACCCCATGCTTGCTTTCACACTCTTTCCACTAAAGGACAGCAACTTAAAAGGCTGAAGTGAAGGAAATAGCACCAAAAATAGGTCAAGAGAGAACAGAGAGGCAAGTGGCATTTTGCCTCCGTTGCCATTTAATACAAGAGAGAAAACACAGAGGCAATGGCTGGAAAACAGTATTTTTATCACATGTAACCTTTATTTTCGAGGAAGTTCTGGAAGTTCTCACCTAAAACCTACTGTGATCTTTCAGATTCTCTCTCCCTGGCTTGTTCCTTGGGGAAACTATGCAGCAGTGTTTTTTTTGAACTCAGCACACAAACCAGATGATTTGGCTCTGAGCAGTGGAATGAAAATGATTCCCAAATCATTTTGGGAACTTTCCCTCCCTAGATTGAGTAGCAAAAACAGCAATAGTAATTAGTCCTCAAGCCCATCTTGGGCTCGAGTTTTTTACATGTATTTCTAAATGACTGCCAAATGACCTGCCTTCTGAGGTGACAGAATGAGCAACTGTTTTCTCATATTTTGGTGTGGTTTACTATGAGGTTGCTAAAAGTGAAGAAGGCGGCTAACTGAAAATTTTTGAGTGTCAAATACCGCAAGTAAGAGATACACACTGACTAAGGTAGGTTGTTTCAGAGTGGCACTTACAAAATGTAACACAGTGAATGTAGGCCAGATATGGAAAAGAAGATAAACTAAGATCCAGTGTTTTAATTATGTATGAAAAATATATCAAGTTACTTTAGTTCGCAGATGAGAGGAAAAGGTGTTATTATTGCCAAAAGGTGCTTTTAAGGAAGTTTCAAATAGAAAAGGACAGATTGGGGGCCCTTTAGCAACCTGGCTGGGTGTTTTCCAAGAACTCTTTTGGGGCAACGGCAACTTAGTGAATTTACCATTGTCTGACTTTCAGGCTTATGATCTCGGGAGCCTTATTTTGTCAGCGTACCCAGAGTAAATTGAATCTCCCAGAAGTCTCACCTTTAGTCATTCAACAGTGTTCCTTAAGAGCCTTCTGTGTGCCAGACTCGGTGTTCTAGGCAGTAAGATGTAATGGTGAGTAATACAGATATTAACAAATCCCTTCTGATGGGTGCACTCTTTTTTCAACTAGGTTAGTACATTTACAACCTAATTATCTCTTTTTTTAAAATAAATTTTATTTATTTTTGGCTGCATCAGGTCTTCGTTGCTGTGCACAGGCTTTCTCTAGTTGCAGAGAGCGGGGCCTACTCTTCGTCGCAGTGTGCGGGCTTCTCATTGTGGTGGCTTCTCTCATTGAGGAGCACAGGCTCTAGGCGCGCGTTTCAGTAGTTGTGGCACACGGGCTCAGTAGTTGTGGCTCACGAGCTCTAGAGAGCAGGCTCAGTAGTTGTGGCGCACAGGCTTAGTTGCTCCGCGGCATGTGGGATCTTCCCGGACCAGGGCTCGAACCCGTGTCCCCTGCATTGGCAAGTGGATTCTTAACCACTGCACCACCAGGAAAGCCCCCTAATTATCTCTGATTTAACTGATCTGTGAGGTCACACAACATTTTAATGACCAAATCTGAGCATTATCCCACTTAACTACAGAAAATCTAATCTTTTACCAGATTTCCCTCTCCGGGAGTCTTTGAGAGTCCCTAAGGAATACTTACACATTCCTTAGATCTATCCTACTTATCCAGCACAGCAAGTGTCCAGTAAACCATTATTATATGCGTGAATGAATTTTGATATATATGTAGGTTTACAAAGCACTTTCGTGGTTCTTTCATCTTAATCAATCACTTACTATGTGCTCTGCAGAATACATGGCACTATGGGCAATAGATAACTCTCCCTGCCTTCAGGGGGGGTCAGATCTCATTTGTGGAAAACAAATATACAACATACAACACTTAGCTAAGAATCCGAGCAGTATAGCTAGTGAGCATTGTACAAGAACTCAGTGGGCATTCAGTAGCTAGGCAGAGTGTCACATTTGGAAATGGGAGATCCCTCCCTAGCAAAAGGAAAAGATAAGAATTTGGGTTGTGCATAGTGCTTAGAGCCCAATGGCAAGGCCCATCTGGCTGGAGCAGGAGGCATGGTAGGAAACAGATTTGGATAGGTCAGATGTGGCCAGGTTAAACATCAGGCCTTCAGTGCCAGATTCAGGACTTTGGGCTTCACTGGCAAACAGGGAAGATGGTGTTTATGCAGAGAGAAGCATAATGATATTGCTAGCACTGGCCTATTAGGGTTGAAGGAGAGGATAGAGCCAAGTATTTCAAACTTTACTAATAAAAAGTGATACCACTGATGGAAAAGGGAAGCTTTTTGTTTTTCCCCTAAAGGGATGAAACGTATAAATCTATGAAAAGAGATGCTGCACTAAGATTTGAGGTTAGAAAAAATTCAGAATGCTGTCCCAGAAGAAGGTATTTTGGTGGGCTGAAGGAGGTAAATTGATTGAAAGTTTCTAATCTCAGCTTGCACTAGATTCCTAAATCAACCTTGTCCTGATATGTCTTTCCCACTATTTCTATTCAGTTCAGCAAGTACTAACTGAGCACCTAGTGTACTCTGATCTCTGTGTTAGGCAGTGTGGGGATAGGAAAGAAGCATAGAGCATCTAGCATGGTCCCAACCATCAGGAGGTAACAATCTGGGGGATAATGCTGTTGTTCTTAAGTACCTGCTCTGTGCCAGATTCGTTACTAAATGCTTCCCATGAATTTACATGAATTTAATCCTCTCAACCACCCTGTAAGATAGGTTTAGTACAGTCGGCCCTCCATATCTGCAGTTTCAACCAGCCATGGATCGAAAATATTCAGGGAACAAAAATTCCAGAAAGTTCCAAAAAGCAAAACTTGAATTTTCTGTGCGTCAGCAAATATTTACATAGCGTTTACATTGTATTAGGTATTGGAAGTAATCTAGAGCTGATTTCAAGTATACGGGAGGATGTGCGTAGGTTATATGCAAATATTACGCCATTTTATATCGGGGACTTGAGCATCTGCAGATTTTGGTATCCATAGGCATCCTGGAACCAACCCCCCCATGGATACCAAGGGACAACTGTATCTTCATTTTGTGGATGAAGGAACTACGATTCAAAACAAAGATTAACCAAAAAATTGGTTAAATTACTTGCCCTAAGTCACAGTCAGCAATCAACCCGTGGAATCAGGATTCAAATTAAGGTCTGTCTGATGTTCTTGCTTTTAACTATTACTCCATTATCCAGGGCTTACGTGCATAAAACAATTAAGGAACAATACCAGATAATACTGCTCAGCACTTCTCATTCCTCTTTGTGGTCTTGTGTGCTTTGTGTGACTGGAGGCAGGTTCATAAGGAGAATGAGACGTGCTGTAGAATATTATCTTGGGATGACCTTTCTAAGGATTAAAGGTGGGTCAAACTGGAGATGGAGAGCGTCAAAAAATTTCAGTCTCACCATACGGCGGTACATTTCTCCGTCTCTGGTTACTGACCCATATTCATTCTCTAGTACCTTCCCAGCTTCTACTCTTTCACTTTAACCCATCTTTAGACCTCCTAGATACGTAGCCTTTCAGTGGTCTACCTTGAGCCAAGGATAGAACACATAATACCTATAGGAGTGGAGGGGGTGGGAGTGGGTAACATGTCCCTCACCTAATGTCAGTTATCTCAACCAGGCTCTTGATAAGGGCTAGGGCAGACAATTCAAGGTTATGTTCCCTATCAAGTGTCTGGAGCAAGTAGGTAGTCTAGTTAGTCTAGTTCAGTGGCCTCCAAATTTTTAACACAATTAAGTTAAAAAAAGGTGTATAGTCCAAAAAAAAAGTAAATATAAATTTATTTACAAATTATATATACATACTACAACTATACTAATGGATTGCATATATCATGATATAAACATACACAAAATATGAATTTTAATAGGATGAGAAAAGATAAAATCAGTCGTATTTAAAATAAAACTTTAGGAGGGAGGGGCAAGATAGGCGTAGTATATTAAGAGGTACAAACTACTATGTATAAAGGAAATAAGCTACAAGGATATACTATACATAGGGGATATAGCCAATATTCTGTAATAACCTTAAATAGAATATAATCTATAAAAATTTTGAATCACTATGTTGTACACCTAAAACTAATATAGCATTGCAAATCAACTATACCTCCATAAAAATAAGTGAAATAAGACTATTTTTATTAATGGTACAAAAATAATTTCTTTCTCACTTAAAAGTATTATTCAGCTTAATTTATTAAATGAGAGCAATATGACAACACAGTTTCTTAATTTTTAAAATCTTATATCCATTTGAAGGACTGGTTCTAAATTTAGGTTATTTCAATACTAGGTTTTACTGGATATCTTGGTTGAAAAAGAAAGGACACAAAGATACACAGATCCAAAGAGAAAAAGTACATCATTGCCTGTGCTTAATGTATCATCACAAAAGCAGTTTTAAAGATTTCATACTCCAATCATTCAAGTGTTTTTGTTGTAATTTGTCTAGCAAATTTCCATATTTCCTGATGTTATGCCTGCAAAATTCTTCATCTGGAAGTTTTAAAGAGGTTAGAAATATTTTTTCAATTTTTAAAAATTATGCAGATACCAGAGATCTTTCTTAGGTGACAAAGCAACAAAACCACTTAAAAGACACTTTTTTTTAAAAGCAGTTACTTTTCACTCATTAAAAGTCACCTTGAAGGGATAGATTAAGTCTTTTTCTTTTTAAATAATCTCTTCTGGATATCATATTATATTATTATATATTATATATATAATATTATATCATATTATTGCCAACTACTTAGCAAGTAAAAGTCAGCAAATGTGGAATACTTGTTTTTGTTTAAAAGAAAAGAGTATAACATCTCTAAGTTCAACTACTTTTCAAATCTTTTCCTCAAGATAACTCGTGAACCCTCTGGGTGGTACAAAAGATTTCCAATGGTCATTCTTCCTACAAAGTATTCAAAAGACTCTATTATTTAAGATTATTTGAGCCATAACCTTCTCCCTGCACAGGTGGACCACAGCGTGTTGTAATACACTGAAAGCAAGAACAAGTGAGGCCACTGCTGAGAACCACTTTGAATTGTGAAGCACTCATTCTTCCTTCACGGTGCTGATGGATATATGTGACACATCTAACTCAGAGATCCAAGTGAGGGGAGCAGTGTCAATCCAAAGATTAAACTTTAGTAAGGCTTAATTTCTTTCTTTTTGAGATAAAAATTCAATATAAATTTTAATGTTTTCCTCATACTCAAATAGGTCATCTTGCACACCCCCTGGGGGTCCATACATCTTTCTTCCACTTTGGAGACCACTGGCCTAGGTTACTGATTAAGTGCAAGCCATAAACTTTGAAGCCAAATGACTAAGTGGGTGGTAGGGTGAGTAATTAAGAGAGTTGAGTAGCTCACACAGTGTCCTTAACCAGGGGAAGGCCATCCTAGGTCTGCTCAGAAGTGGGCTGAAGGAGTAGCTGAGACAAAATAGGATCAGTGGCTAAACTTAATAGTATCAGGTGCTAAAACAATATTTTCAATTCCATAGTGTGAGACACTCTTATGAAAGTAATAGACGTTTCTGAGAAAGAAAAGCTAATAAAGAAATTTCATATAGAATACAACGTACCTAAAATATAATTGTTAGTAATTACTAACATTTCTAATGCTTCCTATAGACTCAAAGCAGTCTCCCATTTATTAACCTGTTTAATCATCACAGCAAGCCTATGAGATATATGTAGTCTCATGCCCACTTTATAAGTGAGGAAACTGAGGCCCAGAGGGAAGATTTTACTTGCTCAAGGTTGCACACTTACAAAATGGCAAAGCCAAGCTTAGGATTCAAGTGTCGCTCCTCTTCCTTCTGCCCCCAGCCTAACATGGCACACAGCAGCGCCAATCTGGGGCCAGCAGCTCAATTCCAATACAAAACGAATGAATTCCACTTCAGGAACTCCTCTAATCCTCCTTGGGTCCTTGCCTTCAAATCCTAAACAGAATGGCTTATCCTGGACCCCTGACTTCCCAGACACTATTAAACCCCCTGAAAATGTCCACTTTGCTATCTGTGTTCCTCAGTCTTCCAAGGACCAGGAGCAACTCTGGAAATATACTTAGTGCACAAAAGCCACATGCAGCGTGGGATGTTTTCACCTACAGTGTATGCTTAAGTTTATTCTTCCTACCAGACTATAAAGGGTTGCAAAGTGGCCTGTGGTCCATTCACTGGGGCTACGCATTGGTTCCTCTTAGTTACCACATGACATTTCCTAGGACTGGGAGGCAATGCACAGAGTAGGAGCTACTGCAAAATTTTATCAACTATGACATATGTGTATAGAATAAAGGTGAAAATATTAAAATTCCTTTGGATTTAGCACTTTGAAACTTAATGTAGCATCCTTCATAGAACTAATTTGTTCTTCAAGGCAGCTTATTAATGGAAAAAAGAAATGGAATATTCCTGAGGGAATAATTTCAGTACAGATGAAGGTCAGCTAGTCTTTCCTTTAAAAAGTGTTAATACCTCAGCATGGCACAAAGTAGCGTGGCACTCATTTAGCAAATTTACATACATACTTACATATGCACATATATGTATGTGTTATGCATATACACACAAATATATATATATTTGAAAAATTAACATACAAGAAAACCAGAGTACTCTTAATAATCAGAGAAGCTACAGAGCATCACAGAAAGATATGGGTTAAACTGAGTATGTGAACCTGGGCAAATTAACTCTCAGTCTCAGTTTCCTAATCTTTAAAATGGCAAAATAATAATATCTACCCCCATTGGATTATTGGAAGGATAAAATGAACTAATACACGTAAAATCCTTAGCACAATACCTGGCAATTTGCACTCAATAAATGTTAGCTTTTTTAAAAATGATGATTATTCGCTATTATTATTATCATTATTATTGTAAAAGCAAGAAACCTAAAGATTCATTTCTTCTGGAGTGAACTGAGAAAAGCCTATGTTGTCACTACAGAAAGTTATTTAGCCTAGAGAAGGCTTGAGGAGTATGGTCCAATGGTCCATGAAGGGGTTGGATGGGGACAGCACTGAGAAGCTGTTCTCATTGTAAATGAAACACTGATCAAGGAGAAATGAGCAAAATTCAAGTAAGAGGGACATGGTTGGAAATAAAGTTTCCTGACTTCCCCGGAAATGGAGCAGGCTGCTGAGAAAGCCAGCGGGGCCCCAACCCTAGATACCGCCCAAAAGTTACAAACACCCATTCATCTGGCAGAAAGTAGGTTTCAGGTCCCAAGAACCGTATTTATGAATCGCTTATACATCACATGCCCACCAGCTGTAATGGGAAATTTCCATTATCAATCTACTGGGAAACCATACGGGAACCCTGGCTTCTGCCTTTGACAAAGCCCATTCACGTGACCGCAACAGTAGTTCTCTGCCCCGGCACCATAAAGATCATGATCGCCAGGCACCTTCCCAGCACCATTATCACTTTCACCTTTAAATGTCATCATCTGAAGAAATTAATGGGCACATTAAATTTTCCACCTGCAAATGAGCAAATCCAATTTTTTCAGATGACTCATGGAGAAGTAATCTGAATTTTCCATCCAACATTAAACTCAGAAAAGCCAACACCACACCCACATGGGGTTTTGTTGATTTTCTGCACCCCAAACCATTCTGAAAAGTACATGTCTTTCTGAATACAAAAGGCTCAGTTGTAGAATTAACAAAGTGAGATGGGATTGTGAGATGATAAATTAACTATTTTAGGTCAAAGAGGTGTCGATGAACGTGGCATTCCTTCCCCCCCCCCCCCATGGCATTCCTTTTGGCCTTAGATTTTAAGTTCCATAAAGTTCCTTCTTTGTAGGTCCAACGCTCCTTCTATATTCTGAGGGTTAGACAAGACTCTGGACTGATTTTACTTGTACATTTCAAGTAGTCAAGTCCAACATCTTCATAGCTTCTTAGAGTACATTTTCCTTCACTTTCAAACTGGGAGCTTTATGTTTTCCCAGCTTAGTGAGGTTGGACTGATTGCTAAAAATAGCTTGGAAAGAAGACCCAAGAGGCAATTTTGTTTTAAGAAGTAAGGTCAGTTTTCAGGATGCAAGGCTGGGCCATACCTAGAGTACAGAGTATAGAGGACACAATCAGAAAGCTTTGCTTTCCACATCACTTCATTTGCTTAGAAAGGGTGGGGCTTCTGGCAGGCATCACACACACCAGACAGTCCTGCTTCTAACCTAAAGTATCTAGGTTATTTGTAGAGAAGTGACAACTTCTGTAATGGCTAATCTCTCCATTCACGTCATGGGCTTCACACTCCTAACTTTGCCCCCACTTTCTGGAAATCATTGAGATAGGAAAGAAAGCACTCATGCTATAGCCACATGGAGAGTGTGAGTTACATATATAAATTATGGAATCTCTTACCAGGTATATTAGTTTGCTAGGACTTCCATAATATATCACCATGGGCTGGGTGGCTTAAAGAACAAAAATTCATTTTCTCACAGTGCTGGAGGCTAGAAGTCTGAGATCAAGATGTTGGCAGTGTTGTTTCTTCTAAGACTTCTCTCTTTAGCTTGTAGATAGCTGTCTTTCCCTGTGTCTTTACAAGGTTTTTTTCTGTATACATGTGTGTCTCTGTGCTAATTTCCTCTTCTTATGAAGACCCCGTCATACTGGATTCAGCCCCACTGTAATAACCTCATTACAGTTTAATTACCTCTCTAAAGACTCTGTCTCCAGATACAGTCACATTCTTTGGTATTAGGGGTTAGGACTTGAACATATGAATTCTGGGGAGACAATTCAGCCCATGACCAGGCTTTTAAAAAATGTGTTTTATATGTGTGGGTTTAATAGATAGCTTTACTGAGGTATAATTGACATACAATGACTGAAAGTAATATGTATAATGTTATAAGATTTGACATATGTATATAGTCATGAAACTTTTGCCACAGTAATCAAGATAATAAACTTCTTCCTCATCCTCAAAAAAAAAAAGAAAGCCCCTTGAGATGTTCAGGACAGTGACGCTTCAGTGAGCCATCTTCTTGATCAATTCTTAGCAGATCTCTGCAATCAACCTAATATCTCAGAGAGTAAACCATTGCAGACACCAAACATATGGTCAATGAGTTGAGATATATACATGTGCACTAAATACTATCATTGTAATCTGTATGGGGTCAGCTTTTGCGAACACACTGACTCTTAGCATGCACACACGTGCACACAGATACAGACAAACACACACACACACACACACACACACACACACACACACACCCCTACCCTATCCCATGGGTCCTATTCTTCCCTCTAGTTCTGCTAGACTAATTAGATAAACCCCTCCCCAGCAAGTCTCTGATAACTGTTTCCACCTTAATGTATTGGTGTCCCTCCCCATCCAGCTCCCTATATTTTTGAGAGGGGCTCCAGAACAAACAATATTTTGTTTCTTTCTCTAATGGGAAGTTCAGGCCTTGGGGCTTGCCTGTAGGGGAAGAATCTGACAAAGGAAGATCCTTTCCCCACACCCTACAAATCACGAGGCTTAGGTGACTGCCTATGCCCTCGACATAAAGCTGGCTCCAAGTCCAAACACACACATATGGTGTCCAGCTGCCTCTCACTTCAGAGTCAGAGACTTGGCCTTCCTCTTGTCTTCCCCAACCTACATTCCATCACCTCCTCATAGATCACTGATGGGAGCCATATGTTCAGAATTTACATGTACTGTATTCATAATGGAAAATTCTAGTTAGACTTCTGCAATAGATATCTGGATGTCAGCTTTGTTAAATTTCTCTGGACACAGAGCAAAGCCATTTGGCAGTCATATGTCTCTCCACGTCTTATAAAAGTAAAATAATAATCTTTTGTACTTAGGTAGACTTCCTTGACTGTAGAGTCTGAAGACTTTTGTAAATATTCTCACAAGCATGTGATTCCCTTTCATCTGTTTAGACTATTATATCACTTTCAGAGGCAAAACTTAACTCTGCATTTCTAAATACATTCCAACCTGTCCTCACACAGAAAGATACATACATATACAAGCTGTGTGTCATCAATTGCAGAAGCCTTTAGTCCAGCCTAGACAGATGTTTCCCCATCTCCTGATCTGTGCCAGATTTGCACTTGCTTATACAGTGTCTTCTATGGTCCTCTAATTGCTTCCAATGTGTTAAGCTGATCTTGCCAACCATACTGTAACATCCTTGAAGCCCTGGTCTGCATATGATACTTCTTACATAGCCTACAGAACTTACCATGGAGGTGAGCATCTGGTAGGAACTCTAGAGTAAATGAATGGTTGAATCAAATTCATCTTCTTAATGTATTCTCTTAAAATATTGGGTAGAACATTTTAAAATAAAATCAAGGCATGTGAGTGGGAGGAGAGTGTGAGTATAAAATGATAGCACAAAGAAGGTTTCTGGGGAGATGGTTTACATAAATCTATACATGTGCTAAAATTCATGTAACTGTGTACTTCCCCAAAAGTCAATTTTACTGTCATACATACAGTCATACTGTATGTATGACTGTATATATGATAATTTGAAAAACTAAAAGAAATTTAAATCAAATAAGTGAATATATTTTACTTTAAGTACTGTTCTCTAACTAATCTTGAAACTTACTCTAATCCTTGTTTCCTATCCAGAATTGAGTAAAAAGTTTCTTTCAAATCACACACACCTTTTATAAATCAGGGACAATCATCACATAGGTTTCAGATACCTCTCCTCTTTAATAATCAACTGAATGATGCCAGGGGTTACACTATCCAAACTGATCAAAGGGAACTGAAGTTCTAAGAAGTCTATTAAAATGATAGCGCTTAGACTAGAAGCTATTTTAAATCCAGTGCTTTTTCACTATACCACAGAGGTAAAATAATATAGGATTCGTCTGTTTATATGTTAATGTCCTTCCTCATACCACAGAGGATTTGAGGCAACTTATACATACTTATGTATACAAACTTATACATACAACACATTACATGTAAAAATTATATTAACTAAATATCAAAATTGGGAGGAAAAAAAAGCAACAAAGCCAGAGGGCAGAATAGGACATAGATGTTCAAGCCATAGAATCCTACATGGTTAATAAAGTTGGAGCTTCAAATTTGGCTCTGAACATCCTGGCAGCCAAAGCAATATGATCATGCATGGTTATTTACCAGATTTGTATTGTCCATGAGGAATAAAAGCATACCAGTTCCTCAGGATAAAAAAAGATTTTCCTGGCACTTAGTTCTAAAATTTCTCATGTGGGGATATCATATGGAGGACGCTGAATAATAGAGTGGATGGAGTCTTCAACAACATCCTTAAAATGTATTTAACTGTTTCTGCAGGATTCTAAAAAAAAATCCTGTAAAAAATGTTCCTGGGTCAAACAAGTTACACCTTTAGCAAATTAACTGCCCCCCTCTGAGCCTCGGTTTCCCCATCATTCCCTACCAGCTCTGACATTCCTAGACTGTGACTTAATTAAATATTGGCCTTCCACCAACTTATGTGGTCTTTTCCAATCCATCTTCATTGCATGTGTGTATGTTTCTATGCTGGATATATCTTCAGTGGTCCAGGTCATTCAGTTTCTCTTTCATTTCATATCCTCAAACAGGGCCAACCTCAAATGTAGACATAACAGACAGCTTGCAATCTGATATAATTGTTTAGCGATTAAAAAGTCCCCCTCCCAGTCTCCCCCAGTACTACTCCCCAAACAACCCCAAAACAGTAAAACCTTCTCCACAGGCCCTGATGCTGGAAATTCTGCTATCCCTTGGCCAAAGGGTAGGAGAAAGGAAGAAAATTGACAACCCACTATGCGCTAGATACTTTTACACAAATTTTATCTCATTAATTTTTTTACAACAATCCTATGAGTTAGGTATTATTATCCCAATTAAGAAACAGGCTTGTGGTGGATTCGTATTCTGTCAACCTAGCTAAGCTGGAACTAGGGTCTCTAGAATTTCCTTCCTTATTCCAAATAATTTTATCAGGGCCATGAGAGAGATTTTGCATGAAATTTGAAAGATGTAAGTGAAGTGGCAGCCATCATTTTCTTACGCCCAGATGGTAGGGGCAGGGCGCCAGGTGCTATTCCAGCCTAGGCACGCTGCCTCTTCTCTACTGGCTCTGCTTTTGGAGTGGGGCAGTGTCTGAGCCCCCAGCGACTGCTAAGCCTCCTCCTTCAGCCCGTCTGACTCAGGGGCCAGGTGTGAGTTTAGTTCCATAATGAAGCACACCACCTTCTCCTGCAGGACAGCCCCATCTTTGAATTTGGAGACTTAAAAGACTATGAGAGATTGATGTGGATTCCAGTTTGTTTCATGGGTTCCAGCTGGTCCTTATAAGTTCTAGTTTGACCTTGCTGTCCTCTACTTCACATTCATCTTTCCTGACTATCTGTCCTGCTGACTTCAGGCCCAACACCAAATGCAGAAGCAACGGCCTGATGTGAACTGTTTAATCCACTCCCACAATTGTCTAAGGTCAAATCCCCATGATAGATCCTCTGTTTTATATCACTCCTAATGGTCCTGCTTCTCTAATTCAACACTGAGTGATACAAGGCTCAATGAAGTAAAATTATTCGCCCAAGGTCGTAAAGCTGGGAGCAGAGTTGTGAATTCAAATAGGTTTATCTGACTCCAAAGTCCACGCTTAATTGCCTAGGAATTAAGAATTTCCTGTTACCTAACAGAATTTCCTGTTACCTAAGCCCTGATGAGAACCAGCACTGATTTTTCCAGGGAGATAGTAAGCAACTGTACTCAGAACTCCAAACCCCCATCGTGCTTTATTTTCTGCCATAGAACTTATTTAACACACTGTACAATGAACTACTATATTTTGTTTATTGTTTGCCCAGTCCACTAAAATATAAGCTCCATGAGGGCAGAAATGTGGGGGGAGGGTTTGTTGTTCACTGATATATCTCCAGTACCTAGAAAAATATTTTGCACATAGCAGATGCTCAATTAATTTGTGTGGCTGAATGACTGAATCTATATCATACCAGTCAACAAGGACAGCACTTTGGGGTAATAAAAGCACTAAAGGAATCCAAATTTAGTCAAGAAAAAAGTTATTATAAATGTTGTAAGTGTCCATCTCTCTTAAAAGCTAATGGTGATAACAAAGCATTTTAATAGTGTCGAGAACTCATATCAACATAATGAAAAACCACCGCTAATAACAACACAAAAACCTAAACAAATATATTGTCCATGGTAACCTGCTGTCTCTGACACTAGCTCAGTTGTACAGTAAAGCTACATTTTGAAATATTCCTACTTGCAAGTCGGTCATTGTTGACTTCTGGCCTTTGTCTCTTTAGGAAACAGCCAGAAAACAGTAGAAAGAAGCGCAGGTGCAGAATCATAGGCTGTCACAGCTAAAAGTACTTAAAAGATAATCTTTCATTTTACAGGTGAGGAAACTGAAGCCCTGAGAGAAGTGATTTGCCTAAGGTCACACAGCTGGATCTGGGTCTGGGTCTCCTGCGACCTAGAATCAAATCTCTACTGTACTGTGACCTCTCTAAGCAGCAAAAGGAGACTAATTGTATATACCTTAGAGTTGACATCAGAATTAAATGAAATAATACATGAAAAGCACTTAGCACGGTGCCTGGCAGAGAGTAAACATGTTAGTTACCTCTCCCCGCCAGACAGGCACGCAGACACACACACCCCGTAGCCCATCAGCATAAATCTTTCCTCTTCTCTCCTTCTGGGTCCCCTACAACTCACACCATCTAAATAAGCATTTGTACTTATTTTAACTCTCTTCTGTGATGACAGTTCTGAAACCACTTTAAGAATCTAAAGAACCCAAATAAAAATGCAAATTTCAGAAACAGGGACACTTATTTGCTGAATAAACAGATTCATAGCTGCGTTTCTTTAGCTAGCATATTCCACTGGCATATTTAAAATTTGAATTGTTCACCAAAAGTGCATTTACTGACTACCATTTCAAGATGAAGAGCAATGGCAGAGTTCCAGGCACACCTGCATTCATTTCAAGCCGTCTGGAAAATTCCTGACGTCCTCATTTCCCTCAGTGTAAGTTTGACAATCCCTGTGCTGTTGTCTGCCCTCCAAAAGTTGATGAAAAGGAAAAGAAGTCACTTTTCGGGGGTGGGGGGGTCTATTCTGAAAAGGCTTTAGTAGAATCTACCGAATTTGGCATTTTGCTAGGTGCAAATTGAGAAATGGTGGAACGACTGGCAGCAGAACTGGGGGGAGTAATGCACTGCCAGCTGTTTCCTCAAATCTCATTTTGTAGATGACCACGTCTTCTGCCACTTCTTAAAGTTAACTCTGTTGGGGTTAACTTGAAGATGTTACCAGAAAGCTGAATATGCTCTCCACAGTCAGTGGAAAGTCCATTCAGAAAACCATAATGAGAACACATACCTGTCTGATACTTCAAGAGCAAAACTGAATTCATGTTCCTAACTATTTCCAGTCAACAATCACTAGTAGTCTGTCCTAAAAGACTGTCCTTCTCCATGTCTATCAAACATAAGTGCATCTCATCTTGTGTATGCTCCTAGGGCCCTGTGACAGGCCAGAGGAACAAAAATTCTCAGCAAGCACTGCAGTACTCTAGTGGCAGGGCAGAGGGGAAAAAGAAAGTTATGCTCCAGTCCAATTCCTCGTCCATTGCAGGACGACACAAGCACGAAAGCCATAACTAGATCCTCCCAGACACCCCCCAATAGAGGTCAGTGCTCCCATTTCCCATAATCTTTCTTTGGACCTGAGACTTGCTATGTGGCAAGCATGTAAGAGGACCAAAGGCAGGTAATGAGGCCAGGCAACCATATTCTACCTATGGGCTAGCCTCCAACCATTAAAAACATTTGGTGTTCAGAAGTTTTTAAAAGCATTCTTCACATAACCAAAAAAATACCATAAAATAGATGCTTTTGGACATAAATACTTAAGATATGTAGAGTCTCAAGGAGCTGGGTTAAAATCCAACTTCTAGCACTACTAGCTGGGCATTCTTAAACAAATAACTTTATCTCCCTAAATTTTAGTTTCCTACTCTATGACATAGGGATGATAATTATACTACTACTTCATGGGATTGTTGTGAGTATTAAACATAATATATGTGGTACGATGTCTGCCATCTACTTTATAACACTTCTGCATACACAGTGTGATATTACATATGGGACAGTAGGTTTTAGCTTTGCTTCTAGGGTCAGTCATTTGCCCTCATCAGGATATAGACGGGGGAAGGGAGCCAGAGCTATAGCAGAAAGGGCCACAATACAGAGCTGATGACCACAAGTGTTTCTGTTACCTATATCTCCGACACGGAACCTATACTTTGGTAATTAGCATAACAAGTGTCAAAAGTTTGTTTCATTGATGCCTGCTAACTTGAATGATAAATATAAAAATTGGCTCTAACTGGTTAAAAAAAATATCTTAGAGACACTCCCACCCTTGCATGAACAGGGTATAAGAATCTAACGAATCTCGTAACCTCTCTGTACCATTAATGAAAGACTTGAAAATATCTAAAGAGCCTTATTCCAGCCATTGATTTAAAATTTTTTTCTTGGTTGTCTAATGTCTACTATAAGGCACAAAAATCCTGCTTCTGGGAGGAATGTCACTGAATATAGAAGAACAAAGGACTACAAGAATCCTCCCTAAATAGCAACTAATGACCCAGCAAAAACTGCCAAAATCAACTTTTGAGGAACTCTTGAATACAAAATCGAAAACTGACAATAACCAGGGAGAGATGTGAAGAAAGAGGAGGTTGCTTTGCGGTAATAGAGTGCAGTGTTGTTTTAAATCACCCACCCACCCCCCCCACACACATCAGACTAGCAGTGGCTGTGCAAACCACAGCCTGCACCTCTGATGCAGATTGCTAATGCCAGAGGGAGCAATACGGACCTTATTCTCAAAAAATTGGGCCTTGACCTGTAAGGCATTTCTCTCAAGAACCAGAGCCCAGCTACCCTTTGTTTTGCCCAACTCTGAGTTCCCAGTGCTAGGGCAGTTTACTGGGCAAAAGCATTCAAAAAGGTACAGGTATTAGCTGAAGCAGTCTGGGAAAAGGAACATTTGCAACAAGAAAGAGACCAGGAAGTCTTGGAAGGAAGAGGTTGGGAAAGGAGCTACATGTGGGAATAAAGGCTTTAACAAGCTCCCATGTATACCAGGGAATCGAGGAATGCATACACATGCCCTACGTGGGATGCATATTCATAGAAGGCCAGAGAAGACCCTAAGCTTTAATGTCTGGCTAGCTTTCAGGCTCTATACAAGTAGGAAGTAAAGACTAAGAGTTGTAATCAGCCTGGCTAAGCATTGAAGGAGAACCCCAACACAGAATCAACCCGCAAAGACTAGGAGAGTAGTCCTTTTTCTTTCTTTATTATTTTTTCTTCCTTTTATCTTTTGTTGGCTGTAGGCATTTAAGGTAACTCTGTCAGAACACCAGCTGACCACTAAACTAACAGAACAGAGGCTTCAGGGCCACAAATAACAAAGAATACAGACTTTATGAAAAGTTTAGAAAAACCCACAACAGGCAGCAACAACAAATTCTGGGTAGAGTGGAAAATCTGTTTTTCAGAACTGCCACACTATAATATTCAAAATGCCCAGTTTTCAACAAAAAAAATTTCCAAGGAATGCAAAGATACAGGAAAGTATGGCCCATCCATAGGGAAAAAATTGAAACCATTCCTTAGAAAGCCTAAGTGTTGGACTTAATAGACAAAGACTTTAAGTGAACTGTCAAATATGCTCAAAGACTTAAGGAAACCATGGACAAAGAACTAAAGGAAACCAGTAGAACAATGTCTCAATAAATAGAGACTATCAATGAAGAGATAGAAATTATAAAAAAACAAATGGAAACTGAAATGAAAAATCCACTAGAGGGGTTTAGCAGCTGATTGAAGAAGTAGAAGAAAGAAACAGCAAACTTAAAGATAGGTCAGTTGAGATTATTCAGTCAGAGAAGCAGAAAGAGAAAAGAGTAAAGAAAAATTAATAGAGCCTAAGAAGCCTGTGGGACACCTTCCAGTACGTACCAACATATGCATAAACAGATTCCCAGAGGGAGAGTAGAGCCAGAAAGGAGCACAAAGAATGTTGGAAATAATAGCCAAAAATTTCCCAAATTGGATGAAAAACATGAATCTGCATATCCAAGAAACTTAACTAAACCCAGTCGTGATAAATTCAAGGAGCTTCACAGCAAGAAACATAATAGTCAAATTGTCAAAAGACAAAGAGAGAATCTTGACAGAAGCAGCCCATCACATATGAGGGAGCCTCAAAAGATTAATAGCCAATGTCTCTTCAGAAACCATGGAGGAAGTAGGATGACATATTTAAAGTTTTGAAAGAAAAATAATGTAAACCAATAATTCTACATCTAGCAAAACTATCCTTGAAAAGTGAAGAAAAAAATTAAGGCATTTCCAGATAACAAAAACTGAGGGAGTTCATCACCAGTAAACCTGCCATACGATAAATATTAAGGTGAATCCTACAGAATGAAATGAAAGCGCACTAGACAATGATCCAAAGATACATGACGAAATAAAGAACAATAGTAAAGGAAGCTACATAGGTAAGCATAAAAGCCAGTGATATTGCATATATGATTTCTAACTCCTTTTTATCATTCTTTTCTGTCCCCATATGATTTAAAAGAAAAATGTGTAAAATAATAATTACAAAGCCATGTTAATTGGCACACAATATATAAAGATGTAATTTGTGAAAACAACACAACGCAGGGGCACAAAAATGTAAAGGAGCAGTTTTTGTATACTATTGATTTTATTAATACTAAATTAGTATTAATTCAAACTTGATTGGTATAAAATTTAGATATTAACTGTAATCTCTAGGGTAAACTCTAAAGAAAGAAACTTTAAAACATACAGGGGAAAAAAAGCCAAGAAGGGAATCAAAATTGTACTCTAGAAGAAAAACCAATTAACCATAAAAGAAGGTAGTAATGGAGAAATTGAAGAACAAGAAAGGCCTAACCCAACAACCAAAGGAGAAAAAACCAATGAAAAAAATGGGCAAAGGATCTGAATGGACATTTCCCCAAGGAAGATATCCAAGTGGCCAACAAGCACATGAGAAGGTGTTCAACATCATTAATCATTAGGGAAATGCAAATTAAAACCAAAATGAGATACCACTTCATACCCACTAGAATGAGTATAATTTTAAAAATATATTAATAACAAGAGTTGGTGAGGATGTGGAGAAATGGGAACACACATAGATTGCTGGTGGGAATGTGAAATGTGGCAGTCCAGTGGAAAGCAGTTTGGCAGTTTCTCAAAAAGTTAAACATAAAATTACCATATGACCCAGCAGTTCCACTACTGGGTATATACCCCAAAGAATTAAAAACAGGAACTTAATCAAATACTTGCATGTCAATGTTAAAAGCAGCACTATTCACAATAGCTAAAATGTAGAAACAATCCAAATGGCCATATCAATAGATTAAAAAATGTGGAATATACACAGGGAGCTACAGTCAATATCCTATGATAAACCATAATGGAAAAGAATATTTAAAAAAGAATGTAGCAAGAGGCAGGAGATATGGGGATATATGTATATGTATAGCTGACTCACTTTGTTATAAAGCAGAAACTAACACAGCATTGTAAAGCAATTATACTCCAATAAAGATGTTAAAAAAATTACGTATAACTGAATTACTTTGCTATACAGCAGATATTAACACATTGTAAATCAACTATACTTCCATAAAAATTAATTTTTAAAATGTGGAATATGTATACAGCAGAATATTACTCAGCCATAAAAAGGAATGAAGTACTGACATATGCTACAGTATAGATGAACCTTGAAAACATTATGCTGACTTTCTGGACCAGCGTCCTGTGAAGAAATCTGTGCCTTAGTTGTGCCTGTGCAGAGCAATGATTCCTTCACCTTTTCCTTTTCTCCAGTTACCTTTCTCCATGCTTCCCAGTCTCAGCTTTATCCTAACAATATTATATAGCAAATAAAAAGACTGTGACAACAGAGGGAAAACAGCAGAAGCAAGAAGAACTACAATCCTGCAGCCAGTGGAACAAAAACCACATTCACAGAAAGACAAGATGAAAAGGCAGAGGGCTGTGTACCAGATGAAGGAACAAGATAAAACCCCAGAAAAACAACTAAATGAGGTAGAGATAAGCAACCTTTCAGAAAAAGAATTCAGAATAATGATAGTGAAGATGATCCAGGACCTTGGAAAAAGAATGGAGGCAAAGATCGAGAAGATGCAAGAAATGTTTAACAAAAACCTAGAAGAATTAAAGAACAGACAAATAGAGATGAACAATACAATAACTGAAATGAAAACTACACTAGAAGAAATCAATAGTAGAATAACTGAAGCAGAAGAACCAATAAGTGACCTGGAAGACAGAATGGTGGAATTCACTGCTGCAGGACAAAATAAAGAAAAAAGAATGAAAAGAAATGAACACAGCCTAAGAGACCTCTGGGACAACATTAAACGCAACAACATTCGCATTATAGGGGTCCCAGAAGGAGAAGAGAGAGAGAAAGGACCAGAGAAAATATTTGAAGAGATTATAGTCGAAAACTTCCCTAACATGGGAAAGGAAATAGCCACCCAAGTCCAGGAAGCACAGCACATCCCATACAGGATAAACCCAAGGAGAAACATGCCGAGACACATAGTAATCAAATTGGCAAAAATAAAAGACAAAGAAAAATTATTGAAAGCAGCAAGGGAAAAACGAAAAATAACATACAAGGGAACTCCCATAAGGTTAACAGCTGATTTCTCAGCAGAAACTCTACAAGCCAGAAGGGAGTGGCATGATATACTTAAAGTGATGAAAGGGAAGAACCTACAACCAAGATTACTCTACCCAGCAAGGAACTCATTCAGATTCTATGGAGAAATCAAAAGCTTTACAGACAAGCAAAAGCTGAGAGAATTCAGCACCACCAAACCAGCTCTACAACAAATGCTAAAGGAACTTCTCTAAGTGGGAAACACAAGAGAAGAAAAGGACCTAGAGAAACAAACCCAAAACAATTAAGAAAATGGCCACAGGAACATACATGTTGATAATTACCTTAAATGTGAATGGCTCAAATGCTCTAACCAAAAGACACAGGCTTGCTGAATGGATATAAAAACAAGACCCATATATATGCTGTCTACAAGAGACCCACTTCAGACCAAGGGACACATACAGACTGAAAGTGAGGGGATGGAAAAGATATTCCATGACAATGGAAATCAAAAGAAAGCTGGAGTAGCTATCCTCATATCAGATAAAATAGACTTTAAAATAAAGAATGTTACAAGAGACAAGGAAGGACACTACATAATGACCAAGGGATCAATCCAAGAAGAAGATATAACAATTATTAATATATATGCACCCAACATAGGAGCACCTCAACACATGAGGCTACTGCTAACAGCTCTAAAAGAGGAAATCGACAGTAACACAATAATAGTGGGAGACTTTAACACCTCACTTACACCAATGGACAGATCATCCAAAATGAAAATAAATAAGGAAACAGAAGCTTTAAATGGCACAAAAGACCAGATAGATTTAATTGATATTATAGGACATTCCATCCAAAAACAGCAGATTACACTTTCTTCTCAAGTGCACATGGAACATTCTCCAGGATAGATCACATCTTGGGTCACAAATCAAGCCTCAGTAAATTTAAGAAAATTGAAATCATATCAAGCATCTTTTCTGACCACAACGCTATGAGATTAGAAATGAATCACAGGGAAAAAAACGTAAAAAACACAAACACATGGAGGCTAAACAATACGTTACTAAATAACCAAGAGATCACTGAAGAAATCAAAGAGGAAATCGAAAAATACCTAGAGACAAATGAGAATGAAAACACGATGATCCAAAACCTATGGGATGCAGCAAAAGCAGTTCTAAGAGGGAAGTTTATAGCTATACAAGCCTACTTCAAGAAACAAGAAAAATCTCAAGTAAACAATCTAACCTTACACCTAAAGGAACTAGAGAAAGAAGAACAAACAAAACCCAAAGTTAGCAGAAGGAAAGAAATCATAAAGACCAGAGCAGAAATAAATGAAATAGAAACAAAGAAAACAATAGCAAAGATCAATAAAACTAAAAGCTGGTTCTTTGAGAAGATAAACAAAATTGATAAACCATTAGCCAGACTCATCAAGAAAAAGAGGGAGAGGATTCAAATCAATAAAATTAGAAATGAAAAAGGAGAAGTTACAACAGACACCGCAGAAATACAAAGCATCCTAAGAGACTACTACAAGCAATTGTATGCCAATAAAATGGACAACCTGGAAGAAATGGACAAATCCTTAGAAAGGTATAACCTTCCAAGACTGAACCAGGAAGAAATAGAAAATATGAACAGACCAATCACAAGTAATGACATTGAAACTGTGATTAAAAATCTTCCAACAAACAAAAGTCCAGGACCAGATGGCTTCCCAGGTGAATTCTATCAAACATTTAGAGAAGAGCTAACAACCATCCTTCTCAAACTCTTCCCAAAAATTGCAGAGGAAGGAACACTCCCAAACTCATTCTATGAGGCCACCATCACCCTGATACCAAAACCAGACAAAGATACTACAAAAAAAGAAAATTACAGACCAATATCACTGATGAATATAGATGCAAAAATCCTCAACAAAATACTAGCGAACAGAATCCAACAACACATTAAAAGGATAATACACCATGATCAAGTGGGATTTATCCCATGGATGCAAGGATTCTTCAATATACGCAAATCAATCAATGTGATACACCATATTAACAAATTGAAGAATAAAAACCATATGATCGTCTCAATAGATGCAGAAAAAGCTTTTGACAAAATTCAACACCGATTTATGATCAAAACTCTCCAGAAAGTGAGCATAGAGGGAACCTACCTCAACATACTAAAGACCATATACGACAAACCCACAGCAAACATCAAACCAATGGTGAAAAACTGAAAGCATTTCCTCTAAGATCAGGAATGATACAAGGATGTCCACTCTCCCTGCTATTATTCAACATAGTTTTGGAAGTCCTAGCCACGGCAGTCAGAGAAGAAAAAGAAATAAAAGGAATCCAAGTTGGAAAAGAAGAAGTAAAACTGTAACTGTTTGCAGATGACATGATACTATACATAGAGAATCCTAAAAATGCCACCAGAAAACTACTAGAGCTCATCAATGTATTTGGTAAAGTAGCAGGATAAAAATTAATGCACAGAAATCTCTTGCATTCTTATACACTAATGATGAAAAATCTGAAAGAGAAATTATGGAAACACTCCCATTTACCATTGCAACAAAAAGAATAAAATACCTAGGAATAAACCTACCTAGGGAGACAAAAGACCTGTATGCAGAAAACTGTAAGACACTGATGAAAGAAATTAAAGATGATACCAACAGATGGAGAGATATACCATGTTCTTGGATTGGAAGAATCAATATTGTGAAAATGACTCTACTACCCAAAGCAATCTACAGATTCAATGCAATCCCTATCAAATTACCAATGGCATTTTTTACGGAACTGGAACAAATCATCTTAAAATTTGTGTGGAGACACAAAAGACCCCGAAGAGCCAAAGCAGTCTTGAAGGAAAAAAACGGAGCTGAAGGAATCAGACTCCCTGACTTCAGACTATACTACAAAGCTACAGTAATGAAGACAATATGGTACTGGCACAAAAACAGAAACATAGATCAATGGAACAAGATAGAAAGCTCAGAGATAAACCCATGCACCTATGGTCAACTAATCTATGACAAAGGAGGCAAAGATATACAATGGAGAAAATACAGTCTTTTCAATAAGTGGTGCTGGGAAAACTGGACAGCTCCATGTAAAAGAATGCAATTAGAACACTCCCTAACACCATACACAAAAATAAACTCAAAATGGATTCGAGACCTAAATGTAAGACCGGACACTATAAAACTCTTAGAGGAAAACATAGGAAGAACACTCTTTGACATAAATCACAGCAAGATCTTTTTGATCCACCTCCTAGAGTAATGGAAATAAAAACAAAACTAAACAAATGGGACCTAATGAAACTTCAAAGCTTTTGCACAGCAAAGGAAACCATGAACAAGACCAAAAGACAACCCTCAGAATGGTAGAAAATATTTGTAAACGAATCAACGGACAAAGGATTAATCTCCAAAATATATAAACAGTTCATGCAGCTCAATATTAAAGAAACAAACAACCCAATCCAAAAATGGGCAGAAGACCTAAATAGACACTTCTCCAAAGAAGACATACAGATGGCCAAGAAGCACATGAAAAGCTGCTCAACATCACTAATTATTAAAGAAACGCAAATCAAAACTACAATGAGGTATCACCTCACACCAGTTAGAATGGGCATCATCAGAAAATCTACAAACAACAAATGCTGGAGAGGGTGTGGAGAAAAGGGGACCCTCTTGCACTGTCGGTGGGAATGTAAGTTGATACACCCACTATGGAGAACAGTATGGAGGTTCCTTAAAAAACTAAACATAGAATTACCATATGATCGAGCAATCCCACAACTGGGCATATACCCAGAGAAAACCATAATTCAAAAAGACACATGCACCCCAATGTTCATTGCAGCACTATTTACAATAGCCAGGTCATGGAAGCAACCTAAATGCCCATTGACAGACGAATAGATAAAGAAGATGTGGTACATATATACAATGGAATATTACTCGGCCATAAAAAGGAACGAAACTGAGTCATTTGTTGAGACGTGGATGCACCTAGAGACTGTCATACAGAGTGAAGTAAGTCAGAAAGAGAAAAACAAATATTGTATATTAACACATGTATGTGGAACCTAGAAAAATGGTACAGATTAACCGGTTTGCAGAGCAGAAGTTGAGACACAGATGTAGAGAACATATAGACACCAAGGGGGGAAAACCACGGTGGGGTGGGGATGGTGGTGTGCTGAATTGGGCGATTGGGATTGACATGTATACACTGTTGTGTATAAAATTGATGACTAATAAGAACCTGCAGTATAAACAAACAAACAAACAAAAACAACTAATACTAAACTTTCTTTGGGTTATTTGTATGGAAATATGTTAATATAAATGTTTTAGACCTTAAAAAAAAAGACTGTGACAAGTTGAAAGGCACAGCACAGAATAAAGGAAAAATCTTTATAAAAAAAAAAAAGAAAACATTATTCTAAGGAAAGAAGCCAGACACAAAAGGCCACATGTTGCATTATTCCATTTATATGAAATTCCCAGAATAAGTATATCCATAGAGACAGTAAGTAGATTAGTGGTTTTCAGGGGCTGGGAAAGGGGGAGGGAGAAAGTGAGTAGGGAATGATTTCTTAATAGGTATAGGATTTTCTTTGAGGATGATGAAATGTTCTGGAATTAGTGGTGATGCTTACACAATACTGTGAATGCACTAAATGTCACGAAATCGTACACTTTAAAATGATTAACGGTTAATTTTATGTTGTCTGAATTTTACGTTAACCAAAGGAATAATTTTTTAAAATCCTTCTTCTGAAGTGTGGTTGTACCTTCTTTCTGTGACCTTTCTTAGGCATGTTGTGGTCAAAGCCTTTTAAATGACAGGGATATTAATTGCTGGGACATTATCAAGCTTATAGAACTGGTTGCATGAAATATTTTGTCACTGCTATTAATGAATATTCATTTAATAAATGTTAATGTGTATGATAAAATTTCATCATCCAAGACTTTCTTTCATTATAACCTCATAGGGAGATTGTGAAAAAGTGAGACCGTCATCCATCTCAAACTCAAACTTCTTTGACAGCTCCCATTATCTCCAAACAAACACAGATACAGTTAAATTGACTAAGGCCAGTTTACAATACATGGTAAGTGTTCAAAGAATGTTCATTGTTATTATTATGTTTTGAAATGAATTTAATTATGACATTAAAACCTGCAAAAACAGTGAAAAGGGCGGGGTGTGATTTAGTTATAGTGCAAAAAAGAGGATTTCTAAATAAATCACATCTAACCAAAGTACAATCATATAGAGTACAGGTTCCAGAAGCCCACCACCACCACACATGCAGAACTATAAACGCTGTAAGGAAAAGGCTGCGGAAGCCATCAAATACCTTTAGACAATAATATAAATATTATGCTTAATCACACAAGCAAATTTACCAACTCCCAGTGGTTAAAGAATGTTCCCCCGAAGCCAGATTGTGTTTAAACTCCATTTAAAATAACACATCCTAAGCTGTTAAGGCTTTTCACTTTCCTAGGCATGCTCACACAGCTAATCATCTTATTCTCTCCATACCAGTGTGAGATAGGTAAGGCAGGCATTATTCTTATTTTACTGATGAGGAAACTGAGGCACAATGAAAGGGAGTAACTTGGCTAAAGGTACACACAGACTCAGGTCTTCTAATTCTCCTCCCAGAGCTTTTTCAACTCAACTTCCAATTATGTAGATTCAGGTTCAAACGGGGTTCCATGCAAGGAGAATATCACAATTGAGATAAAGAATCAAACAACTAAACAAAAGAAACCAAACAGTGTAAAGCCACAGAGCAAAATACATGACACATTTTTCTCCAAAGAGTCACTCACAGTTTTTTTTGATGTTGTTTTTGTTTTTTTGTTTTTTTGTCCGTGCCGCACGGCTTGTGGGATCTTAGTTCCCAGACCAGGGATTGAACCCGGGCTCTCAGCAGTGAGAGCGTGGAGTCCTAACCACTGGACCGCCAGGGAATTCCCAGAGTCACACTTTTCTTAATCCCCATTTGCAGTATCATCTTGCAACAACTTTGGTAACACTCAGAGGCAACAGCCAAATAGAGATTCAAAGGAGAAAAATCATACCACTACCACATAAAACTACTCCACCCACCCTACCGGAAGGCAAAGCCATTGGCCTTTACTGATGTGATGAACAGGTCGCTGAATGCAAGTTCAGTGCCACAGCAGTTCAGGCCTCCACCTTGCCCCAAGGGTGGAAGCAATACAAACTGGGGTGGAGATTCTTCCATCCAAATAAGATTCTGGCTTGAAACTCAGTGCCGGGAAGCAAGCATGAGGGAAGCAAGCATGAACGTTGCTGACAGGAAGGGAGGTAGCAAAAAGGAAGTAACTCTGTATGGAAGCTCCATCCCCTTAAGCTGCAGACAGTTCTTTCCTCCCAGCTCCTATAGTACTTTTAGTTTGTGCTACTAAATACTTACAAAATTAGCAAGCATGTGTGGAATATCTTCTGTGTTGGCTCAGTGTACCATAGGAGAATTCAGAGGGCATCAGAGACAAGTGGCAAGTACGGTGCCTGCCCTTAAAAGAGCTTTACTATCAAGTTGGGGAGAAAAGATACTTATATCCATGAAACAATGAGGCCGGGTACAGGGCATTAGATAATAAAAGGCAAAGTTATGTAGTAAAGAGTAGGCAACATAGGAGGTCAGAAAAGAGGCAGGGAGAAAAGGAACTCATTTAATCCTTCTAATAACCCTACAAGGTAGAAACTAGTATCATCCCCACTGTACAGATGAGAATCCGTAACTCAGGTTATGCAAATTGCCCAGGAAACATAGGTAGTAAGTAGCAGAGTCAGGAGTTCAACCAAGTGCTGTCTGAATGCAAGAGGATTGGAGTAAACAGAGAATGCTTCCTGGAGGAACTAGGGCTTGAACCAGGCCTTAAAAGATGTGGAGGGCTTGAAATTTGAAGGGCCTTGAAAACAGGTAAGAATCTGTAACCATCAAAAGGCAGAATCACATGCAGAAGGCACTATCTTAGGAATATGAAGCTACAGTGATATGCAGAATGACCCCAAGAGTGAAAGACTGGAATCAGGAAACCGGCTAGGTAGCTGTTACAGAATGCAAGCATGCAGTGCTGTAGGGCAGCCTGAACAAGGATAGAAGGTGATATGATGGAGTAGAATTAAAATGTTGCAGCTTAACGGTGAAAAAAAACCAGGGTGACTTTAAAAATAGGATGGATAAGAGAAGATTCCAAGAATTTGAGCCTGAAGTACGCTGAGAATGCTGGTACCACATGATGGAAATAATGTCATCAGGACGGAAAGCAGGCTGGAACACTTGGTTTGGAACAAATTGAGAGTGAGGTGCGGACAAAAACTCCAAGTAGAAATGCCAGGAGACAGTTGAAATAGGTCAGGAGCTCAGATGAAGTCAGAACCAGAAGCGTCAGTCTCCACATAGAAGTGCTCGTTGAAATCACGAATGTTGATTAGTTACTGTGGCAGACATTGTGCTTTGCCTACCACAAAGCTTTTCCTCATTTCTTCTTGGCTTACAGAATCCCAGTTTTGTCCTATAGCAGATACTTGTGCTCTTAAGGGAGCCTAGGCATGCCTCTGCTGCAGAGGAAAAAATCAGAGGGAGTGGTCTAGGCCAATGGTTCTCAACCTTGGCTGCACAGGGGAGTCATCTGGGGAACTTCAAAAACATTGATGTCCAGATCCTACAGTCAGATTCTGATTTGATTGCTCTAAGACATGCTGGGGCATGGGCTTTTATTTATTTTTCCATAAATTTCTTTCTTTCTTTTTTTTTAACCTCTTTATTGGAGTATAATTGCTTTACAATGGTGTGTTAGTTTCTGCTGTATAACAAAGTGAATCAGCTATACATATATCCCCATATCTCCTGCCTTTTGCGTCTCCCTCCCACCCTCCCTATCCCACCCCTTTAGGTGGTCACAAAGCACCCAGCTGATCTCCCTGTGCTATGCGGCTGCTTCCCACTAGCTATCTGTTTTACATTTGGTGGTGTATATATGTCCATGCCACTCTCTCACTTCGTCCCAGCTTACCCTTCCCTCTCCCTGTGTCCTCAAGTCCATTCTCTACGTCTGCATCTCATAAATTTCTTTCTTTCTTTATTTTTGGCTGTGTTGGGTCTTTGTTGCTGCATGCAGGCTTTCTCTAGTTGCGGTGAGCAGGGGCTACTCTTCGTTGCAGTGCGTGGGCTTCTCACTGCGATGGCTTCTCTTGTTGCAGACCACAGACTCTAGGCACGTGGGCCTCAGTAGTTGTGGCACACAGGCTCAGTAGTTGTGGCTCGCGGGCTCTAGAGCGCAGGCTCAGTAGTTGTGAAGCACGGACTTAGTTGCTCCATGGCATGTGGGATCTTCCCGGACCAGGGCTTGAACCCGTGTCCCCTGCATTGGCAGGCAGATTCTTAACCACTGCGCCACCAGGGAAGTCCTGGGGCATGGGCTTTTAAAAGGTTCTCCAAGGTGATTCTCATATGCAGACAAAGTTGAGATCCACTCATCTAAACCAATCATGGTAGTTTCATTCCCCTTGTCAGTAATTGACTTAGGTAACTATAGCTGATGGGTCCCAAGGGGAAGTTGGGTGGGGGTATGGAAGATGGGTTTTCTTACTCATAAAATTAAACACACTGCAGGAAACACCTTTTTTAGATGAACATCATCATTTCTACATGTAATATGTGGAACTGCTACAACCGTCTTGCAATTCTGCAAGGGATATGCTAAAGATAGCAGATGAAAAGATGGAAAATGACTGGGTTCTTAATGAGGTCCTTGAGCTACTGAACTGAGCAATTCTGGGACCTCTCTACCTTTAGATATACCTTTTTATAAGAAATAATATTTGTTTTTATGGTTTAAGTCATCTTGAGTTTTCTGTTACTTGCACCTGAAAGCGTCCCACTTGGAAACACATATAGATGCCTCTGCCATGGATTTCCATTAAAAGATTTCACATATATTTCATAGTAGATATTACACTATATTGTGTTCATTGATTTCCTGTCCGTCTCCTTCCCTAATCTGAGTTCTCAGAAGGATTGTATCTAATACATTTCTGTATCCCCAGAGTGCAATTTAAGTCTCCAAACATAAATAAATAAACATTAAAAATGTTTGATGGATGGATGAAAGAACACATAAAGAAAAGAGAAGAGTGCCAATGACTGTGTCTTCAGGAGAATTCATAGTTTGAATGAAGAAAAGAGAGAGGGCTTCCCTGTTGGCACAGTTGTTGAGAGTCCACCTGCCAGTGCAGGGCACACGGGTTCGAGCCCTGGGCCGGGAGGATCCCACATGCCGCGGAGTGGCTGGGCCCGTGCGCCACAACTACTGAGCCTGTGCTCGGGAGCCTGCAAGCCACAACTGCTGGGCCCATGTGCCGCGGCTACTGGGGTCTGCGCGCCTAGAGCCTGTGCTCCACAACAAGAGCAGCCACCCCTCGCCACACTGGAGAGAGCCCCGCTCACAGCAACGACAACCCAACACAGCCAAAAATAAAAACAAATTTTTTTTAAAAAAAAAGAGAACCGGGAAGTACAAGAGGTGTGGCCAAAGGGATAGAAGGAAAACTAGCATAGGGCTTGGTCACTGGAGCCAAAATATTTTTAAAATCTAGTAAGTTAGGGTAGTCAGTGGGAACAAGAAAAACATGGGAGTGAAGAAAAGGCTATTGAGATTTGGTGAGCAAAAATGTCTGGGAACTTCTGGCATGTATTTTCCCAAGCAGACCCAAAGCCTCATGTGGAATTATTTCTCAACAATCTGAGTTACTTGCTCTCTGCAATGGAATCTTTTTTTTTTTGCAGTACGCGGGCCTCTCACTGTTGTGGCCTCTCCCGTTGTGGAGCACAGGCTCCGGACACGCAGGCTCAGTGGCCATGGCTCACGGGCCCAGCTGCTCCCCGGCATGTGGGATCCTCCCGGACCGGGGCAGGAACCCGTGTCCCCTGCACCGGCAGGCGGACTCTCAACCACAGCGCCACCAGGGAAGCCCTGCAATGGAATCTTTAGCACAGTCAGGTGCTTAAGTAGTCAAATTAGTGTTTAACGGAATTTCAGTAACTCCATCTTCAGTTTGGTTTCTGGTGACATCATGAGCTTTGGGGACCCTATACCCAACAGAAACTAGATCAAAGTCAAGAATTATTACCATCATGTGTTAAAATTATCTTTAGAGGAAGAGAAAAAGAGATCAGATTTTCTCTGCAGGAAAGTGAAGAACTTTGGGTGTCAATTTCTGCAAGCGCAGAGCAGCACCTGTCACAAATATGTCTGGGTGGCATGAAAAGGTCACCTGCTTGCAGCCTTACTTTCTGGCTCACAAGTCGGCAGGGGGTTTCCCAGCGTGGTAACACTCTCATTTAAGACATTCTGGAGCCCTAATTTCCATTTCAAATAATAGATTATCTCTACTTTCGATTAAACAAGTAACTTTAACCCATTGCCATGGAATTCCTTTACATGACTTTAGTCTCTGAGAACTGCATGTTTCTGGGAAGGAGTCTTGGGGAAAGTCCCCTTCTTCAGTGCACAAGCCCTTCCTTTTTTTCCATCCAGGAGCTTTTGCCACTGCCCGGCAAGAAGAGAGCATTAGGTCGTACAGGTAGTAAGTACCCTTTGAGAATTCTGTGAGATGTATAGGAGCCCATTCTAACCTCTAAACAGTTAGCTGAGATATGTCAGGAACTCCCCCAAATTCAATGAAGTTTGACCTTAGCACAGTCTCCAAAGACTATGATTGTATTAGCGTGTTTAATACCACAGTCCAGTGTTTCCCATTGTTTCCTGTGGTAGGTAAAATAATGACCCCCACCCCGCAACAAAGATATCTACATCCTAATCCCCAAAACCTATGAACATGTTAGGTTACATGGCAAAAAGGACTTTGCAAGTGCAATTCAGTTAAATATCTTGAGAAGATTATCCTGAATCACAAGAGTCCTTATAAGAGTGAGGCAGGAGTGTCAGAGTCAGAAGATGTGATGGCAGAGTAGAGGGGAAAAAAGAGGGGAGGGATTTAAAGTTGCTATTCTGTGGACTTGAAGATGGAGAGGGTACGTGGGTGGCCTCTAGAAGTTGGAAAAAACAAGGAAACAGATTCTCCCTTCGAGCCTCCAGAAGGAACAAAGCCCTGCTTACACCTTGATTTCAGGACTTCTGAACTATAGAACTGTAAGATAATAAATTTGTGTCATTTCAAGCCCGGAAGTTTATGCTGATTTGTTAACAGCAATGGTAGGAAACCAATATACTTGCCGTCATGACTTCTTTTGAAAAATACAACTAAGTGGTCAAATAAATTTGTGATCTCCAGCCTTCTATTAGAAATTCTCAGTGCATGTTAGTTCACTAAAGGCTCTGAGAAATCCTATGGAAAAGAAACCTACTTAAGTTTAACTCGTGTTGACTTGGAAAACATTTTTAGCTGCAACCATCAGTTATCATCCGGCAGAACTAGGTTCCTTTCTCAGAACACTTGTTTGAGGTAATTATTGCATGATAATTTGACTGAAGCTGAGGATAGATGTGTTAACCAAAGAAGAGCTTAGTGTGGAGATCTAGAAGGTGGTGAGTCAAAGAACAAGAAGCTCTCAATTGTTGCTCAACTGGTCCAGAAAAGCTCATTCTCATAAACAAATATGAGTATTTAGTCTTTGTTCTCTGATCTGTTCCTAGGGTGGGGCTATCACAGGTGGATGGCAGATGCCGTTGAGATAATTCAAGGAATTCCCCTAGTTCTCATTCCTTTCTCCCCAAACAACCTTCTTCTACCATTAAACTTCCCTTTCAAATCTGGCCTGACAGGCTGACATGCCAACTCCAGTCTGATTAACAGTATCTGTATCCCTGAAAATGAATAAGTTGGAATTCTGGCTTTGGATCGCTATCGCTTGTGATTTAAATCTGGTTAGCATGAGTCCATCCCCAGGAGATTACTGACCTCTAAGCATCTCTAACAAAACTCAGTTTCTGGGCCTAATTATTACCCTATGAGGTCCTGCCTAAATTGCCAGACAGACAAACGTTCTTAATGACACATCCACCCTGCCTCACTCCTCTAATTGCCATATCCCTCTCTGGGGTAATTTCCTTGTCCATAACAGCTCTGTCACCATGTCTAGGAAAAGCTCATTGAAAGTGCATTCAGTTGACTGAGTTCACCTGCAGGGTGAGATCAAGCAAGATTGGACATCAATAGAAAAGGGCCACAGGGGCAGAGAACAGGACCAACTTGGGACAGATATGAGGATCCTCCCTTTGGACCAATGCAATGAATGTAAATGAGGCGACCACATTCATTACCTATCCTAAAGGGAAGACGTCAGAGGAGAGATGACAAATAGTACCATGTACCAGTTCTGATCACTGGGTAGAAGGCAGATGGAATGGTGAGTTAAGATTTTGTGAACAGCTATTGTCTTCCCCATACTTCATTTCAAGGACTTTTCCCTTTCCTTCGTCTTTCCACATGGTATCAGTAGGAACTACTTGTTCCTACAACATGACTTGCAGCCCTCTGTCCATGGTTTTGTAAATCCCTCTTTTATGAGTTACATTTGGTTAGCCAAAGTTTATCCCCAAGAGACTGAATCCAGGGCTGGACACCTAACCCAAACTGAGCTAATAAGTTCCCTCCAAGAAGATGTGTGAATTAAGAGAGAGATCAGTTTCTCTCTCTGGATGGTCAGATTCAAAACATGTAAAACTTGGGTGGTATTAGCCACCAGATTTTCCTCCATATGGACTAGAAAGAGAAAGCTGATCTAATATAAGAGAGAAGAATGAACACAGTACAAAGAGGTAGAGAAACAAGTGGTAAAGAGAGAACCCAAGCAGTATTTATCCCATAGTCCCAGTTCATCTCTGAAGTTCACTTACATTCACTTGGGTTTTGTGAGACACCCCTGAATCCATACTAAAAAAAAAAAAAAAATCCCCTTTTTGTTTAATCTGTAAAATTGGGATAATAACTCTACCTTCTATGGTTTATTTAAAAGAGTCTGTGAATTTGAAAATTTATAAAGACTTTAGAACTGTGCCAGGCACATAGTAAGTGCTAGATAAGGATTTAAGTTTTTCTGTCACTTGCAACCAAGAACACCCTAACTAATAACAGAAGGATACAAAAGGCATGCCCAGGGTCAATCGGAAAGAGGGCTGTGATCACATAACAGTGTCTACCATGAGAGCAAAAGAGAGAGGTGACAACATATATATATATATCATGCATAAGAAGTACTTGCCACTTCACCAACTCAAAGAACAAATTTTAACATTTCTTTCAGTGTTCAAATTATTATGACTGGATTTTTATATGCCCATATTGACAGAAAATTCAGCCTTTATCTTGGGGTCCCTTAGAACACAGGGTATCAGACACACTCCCTGAGACCACGATCGTTGGCCCTCTGTATCAGTGAGTTTCACATCTGCACATTCAACCAACCACGTATTGATAATATTTGGAAGAAAAATTCCAGAAAGTACCAAACACTACAACTTGAATTTGCAACGCCTTGGTAACTATTTACATAGCATTTACATTGTATTTACAACCATTTACATAACATTTACATTGTATCAGGTATTATATGAAATCTAGAGATGATTTAAAGTATGGGGAGGATGTGCTAGGTTATATGCAAATACTATGCCACCATTTTATATAAGGGACTTGAGCATCTGAGATTTTTGTATCCGTGGGGGTCTTGGAACCAGCCCCCCATGGATACTGAGGGATGACTGTATACGACCTTGACTGCTGGGCCGGTTATGTCCCATAAGGATGATGGGACTTGATTGCCCCAGACAAATGTTTCTATCTTCCAACTCTTTCATACACATGGATCTTTGCTTGTGGCTTAACTTTGTTCCCGGGAGGGGCTATGTTGAGGCAGATGTTGGTATCAGTGGCTTCAAAGACTTGGCAGAAATGTCTCCCAATCCCCCTTGTACCACAGGACCTCCAGTGCAGAGGCCAGCCACCTGGTTCTGGCTCCTTCTACCCTCATAGTGCTTTTTATCTCTGGAGCTTTGTTACCCTTTCTCGAACCCTGGAATGGGCCAGGGCCACCCTAGTCCATCCCAATTATGTTACAATAACTTTGGGCCTCAAGTAGAAAGGGTCAGGATCTCAGTCAGAAATTCGGGATCTCAATCTCAAATAGAAATCCTGATACTCCTTATACAAATTTCCCCTGACAAGTGTCAGTACCCTATGACAATGGGCATGTAGTCATCTCTATTTTTGTAACTAAAGGGCCATTCTGGTGACTTGCCCAGAAGAAAGGAAGAAAGCCTCAAAGTGAATCAGTGTCTTCACATCCCTGGTTTAGAGAATGGAAAGACACTGGCACCTAGAGGAAGGGACAGAGGTAGAGGAGTTAAAGTTGATGTAGGTACAAACAAGACCAGAAGCAACAAATCCAAACCGCAATTTTGCTTATCATCAACCTAACACAGTCAAGAGGGATTATGCAGGGAGGTAGCTGAGGGCAGCACGGGTGACTACACTCCCCTTGAAGGAGCACTGCCTGGGAGCCCCCAGACCTGCTGCAAGCAGTCTGCGAAGCTTTCTGCTTGCATAGTATCAACTTGGCAACAAGAGCTGCATTCCCATTGGATGTATTTATTGAGGCTGTGTTAGAGCAGTGGTTCCTCAAGTGTGGTCCCCAGACCAGCAGCACCCAATTACCTGGGAACTTGTTAGAAATTCCAATTTGGGGGCACCTCCCCAGACTTGCTGAATCAGAAACTCTGGGGGTGGGAACCAGCAGTCTGTGTCTTAATCACCTCCAGGTGATTCTGGTGCACACTCAATGTGGTAACCACTGGCCTAGATGTATTTTAATCCACAAGCTCTGTGCTCTGTGCTGAGGTGGGGTTGCCAGATAAAACACAGAACACCAAGTTGAAGTTGAATACCAGATAAACAACACTAATTTTAGTGTAAATATGTCCAAAATATTGCATGGGATATATTTGTTTTATTGTACGTTTATAAAAGCATTTGTTGTATATCTGGAATTCAAATTAACTGGGCATCCTGGATTTTTATTTGCTAAATCTGGCAACTCTAGGTGGGGAGACTCCAGGCAGGATGATGATGACACAAGCCTAGCCCTTGAAGGGAAGCACAATGTGCCACCCCGAAATGTGCCTCTTCAGCACAAGGATTATTTTAGGCTGATTATTAAACAGCAGACACTGGGAAAACTCTAAAAACTGAGCAGAAGGTACCCTTTTGTAACAGACATTTACATTTATAAGGGAAATCTCCATTTATAAGGGTGTCTCCCTCTTTGTACCACAAGATGACTAAATCTCTAGAAATGCTCATCAATGGAGAAGGCAGTCACTTCAATCTGCATAACAACCATACCCTCATTTACTGTGCTCTTCCTGATATCCTCCCAAAACTGGCCACCCTCCCCTCAGCATCTTTTGTCTTTAGCTGGAGATGGTATTTAAGGTGGTGGCTTGGCCCGTTTCAAGGAGTTAGTTTTCCCGGTCTCTCCCAGGTATACAAGAGGTACACATGTTATTAAACTTGTTTTTCTCCGGTTAATCTGTTTTTATTCCGGGGTGGGGAGTCTAAGCCAAGAACCTAGAAGAACAGAGGGAAAATGATTCCTCCTACACACACCCTCAAGGGTCCCCCAGCTCAGTTGGGTGTGCAAAGCTTTGACATGATAGCAATTACAAAGAGCAAGCACTCCAGAGTGTAAAACCTAGATCTCGGGGAATTCTAAACAAGGGGGGTGGGGGGTGGGGTGCTGTAGGATAAACCAGAAAATTTAGGAATTATATTCAAGTTCACAGTTCAGACTCCAGAGGTCCCAGCTTCTGTAGTTTCTGGCCATGAGAATTTTTTTCCTCTCTTTGACCAAACTCCTGCCTTGTACCCATAAGGCACCTTTGTGTGAACTGGAAAAAGGCATCCTTTCCTTGGGTCACCTGGTTGTGCAGCTTGGTGCATGGATCCTGGGCTGCAGTTCAGCCCCCATGGGCCCCCTCAGCTAGGCACAAGCTGCACAACCCTTTGTGGCAGCTCTGAGCCTACTGCCCTTGTGACAGATCCGCCTATTTGCTGGCTGACTTGGATTCATTCCAACTGCTTACTTTCTGTCTGCTTTGTTTCAGGGTCCGGGCTATCAGTGGTGGGGGGGGGGGTGGCCCTGCCCCCCACCACCCAAGGCTTGCTTTTCTAAAGCCATGTTTGTCAAAAGCATCCGTGTGCAAATTCCTTTGTTCATAATGGTGGCATTTAAGTTGAATTGCGCATGAAATTGTCTTGCTAAAGAAGCAGCTTTCTCTATATAAAAGGGGGCAAGAGAAATTGAAGGATCTGATTAGTTAATAAGAATTCTGAGTAGTGAAATTCCAAATTAGCATAAAACAATTTCTCGTTCAGAGCACGTGCAGCACCAGAGTAAAAGAATTCTTTTCTTCCTCTTTTTTTGTTAAAGCATTTTGTTCTAAAATAGTATAATCACAATAAGACATTCCAATGTGTGAATTATAGTATATTAAGTCATGACTAATTGCATTGATTTGCATTCAACGTTTTTTTTAACATCTGTGTGGTAATTATCCTAATCCAATTTGTTATGCAGAATACAATCAATGTTATGTATGTTAGTGTTTAGGGCCCCCTCACAATTTCCTGTAATAAAACAGAATGAAATACAAAGGTAGCTCAGGTGGAAAAACAGGCACATCTTTTATAGATATCAAGCTCCCTTTCTTGATCTCCAAAATTAGCTAGGGGTGGGGGGCAGCAGAGATCAAACAAATTTAATTAGCATTTTAAAAGGAGGCCCAAGAAAAGAGAGAGCACGTGCGCTCCAGAGAAGAGCAAGTGAGAGCAAGCTATATTAAACTCTCAGGAAGACGACTTTTTTCTAACAGGCTGTGGCTTTCAGAAGCTGCCAGAAATAATGTCCTGACCTTGCTTGATAATGAACCAATGAGACCGTGTTCTGCTGACATAGTGCTATTTCAGTAAGGGTTGCATCTTACCTGAGAGTCAGTATTTAGCTTTAAACCTTTCATTTTTCAGTTCTTTTAGGAAAAAGATAGAAGTCTGCCTGATAGCTCCCAGAAAGTCCTAGGAATCTGGGGCATAGACAACGTATCTGAGCCAACCTTAGGCACAGGAAAAGAAGGCAGCTACGTCTGTGTCAGTTGTAGGGGTACTAGAGAGCCTTTCCCTCACCACCTCTGGACACACGCACGAACACGAACACACACGCGTGCGCGCGCGCGCACACACACACACACACACACACACACACACACACAACCTTGCTGCCACCTCTCAGATGTCTGAATTTCCTACTTTGGAACATCCAATTCTTTAACTTCTGGATCTGCCCCCTTTAAAAAATGCCAATCTGCCTCATCAAAAGTACGAACCTTAGTGAACAGCCTCTTTCAGAAAGAAGACAATAGAAAGAAGGTGAGGGTACCAGATGTCTGAGGGGGAACAGATGCTCTGAAGGGGTTAAAGAGAAAAACAAAGACCTGAGAAGCAAAAGTGGCAGACATTACAAACACTGTTCACCTACTTTGCTATTTTGCTGAGTACACAATTCCTGGCACCCTGCAAATGTGGAGAGAACCCAAGTCTATGGGGAGAGGGGGCAAAGTAGACATCGTATCCCCTCCAGCATTCTCCCCACCCCCTCCCCAACAATCAGTTCCCATTCCCTTTCTATCACTCTCTTGGTCAATCCATCATGTAAACCTCTGGGTCCCCAACCTGGCTGATAATGAAGGTCACCAGGAAAGCTTCTTAAATATATAGATGCCTCATCCCCACATCAATTCAGATTTAGCAGATGTGGGGCCCAGGCATAGGTATTGTTAAAGCTGCTCCGCAGGTGATTCTAATGGACGGCTCCACCTGGCAACCACCAGCATCAGCTTAGGTTTCCCACCAGGTGTGCCTACCCATGCAAAATTTGCCTGGGCAAATGGAGGTCACAGTGGTGTGGCAGATGCCAGACATAATGAGCAAAGGTATGCCCCAGCAGACTAGGCCTGAAAGAGACTCCCTCCTTGACCAACATTTAGTCAGGCTCCTCTAAGCCCTCTTTTCAACTAGACCTCCTCTTCAGCCCTGTCCTTGGCCTGTCTTTGGCAAAGAATCCTGCAAAGTCAGTTTAGCGGAAAATTCCCCCACCTGAGATACCCGATCACCCTTGATGTCTGATCAAGTTCCTACCCCTCACCTTTGATTTCTAAGTCTTTGGTTTCCCTTTAGTAATAATACTGTTAAGCCAGCTTAGCAAGAATTCCCTCACCCTTAGTCTATCTTAGCTAGGGCTGCTGTAACAAGCTACTACAGACTGGATAGCTTAAACAACGTTTATTTCTTACCGTTTTGGAGGCTGGAAAGTCCAAGATCAAGAAGCTGGCAGGTTTAGTTCCTGATGAAAACCCTCTTCCAGGCTTGCAGATGGCCTCCTTCTCACTGTGTCCTCACATGGGAGAGGGGAAGAGGGAAGAGGGAGGAGTCGGGGTAAGGGGCTCTGGCCTCTCTTCCTCTTCTTATAGGGACACTAATCCCATCATGAGGACCTCACCCTCATGACCTCATCTAAACCTAATCACCTCCCAAAGGCCCCACCTCCAGATACCATCACATTGGGGATTAGGGTCTCAACATATGAATGGGAGAGACACAAACATTCAGTCCATAACAACATCTAATCAAACTCCTCTTAGTAATTTTGCATCCACTTACCCCCTCACCCTGCTCATTGGCTTTAAATCTCCACTTGTCCTTGTTATATTAAGAGTTGAGTTCAGGGACTTCCCTGGAGGTGCAGTGGTTAAGAATCTGCCTGCCACTGCAGGGGAAACGGGTTCGATCCCTGGTCCAGGAAGATCCCACATGCCGTGGAGCAACTAAGCCCGTGTGCCACAACTACTGAGCCCACGTGCCACAACTACTGAAGCCTGCACGTCTAGAGCCTGTGCTCTGCAACAAGAGAAGCCACTGCAATGAGAAGTCCGCGCACCACAACAAACAGTAGCCCCCACTCGCCGCAACTAGAGAAAGCCCACGCGCAGCAATGAAGACCCAACGCAACCAAAAATAAACAAATAAATAAATTTATTTATTTTAAAAAAAAGGAGTTGAGTTCAGTCTCTCTCCCCTACTGCAAAAGTCTTGAAGAAAGTCTTCTTTACCATTTTAACAAGCCTCAAAAAAACTTTTAACAGGCCCTTAAGGGAAAAAACTACCTCTGCCAGGCACCAGGACTCCATTTTAGCCAACTATTCTCTGGCTAGTCAAGGCCTGCTTCAGCCCACTAAGCAGGACCCCAATGGCTCTACCCAGGTGCCTGATATATAAGTAGGAAAGACTGCTAAGGATTGGCAGCCCTTGATGGGCATTTGTTTGCAGTATCTGTGAGCAAAGTTATGAAATTCCCATCATTCAAACAAGCATTTACTCCAGGTCTTGCCCTGTGCTAGGAAATGGGGAATAAAACTAGGCCCCTTTGCTCTCAAAACTCATAGAAAAGCAGGGAAGGCAGACAAGTAAACAGATAATTACAGCACACTTGAGAGCTGTGACCAGCTTTCTGTAACCATTTGCTGGAAGGTGGGGAACCAGCTATCGTGATTAATTGGCACAAAGTCTTCCTTGGATCATCCCTCTGAGGTGACGCCTTCACCTTGTTTACCCTGCAGAGCTGCTCCTGCTTCCTGCTTATCTTTCTACAACAACATCCCAGAGCACACCTTTCCCCCAGAGTTTCCTTCTAACTCCCAGCACACCGACCCTTCCACAGCTAACCTCTGCCTACAAGATAAAGCTCAAATTTGTTAACCTGCCATTTCAAGTACCCCATGGTCCTGAAAGGATGGCTTAATCCCCATAAGCATCAGAAATCAGCAAGGCATGCTGGACATCTAGCTCAGGAAGATAGAAGACAGGGCAGCACAGAACATTCCCTGATTCCTGCATCTATGCTGTCCTCGCTGGACTTTGGCCAGTGGTGGGAGGTGGGTTATGCTGGAGGTGAAACAGCAGGGAAGGGGACAGGGCACAACCTTTAAAAGAATGACATAGCCATAGGACATGACAAAAACTGGTTAGAACCAACTAGGTACAAGATGGCGGAAGATTCGATTTCCAGTAGACCTTGAGCCTCATTATATGCTCGTTGTAATACAGTAGCATATGCTAAATGACACACCCACAGGTGCTATGACAGCCTCTGAAGAGGCTAACCATAAAAGGCCAAAAAGTGGGCCGTGACCCAATTCCTGGAAATCCCCACCCCTTCCCCCAAAATATCAATAGTTGGAATAATCCTTCCACTCATTAGCCTATGCAATTACCCAGGCCATAAAATCTAGCCACCCCATATTTTGGGGCCTCTCACCTTCTAAGATGGCCCACACTCTGTGGAGTGTGTTTCTCCAAGGGCCATTCTCACCTTTTGAGATGGATGACATTCCCTTTATGGAATGTGTATCTCTCTAAATAAATCTACTTCTTACCTATCACTTTGTCTCTCACTGAATTCTTTCTGTGATGAGACATAAAGAACCCAAGCTTCATTAAGTCCTGAGACCAGGTGTGTGATCTGAATTAAAAGACCGTGGGTTCAAGTCCCAATCTGGATTGCATGGTTTTAGAGGGGCTTTCTGACTCCAGGGAAAGAGAGACTGGGCTAGAAGGGAGGAGCTAAGGAAAAAAAAGTGAGGCAGAAGACAGCCTACAGAAGCTACTAGTGCTGTCAACCCTATAATCACCTCAATGCCATGAAGAAGCACATCATGCCAGCTGTGGTGCCTCCCCTTCCCAGCAACCAAACTTCTCTACCTTCTCCCAAAAGCAAAGGAGACAGCAGGATGGGCTTACTAGAACCTTTGAGAACCAGAAAGATAGCCAGATGTCTGGGATTCCAGTCAGGCACCTTTCAAACACTACCTTGCAAAGAAACCTTGAGGCCTCTCTCAGCCTCCATCTCCTCACCATTAAAGTGGAGATGGGGATGGGCTTCCCTGGTGGCACAGTGGTTGAGAGTCCGCCTGCCAATGCAGGGGACACGGGTTCGTGCCCCAGTCCGGGAAGATCCCACATGCCACGGAGCGGCTGGGCCCATGAGCCATGGCCGCTGAGCCTGCGCGTCCAGAGCCTGTGCTCCGCAACGGGAGAGGCCACAGCAGTGAGAGGCCCGTGTACCACAAAAAAAAAAAAAAAAAAAAAATGGAGATGGGGAATTCCTTGGAGGTCCAGTGGTTAGGACTTCCTGCTTCCACTGCACGGGGCATGGGTTCGATCCCTGGTCAGGGAACTAAGATCACACATGCTGCACAGTGAGGCTAAAAAAAAAAAAAAAAAAATGGAGATGATACTGTCATCCTCCCAACTTCCTAGACAGCAGGTGAGAGTAAAGACAGACCAAGGGCTCAAAAATGCTCTATCAACTGCAGCTGACCAATCAGGCATGAGAGCTCATTATTTCTATACAGATGGGCCAGCAAGGCATTTTGAAAAGTTTTTTTTTTTAGATTTATTTATTTATTTTTAATTTATTTTTTTTTTTTTTGTGGTACGTGGGCCTCTCACTGTTGTGGCCTCTCCCGTTGCGGAGCACAGGCTCCGGACGCGCAGGCTCAGCGGCCATGGCTCACGGGCCCAGCCACTCCGCGGTACGTGGGATCCTCCTGGACCGGGGCACGAACCCGTGTCCCCTGAATCGGCAGGCAGACTCTCAACCACTGCGCCACCAGGGAAGCCCTAGATTTATTTTCTATTGAGGTAACATTATATGTTTCATATGTACAACATTATGTTTTCTCCTTCTGTATATCAGCATGCTGACCACCAAAAATTTAGTTTCCATCCATCACCATACAGTTGATCCCCTTTACCCATTTTGCCCTCACCCTCACCCCTCTGGTAACCACTACTCTGTTCTCTGTATCTATGCCTTTGTTTTTGTCTTGTTTGATTTTTTTTTATATGCCACATATGAGTGAAAGCATACAGTATTTGTCTTTCTCTGTCTGACATTTCACTTAGCATAATACCCTCTAGGTCCATCCATGTTGCTGCAAATGGCAAGATTTTGTTCTTTTTTTTGTGGCTGAGTAATATCCCATTGTGTATATATATATACCACGCCTTCTTTATCCATTCATCTGCCAGTGGACACTTAGGTTGTTTCCATATCTTGGCTACTGTAAATTATGCTGCAATGAACATAGCGGTGCATGTATCTTTTTTAGTTAGTGTTTTTGTGTTCTTCAGATAAATACCCAGCAGTGGAATTGCTGGATTGTGTGGTAGTTCTATTCTTAGTTTTTTGAGGAACCTCCACAGTGTTTTCCATAGTGGCTGCACCAATTTACATTCCCACCAACAGTGCGTGATGGTTCCCTTTTCTCCACATCCTTGCCAGCACTTGTTGTTTCTCGCCTTGAAAAGTTTCATAACAACACACATGAGGGCAACAGGTTGCTTCCAAGAATAAGAACGAGGAGAGGGGACAACCCTGACTCAGACATAGTCTCTCCAAGTCACCTTTCACCCAGGTGCTGGGTACTTGGTAGGATACTTGCCACCACGCTCCCTCACCTCCTGTCAACATGACAGCAAAGCACCTGCTGTATCAACCACAGATGCCAAGACCTAGCCACAGATAACCATTCCGTGGCCTCCCCATTCTTTTTGAAAACTTGTCATTATCATTCTCGAAGTTCTGGTCCTGGCAGACCCTGAGAAATATCCATTTATGAGAGGCATTGTGCTGCTGAAGAACCCTTGCAAACCTTCCTTGCAACTGAATTTGAACCTACAGACAGGACCACAGGCTAAAGAGAGAAGTAACTGGAGTGTGTCTGGCGTATTTATAACTTTTCAGCAAACTACTCCCCACTCATCAAAACATCCCCACCCTCATCTCAGGGCCCTGCGGGGTGAGAACAGGCAACACTCTGCCCCACTGACGTTGACATGATGTGTTGGCCAACGACTCAACAGCACACTCACTTTGAAGGGGAGGAAACATCACAGACTTCCTGCAAGGTCCAGAGGAAGATTTATTTTAGGGGTGGAGGGACATAGAGTTTTGTCTGTTTCCCTATAGATAGCCACCTGCTAATAAGGAGGACCCTACTTCGTTAGGCCTCTGAAAACCCACAAAAATCTCCTTTGGTAATCACTGTCCATCACTTGACTGCTGGCCCCAGTCCTGAGGAATTTTGTGGTATTGCCTATAAATCAGTGTAGCGGAGGAGAGCTGCTGCAGACTTTGACACTTCTTTGGAAGCTCCTTTATTTTTTTCTCCTCCTGTAGGCAGCACTGATTTGATAAGGGCCAAGGTCTAGAGACAGAAGTAGCAAGGGGCTTAACAGCCAACACCCACTTGGCATCTTTCCTTTCACTGCCATGACTTGAGGCTTCCAGAGGGGTCTGCAGTCTTAACACAAAGTCCCGAGCAGAGGCTGTGGCTTTTCAAACATCAAAGCCTAAGTAGGGGTCTGAGGTCAGGTGAGCCTGGTTGGGGTGGTGGAGGGGGCAGCGGGAGTGAGTCAGCAGACAAGACTTAGCTCAGAGTTTTTAAAGGGGCTGAAAATACTCCCCTTTCACCAGTCAAGCTAAAAAAAAAAGGGGGTGGGGGGCGGGAATGGGACAGAAAATTGGAGAGAAAGTTAAGAGGAGACCAAGCCAGGAACAAAGGGAGCTGTACTCAGGTTGTTCTCTGAGAGGGCCATACCATTTAAATGCCTTTTAGCCATTTAAAAGCACAGAATCTAGCTGAGTGCTACACAATATAACTCTCTGTGATGATGGAAATGTGTTACAAATACACTATCCCATATGGTAGCCACTAGCCACGTGTGGCTGTTAAGCACCTGAAATGTGGCTGGTATGACTGAGAAACTGAATTTTAAATTTTATTTCATTTTAATTCATTTAAATTTCAACTTAAATAGCTACATATGGCTAGTGGCTACCATGGACCAGCACAGGTCTAGAGTTACCAAACTCTCTGGGTTCAAATCCCAGAGCTGCCTCTTATTAGCTGGGAGACTTTGGCAAATTATTTAACATCTCTGTGCTTCAGTTTTTTCATCTGTGAAATGGGAATAATAAGGATTCTCACAGGACTGTTATAAGGATTCTAGGAATTACTATGTATAAAGGGATTAGAGAAGTGTCTGGTGCTTAATAAGTGCTATATATAATTGTTTTCCAATTAGAGACACTCAGTAGAGCAGCATTCCCACAGCCACTGAGAGGCCTCTGCAGAGAAAGACCTTTCTCTGCTACAGAGATAGCAGGTGGAACTCATTCATGCTTCTTAAGCCAGACTTCAGAAGAGATGCACTTCAAATCATGGCCCTTCTCCTGAAAGACTGGGAACAGTGTGTGTGTGGTAGGGTGCAGAAGGAAGTGCTCAACCCTAGTCACTGTCTGCAACTAGGTCCTCATCACAGACACACAGAACACTCCTTGTCCTTCCAAGCTCATCCCGTTACGGGTATGTGAGAAAATTCAGACAGATGTCAGCATCCTCGGTATTGGGAGACAGTGAGGTGTAGCCATGGAAATCTGAATTCCAATCCCAGCCTAGCTGTTAACTTACCAAGGTGAGGTTGGGCAAAGGACTTATCTTCTCTGAACCTCAGTTTCTCCATCTATGAAGCAGGGGTATATTAATTCCTCTCTTCCAAGATTGGTATGATGATTGAAGGAAATGATATAAGCAAAGCACTTAGCACAGCACGTGGTAGCTACTATTTTTATTATCCATTCCTGTGTGTTGGAATGAGAACCAATCTAAAGTAAATAAGTGAGTGGAATTCTTTCACAATCCATCACCAACAATTCTCTGAGCTCAGTTGGGGATAAGGCAGTCTACTTCCTGTTGCCCAAAAAAGTGGAAATTAACTGTAAAGCCAGGGCTAAAACCCATTCCTACTGCCTCCTAGCCCCAGGCCAGGCAAGCACCACAGAGCCCTTTCAAAGGGCTGCTAATTTCTGATGGGGTTATAGAGTGTTTTTTGCATCAATCACTCTCAGTGTAGGAAACAGAAGTGCAAGTTACTTCATTAAAAGCACTCACACATAACTGGATACATTTACATATTAAGCAGGGAACTGAGACTCTAATCTTTCTATTTTATGTACGGCTGTAATCATTACTCAGCATCAGAATGCTTGGTAAATACTTAGGATACTACAGAGAACTCTCAAACCTTTGCTAAGTACAGGTGATGATTTGAAAGTGCTCCCATTCACAAGCTGGATGCAATCTTCCCTCGACATCCCTTGCATCCTGGTGACCATGTGCACAGGCACCCCTGGAGCGCATTCAAGTTGACCCGAAGCATAGACAGAGATATGACTACGGGTCTCTTGGGCCTCTGATGTTTGATGTAACTGATTAGGTAAATATTACACATAGGGAGCAGGTCTCTATTGTTTTGTGCATCATGTTGTTGGTTTGGAAATGGAGCAGAGAAGGGAGACAGAAAATTCCAGCGCTCTGAGCAGCACAGGGACTATTGAGGGTCCAGCACCATCTGCAGTTGTGGGAAGGTCAGTAGTGTGTCTCAGCAGAGTAAAGGAAGGCAAACTGAGTGCCTCTGAGAAACTTGGCCTTCTTATAACACTGTTGCATCAGACCAGCCCTAAATTCAGTCCCTCCGCTTGAAAAATAACTCCAATTCAAAACGCAATCCAGACAAATACCAAACCAGACAAAGGTGTTATAAGAAAACTATAGGCCAATATCCTTTGTGAACACAGGCCAAAAAATGCTCAACAAATTATCAGCAAATCGAATTCAGCAATACATAAAAAGGATAACACCTCATGACCAAGTAAGGTTTATCCCAGAAATACAAGACTGGTTAAACATGTGAAGATCAATCAGTGTAATTTAGACTTCTCTGGTGGCACAGTGGTTAAAAATCCTCCTGCCAGTGCAGGGGACACGGGTTCAAGCCCTGGTCCGGGAAGATCACACATGCCGTGGAGCAACTAAGCCCGTGCGCCACAACTACTGAGCCTGCGCTCTAGAGCCCACGAGCCACAATTAATGAGCCCACGTGCCACAACTACTGACGCCCGCACGCCTACTGAAGCCCGCACGCCTACTGAAGCCTGCATGCCTAGAGCCGGTGCTCCGCAACAAGAGGAGCCACCGCAATGAGAAGCCCGCGCACAGCAATGAAGACCCAATGCAGCCAAAATAAATAAACTTATTTTTTTTTTAAAAATGGCACCAGGACAATTTGACATCTATGTGCCAAAAAATGAACCTCAACCCTTACCTCATATCATATACATATACAAAAATTAATTCAAAATGGATCATAGACATAAATGTAAAAGCTGAATCTATAAAACTTCTAGAATAAAACATATTCAAAAAGAAAACTGTGACTTCTGGTTAGGCAAAGATTTCTTAGATACGACCAAAGAAAGAATGAACAATAGAAGAGAAAAATTAATACACTAAGTTGCATCAAAATGACAAACTTCTGCTCTTCCAAAGGTAGGCTTAGCAAATGAAAGGTGAGCCACAGACTGGGTGAAAATATTTGCAAAACACACATCTGATAAGGGACATATACCCAGACTATATAAAGAACTCAAAACTCAATCATAAGGACACAAACAACCCAATTAAAAATTGGGCAAATGACTTGAATAGATACTTCACCCAGGAAGAGACACAGGTGGCAAATAAGCACATGAAAGGACCCTCAACATCATCACTCATTAGGCAAATGCAAAGTCAAACTACAGTCAGCTAACATTCACATCTATTAGAATCACTAAAATTAAAAAGACCGTCCAAGTATTAGCAAGGATGCAGAGCAACTAGAACTTTCATGCATTGCTAAGGGAATTCAGAATGGTACAGCCACTTTGGAAAGTCTGGCAGGGATTTTTTGTTGTTGTTAGGTATACACTTACCCTATAACCCAGCAATCAACTCCTATTTACCCAAGAGAAATGAAGATATATATTCATGTAAAAACCTGTATATAAATATTCATAGCAGCTTTATTAATTATCACTACAAGCTGGAAACAACCCAAATGTCTATCAACTGATGAATGTATAAAATTATAGTGCAATCATACTGTGGAATATTACTTGATAATGAAAAGGACTGAACTAAAACATGGATGAATCTCAAAAGCATTATGCTAAATAAAGTCAAACTCAAAAGTATACATATGATATGATTCCATTTATACAATATTCTGGAAAAGGCAAAACTACAGAAATAGAAAATAGATGAGTGGTTGCCAAAGGTTGGGTATAGGGGCAAGGGATTGACTGCAAAGGAGCTCAGAGAACTTCTGGGAGGTAATGAAAATATTCTATATCTTGATTGTGTTGGTGGCGACACAACAGTAGACGTTTGTCAAAACTCATTGAACAGCACTTTAGAAAGAATTTTACTGTATGAAAATTATACCTCCATAAACTGGACTTTAAAAAACATGAATCATATTGTGAGCCTATGGTAGAGAAAAGGTCTACCAAGCTTGTCTTCCATACTGAAGGTATGCGTGTTTGGGGGGAATGTCGCACATTCAGGAAGGACCTCCATCCTTGCCCTGCTTGCCAGAATGCCATCCTTGGGAGGTTTGCCTTTTGACTAACAGTAGGGAAGAATGGAGGAAAGGGAGGAGAGTCAGCGTTGCACAGTAGTTTAGGGCACAGGTTTTGACATCAGACCGATGTGGGTTCAAATCCTAGCTTTGTTATTTCCAACTTCTGTGACCTTGGGTGACCCACTTAATGTGTCTGAGCCACAGTTTCCTCATTTCTAAGACAGGAGCAATAATACCCAGTTATCTCCCTGGGTAACTAAGAAGCTCAAATAAGTAACATAAGTGAAAGTGCCTGACGCCAGGTGTAACATAGTGATAGGACATAACATAGGAAGTAATGTATATGAAAGTGCTTGATAAATGATAACCAATCTTATTCCTAAATCAAAAGATGATGTGCAGTAGAAGGAGAGCAGTCTGGCTGGTAGGAAAGTTACGTGGGAGGGGTTACTGCCTCCCACCTGCAACCACACTCAACCCTGCTCTCCACTTGTGACATTACCCATTCAGTGGGTGACCTCTATTCTGGAATTTCCGGGACAGCCACAGCTCTGGTCCATCCACTCAGGGGACCACATGTCAGAGTTGGGGAAAAGGGGGACTGTAGTTAAGGGACACATTCCTAGCTTCTCCCTTTCCCACCCTCTTCTTTTCTTTCGTCTCCACCCCATCAATGGGGATTCGCTTAGACTTCTTTCATATGAAATCAAACAGAACTAGGAAGGTAAATCTCCTGGGGGCGCGGGGGGGGGGGGGGAGAAGGCAACAAAAAAGCCACCCACCTCTGTACAATACATTTGAACACCACCAAGTGGAAATGGTTGAAAGATCACCGCTATTCCAGTTATCTGTGACGCGCTCCCCTCCCCGCCCATACCTTCTCCCGTCCTCCCTCCCCCTCTGCCCTCCCCTCCCTTCTCCAGAGGTGGCTACGGTTGAAAAAACGACATTTGTCTCCCAGCTGATCAACTGGGACTGAGAGGAAGGCAAATGAATTATTTCGGTTCAGCAGCAAGTGCGAGCGTGGGTTTTTCAGCACCCGCCCCCCCTTTTTAATTAATGAACAATCTGGCCCATTGCCGCTCCCGTAGGTATGCAAAACAGCTTCTTCATTTGAAATCCCTGTTGTTGAATGTACTCCGTGGGGCACAATCACATTGCCGCCCCCTGTTTTGCATAAGAAACCGCTGTTTCCAAGATAAGAATCTTTTCATTTAGCCGTCATGAGCTCATCCTTTTTCCTGTGCATTGTGTCTCTGGCTCCTTTGAGTCAATACCCAAACAATGACTGCCTGCGCTCGCTCGGGCATCCTCCTGCCCCCAGCCCCTGAAGACAGAAGCCTGTGGCCTCCGGAAGCCTGCCTAGGCAGGCAACCCAAGTTCTTTTCAGGCCTCAGATGTCAAGAGGGCAAGAAGTAAGAAGATTCGAGAGCTCTGAAAATCTTCCTCTGGCTTCAAAGCAGACCCTGGGAAAGAAACCCTGAATGGCATGGCGTGTATGGCAGGGGGCGGACAAGCAGTGCCCTGGGATCGTGAACTTAAACAGCCTGGGAAATCTAAGGACGGGGAGCGAGGCACCCACAAATGTGCAAAGCTGCTCAACCACTCCTCCTCTGTCCCTGGTTATCAGACTGCATCCTGTCCCTGCCCTTTGGTTTGGAACAACACGCACAGCAAAAACCACACAATGGCGCTGCACTCAAATTAGAAACTGGAAGGGGCCTCAGATTCTGTGGAATCCAAACCCTTTCCTCCTTCTGCATGTAGGTAAATTGAGGCCCGGGGAGAGGGAGCATCTTGCCTAACGACACTCAGATAGTTATTTGAAGGGGTATGTGCTAAAACCCCAGTTTTAATGCTGTTTATTCCACCACACATGGCTGCCTCTGGAGGGAATCAATAACATTTGTGTACAAAGCAGCTGAGGAAAAAGATAAGATAGAAGATTAACTGAGATCAGGTAAACTACAAAGCCTATACAAACAGTAGGGGTTTTATCGTTAGCCTCCTCATTTGTAGGAGAGGAAATAGTGCAACAAAGAAGCTTTAATCAAACCATAGATAACGAACATGTATCCAGAAGGAGGCCAGGTGCACTGAGGCCGGCTAGAAATGGGGAAGACAAAGGCCGTGCCTTCAGAGAGGTTGAGAGGATGGAACCTTTTGTCTCTGCAATTTGATCATAAATCCCTTCAGGGCAAAGCCTATGTATCCTTGGTAACTTCTAGCATAGAAGAGCTCACAGTAGGAGTCTAATCTATCCCTGACGATTGGTTGGTTGACTAGGAGAGACAAGACCTCCCACGCTGACTCTGCCGTGTTTCCAGCATTGCTTTTTCTCCATGTTTGGTGGAGAGGAACCTTTATTACATTTCAAGCAAACAGTTCCCCCAGGGCCCTGAGAAAGCTCCAGTGATTCCCAGTGTGTTTAGCCCTCTGTGGCCCTCAAGATGGGAGGGAGGCAGTTTTTCCTCCTAGGCACCAGAAGAAGTAATGTTTCAATGCCACGAATGATACTGCTGAGAAAAAACCACTGCATGGAGCCAGAAGGAAAGATTTCCCTCACCTGCTTATCAGTTTGGGGGAACATAAATCTTATATCACAGATCTAAAAGGAGCACTAGAGCAAAAGGCAGGAGACCTGGGTTCACATCCTAACGTGGCCCCTCATTAGTGTCAGGGAGGAGAATATTTCCCTCTTCCCCTCTTGGTTCTTTTAGTTGGTCAAATAATTTAAATGACATAAAACAAATTAATAGGAGGAGAAAATCAGATTTAATTTTGTGCATATGTGGGCTCCGTAGGACTATGAGGCCCACAGGACAGTCAGGTAAAATAGGGTATATGTGTCATCCTGGACTAAGGAGAAGGGGGTAGGGGTCTGGGACTTCAAAGGGAAGGAAGGCAATTCACAGGAAGATGAAAAAGAGCAAATGTTTGTAAACAAACGATTGCTGGGCCAAACAGAAACAGTGGGACACAGAGGGAAATTTTAACAGACTTTGCTAGGTTCCTCCCTGCCCTCCACACCTAGTTCATATTATGCTGTAGTTATCCGTGGTGATATCTCCCTTCCTAGAACAGGTCCTCTATGTAAATTCTTTTAGGCAGTTAGAGGAGAGCTCAAAAGTTCTTCCTGAGGCTTTTGGGCCTTGATTGTTTTCAGCTCAAAATAATCCGCATGCCAAAGTGGCACATCTTGGGATGGCCTGCCCTGAACCCCATCAGTAGTTGTGAGATTTTGGCGAATCACCTCTCCTTTCTGGGGCTCAGTCTCATCTGTAAAATGAGGGCTCTGACTAGACCATAGTTTCTCAAACTGAGTTTTGGAAGTCTAACTCTTTTCAAATATGGGTATTTGGTGAGGGAAGGTGAATATATAATAAAAGAGGTACCTGGTGGTAAAAAGACAAGGAGTGGTACATCCAGACAATGGGATATTATTCAACACTAAGAATAAATGAGCTGGGACTTCCCTTGTGGTCCAGTGGCTAAGACTCTGCACTCCCAATGCAGGGGGCCCAGGTTCGATCCCTGGTTAGGGAAATAGATCCCACGTGCTGCAACTAAGAGTTCGCATGTTGCAACTAAAGATCCCGCATGCTGCAACTAAAGATCCTGAATGTCGCAATGAAGATCCCACATGCCGCAATGAAGATCCCGCACATGGCAACGAAGATCCCGTGAGCCACAACTAAGACCCAACGCAGCCAAATAAATAAATAAATATTTTTAAAAATGTTTTTAAAAAATAAATAAAAATAAGTGAGCTGTCTAGCCATGAAAAGACATGGAGGAAGCTTAATGCATATTACTAAGTGAAAGAAGCCAATTGAAAAGACTACATACTGTATGATTCCAACTATATGACATTCTGGACAAGGAAAAACTATGGAGACAGTAAAAAGATCAGTGATCTCCGGAGGTGGGGGTGGGGACAGATGAACGCAGAGCACAGAGGACTTTTAGGGCAGTGAAAATACTCTGATTGTTATTATAATAACAGATACATGTCATCATACATTTGACCAAACCCATAGAACGCACAACACCAAGAGTGAACCCTAAGGTCAACTATGGACTCTGGGTGGTGATGTGTCAACCAACGTACATTCATCAATTGTAACAAATGTACTAATACTATGGTGGAGGATGTTGGTAATGGGGGAGGCTATGCATGTGTGTATCTTCCTCTCAATTTTGTTGTAAACCTAAAACTGCTCTAAAAAATCAAGTCTATTAAAAAAAAAGAACCACTGGGCTGAATGAGTGTTTCTAATTATAATATAATATTTCATGATTCTATGAAATCCAATTTGTGTTCATGGAATCTGCTTTAAAAGGAACCAGGGTGTTTGCTATTTAAGACAACTCCACTTCCAGTTAACTTTGGTGAATTGAACACATGCACTTAGCTCCTTCCTGAGACCCCACAAAAAAGACAGTAAAGGAATTAAAAGGCCAAACACCATGAGGACAAAAGAAATGGGAAGAGAGGCTACAACAGGCAAGACAACACCCTCCCCCCACCTACCTCGAACAAAATGTGGAAACTAGAAAATGGATAAACGAGTAGTAACTAATTTAGCAGACTAGAGAAAGCTGAAACCTAAGGAAGCTATTTGTACTGCAAACCCCAAAGGTCTCAAGAATTAAATGTACCAGGTATCTCTGAAAATGGGAGTATGCAGTTGGAATCAGGATGATTGACTGAACATATTTATAAGGAGCAGCTAGTTCCCAGATCCCTTCCTCCATCTGAGTAAAGGATGAGACACTTAAACCAACCATGAGATGACATTCTGAAACTAGGGATTAAGTTAAAGTCTGCATTCTGATCATTGAGACCTCCGGGCCCTTTCCTTGGCTCAGTTCCCCAAAATACTGGCAGCCAAAGTTTACACACTCCAAGTTGGAGATTGGAAGACTCTGCTCTGGGAAACTGACTGAACCCAGAGAAATAAAACAGAGATTATACTGGAAAAAATAGGCGGTTGGTCAAATTATGTAGGGTCTTGTAGGTCATATTAGAGTTTTTGGATTTTAGCCTTAGGGCCGGGAAATCACCCAAGGGTTTTAAGAAACAGAACAGCAAGATCAAGTTTGCATTTTTAAATGATTAAAAAGGAGCTAGTGTGGATGTTCAAAGACAGAGGACTCTGGACCACGTATTGGCCAGTTTCAATCATGTTAAAACACAGTTGCTTACTTTCCCTTTCCATCTTCCCTTCCAAGCTTGGAGGAGTCAGTGGCAGTGAAGAGAGCTGCCACGTGGAGACACATCAGTGGTATGCCTGCTGGTGCCTGAGGATATAGTGCTAGGGAGGGATACAGGAGGTGCTATATGGAGGGATGTCAGTATTATCCCCAGTGGCACCCAAGGGCATGGGATGGTAAGGGGGAGAAGAGGGGAGCTGCACAGAGATGCACTGGAGGTGTGCCTGTTAGTGCCCAAACATATGGGTTGTTGAAGCAGTATAGGATGCCACATTGAAGCACATTGGCAACGTGCCTGCTGATATCTGAGAATGCAGAGTGCTGGTGGCAGGGTGCAGGGGTGGTAGGTGGAGGAGAGAAGCTAGCGTATTTGCGAGACTGGTTATATTAATTGAGCAAATAAGTGAGGATTATATTGAAGATAATAAACACCAGGTTTCTTACTGTTGGAGAATATAGAAAAATCATGGAAAGGAGCAAGACCAGACTGAACCCCAAGATTCTGAGTTGAAATTGGAGGTTTTGATATGAACCCATGTTTTTTAACATTTATACTCAGAGAGATGGGGAAATGTATTTATCTATGTGTGTGTGTGTGTGTGTGTGTGTGTGTTTATTCTAGGCCCTCTTACAGACTAGCTCTATCTATAAGAGGACCTAGAGACAATGACAGCCTGGTAGCAATGAGCACACCAAGTACCCAGATCATGGTTTATATGTACCACCTTCCACCAAAGAAAATGCGCAAAAAATAATGGCAACATGTCAAAAGAATACAGCTACCACCTTGGAAGAGGCTCCCAATAGTCAAATGTGGGACAGTTTGAGCATCAAAATAAATAATGATAGTAACGGATTACAACCGATTATGTAAAATTGGAATCCATGAGTCCATATTGATATAAACAAATGAATAAACAAATGGAGAATGGGGCAGACTGTATTTTACAAAGAAGCCCACCACAATATATTCTATCCTACATGCCATTCTTACAATGTGATGTTAACAACTTTCCCACTGAGTGGTAAATGCTATGTCCCCTCCCCTTGAACCTGGGTGGATAATTGTAACTTCTTTAAACGAGAGAGTACAATGAAAGTGAAGCCCTGTGACTTCTGAGGTTGTATCAGAAAAAGGCCAAGCACTTTCCCCTTACTCTCTTGGGATGCTTGCTGTTGAATCTCAGTCACAGTGCTGCAGTGGAAATCAAGCAGCCACATGGAGAGGCTTCATGTAGTGGTTCAGGCTGACCAACTGAGGTCCTAGCCAAAAGGCAGCACCACCTTGTCAGCCACGTGAGTGAGCCACCTTGGAAGTGGATCCTCCAGACCCAGTCGACTGCACTGGTTGATACATCACCTTGCCCAGATGCAGATTCCTGAACTAGATCAATGATTATTGTTTTAAACTACTAAGTTTGAGAATATTTTGATACACAGCAACAGATAGTTGGAACAGGAGAGAATCCTGTTTTTTCTTTATAGTAGAATGCCAACTGATAAATGTAGAAAGATTGATGGAACTAGAAAATCACTATTTGGCCACCATGACAAATAGTGGTTGATTCAGGAGGCTAAGGGTGGCTGGTGGAGGATGGATGAGGAACAAGACGTTGGCATAATCTGGGAATATCTCCCCACAAAATGCTAGTTACAAAAAGAAAAAAGTAGTGTCTTTATGGTGGTGAAACCTGCAGACACCAACATGACCAGGTGATCAAGGTTAATGGTACCAGTGACAGGACAGGTTGGCATTGTGTGCCCTCTGATGTGATGCACTGAGAAGAAAACATGGCCTGTGTCTAGTCCTAAGGAAACATGTGGGTCATCCTACAAAATGTAAAACCAGAAGTTTCTAAAACTGCTAAGGACATGAAAGATAGGAAAGACTATGGAACTATTTCAAATTGGAGGTCCCTGGGGACTTCCCTGGCAGTCCAGTGGTTAAGACTCCACCTCCCACTGTAGGGGGTGCAAGTTTGATCCCTGGTCCGAGAACTAAGATCCCACACACCGCGCAGCATGGCCAAAAAAAAAAAAAAAAAAATCAAATTGGAGGAGCCTGAAAGATATGACAACTCAATGCAACACATGTTCCTGGATGGAATCCTGGACCAGAGAGGAAAATGAAACATTGCTGGGTCAGTCTGGGGACTATAGAGGGAGAAAGAGAGCAAGTGAGCACAAATGCAGTGAAATGTTAACACTTAGGAAACTAGATGAAAGGGATGTGGAAGTTCTTTGTACTGCACTTGTGACTTTTCTGTAGGTTTGAAAACATTTCAAAATACATTATTTTTCAAAACCACACAATTGCTTATTTTACCAACCCATTTCAGATCAAAGGCTCATTGCTTAATTTCAACCTCTCAACCAATTGTATTCGTCAGGGCAAAGAGGTAAAGATATGGTACGCCTAACCCCAAACCACAGGTATGCAAATCACATTGCTAACCAGGCCCCAATTCATCAACTAATTCATCAACATTTCCATGCCCAGTGCTGCATCAGCTCTCTCAAGTCCAACTGAGACAGCAGGGTTTGCAGACTTCACTTCCAATGTCACAGGTGCTCATTGCACAAAACAGCCCCACCCCTGCTGTGATGTAACAAAGAGGTACTCCTTTGTGGTAATAGTCTTTATCTGTCATCTGTAAGTCTTTGGCAAAAATGTAACACATCTCTTCAATGTCCCTCTGATTTATTTTCTGCATCACTCTTCCTCTGTCACCTCATTCTCTGCTCCTGCTGGCCTGATGGCTTAGGGGGTAGTTTTGAGGCTCGCTCTGCTCGATTAGCATCCTACATGTAGGGTCTTCCCTGTCTTCCCCCCAAAGTGTCCTGCCCCTCAAACACATAAGGTTTTTTTTGTTTTTGTTTTTTTATAAATTTATTTATTTTATTTATTTATTTTTGGCTGCGTTGGGTCTTCATTGCTGCACGCAGGCTTCCTCTAGTTGCAGTGAGCCGGGGGCTACTCTTTGTTGCCGTGCGCAGGCTTCTCATTGCAGTGGCTTCTCTTGCTGTGGAGCATGGGCTCTAGGCGCGCGGGCTTCATTAGTTGTGGCATGTGGGCTCAGTAGTTGTGGCTCACGGGATCTAGAGCGCAGGCTCAGTAGTTGTAGCGCACGGGCTTAGGTGCTCCATGGCATGTGGGATCTTCCCGGACCAGGGACAAACCCGTGTCCCCTGCATTGGCAGGTGGATTCTTAACCACTGCGCCACCAGGGAAGCCCAAACACATAAGTTTTACAACAGGGATATCCAAATAGTAACTATATGAAAGAACTTAGATAATATGAATAATTATAGAATACAGATTAAACCACAATGTGGTTGTCATTGATTGTAAATTAGTAGTCTTCATGGCAGCATGATGGTAATATATATTGAGGATCATGAAAATATTCATGCCTTGTGTCATGCATTTTGATATAATAACCCTACTTTTAGAACTTTTCCCAGAAAGATTATTCAGAAGCTAAAGAGTATTATTTGTGATAATGAAAAGATGCAAATAATATAAATGTGTGGTATTCATGTCTTCTTTCAACAAATATTTACTGAGAACCTGCTATGAACCAAGTATACAATAGAACAGAGTCACGTTTAAATATTATGATAAATTGACACAATGAGATATTACATTACTGTTAAAATACTGAGTAGAAAAGAAATGTTCATAGGAAAACGTTCATGAAAATGTAAAGTAGAACACAAAATTTTATTTATTTTTAAAGCAGCATTATTTTTTAATGTTTCTTTCTTATATTATTTATTTATTTATTTTGGCTGCACCGGGTCTTAGTTGCGGCACACAGGATCTTCGTTGCGGCATGTGGGATCTTTACTTGCAGCAAGCAGACTTCTTAGTTGTGGAATGTGGGATTTAGTTCCCCGGCCAGGGATAGAACCTGGGCATTGGAAGCATGGAGTCTTACCCACTGGACCATCAGGGAAGTCCCAGACACGAAACTTTATAAACACTATGCAAAGCTGTATACAAACTGTAAATTATAATAAATCCAGAAACTTCATTAGATGTGTAAGTATCTCATTTAAATGCTCACAGAAACTAGTATTATTGCCCCCATGGTACAGATTAGGAAACTGAGGCTCACAGGGATTATGAAAATACAATACTAGAATGTTAGTTCCAGAAGCTAATGTTTTTGTCTGTCTTGCATCCCCAGTGCCTAAAACAGTGCCTCGCATACAGCAGACACTCAATAAATAGTTCTTGACTACCTGAACTGACTGAGCCATGATTTGGACCCAGTGTCCCTATCTGAAATAAGAACTTCACTCAAATAAGCTAGACCCACCAGGACCATGGGGGAGTGAGTACAGAAATGGGTTTAGGTAGCTTGAGTCCTTCCTTGTGTCGTGAGGGCCTCACGGCCAGGTCTCTCCTTTCCTTTCTCGTTTACTGCCTGCCCTCTGGTGGAGTTACTAAGGAGTAGCAGGAGTCAAGGAAAAAAGGGCCAGAGTCATCACTGATTGGACAGATTACCTATGTCTTATCTATATGTAATTAACATCCAGTTTTGTCTGTTTCTTTGTGGTATGGAGACAGCTACACAGATTTTCACCAAATTTGCAGGCTATGTTTAGGATGGTGTGATTTAGAATGCATTGTATTGACAAAACTAACTTTGGGGACCCTGGAGGGTGCCTTGGTTGTTTTTTCCTTTCTTAGTGAATTATGTGGCCCATAATTTGAAAGGTTTGTATGAGTTAAGAAATGTACACCTTATGAATTTTGCTAAAATAAAATGTCATGGATGAAGAGGACATTCCAAAATTGCATTAGTTTTTCAAATTTATTAATTTTAATTTTGTTTTTTCTCTGAACACAAAGAAATTAAATACCACAAAATCCACACCAAAGATTTGTAATAAATATTAGCTTCACGTCACCAAGAGCATTTTAAATGAGAATTTTAAGAGAGATGGAAACCCAATTTGAAAGGCATACCCATGTGAGGGCCAGTTGGAAAGACAGGCTCTTTCAAGGGCACATGAAAGTGCAATGAGAAGAATGCTTGGTGGGCAATCAGGAGTCATGTTCTTTCACAGGCAGTTGAAACCAAAGTCCAGTTCAAAGAGACACTTGGCCACTGATCAGGAGATATGTGAGCTGTGAATTCAGATGCTTCTGCTAGAGAAAATAGTGCCTTTAAATTTGAGCTCCAAATCAATTATGCCAAGGAATCTACACCAGTTCCATGTCTGGAATCTGAAAGGAGAGCCTAAATGTTCCAATGAAAAGGTCATGTCGGAGCCAATTACTAAGCCCCCAAAATTGCTAAAATCTTTATTAATGAAGCAGCATTCAGAATTCCAAGATCTTTAAGATAATATCAGAGCTTAAACTGTATATTTCCATGGGGTGCAGTAGAGATGAATCAGTATTTAACTCCCCCAAACCACCCGTTCCCTCAAACTACCCCTTCATCTTTTAAATGCCTGAAATACTGAGTATCTTTCGCCTCATGGCTATTAATAAATCACAAGCACAGATGCTTCAAATAATCAACGTTGTTTTGTGATGGAGCTACTTCTCATACAGGCAACACAATGTACTGTGTTCCTGAGTGGTTAGCAACAGGGATCTACTCAAACCTCACCAGAATATAACAATACATATGACGTCCAAAGAAACTCATTACAAAGTTAAAAATTATTACAGCTCTGAACTAAATATTTCAGTTAGAGAAAAGTATTACAATTCCAACATTCACGTTTTTATTGTTTCTATTAAACTTTATTTAATGGTAGTTAATAATTAACTCTCAGTGAAGCACTGGGAGTTTCCTAGAGTCTCTTTCTTTTCTGGCACTTAAAATGAAGGCATGTAGAGTTAACCCCGGGTTTTCTCTCTTATTGACAAAAAGAGATCAGCCTGTTAAGCACTTGGAAAGCCCTCCCCTCTGACTAGCACAGTGCTTGAAAAATAGTAAATACTTAATAAATATCTGCTGAATGAATGAATGAATCACCTTTACTATATGAATTGGGGATTTTTGGTTGTGAATAACAAAATCCAATTCTGGTTAACTTAGGGAAAAAAGAGGGATTTAATTGAAGGATAGATACAGGGGAGCAAACAGGTTTAAGAAAAGGCTGGCGAACCAAGCTCTCCAGAAACTAGGGCAGAAACCAGGCAACTCCAGAAGGTGTTGTGCAAGAACTGCTTAGCATTTTGTCTAGTCTCTATCACTCTACTCACTAGCCAAATCCAAGTGGAAGCTTCTAACTGACCCAGCTTGGGTCCACATCACTGCTCCTGAGCTAGGAGAGGACAAGGTATCTTTAATATTCCTGCCAGACTTTATCTGTTACATATAGAGAGAATTTCTCAAAATGAAATTGACGTCCTCTGGCCAAAAGTAGGTAGAATGGATGCAGGAAAGGAAGGAGAAAGGAATAAAGTATTTTTCTAAGGGCTAAGTAAGAAAGTACTTAGGAAGAAAGTACTTAAAAAGTAAGGTCTTAATAAGAAAAAGTACTAAGTAATGTTTTTAAGTATTGCCCTAGAGGTCAGGCCTCCTGGGACTCTCTATGGGGGACAAGTCATTGACCCCAAAACAGGGAAATTGCATTCAAAGGGATATTAAAGTGAAAGGGGCTTTTGCTATCCAGTATCAATATAATGCAAGGAACTGAGAGGAGGTTTCATTGCTTCAGAAGAGTTGATACACTATAAAATGTAGGCAGGTACAATGACCTTCACCATGTGCATTCTCAGTAGGGATACTGAGTAGACAAGAGGCTGTGACCTGAAAGACCTAGTCATAGTTTGTAACTCATTTAATGATCTTTATTTAGTAAGACTTAACCACTCTTGGGCTTTAACTTACCCATCACCAAAATGAGGTTAATAATACTTGCTTCACCCACTGTATTAGTCAGGGTTTGCGGGAGAAACAGAACCTAGAGAGAGAGAGAGAGAGAGAGAGAGAGAGAGAGAGAGGGAGTGTGTGTGTGTGTGTGTGTGTGTGTGTGTGTGTGTGTGTGTGTGTGGAGAGAGAGAGAGAGAGAGAGAGAATGAATGACAGAGAGAGATTGATTTTAAGGGACTGGCTCATACCATTACGGAGGCTGAGAAGTCCTAGGACCTGCAGTTGGTGAGCTGGAGACCCAGGAGACCTGAAGGTGCAGCTCCAGTCTGAAAGTCAGCAGGCTCAAAACCCAAGAAGAACCAGTGTTTCAGTTTGAGTCAAAAGGTAGGAAAAAACAGATGTCCCAGCTCAAAGGCTCAGGCAGGAGGAGTTCTATGTTACTCACACAAAGGTCAGCCTTTTTATTCTATTCAGGCCTTCAATTGATTGGGTGAGGCCCACCCACATTAGGGAGGGCAGTTGTTTGTTTCTGTTTCTCTGGAGAATGCTGACTAATACAGATTTTGGTACCAAGAAGTGTGGTACCTCTGTAACAACTACCTAAAATGTGGAAGTGGCTATGGAACTGGGTAATGGGTAGAGACTGGAGGAGTTCTGAGGTGCAGACTAGGAAAGGCCTAGATTGCCTTAAAGGGACTGATGGTAAAAAATAAAGGCGATTCTGGGGAGAGCTCAGAAAGAAAAGAGGAGAGCTGGAGAGAAAGCCTCCATCTTATTAGAGAACACATAAATATTCATGAACAGAATGTTAGTAGAAATATTATTAAAGTTCATGGTGTTGAGGTCTCAGAAGGAAAGCAAGAAACAGGTTATTGGAAACTAGAAGAAAGGTGATCTCTGTTATAAAGTGGCAAAGAATCTGGCTGAATTGTGTTCTACTGTTCTGTGGAAGATAGAATTTATGAACAATGAAATTGGCTATATAATTGAGGAGATTGCTAAGAAAAATGTTGGAGGTGTGGCCCAGGTCCTCCTGACTGCTTATAGTAAAATGTGAGAGGAGAGGGAAATTGAAGAAGTTGTTAAACAAAAAGGAATCAGAACTTAAATATTTGGAAAATTCTCACCCTGCTCATATTGCAAAATATGAAAATGGATGTTCTGAGGAGAACATGTACGGCGTGCCTACACTATCACTCAATAAAGAGATGTTGGGATTAGACAAGCAGAAACACTGCCAGTTCCCACTGAAGGGGGAGAGAGGCTTCAAAAAGAAAGAAGGCCAGGCTTTCCTGGTGGCACAGTGGTTGAGAATCTGCCTGCTAATGCAGGGGACATGGGTTCGAGCCCTGGTCTGGGAAGATCCCACATGCTGCGGAGCAACTAGCCCCGTGAGCCACAACTACTGAGCCTGTGTGTCTGGACCCTGTGCTCCGCAACAAGAGAGGCCGTGACAGTGAGGCGCCCATGCACCGCGATGAAGAGTGGCCCCTGCTTGCCGCAACTAGAGAAAGCCCTCGCACAGAAACGAAGACCCAACACAGCCAAAAATAAATAAATAAACAAATGTGGGGTTTAAAAAAAAAAAAAAGAAAGAAGGCCGTTGAACTTCTTGAGTTCTATAGGGTGGGATCATAGAGCTACCTGACTGTGAAACATGTGTTATCCCTCCACAGAAGAGAAGAATGGCTAGAGATCATAAGGGCCACCACTCCCACCACAGTCCCAGGGGACAAACTTGATTCCTCCTCAGTTTTTGAGGGTAGGCCCACCTCTCAAGTTTCAACAGACCAGGTTGCCACAACCTGGAGCAGAGTCACAGGGGCTGGAACACCACCCAGCAGAGCTTCATGGGTGAGAACACCACGTAGGGCCATGGGAACAACACTGCAAACCCCAGTTGGTCTGGATGGCAGGCTTATTTTCAAACCTCAAGGTCTAATGGAATTTGCTAGCTTTCAGACCTGCTTGGGACCTGCCACTCCTTGCTTCTTTCCTATTTCTTCCTCTTGGAATGGGAATGTCTGTCCTATGCCTGTCCCACTGTATTTTGGAAGCACATAACTTGTCTAGTTTCTCAGGTTCACAGCTGGAAAGGAATTTTGCCTCAGGATGCTCATACCTAGCCTCACCCATATCTGACTTAGATGAGATTTTGGAATTTAGAGTTGATGCTGAAATGAGTTAAGACTTTGGGGGCTATTGAGGTAGGATGAATATATTTTACAAGTGAGAAGGACATGAATTTGGGGGGACAAAGAATGGAATATCATGGGTTGAATGTTTGTGTCCCTCAAATTCTTATGTTGAAACCCTAACCCTCAGGGTTGCTGTACTTGGAGATGGGGCCTCTAAGGAAGTAATTAAAGTTAAATAAGGTCATAAAGATAGGGCTTTGATCTGATAGCATTAGTGTCCTCATAAAAAGAGACACCAGAGAGTTCTTTCTCTCTCTCTCCCCATGCACACACCTAGGAAAGGCTGGGTGAGCACAGAGGAAGAAGGCAGCCCAAAGGGAAAGTCCACATCAGACACCTACCCTGCTGGTACCTTGATCTTGGATTTCCAGTCTCCATAACTATGATAAAACAAACTTCTGTTGTTTAAGACACCAAGTCTATGGTATTCTGGTTTGGCAGCCCTAGCAAACAAATACACCCACCATGAAAAATGTTGAGACAATCAAATAATTTAAGAGATACAAAAGTGCCTTGTGGGGAAAATAGTTAAAATAACTGCATAGGTATAAATATCATTGTTTTTATGTCTATAATTCAAATAGAATAGGCTACACTGACCATCAGTTGTTACAGAGGAATCTCTGAAAGACCTAAGTGTGAAAGACGACTACATTTTCAATGTTATTATCAAAATATGTACAGGGAACATTTCAAATCAGTGGGGAAAGCATGAATTATTCAATGAATTGTGTGGGACCATTTGAAAAAAATAAAGTTAAACTCCCACTTTATGCTAAACATATAAAAATTCTACTTTTAAAATCTACATTTTATAAAAGCTCAATAAGATTAGAGGGAAATGTTGAAAACATTTTTATAATCTTGGGATGGAAAATATCTTCTTAAGTTTCAAATTCAGAAGCCATAATGGAAAATATTAACAGATCATGCTATGTAAAAATTTTCAAATTCTGTACAGCAAAAAATAATGCAAACAAATGTAATAGACAAGCAACAGACAGGGAGAAAATATTTGCAGCATATAAAGCAAAGGATAAATATCCACCAAATATAAAGAGTTTCCACAAATTAATAAAACACCAACTATACAATAGAAATATAGTCAAAAGATGTAAACAGGCAATTCTTTTCATTAGAGGGTTTTTAATACAGTCACAATGTTGTGCAACCATCACCACTATGCAAATTCCAGAACACTTCATCATCCCAATAAGTAACCCATTCCTCTCTACCCCAAGCCCCTTGCAACCATTAATCTACATTCTACATAAATCCACAATCTACATAAATCAGGGATCCCCAACCCCAGGGCCACAGACCAGTACCGGTCTGAGGCCTGTTAGGAACCAGGCCACACAACAGGAGGTGAGCAGCGGGCGAGCAAGCGAAGCTTCACCCGCCGTTCCCCGTAGCTCCCCATCCCTCACATTACTGCCTGAACCAGTGCTCACATTACCCTCTGAACCATCCCCCCACCCCAGGTCCATGGAAAAGTTGTCTTGCACAAAACCCGTCCCTGGTGCCTAAAAGGTTGGGGACCGCTGACATAAATGTATGGATTTACCTATTCTGGATATTTCATGTAAATTAAATCATACAATGTGTGACCTCTTGTGTCTGGCTACTTTCACTGAGCATAATGTTTTTAAGGTTCATCCACATTGTATTATGTATCAATACATACATCATTTTTATGGCTGAAATATTCCTATTGTATGGATATACCACATTTTTTCATCTATTCATAAGTTGATGGACATTTGGGCTGTCCAAAAACACAAGTTTTTGTGTGAACATATATTTCTAAATCTCTCAAAGATATACCTAGGAGTGGAATTGCTGGGTCATTTGGTAATTCTGTTTAATTTACTGAGGAGCTGGCAAACTGTTTTCAACAGCGGCTGTACCATTTTAAGTTCCCACCAACAATGTATGAACGTTCCCATTTCTCACATCCTTGCTACAACTTGTTATTTTCTCGGATTTGTTTGTTTGTTTGTTTGTTTTTATATAGCTATCCTAGTGGGTATAAAGTAGTATCCCATTGTGGTTTTGATTTGCATTCTCCTAAAAACTAATGATATCAAGCATCTGTTCATGTGCTTATTGGCTGTTTCCATATATTCTTTGGAAAAATGTCTATTTCTTTGCACATTTTAATTGGTTGTTTTTCTTTCTGTTGTTGAGTTGTAAGAGTTTTTATATATTCTGGATGCTTATCAGATATATGATTTCCAAATATTTTTTCTCATTCTGTGGATTGTCTTTTCACTTTCTTGGTATTATCCATTGCAGCATAAAAGTTTTTAATTTTTATGAAGTCCAGTTTATCTCCTTTTTTTCTTTTGTTGCTTGTGCTTTTGGTATCATATTCAAATAACCATTGCCTAATCCAAGGTCACAAAGATTTACACCTGTGTTTCTTTCTAAGCATTTTATAGCTCTTACATTTAGGTCTTTGATCCATTTTGAGTTAACTTTTGTATATGTTTTAAGATAGGGGTCCAGTTTCATTCTTTTGTGTGTGTGTATCCAGTGGTCCCAGCGTCATTTATTGAAGACTATTTATTCTCCATTGAACAGTTTTGGCAGACTTGTCAAAAATGAATTGACCTTGGGCTTCCCTGGTGGCGCAGTGGTTGAGAATCTGCCTGCTAATACAGGGGACACGGGTTCGAGCCCTGGTCTGGGAAGACCCCACATGCTGCGGGAGCAACTGTGCCCGTGAGCCACAACTACTGAGCCTGCGCGTCTGGAGCCTGTGCTCCGCAACAAGAGAGGCCGCGATAGTGAGAGGCCCGCGCACTGCGATGAAGAGCGGCCCCCGCTTGCCACAACTAGAGAAAGCCCTCGCAGAGAAACAAAGACCCAACACAGCCAGAAAAATAAATAAATAAACAAATGTGGGTTTTAAAAAAAAATGAATTGACCATAATGTATGGGTTTATTTCTGGATTCTCAAATCTATTCCTTTGGTCTCTATGTGTGTACTTATGACAGTACCACATTGTTAAGATTACTGTAGCTTCGTGGTTTTGGGTTTTTTTTAAGAGTTTTTAAAACTTTATTTTAAAATTTATTTTTCTTTATTTATTTTTGGCTGGTTGGGTCTTCGTTGCTGCACACAGGCTTTCTCTAATTACGGCGAGTGGGGTCTACTCTTCTTTGTGGTGCGTGGGCTTCTCATTGCGGTGGCTCCTCTTTGTTGTGGAGCACGGGCTCTAGGCGTGTGGGCTTCAGTAGTTGTGGCACATGGGCTCAGGAGTTGTGGCTCATGGGCTCTAGAGCACAGGCTCAGGAGTTGTGGCACATGGGCTTAGTTGCTCTGCGGCATGTGGGATCTTCCCAGACCAGGGCTCAAACCCATGTCCCCTGCACTGGCAGACGGATTCTTAACCACTGTGCCACCAGGGAAGTCCTATCCTTCATTCTTTTAATATGAGAATGTTAATTAGAGAATATTAACATCCTCTAATATGGCATATTACATTGTTTAATTTTCATATGTTGAAACCACCCTTGCATACCTTGGATAAATTCCACTTGGTCATGGAGCATAATCCTTTTAATATGCTGCAGGATTCAGTTTGCTAGTATTTTGTTGATGATTTTTACATCTGTATTCATAAGGGATATTAGTCTGTATTCTTCTTTTCAGTGGGATCTTTGTCTGACTTTGGTATCAGAGTAATACTGGCCTCATAGAAGGAGTTAGGAAGTGTTCTCTATTGTTCTATACTTTGGAAGAGTTTGAGAAGGGTTGTTGTTTCTTTCTTTAGTGACTTTTCTGAACTAATTTTGTAAGGTTTGTATTCTTTGTCATGTGTGGCCACTGAACTCCTTCTTCCATACACTTAGTGGTCAGCTAGTGATTTAACAGAGAATTCCTTAAATGCCTGGAACTACAGCAACAATCTCCTGGTCTGTGCAGAGGGCCTCTGTGTGTGTTGTGCTGAGCCATCAACTAGCTCAGGCACTTTACAGCTCTGCCTGACCTTCCCTCCCTGTTTCCAGATCCTCGAGGTGAGCCATAGGTGAGAGCTTACAACCTTCTCAGATCTTTCCTGAGCATCTGCACAGCCTTGGGCATACACGTGGCCTTGTAGATTCCCAGGAATACATAGCTTTTCAAAGGTCTTTTCCCCCAAAGCATCTCATTTCCCAGCCTCTCCTCCCAAGCTTTTCAGTTTTCTATTGTTTGCTACTACTATTATCCCTTACTCCAGGGAGCAGCAGCTGAAAACACTTGCCTTTAAATATTTTCAACCAATATCCCCTGGGTAGCCACCTTAGCCCTGGGAAAGTTCCAAGTTAGGTAAAATTAACGCAAGCCTTTTGAGCTAATCCTCCAGGGAGATACCAGATAGGTCAAAATATTAACCACAGTTCTTTGAGAATAAGGTCTGTTCTACTTCCTCCAGTACTGGGTGCTTGTAACCAGGAATATGGGCTCTTGTTTTCAAGGCCACTGCCAAGCTTGGGGTAGGGAGTGGTACCAGGGTAAGCTTAAATGCCACAGATCTCTTACTGAGATTCAGATACAGTTTCTTGCTTAAGTATTCCCCTGGTTGTTGTAAGTATTTGTTTAGTTTTCAGAGTTATGAAAAAGTTTATTCTGACGGCATTCACAGGTTTTTTCATTGTTTTTATGGAGGAATGGACTTTTGGAGTTCCCTGTTTTGCCATTTCAGTGATGTTTCAGGCAATTCTTTTTTTTTTTTTTTTTTTTGCGGTACGCGGGCCTCTCACTGCTGTGGCCTCTCCCCTTGCTGAGCGCAGGCTCCGGACGCGCAGGCTCAGCGGCCATGGCTCACGGGCCCAGCCGCTCCACGGCATGTGGGATCCTCCTGGACCGGGGCACGAACCCGTGTCCCCTGCATCGGCAGGCGGACTCTCAACCACTGCGCCACCAGGGAAGCCCTAAGGCAATTCTTAAGATGAAAAATAGGTGATCACTTGTCATGAATACCAGGTGTTCAACCTCACTAGTTATTAGTGAAGTGCTGATTAAAATGAAATTATCCTTGGTCTATTAGTTAGCAAAAACTAAGAAGATTGAGAATATCTAGTATTGACAGTAATGTGTGAGGAAATAGGCCCTCACATGCTATTGGTGGTATATGAAATAATAACTTTTAGCGTGTAGTTGGTAATAATCTCTCAGATTTTTCAATGTGAATTCCTTTTAACTCAGTAATTCCACTTCAAGGAATTTAGCTTATGGATTCACTCACATGCATAAAGATATATTTACAGGGATGTTTTTTGCAAGATTGTAATAGTGAAAATCTGAAGGCAAACAGGGGTGCCCAATAGGGGCGTGGTTAAGTAAATTATGGCATCACAGACCCTGCAATATATACCCTATGGTGACAGAAATTCCAACCTAACATCATCGGCAATTGGCTTCTTCCTCTGCCCAAATCTCAGATGGGGAGGCCAAATATTCTTATCTTATAGTGTCAGGGGGGAGGGTGAGAGGATTTGGGACTTGGAGGGGAGAGCAAAATCAGACAGCAAAATAGCCATGTAGAGGGAAATGGGGCATTGAAGATGAGTCCCTTGTCTCCACTATTGTTCTGATTCGATATCCTCAGATTCAGCCCATGAAAGCAAGTCATAAACCAAGATGTGTAGTATAATCCCATTTCATGTGTGTGTACTGCATACATGTATATGTATTTATGTATGTATGTAAATTCATTTTAATAGAAGTGGATGGAAACACACAAACTAATAACCATAGCTACCTCTAAGAAGAGAAATGGGGGAATGGGGAAGGAATGAAGGACTCTCACATTTTACTCTATGTAACTCTATGTTATTTGAACATTTAGAACAGCAGTGAATTCAGCTCACTAAAAAAAATCATCTAGTTCAAAAAGTTGTTTAAGATAAGCTTTTAGACAACATTAACACACATTGGGATGGGGGAAATCAGTAGTAGCCCCATTACTCTAGCAGCAACAAGCATAATTAGAGAATGCCAGAGCCCAGCATGAATTTATAGATCACAACCTCAAGAGATGCGACTCGCCCAAGTTGACATAGTGAGTTAGTGACAAAGTTAAGTGTACAACCCAGGTCTCCTCAATGCCATAGGAAAACTGTATTCGAAAACCAGGAAGAAAACTGGAAATGACAGTAGGAACCAGTGAACCACTAAATCTGAGACGTGTGCTACCCAGTCCTCCACTCTCAGCGAACAGGGAAAGAGAGAAGGACAGAGGCTTGTTATGACACCATGGAATGTATCAGGTTGGAGGTGTTCAAGAAGAGGCTGTGAAAAAAAAAAAAAAGAAGAAGACGCTGTGCATTTTGCCTTCTCTGAGGCCTCCAGTGCTGGTACCTGTCACTTAGGATTCCCCCAAAGAGCTGTTTGACAATTAGAAAAGGAAATTAAGCACTTTAACGGTATCTACGGAGTCACCGACTCTAAAAGAGCCCCAATGCCATGTTTAGCTCTTCGAAGCAGCAGCAGTAACAAGCTGTTCTCTCTCTTCGAGGTATACCTTTTTACTAACTGTTTTACTCGGAGAAGCTAGGAGAGGGGTGGCAGAATCCAACTCTGGCTCATTTGAGTAAAAAGGGAATTTACTGGAATGGTCTGGTCGGTGGTACACTGGTAAATATTTAACAACCAGCTCTTCAGAACAACAACAACAAAAAATCTGACTCGTACGGTTTACTTATTTCCATCATATAAATACTCCCACCATGGCCAATTGCAAGCTACTGACGTGACATTATCTGGTTCCCAAAATTCCTGAAAAGTTAACAATAGGCCCTCAGAGCTGATAGGGAGAAGCTCACAGGATGGAAGGGAGACAGAAGAAGGTCAGCAACTAGGCAGTACCAGAGGGTCTTCATAGCAAGAACTACTCAACATCACAGTCGGGTCACCACCATATTAGCCTCTTTACGCAGACCTCTATACTGCCCCGACCACCTCTCATAGGCTTTATGCCCTGTAGGGAGAAAGTCACTCATTCACTTCAATATCCATAAACTATGCAATCCAAAACTAATGCTCATGGCCACACACTTACAGCTCAAAATACCCTTACTTCTGGGCCCCAGTTCATACTTGCAAGCCCCAACTTGCAAGGTCCCTTCCTGCTAGCTCCTAAGCTGTAGAAAACAAGTTTGTAACAAGAAATTGGGGCAACATCTAAATTCAGGGTTTCTTACTGTTTTTTGTCTTTTTAAAACATTTGCTTATGGAAAACTCCCACACACATATAGAAAGTAGAGGGAAGAGTACAATGAACCCACGTTCTCAATAATCATCAACTTATGGCCAATTTTGTTCCATCTATATTCCAATTCTTTTTTTTATGGAAGAAAAGCATCACAAGAAAGATCAGAAGAGTGGTTAAGACTGTTACTTGGAATTGGAATAACCTGGTAAAATAATAATAGTTACAATTTTCAGCGTAACTACGGGTTAAGTGCTTTACATAAATTATCTTGTCAGATCTTCACGACAGCCCTGCTAGATTGGCATTATTATCTTAGTTTTTCAGATGAGGAAATTAAGGCTAGGAAAAGTTAAAAACTTGCCCAAAGTCAAAAAGCATTAGCAGAGTCAGAATTCAAACCTGGAAGGTTATAAACTATATTGTACCCAAAGTATTAATGGTGGTTGCCTCAGGATGGCAGAATTGTAGGATTTTACTCTCTTCTTTTTGCTCATTTTCCCTTATTTCTCTAGAATTAACATTCCTGGGCAGCATATTGGTGCAGGCACGCTGGTGGGCGCTAAGATGTTTTCTTTCACAGGCACAACTGGTTTACTGCCAGTGCATCCCTTTGAAGCAGTTTCAAGAAAATGCAATTAAGCAAGCTTCTGGACTTTTTTTGTGGGGTTTGTGAGTAGAAGTGAGCTCAACAGTCATCATGGAGCTATTGCTATCATGTTCTCAAATGTGGTCTGAGCTCAGTGGACTACGTTCAGATAAGCATAGCATCCCAGCCAAAGAAAGAATCCCTCCAACTCTCTTCTGCACCAGTCTGTGTGCACGATTGAAACCAATGACAATTTGCCTCCAGAAGACTGACCAGGAGAGTGATTAGTATAGAAACCACGTTAATGGATCAATGACTAAGCACCTACTCTGTGCCAAGCCTTAAGGTATAGTTCCTGCTGTCAAAAAGCAGACTTAAAGTGGACCATGAAAAAGAGATGGCTCCAAGGTAGAGGGAAGGAACGAGGTCAAGCAGAGTCTGAAGCTTGTTTTAAACTCTTGAAAGGAATGTTGTATAAAAGAGGAATTGACTTATTCTACGTTATTCCAAAAGGCAGAATAATTCATACCTTGAGAACACAGCAAAATGTAGTCCACAGGGCTTCCCTGGTGGCGCAGTGGTTGAGAGTCCGCCTGCCGATGCCGGGGACGCGGGTTCGTGCCCTGGTCCGGGAAGATCCCACATGCCGCGGAGCGGCTGGGCCCGTGAGCCATGGCCGCTGGGCCTGCGCATCCGGAGCCTGTGCTCCGCAACGGGAGAGGCCACAGCAGTGAGGCCCGCATACTGCAAAAAAAAAAAAAAAATGTAGTCCACAAACAGCACTGGGAAGGGCTATAGTTGGAAATTTGCTAGGCCCCCTGTGATGGGATATACATAATTGAGGAAAGGTGAACTTCTGGATTAAGCTGAAGGTCTGGGGATAAACTAAGCTGGCAGACATGTGATGAACATCTCACTTCTGTCCACCGAGGATCTGCATCCCCTGCACTTCTTAGGATTCTGTTGTACTGCCAATCACAAGGGTGCGCATGTGACCCAAGCTAGACCAACTTAACTCCCTCTTCTAGGAATCTGACTTAAGGGGAGACACATAAGTGCCGAAGGAGATGGGAGTTGTGTAAATCAATGACAGCGCTTCTAAAGATGTGGTTCATGAGTCCCCACTCAGAAGCTTCTGTGGTTTCTATCCTCTTAGTGCCTCATATGTGGGCTGCAGTGAGAACATGGTGAGAGCAAAAGTGTACCTCACTCAGGCCCCAGTTATCAAACCTGGAGGAGACTGGGTCTCAAGAAGAAGGCAGCTGCCCAGTTATCAGAAGTGGGACCTGAACTCGAGGCTGGCCCAGAAGCAAGAGTGACCTGAGGAAGAGTGTCAGAGTGCTGGCTTACCATCACCGACTTCCCTCTGGCCCGTGGTCAGGGTGGGTCCTAGAGCCTGGGACAGAGCTGACACTGTAGCTCAGGAACTGGATGATCCCCTAGTAAATGGTCCCAGCAGGGGGAGTGCATCAGTCAGGGTTTAATTCAAGAAGCAGAGGCGCTAGGAGTGGCCCTAGCCACTAGGAGCCACTATACCTACATATATATCCTGTATATATGTAGGTTATATGGGTTTGCTGCAGAGATTTGACATTATATAATTGTGAAAGCTGATTAAGCATTCTCTGGATCTCTATCAGGCTGTGGTCTTTGCATCGGATATTCCAGCTTGAAGTCCACAGGGCAGGCAGTTGGCAAGGGAAGATGGATGTAAAATGCAGTAGAGCAAGGACACGCTGAAACCCACGAGCACAAGCTGAAGCCCGGGAGGACAAACCAAAACCCACGTCAGTTCTGGTCACCACTGACTTTGGTAGTATGGGTGTCCTGAGAAACACACACACCTGTCCCAGGAGTTGGAGATGCTGAAGAGAGATCCGTGGGAAGGTAGGGCAGTGGCAGGCCCAGACTGCCTCATACCAACGAAGTGAGTCAACAGATGAACAACATGTATGAGCTACAAAATGGCTACTGCTTCATTTCCACCTTGCAAATGTCACACAAGAATCTGTCTTCCCTACACAGGGAAGGAAATTCTGGGAAAGGTAGTTCAGCTTAGCCGAATGAACTGCACAGTAAGGACAGAAGTAGAGGCTGGAAACCAGGAATGGCCTGATGGGTAGACTTCCGGCTAATAAATGTTACAGGAATAACTGTCAAACAACTTGAGTTATCTGATAATCGTTTTGACTATATCATAAGTCAGGAAGCTCCTCGTCTCTGGATGTATTCAAGTAGAGATTTACAGCCAAAATATTTGGAATACTTAAGACAGCTAGGATCCACACTTTGTTTTTAGAACAAAAAACGTCATTCGTCTGGTAGATGCATCGGAGGAGGTAAGACTTAAGAAAGGGAGACTAGGGACTTCCCTGGTGGCGCAGTGGATAGGACTCCATGCTCCCAATGCAGGGGACCCGGGTTCGATCCCTGGTCAGGGAACTAGATCCCACATGCATGTCGCAACTAAGGAGCCAGCGAACTACAATTAAGGAGCCTGTGAGCCGCAACTAAGGAGCCCACGAGCCACAACTATGGAGCCTGTGAGCCGCAACTCAGGAGCCCACCTGCTTCAACCAAATAAATAAATAAATGAATAAATATTAAAAAAAAAAGAAAGGGAAACTAGCTAGAAAGCTATTTCAGTAACATGGGGGAAAGGTCATGAGAACTTGAACTGGGCCTTAGTGGTAGCCATGCTGTGGGGAAGAATGGATTTGGAAGACAGGTAGAGGGAGACTCAAAAGGACTTAGCAGTGGATTTGAGGTAGGACAGTGTACTCATTTCCTATTACTGCTGTAACAAACTACCACTAATTTAGTGGCTTAAAACAACAGAAATTTATTCTATTATAGTTCTGGAGGCCAGAAATCCAAAAGGAGTCTTATGGGTCTAAATTCAAGGCTTAGGCAAGGCTGGTTCTTTCTGAAGTTTCCAAGGGAGAATCTGTTCCCTGCCTCTTTCAGCTTCTGGTGGCTGCCAGCATTCCTTGCCTTGTGGCTGTGTCACTCCAATCTCTGCCTGCACAGTCACATGGCATTCTCCTCTTCTGTGTCAATTTTCCCTCAGCCTCTCCCTTTTAAGGACACTTGTGATTATATCAGACTCATCCAGATAATTTTCCCATCTCAAGATTGTTAATCATATCCACAAAGTCCCTTTGCCGTACAAGACAACATTCACAGGTTCCAGGGATTAGGGTGTGAATATCGTGTGAGGAGCATTATTCACCTATCACAGGTAGTAAAAAGAAGGAAGGCAACTGTAACTCTGGGACCTCAAATCTGCATGACTCAAATCATGATAGAATTATTAACACAAGTAAGAATATCAACAAGAAGTGAAAACAGTTTGGAGGCGAAGAGTTTAGTTTGGGCTATGTCATATATAATATGAGGGATTGATGGGACATCCGTATGGAAAAAAAAGCTAGAAGCTTTGGAAAAGTATCTAGGCTGAAGATAAAGATTTGAGAGCATCTGCAGAGATATGATAGAGGAAGAGTATAAAGCCTTTGAAGGTAGGGCTTAGACACTTATAGTTCTATCCTTGGTGTCTAGCATGGGGTTTGGCACATAGTAGATGCTCAACAAATGTTCACTGACTGAATGGATGAAAGTAAGCTCCCAGAGGAGAATGGCAGGGATGGGTAGAGAGTATGGATGAAGGAGTGAGCTTTGGCTGGAAGGAGAAAGCTTTCTTCTTTGAAACAAGAGGTAATAAAAGGGGGAAGAGGCAGCTATGCAAACTAATTTTGAAATGGACAGGATATATTGCAAGATCTCACTGGACAATTTGGGGATTACAAAATGGAAGGTGTAGTCATCAGTTAGAAATGTGACTGGGATTGGATTGAGGTTTGAGGAAAGTAAACCCTAAAATGTCAGGACTTGAAAGGACCTTGGAGAGTATCTACCCCATAGCCCTCATTTTACAGATAGGGCTTAAAGAAAGGAATGTATTTTCTTGGGTCACCAAGCCAAATAGAGTTTGGTTCAATTCATGCAATAAATATATATTGAGGGGACTTCCCTAGTAGTCCAGTGGGTAAGAATCTGTGCTCCCAATGCAGGGGACCTGGATTCAATCCCTGGTTTGGGAACTAGATCCCACATGCCACAACTACAAGTTTTCAGGCCGCAACTAAGAGTCTGCATGCCACAACTTGGAGCCTGCATACCACAACTAATACCCGGCACAGCCTAAATAAATAAATAAAAATACTAAAAATATATATATATGTATTGAATGCTGACTCTATGCCAGGCAGAGCCTACGCCAGGTGTGGCAAGTACAGTGGAGAACAAGGCAGATTTAAGCCCTGGACTCGTGGAGCTTTTAGGATAGTGGGGAAGACAAAGTAAGCAGGGTGCTAAATGCTATGGTGCGAAAAGCTTAACTTGCTTAGGGGAGCATAGAGGAGGAAGCATGAGGGTCAACAAGAAATGAATAGTGCAATTGGTGAACTGGAATACCAGCCCCGCTGACGGTAGACGGTATCTTGGCTGCTTACCGGGTAGCAGTTTCATGACTTAAATGATATTTATAATTCCGAGGAGAAGAAAAGAAGGCAACTCCCAGGACCTTGACTCGGTGCAACATTCCTTTGTACTTCGCTCTTTTCTTCACGTTCTCCAGGCACGCCAGAGCCACAGAATGGGGAGCACTTCAGTACATTGAGTGGTCAGCTGGTGGACTAAATCCTGTACATCTGAGCAGATGAACAAATAGGAAAAAAAATTCAAAAGTTTTGTTCTACTTGTCCAAGGACACCCAGGATTAAAGAAGCTGACAGAGCAAGGACTAGCTTCCCAAAGAAAATGAGGTTTGGAATGAGATTTGATGTCCACAACAGGCAAGATTAACAGAGAGGGCAGCCCATTTTGTTCCACTCCTTTAATATGTCATCACATCTCCCTTATGGCCAGTTGTGCCAGAAGCCAATAATAACTTAAGGCAATTATGTTTTGGAAAATAACAAATTAAAAGTGTAAAAAAAAGTATATACCATTTATCTAGCGTGAAGTAAAACAATTAAACTTCTATTACTTTTCTAATTAAATTCTCCCTAGCCCCTCACTTTACCTATCATTGGAATACACTTCTGCCCTCTCTAGGGTGCGTCCTCTCACAAGAGTTCAACAAATCTCAGGGCTACATACTCATTTCAAAGGGTCAGTGCTGGTTTCTGTTGCTTTGAGGAAAGAAAGCTGGAAGCCTGCTCGGTCCACCTAGGAAATGTTTTCTTCAGCTGTTGTCGCTGTTTCTACAACATGGCATTGCTAGGAGTCCAGCAGTCCAACCCCATCCCTGGTGTCATGGTGGTTGAAGCTTGCACAGGCACAGAAGCTTCTCTGGGTATTGGAGGGGGTAGCAGCAGAAGTGTTATATTCAGGTGTGGGCAGGTCATGCCACCCGTAGGCCTCAGCCTCAGCTGTCAAGCCGGAGTAGTAGCAAGCCTCCATCTGCATTCAGATGAAGAAACCAGAACACTCTGCAACTCTTTCTCTTGAGGAGATAAGTTTCTCAAGGAAGAGGGTTAGAATGCTGGAGGGACTTCAGAACAAGTACTGGGGGGACTTGAGAGACAGAGGGGTTGAGAGAGACAATGCAAGGGGACACCCCTCTTCTGAAGGCCTAAAATGGTGAGACTTCCTCCTATCCTCTTGTGTAGTTCTTGTGAAAGATAAAGCAGAGCTTCCCAACCGACGGGCCTTGGTACACTGGGTGCTGCCAATGGGTGAGAAGTGGGCAAGAATTTTTTATCTTCTCGGGGTTTGGAGCAATCAGACAGGGCTTGGGGGAGCCAGAGCCCCCAGGCCAGTCACCACCAGCTGCTAGCAGCCTTGATAGAGCTTTTTTTCCTTCAGAAGACAGAGCCAGTAGAACAGAATCTGGGATTTTGTCCTACAGTCTTCACGGGCAGCCAGCACTGAGGGCACTTCCGGCTGCTCCACTGTTTCTCACTGAGTGCACCCAAGGAGGTGCTGCACCACCAGACAGGGATTTGAAGGAGGTTAGGGGAGAGAGTGAGGAGGGGGGCTGCTGGGTGGCACAGCTCTAGGTACCAGACTCAAATCCGTATCTTCACATGCCACATACTTAACATCTGTTTGATACACCCTTTTAGTTGCATCCAAGTTAGCCACATGTGACTGCACGTGTGTGCTGCGAATTGTAGCATCATCGTTATTTTGAAATACCTCACCTGACATGAAAAGGTTCGATTGCAATTGAAATCCATTTGCGTCATCATAAGATATTTCATCATAGTATTTATCAGTGAAAGAAAATGAAAAGCTGTTAGATTCTAAAGATAATTTCAACTGTTGTAAATTTTGGAAATGACTGTAAAACACAGTTGAAACTGTCTTTATCACCCACTTGTGGGAACAAAATTCCTTGTCAGTGGTGACCTGGAAGAATTCAAAGAGTCACCACTAAAATCTTGATAGGGAATTGTACATAATCATTTCAAGCACAACACCAGATGTAAAATGTTATATTGAAGGAAGCAACCTCAAGTTTTTCATGAAACGTTTTTGAAAATATTTTACTTAGAAGTTTGACATACATATTTAATATCTTCTTGAATATTTTCTATTCATTTTTCTTACCGTAATTGAATGATACAAACAAGTAATGACTGTTGTCCCATATAGACACCCACAAATCCCCTCCAGCTTACCCCCAGGTGCCATACAAATGTAATCACTTTCCATTTGCGTTGTGATGTAAAGCAGTTGGGAAACACTGACATAAAGTCACATTAAAATAAGAATAAGAAGAGAGAGAGTTGCTTAAACCACTTTACTAATCAGGACTCATTTAGTTGTAAGTGGTAGAAGTTCAACTCAAACTAACCTGAGCCAAAGAAGCAATGGGGGTGGGGGAGTACCTTTATTGACTCAAGAACCAAAAATGTATAAATGGCAGGGATGGAGCTGACCTTAGTGATGACTGGCTGAAGGGACACGAATACCATTAGCTGGCTCTCGCTCACTATCTCTAGATCTCCATTTCTCTATTTCTCATCGCTGCTTCTCTTGGAATGTTTACTTTTCTACCTCCTGCTGTCTACCTTTTCTACACACAAGGTAGGGAAGAAGGCTTTAAACAGATCTTGGCTTATATCTTTACAGCTCATGTCCTATATTAGTATGAAAAATTCTGGGGAAGGATTCTGATTAGTCCACTTCAGGTCAGGCGGTCACCTCTTCACTAAGGGTACAGGATCTGTTAGCAAAAGAACAGTCACTGAAGGAATCATGACTCAGATAGCCCTCGAATTTTTGTTTTACAAGACCTACAGTGTAGTTCAGTATGCCTCTGGTCTGGAAGAGACAGGATTGGAGGGTTTCTGGAAGGGAATTGTATCAGCTTACAGATTACCTTCCAGGATTCCAATTGTTATAGAGCTGAGAGGGCACCAGTCCTACCTGGGTTAATTATTAGGTGAAGCCACCATAGGTTCTCTGGGGTTCATGGTTAGTTAAACTCCAGGAGAAGACTAAAAGGCACAGTAAAATCAAAACTGTGACATTCATTATACAGAGGGTACGACAAGAGTAATCTCTTCCTCCAGATGTAAAGCGCCCCTTTTTCTTTTCAGAAGTGGCTGGTGGGATTTTCCAAGGAGACTCCGTAGTTGACATGTTTACACATTAAAATGAATAACAAAGACCTGGGGAGAAACTTTATTCCCACAGCAGAGTTGTTATAACAATAACCCAGTATTAGCATATGGCCGTGCCTGCACTCAAGAGGACACCCCACACCACTATAAAACAAGGGCAAGAGCATGCTTCTCATCGGTTATCTTTGCCAGTGAGCCTCAAAATCATCAGCAACCAATCAGCAACAGCAAAACTTTGCTACCTCTGGCAAGGTGAGCTAAACAAAGCATTCAATCAATCTCCCTGCACACAAACTTTCAATCAGCCCCTGGGGCTGCTGCCTTATCTACTGGTAAGCACTGGACCAGCAAAGTCAGAGGCCTCCAAAAGTAGCAGAAAACTTGGCACCAGTCCTCATGGAACTGGCATTCCACTTGAGAGAGACAGATGTGATATTAAGAAAAATTTTAGGAATCACTATGTTGTGCACCTAGAACTAACATAGTGTCATAGGTCAATTATACTTTAATTTAAAAAAATCTCTGTGATGCAAGAGGCAATGGCCATGACACTGAGGACCCAAAAATGAAGAGGAAATGCTGTAGGTAGTGTAAATGAATAACTATACTAGTGTAAATGAATAACTAATCACTAGAAAGTGATTCCTGCACATATCTTTATGATAACATTTATTACATTGTGTTGAAATTGTCTAAAAAATTTTGTAATTACAAGTATGAAAAAATTAGCCTTCATCTACACAGGCAATACTACTAACCTACCAGGAACACAAGTACCACCACTGCCCTATTGCCTCATCCTCGAACCCCTGAACTTGGCTGCTTTGCCCTGTGTGTATCTGGAAGATAGTGCTGCATATATGGGTCAAATTAAACAGGAAAATCGGTGGGAGTTCCTTCCCAGGAAAACTCAGCAATTTCTTTGGAGGCTGAGGTACCGGGAGAATCCTGACATCAGGAGTTACAGAATGTCTGACATTCATTCACTCCTTTACTTAGTAATTCATTCACAAACGTTTATGAACACCCATTAATTGCTAAGCCATGTGCTAGGCATTGGACAAGACAGACATGGTGGTCTCTGCCCTTATGGAGCTCACATCCTGGTGAGGAAGACAAATAAACTGTCTTTTCTCCAGGGGATGGAGAGAGCCCACATGACAAATGACCTTGTCAGTGCTGACCAGAAAGTTCCAGACTGGGTGATGAAGATTACATTTCCAGTGAATGTCAAAATTGCAATTATGTTAGGCATTAAATCTAGGTTTGGTATCATAGGCCTTAGCACAAGTGATGCTATTTTGGGCCAGGAGCTTTTCTTTTTAACAAGGTAGTGGAGAGCCTTGCAAACCATGAAATCAGAACTTGGACTTTATCCTAATGGCAGTAGGAGTGGGAGTGAGTTTTTCTAAAAACAAATGGCTCCTTCCTCTACACCGTGTGCCACAGCCATACATCTGACAGGCTTGTATCTTGTGGCTAAGAACCATACATTCCCACTTATGTTTTATGACACAATAACTTGCAAGACAGGGAAAGCACCTCAGTTGTGCACCTCTGTGGTAGAGACTTCTCACGCTCATTGATGTCTTATTCTCCTCTCCTTCCAAGCACATAGGAGATTACACTTCTCCATCCATCATGAACTTGGTCAGGGCCATATGACAAGTTTGGCCAGTGGCTTACGGGCTGAAGTGGCATGTATCACTTCTGGAACAGAGTATTTAATTGCTTGTGCAAGATCCTCAAACTCTCTTTCTTCCAATATTACATCAACTAAGGTTAAAACAACCAGATGTTTAAGAGGGTACGATTATCAGATGGCAAGGTCCCCATCAGTCTGGAGGGAATAGTTACCACAGAGAGGTACAGTTGCGCTAGGAAGTCCCTCAGACCTACACTGGATATGAGAGACAAATACATCTTTGTTGCATTAAGGCACTAACATTGGGAGTTATTTGTTACCATGTCATAACCTAGAATATCCTCAACTAATGTCCCTACAGACTTGGAGGGACAGGAGGAGGCAGGTGGCCAGCTTTAACCAAATTGTCCATTCTTCTCCTTTGCCTAAGAAGCAGCTGACTCCCTCCCTCCCTCCCTTCATCCTTTTTTCTGATGGATTTTCTATTACACAGAGACACTCTCCCTCCTTTTCCCATCTATGCCCACTATACAAAATTCCTCGTGTTAAAACGAATTGTTCTAAAACTCAATATTTTAAGATGCTTCTTTGAAATATCCTGTACTTATATTAAATAATGACTGAAAACTTGCTGGACAGTGAGCACTAATTTTCAAATTTAAAAACCAATAGAGAGGGCTTCCCTGGTGGCGCAGGGGTTGAGAGTCCACCTGCCGATGCGGGGGACATGGGTTCGTGCCCCGGTCTGGGAAGATCCCACATGCCACGGAGCGGCTGGGCCCGTGAGCCATGGCCGCTGGGCCTTCGTGTCCAGAGCCTGTGCTCCGCAACGGGAGAGGCCACAACAGTGAGAGGCCCGCGTACTGCATAAACAAAAACAAAAACAAAAACAAAAAACCAATAGAGAGCCCCTTCAAGTACCACCCTCTTTCTTATTCATATTCTTCCTATTCAGTAAACACCTCAGCTTGGGCTTCTTAGCCAGCCAAAACACAAGACCAAAAAATGTAAAGCTAAACAGTTGATTCCATTGTACTAAGGGCAACTAACCAAAACAATTGCATTTCTGGCATGTACTGGTAGAATGGAAATAGCATCATTGGAATAACATATTGCCACAGAGGTGCCTGGTTTTTATAAACAAATGTGTTGGCAAGACCTATTCAGCAACAGGCAGCTTTTATGAAAGGCAGCATTGCAGGTTATCAACTTTTGTTCCATTTAAACTATCCAAGGTTGGGAACATGAACAATGGAGGAAAGAGTCAGTTGGACTCTGCCTGTTATGATGGAAAGTTAGCAAGGTGCCTAGAATGAATTGTGAGGCCTAGGAATTTTTTGAAAATATTGGTACATAAAAGTTGAGAAGGTTGTTATTTACAAAAAACAAGCACAGAGCTCGGAAACTGGAAATGTGAATCCATCTTTAGTTCAAACTGCTCCTTCCTGGGGAGAGGTTGGGGAGAACCCTTGAACGGGCCCTTCAGTTCCATACATGCAAAGCAAATAATGATACGTTGTTTGTTTGTTTTGGTTTGGTTTTTGGCTGCATTGGGTCTGTGTTGCTGCGCACTGGCTGTCTCTAGTTGAGGCGAGCGGAAGCCACTCTTCATTGCGGTGCATGGGCTTCTCACTGCATTGGCAGGCGGATTCTTAACCGCTGCGCCACCAGGGAAGCCCAGATGCTTTGTTCTTGAAGGAAACTATGAAGCAACCTGAATGAAGATGTTTTTAGACTGATGAACTGAGTTCTGTTTGGTAATGTAAAGTGTTGCAAAAATCGTTGGGTGTAGTTGAACTACAGTTACCTTATGTTTCTGCAGGTTTTTGTTTTTTTGCCCTGGGGAACTGTCCTTTGCCTTATAACTACTGCTTATTCTTGTGGAAATATATCTTCACATACAGGAGATGAGAAATTGAGCCTGAAAGAACAGACAGGAATGGCTCTCACCTTGCAGAAGAGATAGAAAATAAAATGGGATGGAATTAAATGCTAGCTTCCTAATTCTGGTCATTGAGGGCTAGATTATTTGGACAACCCTCCTACTGAAAACAACTGAAAACCCTGGATAAAAATATAAAAATCACCATCTTAAAAGCATAAAAGACCCAACAAGACAGTGTGGAACTACCAGACCAAAAGTAAAGGGAAAATATTCACCAGAGAGGTGAATAAGAACAAAAGGAACTTTTTCCCTGGGGGTTTTTGACAATTCCAAAAATTTCAAATTTTCACATTGGAAACTCACAGAACAAGTGGCAGCAGCACATAAGTCAAAGCCCAGAGCCCTCACAAACAGGAGACTCTCCCCACAATAAGCTTAGACCCTAAAATGCTACACCCTCAGGGAAATGGTGAACCAGAATTGGGACAGTCCTTACATAGGAATACAGCCCAAATCTGACTCTCTGGGTCATTCTGAGAACTTCAATCCTTGAACTAGACTTAAGGCAGTCCCATATTGCTGGTACCCCCAAGTGCCTAACAGAAACAAATCCATATCCTCTTTGGAGGAAGACACCTTTACTCTTTTTTTTTTTTTTTTTTTGTGGTACTTGGGCCTCTCACTGTTGTGGCCTCTCCCGTTGTGGAGCACAGGCTCCGGACACGCAGGCTCAGCGGCCATGGCTCACGGGCCCAGCCGCTCCGCGGCATGTGGGATCTTCCTGGACCGGGGCACGAACCCGTGTCCCCTGCATCGGCAGGCAGACTCTCAACCACTGCACCATGAGGGAAGCCCTTTTTTTTTTTTAGTTGAAGTATAGTTGATTTACAATGTTGTGTTAGTTTCTGGTGTACAGTAAAGTGACTCAGTTATATATATATATATATATATATATATATATACACATACATATATATGTATATATATATTCTTTTTCATATTCCTTTCCATTATGGTTTATTACAGTATATTGAATATAGCTCCCTGTGCTATACAGTAGGACCTTGCTGTTTATTTTATATTTAGTTGTTTGTATCTGCCAGTCCCAAACCCCTAATTTACTCCTCCTCCACCGCCTTTCTCCTTTGGTAACCATAAGTTTTTTATATCTGTGAGTCTGTTTCTGTTTTGTAAATAAATTCATCTGTGTCATATTTTAGATTCCACGTACAGGTGATATCATATGGTATTTGTCTTTCTCTTTCCAACTTACTTCACTTAGTATGATAATCTCTAGGTCTATCCATGTTGCTGAAAATGGCATTATTTCATTCTTTTTTAAGGCTGAGTAGTATTCCATTGTGTGTGTGTGTGTGTGTGTGTGTGTGTGTGTGTGTGTATAAATATAAATATATATAGACCACATCTTTATCCATTCATCTGTTGATGGACATTTAGGCTGCTTCCATGCCTTGGCTATTGTGAATAGTGCTGCAATGAACATTGGGGTGCATGTATCTTTTCAAATTAGAGTTTTCTTTGGATATTATGACCAGGAGTGGGATCGCTGGATCATACGGTGGGTCTATTTTTAGTATTTTAAGGAACCTCCATACTGTTTTCCATAGTGGCTGCATCAACTTATATTCCTACCAACAGAAAACACCTTTACTCTTGATCTCAAATTATTCTTACAAAAAAAATTAAATACAATGAGCAACACACAGTCCAAGATGACTAAGCACACAAGGAAACTAGACTCCAAGAGCAAGAACTAGTAGAAATAACCAACAAAATCAACATTGCATTTTAAACAAAGTGCAAAAAACATGATACTAAATAGGCTGAAAAAAGGACACCTGTTTATAGCAGGAAAGCTGAAACAAGAAGGCAGAGCATCACCTTGTTTGACGTCAGCTGGGAACACGCACGTCAAGTGACTCAAATTTTTTGCCACTCTGCGCATGTCCACGAATGCCCACAAAACACTACAAAGTATTGATTTTGCGGTTACAAATAAATTTTAGCCAGTAGGTGAATTTGCAAATATGGAATCCACAAATAATGAGGATTTACTGTATTTCATAAGAGTTCCAGAGAGAGAAGAGAGAAAGATTGGACAAAGACAATATACAGGAAAGTAATGACTGAGAATTTTCCAGAAACTATGAAGGACAGCGATAAACAGATTAAAGAAACCCGATGATTCAGAAGCAGAATACATATAAAGAAAGATACTTCTTCACACATCACAGACAGGACAACTAAATGTACGATGGTCCTGGGGTGGTTCATGGATTTTTAAAAAATGTGTAAAGGACATTATTGGAATAATTGGGGAAATGTAAATGTGGACTTAATATTTGGTAATAATATTGTATTAACATTAGCATCCTGTAACAATTATTTTGTGGTTATACAGGAGAATGTCTATGTTCTCAACAGATACATACTGAAGAATTAGGGGTGAAGTGTCATAATATCTGCAATGTACTCTTAATTGGGTTAGTGTTAACAAGAAAGAGAAAAAGAAGAGGAAAAAAAGGAGGAGACAGGAAGAAGAGGGGAGGAAGAGAAAGAGGGGGAGAAAATGAGAAGAAGAAAGAAAATGTAGCAAAACATTAACAGTTAGTGAATACAGGTAAAGGGTATACAGGCTGTCAATTTCTCTATAGGACTGACAGTTCTCAAAATTAAAGGAAACGGCCAGGTGTCTCTTCCCTCCGCCGTCACGGAACTGCCCCAGAGCCCGAGGGGAGGGCGGCCTCACTGCGGCTGCAGGCTCTGGAGGGGCCCCGGCGGCCGAAGCCACGACAGTCGTGGGGACGGCGGGCCGGTTGTTTCAACAAGTAACTTAAAGACAAAATGGAAAAACAAGGAGGTTTGTGCCTGAGATCATGTTGATGTGAAACCAGGGATGGCCACCTTGTGCCAGCCGTGTGGATGAAAGGCTCTTGGTGCTCCAGCCAGGAGTCAGTGCTGTCCCTCTGAGGTGGGAGAGCCAACTTCAGGACACTGGTCCACAAGAGACCTCCCAGCTCCACATAATATCAAATGGCGAAAATCTCCCAGAGATCTCCATCTCAACACCAAGACCCAGGTTCACGCAACGACCAGCAAGCTAAAGTGCTGGACACCCTATGCCAAACAACTAGCAAGACAGGAACACAACCCCACCCATTAGCAGAGAGGCTGCCTAAAATCAAAATAAGGCCACAGACACCCCAAAACACACCACCAGATGTGGACCTGCCCACCAGAAAGACAAGATCCAGCCTCATCCACCAGAACACAGGCACTAGTCCCCTCCACAGGAAACGTACACAACCCACTGAACCAAACTTAGCCACTAGGGACAGACACCAAAAACAACGGGAACTAAGACCCTGCAGCCTGCAAAAAGGAGACCCCAAACACAGTAAGATAAGCAAAATGAGAAGTCAGAAAAACACACAGCAGATAAAGGAGCAAGATAAAAACCCACCAGACCTAACAAATGAAGAGGAAATAGGCAGTCTACCTGAAAAAGAATTCAGAAAAATGTTACTAAAGATGATCCAAAATCTTGGAAATAGAATAGACAAAATGCAAGAAACATTTAACAAGGACCTAGAAGAACTAAAGAGGAAACAAGAAATGATGAACAACACAATAAATGAAATTAAAAATACTCTAGATGGAATCAATAGCAGAATAACTGAGGCAGAAGAACGGGTAAGTGACCTGGAAGATAAAATAGTGGAAATAACTACTGCAGAGCAGAATAAACAAAAAAGAATGAAAAGAATTGAGGACAGTCTCAGAGACCTCTGGGACAACATTAAACGCACCAACATTCGAATTATAGGGGTTGCAGAAGAAGAAGAGAAAGGGATGGAGAAAATATTTGAAGAGATTATAGTTGAAAACTTCCCTAATATGGGAAAGGAAATAGTTAATCAAGTCCAGAAAGCACAGAGAGTCCCATACAGGATAAATCCAAGGAGAAATACGCCAAGACACATATTAATCAAACTGTCAAAAATGAAATACAAAGAAAACATATTAAAAGCAGCAGGGGAAAAACAACAAATAACACACAAGGGAATTCCCATAAGGTTAACAGCTGATCTTTCAGCAGAAACTGTGCAAGTCTGAAGAGAGTGGCAGGACATATTTAAAGTGATGAAGGAGAAAAACCTGCAACCAAGATTACTCTACCCAGCAAGGATCTCATTCAGATTTGATGGAGAAATTAAAACCTTTACAGACAAGCAAAAGCTGAGAGAGTTCAGCACCACCAAAACAGCTTTACAACAAATGCTAAAGGAACTTCTCTAGGCAAGAAACACAAGAGAAGGAAAAGACCTACAATAATGAACCCAAAACAATTAAGAAAATGGGAATAGGAACATAAATATCGATAATTACCTTAAATGTACATGGACTAAATGCTCCCACCAAAAGACACAGATTGGCTGAATGGATACAAAAACAAGACCTATATATATGCTGTCTACAAGAGACCCACTTCAAACCTAGAAAAACATACAGACTGAAAGTAAGGGGATGGAAAAAGATATTTCATGCAAATGGAAACCAAAAGAAAGCTGGAGTAGCAATTCTCATATCAGACAAAATAGACTTTAAAATAAAGACTATTAGAAGAGACAAAGAAGGACACTACATAATGATCAAGGGATTGATCCAAGAAGAAGATATAACAATTGTAAATATTTATGCACCCAACATAGGAGCACCTCAATACATAAGGCAAATACTAACAGCCATAAAAGGGGAACTCGACAGTAACACATTCATGGTAGGGGACTTTAACACCCCACTTTCACCAATGGACAGATCATCCAAAATGAAGAAAAATAAGGAAACACAAGCTTTAAATGATACGTTAAACAAGATGGACTTAATTGATATTTATAGGACATTCCATCCAAAAACAACAGAATACACATTTTTTTCAAGTGCTCATGGAACATTCTCCAGGATACATCATATCTTGGGTCACAAATCAAGCCTTTGTAAATTTAAAAAAATTTAAATTGTATCAAGTATCTTTTCTGACCACAACGCTATGAGACTAGATATCAATTACAGGAAAAGATGTGTAAAAAGTACAAACACATGGAAGCCAAACAATACACTACTTAATAACGAAGTGATCACTGAAGAAATCAAAGAGGAAATTAAAAAAATACCTAGAAGCAAATGACAATGGAGACTTGATGACCAAAATCTATGGGATGCAGCAAAAGCAGTTCTAAGAGGGAAGCTTATAGCAATACAATCCTACCTTAAGAAACAGGAAACATCTCGAATAAACAACCTAAGCTTGCACCTAAAGCAATTAGAGAAAGAAGAACAAAAAAATCCCAAAGTTAGCAGAAGGAAAGAAATCATAAAAATCAGATCAGAAATAAATGAAAAAGAAATGAAGGAAACGAAAGTAAAGAGCAATAAAAGTAAAAGCTGGTTCTTTGAGAAGATAAACGAAATTGATAAACCATTAGCCAGACTCATCAAGAGAAAAAGGGAGAAGACTCAAATCAATAGAATTAGAAATGAAAAAGGAGAAGTAACAACTGACACTGCAGAAATACAAAAGATCATGAGAGATTACTACAAGCAACTCTATGCCACTAAAATGGACAACCTGGAAGAAATGGACAAATTCTTAGAAATGCACAACCTGCCAAGACTGAACCAGGAAGAAATAGAAAATATGAACAGACCAATCACAAGCACTGAAATTGAAACTGTGATTAAAAATCTTCCAACAAACAAAAGCCCAGGACCAGATGGCTTCACAGGCGAATTCTATCAAACATTTAGAGAAGAGCTAACACCTCTCCTTCTCAAACTCTTCCAAAATATAGCAGAGGGAGGAACACTCCCAAACTCGTTCTACGAGGCCACCATCACCCTGACACCAAAACCAGACAAGGATGTCACAAAGATAGAAAACTACAGGCCAATAACACTGATGAACATAGATGTAAAAATCCTCAACAAAATACTGGCAAACAGAATCCAACAGCACATTAAAAGGATCATACACCATGATCAAGTGGGGTTTATTCCAGGAATGCAAGGATTCTTCAATATACACAAATCAATCAACATGATACTAACAAACTGATACATGATATTAACAAACTGAAGGAGAAAAACCATATGGTCATCTCAATAGATGCAGAGAAAGCTTTTGACAAAATTCAACACCCATTTATGATAAAAACCCTCCAGAAAGTAGGCATAGAGGGAACTTTCCTCAACATAACAAAGGCTATATATGACAAACCCACAGCCAACATCGTCCTCAATGGTGAAAAACTGAAACCATTTCCACTAAGATCAGGAACAAGACAAGGTTGTCCACTCTCACCACTCTTATTCAACATAGTTTTGGAATTTTTAGCCACAGCAATCAGAGAAGAAAAAGAAATAAAAGGAATCCAAATCAGAAAAGAAGAAGTAAAGCTGTCACTGTTTGCAGATGACATGATACTATACATAGAGAATCCTAAAGATGCTACCAGAAAACTACTAGAGCTAATCAATGGATTTGGTAAAGTAGCAGGATAAAAATTAATGCACAGAAATCTCTTGCATTCCTACACACTAATGATGAAAAATCTGAAAGTGAAATCAAGAAAACACTCCCATTTACCACTAAAACAAAAAGAATAAAATATCTAGGAATAAACCTACCTAAGGAGACAAAAGACCTCTATGCAGAAAATTATAAGACACTGTTGAAAGAAATTAAAGAGGATACAAATAGATGGAGAGTACACCATGTTCTTGTATTGGAAGAATCAACATTGTGAAAATGACTCTACTACCCAAAGCAATCTACAGATTCAATACAATCCCTATCAAACTACCACTGGCATTTTTCACAGAACTAGAACAAAAAATTTCACAATTTGTATGGAAACACAAAAGACCCCGAATAGCCAATCTTGAGAACGAAAAACGGAGCTGGAGGAATCAGGCTCCCTGACTTCAGACTATACTACAAAGCTACAGTAATCAAGACAGTATGGTACTGGCACAAAAACAGAAAGATAGATCAATGGAACAGGATAGAAAGCCCAGAGATAAACGCACACACATATGGTCACCTTATCTTTGATAAAGGAGGCAGGAATGTACAGTGGAGAAAGGACAGCCTCTTCAATAAGTGGTGCTGGGAAAACTGGACAGCTACATGTAAAAGTATGGGATTAGATCACTCCCTAACACCATACACAAAAATAAGCTCAAAATGGATTAAAGACCTAAATGTAAGGCCAGAAACTATCAGACTCTTAGAGGAAAACATAGGCAGAACACGCCATGACATAAATCACAGCAAGATCCTTTTTGACCCACCTCCTAGGGAAATGGAAATAAAAACAAAAATAAACAAATGGGACCTAATGAAACTTCAGAGCTTTTGCACAGCAAAGGAAATCATAAACAAGACCAAAAGACAACCCTCAGAATGGGAGAAAATATTTGCAAATGAAGCAACTGACAAAGGATTAATCTCCAAAATTTACAAGCAGCTCATGCAGCTCAAGAACAAAAAAACAAACAACCCAATCCAATAATGGGCAAAAGACCTAAATAGACATTTCTCCAAAGAAGATATACAGACTGCCAACAAACACATGAAAGAATGCTCAACATCATTAACCATTAGAGAAATGCAAATCAAAACTACAATGAGATATCATCTCACACCAGTCAGAATGGCCATCATCAAAAAATCTAGAAACAATAAATGCTGGAGAGGGTGTGGAGAAAAGGGAACCCTCTTGCACTGCTGGTGGGAATGTGAATTGGTACAGCCACTATGGAGAACAGTATGGAGGTTCCTTAAAAAATAAAAATAGAACTACCATGTGACCCAGCAATCCCACTACTGGGCATATACCCTGAGAAAACCATAATTCAAAAAGAGTCATGTACCGAAATATTCATTGCAGCTCTATTTACAATAGCCAGAAGATGGAAACAACCTAAGTGTCCATCATCGGATGAATGGATAAAGAAGTTGTGGCACGTATATACAATGGAATATTACTCAGCCATAAAAAGAAACGAAATTGAGCTATTTGTAGTGAGGTGGATGGACCTAGAGTCTGTCATACAGAGTGAAGTAAGTCAGAAAGAGAAAGACAAATACCATATGCTAAGACATATATATGGAATTTAAGAAAACAAAATGTCATGAAGAACCTAGGGGTAAGACAGGAATAAAGACACAGACCTACTAGAGAATGGACTTGAGGATATGGGGAGGGGGAAGGGTAAGCTGTGACAAAGCAGGAGAGTGGCATGGATATATATACACTACCAAACGTAAAATAGATAGCTAGTGGGAAGCAGCCACATAGCACAGGGAGATCAGCTCGGTGCTTTATGACCACCTAGAGGGGTGGGATAGGGATGGTGGGAGGGAGGGAGATGCAAGAGGGAAGAGATATGGGAACATATGTATATGTATAACTGATTCACTTAGTTATAAATCAGAAACTGCACACCATTGTAAAGCAATTATACTCCAATAAAAATGTAAAAAAAAAAAAAACCTGAGATTTAGAAAGAAATGATGTTCAAAAATATATATATACATATGAGTACATAGGTAAGTGTAAGTGAATATTGACTATATAAAATGATATTAATAATTCTTATGGAGATTTGTGAAAATTAAATAATAATATTTAGTAACATGATACATTTATCCCAATAAGAAAAAAACAGGCTAATTTCACCAACAGAACCCAATATGCCATAGTTGGATATAGTCATGAGGTATAGTGAATATCAAATATGAGTAATGGAATTGTTTAGCATATCAACTTGTTTAATGTATTATAAAAGGAAGAGCTAAAAGGAGAAAGTTTAAAATACAAGTTTTTTAGGATTAATATTATGTGAAGCAAAATTCATTTTAAGCATGAGTCTCTAGAAAAGGCAAATCTTGTTTTTTAGATTTTTGAAACATTTTATTTTGACATAATTTCAGACATAAGAAAGTTGCAAGAATGCTAAAAAAGAATTCCCATATACCTTTCACCCAGATTCCTCAAATGTAGATGTATTACCACATCTCTCGCTCTTTCTCTCTCTTTATTTACACACACACACGCACACAAAGATAACTAGAAAATGTCCATATGCTTAGGAATTTGAAAATAGACTTCCAAACAACTCAAAGGTTAAAAAAGAAAGAAAGAAATCGTAAATTATATTAAAATAAGAAAATATATTGAACTGAATGATAACAAAAAGTATCAAATCTTGTGGGACTGTCCCAACAAAATTAAACAGATATTGATAATTTACCTTATTTGCTTTACATCTTTATTTATAGTTTAAAGTTTTCCTTGTAAGAAATAAAATATTACACATATATCCCTTTACCTCCTTTGCTTCCCAGAGGTAACTACTACCCTGAAATTGGTGTGTATATTTCCCATGTATGACTTGCACTTTTACTACCAATAAATGCACTCATAAACAATAAATAACTTTGTAATATCATTTTTTTTAACTTGTGGGAAATGTTGCTTACAGCAAACCTTTTTAGCCTTAAGTATTAGAATGAATCACATTAAGCTGCCAATATTTGATCATCATGTTCCTATAAAAAAGACAATTTTATATAGCCCAGCCTAATATATATATGTATATATATACAAGGTTGAAAATCAATGAATTAAAACAAAAACCAAAGTGCAGAGGAAAGAGAACAAAAAAAAATAGAGACTAGTGACATAGAAACTATACATAAAATAGAAAAAAATCAACAAATCCAATTTTTTTGAGATTAATAAAATTGGCAAAGTTTTGGTGAGATTATTCAAGGAAAAAAGGAAGAAGACATAAATAAGGAAGACAATATCAGAAATGAAAAGTAGATTTCATGCATATGTTGAAAACACTTTTAAAAGGGACTTCCCTGGTGGCACAGTGGTTAAGAATCCACCTGCCAAGGCAGGGGACACGGGTTTGATCCCTGGTCCAGGAAGATCCCACATACTGTGAAGCAACTAAGCCTGTGAGCCACAACTACTGAACCCACGTGCCACAACTACTGAAGCCCGTGCACCTAGAGACTGTGCTCTGCAACAAGACAAGCCACTGCAATGAGAAGCCCACACACTGCAACGAAGAGTAGTCCCTGCTCACCACAACTAGAGAAAGCCTGCGTGCAGCAATGAAGACCCAACTCAGCCAAAAATTGATTAATTAATTTAAAAAATAATACTTAAAAAAATAAGTAAGATAAAAATTACTGGGCTTCCCTGGTGGCGCAGTGGTTGGGAGTCCACCTGCCGATGCAGGGGATGCGGGTTCGTGCCCCAGTCCGGGAAGATCCCACATGCCGCGGAGCAGCTGGGCTCGTGAGCCATGGCTGCTGAGCCTGCGCGTCTGGAGCCTGTGCTCCGCAGTGGGAGAGGCCACCACAGTGAGAGGCCCGAGTAAAAAATAAAAAAAAAAAAGACAAAAAAAAATTACTGAAACTGACTTGAGAAGAAATAGAAAATCTGAACAGATCTATAACAAGTAAAGAAATGGTATCAGTAATCAAAAACCTTCCAGGGACTTCCCTAGCAGTCCAGTGGTTAAGACTCTGTGCTTCCAATGAAGGGGGTGCGGGTTCGATACCTGATCAGGGAACTAAGATCCCACATGCTGCAGCATGGCCTAAAAAACAAACAAACAAACAAAAACAAAGGAAAAAAACCAAAAAAACCTTCCAATAAAGAAAAGCCCAGGACCAGATGTCAATACTGGTGAATCTTATCAAACATTTAAAAAATAATTAACACCAACCCTTCTCAAACTCTCCCCAAAAAATAGAATTAGAGAGAATACTTTCTAATTCTTGAGGCTAGCATTACCCTGACACCAAAGCCAGGCAAAGCCATCACAAGAAAGGAAATTTACAGACCAATATCCTTTATGAATACAAATGTAAAAATCCTCAAGAAAATACTATCAGACCGGATTCTGCAGTGTATCAGAAGGATTATAAACCATGACCAGGTGAGATTTATCCCGCAAGTGCAAGGGTAGTTCAACATAAGAAAATCAATCAATGTAGTAATACGCCACATTAGTAGAATGAAGGAAAAAGTCTACACAATCATCTCAAGTGATGCAGAAAAAAATTTACAAAATTTAACACTCTTTCAGGATAAAACACTCAGAAAACTAGGAATATAAAGGAAATTTCTCAACCTGATAAAGGGCATTTATAAAAAATTCACAGCTGACATCATACGCAGTGGTAAAAGACTGAAAGCTTTCCTCCTAAATTCAGGAACAAGACAAAGACATCTCTTCTCCACTGCTATTCAACATAGTACTGGAAGTTCTAGTCAGGTCAATTTGGCAAGAAAAAGAAAAGGCATCCAGGACTTCCCTGGTGGTGCAGTGGTTAAGAATCCACCCACCAATGCAGGGGACACGGGTTTGAGCCCTGGTCCGGGAAGATCCCACACGCCACGGAGCAACTAAGCCTGTGCGCCACAACTACTGAGCCTGCACTCTAGAGCCTGTGAGCCGCAACTACTGAGCCTGCGTGCTGCAGCTACTGAAGCCCACATGCCTAGAGCCTGTGCTCCGCAACAAGAGAAGCTACTGCAATGAGAAGCCTGCGCACTGCAACAAAGAGCAGCCCCCACTCGCTGCAACTAGAGAAAGCCCACACACGGCAACGAAGACTCAACGCAGCCAAAAATAAATTAATTAAATAAATCTATTTTTTAGAAAAAGCTACAGTTTAAAAAAAAGAAAGAAAAAGAAAAGTCATCCAAATTGGAAAGGAAGAAGAAAAATTTATTCACAGATGACATGATCCTGTATACAGAAAATTACAAAGACTACAGAAAAATCTACTTAGGCTAATAAATGCAGCAAATTTGCAGAATACAAGATCAACATCCAAAAATCAATTGTATTTCTATGCATTAGCAATGAACAATCCAAAAAGAAAATTAAGAAAACATTTGCATTTACCATAGCATCCAAAAGAATGAAATCCTTAAGAATAAATTAAACCAAAGAGGTCCAAGACTTGTGTACTGAAAACTGCAAAACACTGCTGAATAAAATTAAAGAAGACCTAACTAAATGGAAAGACACCCCATATTCATGGATTGGAAGGCAATGTTGTTTAAGATGGCAATACTATCCAAAGTGATCTGCAGATTCAAAGCAGTCCCTATCAAAATTTCAACGGCCTTTCTTGAAGAAATGGAAAGGCCAATCCTCAAGTTCATATGGAATGGCAAAGGACCCTGAATAGCTGAAACAATCTTGAAAAGGACAAAGTTGGAAGACTCACACTTCCTGGTTTCAATACTATGAAGTTACAGTAATCAAAAACAGTGTATTATTGGCTTAAGCACAGACATACAGACCAACGGGACAGAACTGAGAGTACAGAAATAAACCCACATATCTCTGGCCAATTGATTTTCAACAAGGGTACCAAAACCATTCAGTGGGGAAAGAATAATCTCTTCATCAATTGGTGCTGAGACAACTGGATAGACATATGCAAAAGAATGAATTTGGACCCCTAACTCACACCATATATAAAAATCAACTCAAAATATATCAATGACAAATATAAGAGCTAAAAATCTTAAAATTCTGGGCTTCCCTGGTGGCGCAGTGGTTGAGAGTCCGCCTGCCAATGCAGGGGACACGGGTTCATGCCCCGGTGTGGGAAGATCCCACATGCTGCAGAGCAGCTAGGCCCGTGAGCCATGGCCACTGAGCCTGTGCTTCTGGAGCCTGTACTCCGCGACGGGAGAGGCCACAACAGTGAGAGGCCCGTGTACCGCAAAAAAAAAAAAAAATCTTAAAATTCTTAGAAGGAAACATAGGAGTAAATCATGTTCATTAGCAATGTTTTCTCAGATATGACACCAAAAGCACAAGAAATAAAAGAAAAAAATAGATAATTTCGACTTCATTAAAATTAAAAACTTTATGCTTCAAAGAATACCGGCAAAAAAGTGAAAAGAAACCCTAAAGAATGAGAGATAAATATTTGCAAATCATATATCTGATAATGGTATTGTATTCAGAATATATAAAGAACTCTTAGAACTCAACTGCAACAACAACAACAAAAAACAATTTAAAAATGGACAAAGAACTTGAATAGACATTTATCCTAATAAGATATACAAATGGCCAAGTAGCATATGAACAGATGCTCAACATCTTTAGTCATCAGGGAAATGAAAATCAAAACCGCAATGAGACACCACTTCACACCAACTAGGATGGCTATTAAAAAAATAAAACACAGAGGGCTTTCCTGGTGGTGCAGTGGTTGAGAGTCTGCCTGCCGATGCAGGGGACACGGGTTTGTGCCCCGGTCCAGGAAGATCCCACATGCCGCGGAGCGGCTGGGCCCGTGAGCCATGGCCGCTGGGCCTGCGCATCCGGAGCCTGTGCTCCGCAACGGGAGAGGCCACAACAGTGAGAGGCCCGTGTACCGCAAAAAATAAAAATAAATAAAATAAAATAAAATAAAACACGGAAAGTAACAAGTGTCGGTGAGGATGTGGACAAACAGGATCCCTCATACATTGCAGATGACCATATAAAATAGTGTAGCTGCTGTGAAAACCAGTTTGGTGGTTCCTGAGTCAGTTAAACATAGAGATAGCATATGATCCATCAACTCCCCTCCTAGGCATATGCCCAAGAGAAGTGAAAACATTCACACAAAAACTTGTAACACACCTTCATAGTAGCATTATTCATAATAGCCCAAAAGTAGAAACAACTCAAATGTACATTGACTGATAACTGGATAAACACAATGTGGTATATCCACATAATGGAATATTATTCAACCATATAAGGGAATGAAGTACTGATACATGCCTCAACATGGGTGAATCTTGAAAACATTACGCTGAGTGAAAGAAGCCAGACACAAAAGGTCATATATGATTCCATTTATATGAAATGTGTTTTTATACTACCCTGAGGTGGTTTGCATTCAGCAATTTTTCACTCTTTCCCACCCCATCCCATTGGTCTAGTACACTTTACTGAACTGGGCAGGGGTGAGGATGGGGACAAAAGAGGGAAAAGGGGGGAGGGGTAACTGAGCAGTCTCCTTAATCAGCAGAACCATATTAGACAATATCAGTGGAGGGTAACAGGATTCTATTTCCATGTGTATTTTTCTGAATTCATTGCTATTGTAAAATAAGGCATACCATAAAAGCAGCAGGGTAGGGCTTCCCTGGTGGTGCAGTGGTTGAGAGTCCGCCTGCCGATGCAGGGGACACGGGTTCGTGCCCCGGTCTGGGAGGATCCCACATGCCGCGGAGCGGCTGGGCCCGTGAGCCATGGCCGCTGAGCCTGCGCTTCCGGAGCCTGTGCTCCGCAACGGGAGAGGCCACAACAGTGAGAGGCCCGCGTACCACAAAAAAAAAAAAAAAAAAAAGCAGCAGGGTATCAATACTGTAATAGCAGGGTATTGAAATTCTTATAATGGAATTAAGTCAGATACGGTGCCATTTTGACTGGACAAATATTAAAAAATAATTGAACTGTTTTCTTATACTGATAGGTATGTTATGGTATAGTTTTGAAACTAGAGACAGTTTCTCTCATAAAATAATGTTCATTTGGGCCCAAAGAGACCTTTATTTGCATGAGCTACATTTCTAAAAAATAAAAATTTTAGTAGCAAATGTGAGCTTTAAAGTCTTCTCAGAATTTTACTAAAAATATGGCTGACATAGAAAAGTACTTATGCATTCAAATCCCTTCTCTCCAGGGCCTAGTCATTTTAATCTGGTTTAGACACACGGTCCTTGGAGTCAATTGTACTGTATTATAAAATGACAAAGGTTGATTTGAATTCTGTCAAGCTGTTCTCCAAATTCTCCGTGTAATTTTTTAATCTCAATATTTCACTTTAAAATTTAAAAATTTTTCCTCTTGATTTATCAGCATACTTTCCACCATATACAACCACTATCTAATTTTTTAGAAACAAAAGAAGGCGAGGTTATTACCAGGTGATGAAGACATGGTTGATTTGTGTTAAAACCGGCAGTGAAAACTCCATAATTCATTTTGTTTCCCTTAAACATATTTCTTCAAAGTGGAATATATAAAGACTTCCTTAAAACCTAGTGTATTTACTTTGCATGACCTTTTCTGATGGTATTTTTCACAGAATGATGGAGGAAATAGGAAGGTTTATCTGGATAAATTGCTTTGAACCAGTCAAAGCAGGCAATCTAGCCACTGAGTTATTTCCACCCTCTGATGATTTGTTTGGAACAGCTGAGGAGGGATAAGCAGTAGCTTTGTATATTTCACTTTGGCAGAGCTGTTCAGCCTCCACCACTGGTCTTCTTAGCAGACATCAATCGGCAGGTGGCTAGGATGTCATTGAAGAGAAGGGAAGCAATGTGATGTGGTAGTGGTAAGCCTCTCTCTGACATTGTGCTCGTGGTCCGTTTTTACTTTCTATTTTGGTCTTTTAAAATGTCCTATGTTTACACTGTCATAGAATAAATAGAACCATGACATATTTTACCAGCTTTCCCCCACCCAACATCTTTTATATGGGTAATCTGATCTCATTAAACTGAGAGACATTCATGCTAATCCCTGATGTCATCACCATATCTTACAACAAATACTACTGAACACCATCTTGGCCAGGCTTGGTTAATAATACCCCAAAGCAAGGACTCTAATAAGAAATTTCCTGGCATCAGACCAGTCAGAGAGCTATTTTGGGGTGGGAGGAAGAGGCTACACAGATGACTGGCTCTTCTGACGGAAGTATGTTCCCTAATCTTGATCCTTCAGTCAACTGAAGATTTATTTACAGGATTCTGCAAGAATGAGGAAAGTTGGTATGAGTATAAGCCTTTATAGGACTTTAAAAAGAAAACAGAGGATCACATAAAATAAAAATTAAAAAAAAGAAAAAGACAACAGAGGATTTAATCTTTGCCATTAAGACTTTTACAGAAGCTTTCTGGGAACCGAAGTTAGGGGAGACTTCAGAACACTTGGCAACAACCTGAACTAAGTGAGGTAACTTCCAGTGGCCTCTCACCATCTCATTCTACACCTCATCATTCACCACCACAGACCCCCAAAGGGGCTATTGCCCATACGCTATACTCAAGATCTTTTCAGATTTCTCATCCAAGTTTACCACTCTCTAGGATAAGATAAACCAATCTATGCTAAGGTATGCTTGATCATACAGTATTCCAAAGAGCAGTTGCACTCAAATAGGGTAGTCCAGATAGCATATGCTTTTTTCAAAAGTAATTTGTGGAGCAATGTTCATAAAAATGACCAGAGGAGATGAGACTGTGTCTTTTGGCCCACCTATGGTGGGGCAGGACCTGGAGGTGCTGGGCTTAATTAGATCACTGCTGCACAGATTTCTTCAAACAGCTTCCTTGTTGAGACACAGTAGTTGGACTTTTAACCCTATGCCATTCCATAGCCCCTACAGTCTTCATACTATATAAGATAAAACTAACACCAGTATGCATTTGCCCCATTAATAAAATGGACCTTGAATCAAAAGATAAACAAAAAGTTTTCATTCTAGACATGAACTCCAGTAAAACTTAACATCTGTACTACTTGATATTTAATATTATACTCCCTTGTAGTGTTGGTTTATTTTCTCATAGACACATCTTCCTAACTCAAGTGAGGGCTGAGACCTTATCTAAAACTTCTTTTCTGCCCATGGTACTTAGACGAACCTATGCACAAAGTAAATATTCAATATTCTTTGAGGAATTGAAGCAACATTTGATGCTTAACTCTAAGAGGATGTTCAATACCACATGGTTTGTGTGCTTGAGTGGGTTTCACACAACAATCAGATCTCTGCTTTCTGCTCTGCGTTATGGTTATCACCATTTCCTTTAGTAGATAACCTCTGAGGTGTCTCCATAGCTCACAGTACTTCTTATTTCTCTCAGTACTATTCTTCTACTTATATGGATAGGAAGCCACGCTTACACTATGTGACTCTGCCTCCATGGTTTCAGTTTATTAGACTAAGGGTCGTGTCTGCCAGAGTTAGCCAATCAGATTTTTCTCTCTGGGAAATTTTTCATGGGGCCTAGAGTCAGATAGTCAGTCTCTGTGTAGACAGAGAAGCCAAGAAAGTCATTCTGCAAAGAGAAGCAAAGATGAGAGGCCAAAAGAGAGTATGATTCCTGGGTTCCTTGCTGGCTTTCTGGTTCCTGGTTCTAGTTTCCACCTGAGACCCACCTACATTCTTGCCTGTAGATACCATGAGGCCTCCGCCATTTCCTTTTTGTAAATGACAATGTATAGGTTTTTTGCTTAAGCTGGCTTGAGACACTATTTACTATTTAAAACCAAAATCTTATCCAGTACACCTTTCTTATCCAAGTCTACCAAAAGGGAGTGAGGCAACTAAACTGGTTGGCTGGCACAATTTACACACCTAGTAGTAGAGAGCAGGCTAGGTGGTGGAATGTCTTGTGACTTGTTACACGCGTAGTAACCATTCAGAAATCCAAGAAGTTGTGATCTAAGGCCCAGCCATCATTTACAGACTCAGGGGACATGAAGAAGGCCTAGTCTCATTACCAAAGCATGCTTCTTGTATTATGTGGTTTAAAAAAAAAAAGGTGGATGTGGTTTATGATCATGTTTGAAGCTGTTTAATTTTTTAAATGCAGAATTTGATACTATGAAACAACACGCTAAGAAGAAAAAAACTGAACCATCTCACTCAAAAACTAGAGTTTAACTGCAGCTCACATCTATAGGGAAGAAGGGAAGAAATATATCTGGTGTCCTGTACCAAAGGTGGCAAATGTCAGTTCCATGTGAACTGAACATTGGCTAATGACTAAAGGATAACCTATGTTAGAGAATGAGTTTGTATTAGGCCAACCATTACTATTTCATTATAATATGCATATTATTATTGAGATATTTTCCTTAAAATTTATACTAAGTACCCCGATGCGAGTCTGCCTACTTCTTTCCTTAATTGTGTTCCATCACCTTACTTTCTAGTCCATAACTAGAGCAGTCCTTCCATCTTTCTAATCTGACCTCTGTTGAGTCTGTCTTGCCCCAAAGGCAACACTTCTCTACCAAAACCCAGCATCCTTCTTTCAAATTGAAGCCTTCTTTTTTACCCCCAACTTTAGTTATTTTTAAGTTTTTTTTAGTAATTTTAGATATACAGAAAATTTGTACAGAGAATTCCCATTTACCTCCACTCAGTTTCCCCCAAGGTTACTATCTTATATAACCATGGTACATTTGTCAAAACCAAGAAACCAACATTGGTACATTACTATTAAGTAAACTCCAGATTTAGGTTTCACCAGTTTTTTCCACTAATGTCCTTTTTCTATCCCAGGATCCAATCCAGGAAACCCCATTGCATTCAGCAGGCCTTCCTTTTAATCTGCAATAGACAACCAGGAGCTTGAAGGAAACCCATCTTTTGTGCTTTGTTATAGCAAAGTGATTCTCACTTTTTACAAAACCATAAAGACATCAAAGTGGAAAGTCTGCCTAGTAAGAATGTTTGCTGGTTTCAGAGAATATCATCATTCCATTGGTTTTTCCTCCTCACTGCTCCTGAGATCCTGCCTCAGCAACTTTCTTCAACATTTAACGTGGCTTCTTCCATCAAACACTGTTCTCCTTAAAACTTAACAATGTTCACACCCATACCTAGGGGAAATTAGAAACAATGAGTAACCTCCAACAATCGTTTAATAACTCAAACGATGCCCTACCTCTGCAGCCTTCTATTCTCTAAAGAAAACCAGAGTCCTCCCTGGTTCTTCTCATATCCTCTCTTAGTCAAGTTCGTTCATCTCTTTCTAGTATCTCTCTTTCCCCACTATAGGTGCACTCCCCACTTACTGTCCCGCCTATTAATCTTAAAAGAACCCAGCTCACGGATGAGGGCAAAATGTCGGAAGAGTAAGACTCAGAGATCACCTTCCTCCCCACAGATACACCAGAAATACATCTACACGTGGAACAACTCCTACAGAACACCTACTGAACGCTGGCAGAAGACCTCAGACCTCCCAAAAGGCAAGAAACTCCCCACGTAAATGGGCAGGGCAAAAGAAAAACGAATAAACAGAGCCAACAGGATAGGGACGGGACCTGCACCAGTGGGAGGGAGCTGTGAAGGAGGAAAGGTTTCCACACACTAGGAAACCCCTTCACGGGCGGAGACTGCGGGTGGCGGAGGGGGGAAGCTTCGGGGCCGCAGAGGAGAGCGCAGCCACAGAGGTGCGGAGGGCAAAGCGGGGAGATTCCCGCACAGAGGATCAGGGCCGACCGGCACTCACCAGCCCGAGAGGCTTGTCTGCTCACCGCCGGGCTGGGCGGGGCTGCGACCTGAGGCTCAGGCTTCAGTCGGAGCCCAAGGGAGAGGACTGGGGTTGGCAGCGTGAACACAGCCTGCATGGGGTTAGTGCACCACAGCTAGCCGGGAGGGAGTCCGGGGAAAAGTCTGGACTTGCCGAAGAGGCAAGAGACTTTTTCTTACCTCTTTGTTTCCTGGTGTGTGAGGAGAGGGGATTAAGAGCGCTGCTTAAAGGAGCTCCAGGGACGGGCGCGAGCCGCGGCTAAAGCGCAGACCCCAGAGACGGGCATGAGACGCTAAGGCTGCTGCTGCCACCACCAAGAAGCCCGTGTGCGAGCACAGCTCGCTCTCCACACCCCCCTTCCGGGGAGCCTGAGCAGCCCGCCACTGCCAGGGTCCCGGGATCCAGGGACAACTTCCCCGGGAGGACGCATGGCACACCACAGGATGGTGCAACGTCACACCGGCCTCTGCCGCTGCAGGCCCCCCCTGCACTCCGTGCCCCTCCCCCCCCCCACTCTCTCCCTCACTCTGGCCTGAGTGAGCCAGAGCCCCCGAATCAGCGGCTCCTTTATCCCCGTCCTGTCTGAGCAAAGAACAGATGCCCTCCGGCGACCTACGGGCAGAGGCGGGGCCAAATCCAAAGCTGAGCCCCCGGAGCTGTGAGAACAAAGAAGAGAAAGGGAAATCTCTCCCAGCAGCCTCAGAAGCAGCGGATTAAAGCTCCACATTCAACTTGATGCACCCTGCATCTGTGGAATACCTGAAGAGACAACGAATCATCCCAAATTGAGGAGGTGGACTTTGAGAGCAAGATTTATGATTTTTCCCCTTTTCCTCTTTTTGTGAGTTTATGCTTCCGTGTGAGATTTTGTCTGTATAGCTTTGCTTCCACCATTTGTCCTAGGGTTCTATCTGTCCGTTTTTTTTTTTCTTTTAAAAAAATTTTTTTCTTAATAAATATTTTAATAACTTTATCTTATTTTATATTTATTTTATTTTATCTTCTTTCTTTCTTTCCTTCCTTCCCTCCTTCCTTCCGTCCTCCCTCCCTCCCTCCCCCCTTTCTTTCTTTCTTTTCTTTCTTTCTTTCTTCCTTCCTTCCTTCCTTGCTTTCTTTATTCCTTCCTTTCTTTCTACTTTTTCTCCCTTTTATTCTGAGTCGTGTGGATGAAAGGCTCTTGGTGCTGCAGCCAGGCGTCAGGGCTGTGCCTCTGAGGTAGGAGAACAAACTTCAGAACACTGGTCCACAAGAGACCTCCCAGCTCCACATAATATCAAACGGCGAAAATCTCCCAGAGATCTCCATCTCAACACCAGCACCCAGCTTCACTCAACGACCAGCAAGCTACAGTGCTGGACACCCTATGCCAAACAACTAGCAAGACAGGAGCACAACCCCACCCATTAGCAGAGAGGCTGCCTAAAATCATAATAAGTCCACAGACACCCCAAAACACACCACCAGATGTGGACCTGCCCACCAGAAAGACAAGATCCAGCCTCATCCACCAGAACACAGGCACTAGTCCCCTCCACCAGGAAGCCTACACAACCCACTGAACCAACTTTAGCCACTGGGGACAGACACCAAAAACAACGGGAACTACGAACCTGCAGCCTGCAAACAGGAGGCCCCAAACACAGTAAGATAAGCAAAATGAGAAGACAGAAAAACACACAGCAGATGAAGGACCAAGGTAAAAACCCACCAGACCTAATAAATGAAGAGAAAATAGGCAGTCTACCTGAAAAAGAATTCAGAATAATGATAGTAAAGATGATCCAAAATCTTGGAAATAGAATGGACAAAATGCAAGAAACATTTAACAAGGACCTAGAAGAACTAAAGAGGAAACAGGCAACGATGAACAACACAATAAATGAAATTAAAAATACTCTAGATGGGATCAATAGCAGAATAACTGAGGCAAAAGAACGGACAAGTGACCTGGAAGATAAAATAGTGGAAATAACTACTGCAGAGCAGACTAGAGAAAAAAGAATGAAAAGAACTGAGGACAGTCTCAGAGACCTCTGGGACAACACTAAACGCCCCAACATTCGAATTATAGGGGTTCCAGAAGAAGAAGAGAAAAAGAAAATATTTGAAGACATTATAGTTGAAAACTTCCCTAATATGGGAAAGGAAATAGTTAATCAAGTCCAGAAAGCACAGAGAGTCCCATACAGGATAAATCCAAGGAGAAATACACCAAGACACATATTAATCAAACTGTCAAAAATTAAATACAAAGAAAACATATTAAAAGCAGCAGGGGAAAAACAACAAATAACACACAAGGGAATTCCCATAAGGTTAACAGCTGATCTTTCAGCAGAAACTCTGCAAGCCAGAAGGGACGGGCAGGACATATTTAAAGTGATGAAGGAGAAAAACCTGCAACCAAGATTACTCTACCCAGCAAGGATCTCATTCAGATTTGATGGAGAAATTAAAACCTTTACAGACAAGCAAAAGCTGAAACAGTTCAGCACCACCAAACCAGCTTTACAACAAATGCTAAAGGAACTTCTCTAGGCAAGAAACACAAGAGAAGGAAAAGACCTACAATAACGAACCCAAAACAATTAAGAAAATGGGAATAGGAACATACATATCGATAATTACCTTAAATGTACATGGACTAAATGCTCCCACCAAAAGACACAGATTGGATGAATGGATACAAAAACAAGACCCATATACATGCTGACTACAAGAGACCCACTTCAGAGCTAGAGACACAAACAGACTGAAAGTAAGGGGATGGAGAAAGATATTCCATGCAAATGGAAATCAAAAGAAAGCTGGAGTAGCAATTTTCATATCAGACAAAATAGACTTTAAAATAAAGACTATTAGAAGAGGCAAAGAAGGACACTACATAATGATCAAGGGATTGATCCAAGAAGAAGATATAACAATTGTAAATATTTATGCACCCAACATAGGAGCACCTCAATACATAAGGCAAATACTAACAGCCATAAAAGGGGAACTCGACAGTAACACATTCAGAGTAGGGGACTTTAACACCCCACTTTCAGCAATGGACAGATCATCCAAAATGAAAATAAATAAGGAAACACAAACTTTAAATGATGCATTAAACAAGATGGATTTAATTGATATTTACAGGACATTCCATCCCAAAACAACAGACTACACATTTTTCGCAAGTGCTCATGGAACGTTCTCCAGGATAGATCATATCTTGGGTCACAAATCAAGCCTTGGTAAATATAAGAAAATTGAAATTCTATCAAGTATCTTTCCCGACCACAATGCTATGAGACTAGATATCAATTACAGGAAAAGATCTGTAAAAAATACAAACACATGGAAGCCAAACAATACACTACTTAATAACGAAGTGATCACTAAAGAAATCAAAGAGGAAATAAAAAAATACCTAGAATAAAATGACAATGGAGACACGACGACCCAAAACCTACGGGATGCAGCAAAAGCAGTTCTAAGAGGGACGTTTATAGCAATACAATCCTACCTTAAGAAACAGGAAACATCTCAAATAAACAACCTAAGCTTGCACCTAAAGCAACTAGAGAAAGAAGAACAAAAAAACTCCAAAGTTAGCAGAAGGAAAGAAATCATAAAAATCAGATCAGAAATAAATGAAAAAGAAATGAAGGAAACGATAGCAAAGATCAATAAAACTAAAAGCTGGTTCTTTGAGAAGATAAACGAAATTGATAAACCATTAGCCAGACTCATCAAGAGAAAAAGGGAGAAGACTCAAATCAATAGAATTAGAAATGAAAAAGGAGAAGTAACAACTGACACTGCAGAAATACAAAAGATCATGAGAGATTACTACAAGCAACTCTATGCCACTAAAATGGACAATCTGGAAGAAATGGACAAATTCTTAGAAATGCACAACCTGCCAAGACTGAACCAGGAAGAAATAGAAAATATGAACGGACCAATCACAAGCAGTGAAATTGAAACTGTGATTAAAAGTCTTCCAACAAACAAAAGCCCAGGACCAGATGGCTTCACAGGCGAATTCTATCAAACATTTAGAGAAGAGCTAACACCTCTCCTTCTCAAACTCTTCCAAAATATAGCAGAGGGAGGAACACTCCCAAACTCGTTCTACGAGGCCACCATCACCCTGATACCAAAACCAGACAAGTATGTCACAGAGATAGAAAACTACAGGCCAATAACACTGATGAACATAGATGTAAAAATCCTCAACAAAATACTAGCAAGCAAAATCCAACAGCACATTAAAAGGATCATACACCATGATCAAGTGGGGTTTATCCCAGGAATGCAAGGATTCTTCAATATATGCAAATCAATCAACGTGATACACCATATTAACAAATTGAAGGAGAAAAACCATATGGTCATCTCAATAGATGCAGAGAAAGCTTTCGAGAAAATTCAACACTCATTTATGATAAAAACCCTGCAGAAAGTAGGCACAGAGGGAACTTTCCTCAACATAACAAAGGCCATATATGACAAACCCACAGCCAACATCATCCTCAATGGTGAAAAACTGAAAGCATTTCCACTAAGATCAGGAACAAGACAAGGTTGCCCACTCTCACCACTCTTATTCAACATAGTTTTGGAAGTTTTAGCCACAGCAATCAGAGAAGAAAAGGAAATAAAAGGAATCCAAATCAGAAAAGAAGAAGTAAAGCTGTCACTGTTTGCAGATGACATGATACTATACAGAGAGAATCCTAAAGATGCTACCAGAAAACTATTAGAGCTAATCAATGAATTTGGTAAAGTCGCAGGATACAAAATTAATGCACAGAAATCTCTGGCATTCCTATAACTAATGATGAAAAATCTGAAAGTGAAATCAAGAAAACACTCCCATTTACCATTGCAACAAAAAGAATAAAATACCTAGGAATAAACCTACGTAAGGAGACAAAAGACCTGTATGCAGAAAAGTATGACACTGATGAAAGAAATTAAAGATAATACAAATAGATGGAGAGTATACCATGTTCTTGCATTTGAAGCATCAACATTGTGAAAATGACTCTACTACCCAAAGCAATCTACAGATTCAATGCAATCCCTATCAAATTACCACTGGCATTTTCCACAGAACTAGGACAAAAAATTTCACAATTTGTATGAAAACACAAAAGACCCCGAATAGCCAAAGCAATCTTGAGAACGAAAAACGGAGCTGGAGGAATCAGGCTCCATGACTTCAAACTATACTACAAAGCTACAGTGATCAAGACAGTATGGTACTGGCACAAAAACAGAAAGATAGATCAATGGAACAGGATAGAAAGCCCAGAGGTAAACCCACGCACATATGGTCACCTTATCTTTGATAAAGGAGGCAGGAATGTACAGTGGAGAAAGGACAGCCTCTTCAATAAGTGGTGCTGGGAAAACTGGACAGCTACATGTAAAATTATGAGATTAGATCACTTCCTAACGCCATACACAAAAATAAGCTCAAAATGGATTAAAGACCTAAATGTAAGGCCAGAAACTATCAAACTCTTAGAGGAAAACATAGGCAGAACACTCTATGACATAAATCACAGCAAGATCCTTTTTGACCCACCTCCCAGAGAAATGGAAATAAAAACAAAAATACAATGGGACATAATGAAACTTCAAAGCTTTTACACAGCAAAGGAAATCATAAACAAGACCAAAAGACAACCCTCAGAATGGGAGAAAATATTTGCAAATGAAGCAACTGACAAAGGATTAATCTCCAAAATTTATAAGCAGCTCATGCAGCTCAAGAACAAAAAACCAAACAATCCAATCCAAAAATGGGCAGAAGACCTAAATAGGCATTTCTCCAAAGAAGATATACAGACTGCCAACAAACACATGAAAGAATGCTCAACATCATTAACCATTAGAGAAATGCAAATCAAAACTACAATGAGATATCATCTCACACCAGTCAGAATGGCCATCATCAAAAAATCTAGAAACAGTAAATGCTGGAGAGAGTGTGGAGAAAAGGGAACACTCTTGCACTGCTGGTGAGAATATGAATTAGTACAGCCACTATGGAGAACAGTTATACCCTGAGAAAACCATAATTCAAAAGGAGTCATGTACCAAAATGTTCATTGCAGCTCTATTTACAATAGCCCAGAGATGGAAACAACCTAAGTGTCCATCATCAGATGAATGGATAAAGAAGATGTGGCACAAACATACAATGGAATATTACTCAGCCATAAAAAGAAACGAAATTGAGCTATTTGTAATGAGGTGGATGGACCTAGAGTCTGTCATACAGAGTGAAGTAAGTCAGAAAGAGAAAGACCAATACCGTATGCCAACACATATATATGGAATTTAAGAAAAAAAATGTCATAAAGAACCTAGGGGTAAGACAGGAATAAAGACACAGACCTACTAGAGAATGGACGTGAGGATATGAGGAGGGGGAAGGGTAAGCTGTGACAGAGCGAGAGAGTGGCATGGACATATATACACTACCAAACATAAAATAGATAGTTAGTGGGAAGCAGCCGCATAGCACAGGGAGATCAGCTTGGTGCTCTGTGACCACCTAGAGGGGTGGGATAGGGAAGGTGGGAGGGAGGGAGACACAAGAGGGAAGAGATATGGGAACATATGTATATGTATAACTGATTCACTTTGTTATAAAGCAGAAACTAACACACCATTGTATAGCAATTATAGTCCAATAAAGATGTAAAAAAAAAAGAACCCAGCTCACAAATGGAAGAAATTAGTGTTTCTTGGGGCAGGTATGGGGTGTTAATGAAAACACATGATGCTATATGGAAGTGGAGCTGAATGAAGCAGGATTTTATGACGTTCCTCTGTGTGCTGCTATGGATAAAAATCATCCCACAACTGTTTCAAGTCACATAATCCAGGAAAGTTCTGGAGCAGGGAAATTACTGAATGTCAACTGTAGGGAAGTACTGAAGTATTTGGCCAAAATCTCTCAGCTATGGGCTCACTCTTTTAAAGGCCAAATGTCGACCTCAATATCACTTCTCCCATCCTGGAACACGTGCAGAATGGAATCTTGTCTGTTACCATCGTTTATAATCAGTCTCCAAATGTCAGAAAAAATGAACAAAGAATATCACCTGCATTTATTTTTAATAGCTAAACATTTATTTTCAAATATAGGTAAGCATTCTAGATGTCAGTTGGAGTGAAAAATCTCCCTATATGCTTTATATGTTGAAATCTCTCAGTCATTTGAAGTAGAAATGCATATTTATCATGGCAGGAGTAAAATGCTATGATACTTATTGATGATTATGAAAACTTTCAATTTTATGTACCAAAATAATTATTAGGAACTTACAGTTAAATAGGGAAATATATGAAGTCAACACAATTATTAAGAAAAATGAAGTGACCAAATAACTTTAAAAGCATCATCTTCTTTGAGCCAATAATTTTTTAATTAAGTATAAGACAAAAATAAAAATTAGATACCATATTCTAACCTTTGTAGAGTTGTCTTTTGTATTAGCATTCATAACAGTAAGCAAAATAGCCTTTAAGGACTATATTTGATTTTTAATTATTTAATTATAATGAATGTTTTAAGAAGAAGCCTTATTTGAAAATCCTTCATGGTGTATGAAGCTGTAATAAAAGCTAAATGTCAACTTTTCCATCTCAAAATTTTATAACGAAGAAAATTTTCAAAACCATGCACAACACCCATGATAAATCGTGTTCTATCCAAATGTAGTGATAAAGATTGTAGTGACTATAAAGAGAAGAAGGTATTAGAGACAAGTGAGATAGCCAAAGATTGGTTCTCACTAAGCTAACTTCAAAACAACAGACTTTACAGGTATGCTTTCAACTTCCTCATAATTTTAGGTCTATGGAGTTCAAAAATCTAAACAAAACTTGTTGAAATGATACTTATAGACTGCCAACGATTTTCAGTAGTTGAAATGGAAGGATTTTGAGATGTGCCCAAGCTATAAATCCCAGGTACAAAGTTTATGCTAGAAATTAAGTTACTGGAAAACGTTTTTTTCTGAATTATATTGTACTGTGCACAAAATGATTAGTGATACCATTAGATGTGCTATTTTTTAAGTTTTGTGCATCATACACTTGGACATGCAGAAACACCTAGAAAAAAATTTTTAATCAGACAGCACAATGGATTAATGCTTTTGTTTTACTTGCTTACAGAATCAGCTATTTCTATGTTAAAAGAAAAAAAAAACTACCCCAAAGCTTAGTGGCTTAATAATATAACAATCATTTATTTAGCTCACAATTTTTTGGGTTGGCAGTTCAGTCTGTACTCAGCTGGGCAGTTCTGGTCTCAGCTGAGCTTCTTCATGTGTCTATGGGCAGCTGTGGGTCAACTAGGTAAATCTACCTCTGGGGGTTGATTGGATATATACATGCAATGAATACTAAGATATAGGTGGAAATTCATAGATGATTTTAATACCTTGAGTCAATTACATCACTCCATTGTCACATTTCTAGATCCAAAAATTAAAGGGAAATTTTCTCAAATGATTTAAAAAAACAGCAAGGGCTGGTTTCCATTCCTGCTAAGATGTATACACTCTATTCTGTCTCTGTCACTGAATGCAGCTATAAAACCTGGACAGAATGCATGGAGCAGCTATTTAAGAACTCTGTACAGTAAGTGCTACCACACATCTTGGAAAATAAGAATTCAAAGTACCACAAAATTGGCACCCTTAAGCAATCCTGTGATGGCAGGGGAAACAGCACTGACAGTAGCAGTAGCAGGGACCCATGGAAGCCTAACACTCTCAGAGAGGGGAACCTTCCTCTTCAGGAAGATGTAGTACCAAAAGGGTGAGGCAAACTACCATTGCTTTTTTTCTCTTTACTCCAGATATGGACACGGTCACAAGAGGTACATGGCAGAACAGGGTAACGAAAGTCCCAGCTTTCTGGCCAGAGGACCAAATAGGGGAGCCCTAGGAACCAGAAAGGACCAGGGAGTTGGTGGAGAGGGAGGGACTCAGGAAAATGACACTAGAAAGTGGTTTATGGACTCCTTATAGAACTATACACCAAAAATAAAGTAATTTTACTGTATGTTAAATTGAGAAATAGAAGAAAACTAAGATAAACACTATTTAAAATAAAAATTAATCAAAAGATGTTGCTAAGACCAATGTCAAAGAATCTACTGCATATGTTTTCCTCTAGGAGTTTTATGTTTTCAGGTCTTATAATCAAGTCAATCCATTTTGAGTTGATTTTTGTGTATGATTTTTGTGAGATAGTGGTCTAGTTTCATTCTTTTGCATGTGGCTGTCCAGTTTTCCCAATACCATTTATTGAAGAGACTATCCTTTCTCTGTTGTATGTTCTTTGCTCCTCTGCCATAAATTAATTGTCCATATATATGCAGGTTTATTTCTGGGTTCTCAATTCTGTTTCTTTCATCTATGTGTCTATTTTTCTGCCAATACCATGCTGCAGCCACTATGGAAAACAGTATAAACAGATTCCTCAAAAAATTAAGTATAGAACTACCATATGATCCAGCTATTCCACTTCTGGGAGTTTACCCAAAGAGTACAAAAACACTAATTTGAAAAGATATATGCACCCCTATGTTCACTGCAGCATTACAGTAGCCAAGGTATGGAAACAAACTAAATGCCCATTGACAGATGAATGGATAAAGAAGATGTGGTTGGTATAGAAACATACACACACACACACACACACACACACAATGGAATACTATTCAGGCATTTAAAAAAGGTGAAATCTTGCCATTTGTAACAACATAGTTGGGCCTTTAGGTTACTATGCTAAGTGAACTAAGTCAGAGGGAGAAAGACAAATACTATACAATTTCACTCAGATGTGGAACAAAACCAAAACAAAGTAAGTCAACAAACCAAACCAAACACAAACAAACACATAGATACAGAGAACAGAGTAGTGATTACCAGAGCGGAAGGGGGTTGCAGGAGGGTGAAATGGGTAAAGGGGATAAACTGTGTGGTGATGCATGGAAACTAAACTCTTGGTGGTGAGCACACTGTAGGGTATACAGAAGTTGAAATGTAATATTATACACACGAAACATATAATGTTACAAACCAATAACAATAAATAAATAAAATTAATTAAAAGGAAAAAAACACCAAGGGCATACAAAATATCAGAAACAAAAACACAAATGAGGGCAGCAATCTTAAAATGGCATCTAAAAAATCTTAAGAAAGCAAAACTTCCAGTTTCCAGTCCAGCATGAAAGAAGCTTGTAAGTCTCCACTAGGAGGGAAAATAGTTCTTTTCCCATATTTGGTACTATACAATTGGGCAAAGAATTGGGGAGTTCATGAGGAGGCTATAAAACATCTGAAGATCTCGCTGAGGACATCTGTGAGTTGTTTTGCCAATACTCATTCTTTCATTCATTTATTCTCTCACTTAACAAGTATTAGCTGAGCACCTATTATGTGCCAGGCGTTATGTAAGTTGCTGAGTTTATGACAAAGTTCAAGACACAGTTTCTGCCCTAAAGGATCTCAGAGATTACTAACAATACAGGTCCAGTTTCCAGTCCAACATGTAAGGAACTCAGAAGTCACCTCTCCAACCTAACAACTAAAAGGCTGAACAAACTGAAAACTCAGCAACTCTTCTTAGGTCCGTGACCGAAATGATGTCACAGGGCAGACTGCTGCTCACCAAATGGGAGAGACTAACGGGTGAATGCAGGAGAATCACAACTTAACCTGAGCAGAAACTTCTGTGGGAACCAGTGCTGGGCAGGGAAACCTAAATTGTAATTGATGAATTGCTGGAAGCTCGGTGTGGCCAAGTCTGAGAGTTTAAAACTGCAGGGGGTTAGATTGTTTATTTCAGATTTTTCTTGTTTCTTGAGGTGACACTGAATTGCTATAAACTTCCCTGTTAGAACTGCTTCTGCTGCATCCCATAGGTTTTGGGTCACTGTGTTTTCATTGTCATTTGTTTCTATGTATTTTTTTATTTCCTCTTTGATTTCTTCAGTGATCTCTTGGTTATTTAGCAGTGTATTGTTTAACCTCCGTGTGTTTGTATTTTTTATAGATTTTTTCCTGTAATTGATACCTAGTCTGATAGTGTTGTGGTTAGAAAAGATACTTGATACAATTTCAATTTTCTTAAATTTACAACGGCTTGATTTGTGATCCAAGATATGATCTATCCTGGAGAATGTTCCATGAGCACTTGAGAAGAAAGTGTATTCTGTTGTTTTTGGATGGAATGTCCTATAAATATCAATAAAATCTATCTGGTCTATTGTGTCATTTAAGCTTGTGTTTCCCTATTTATTTTCTGTCTGGATGATCTGTCCACTGGTGAAAGTGGGGTGTTAAAGTCCCCCACTATTATTGTGTCACTGTCGATTTCCCTTTTTATGGCTGTTAGCATTTGCCTTACGTATTGTGGTGCTCCCATGTTGGGTGCATAGATATTTATAATTGTTATATCTTCTTCTTGGATTGATCGTTATGTAGTGTCCTTCCTTATCTCTTTTTTTTAACATCTTTATTGGAGTATAATTGCTTTACAATGGTGTGTTAGTTTCCGTTTTATAACAAAGTGAATCAGCTATAAATATACATATATCCCCATATCTCCTCCCTCTTGTGTCTCCCTCCCACCCTCCCTATCCCACCCCTCTAGGTGGTCACAAAGCACCAAGCTGAGCTGATCTCCCTGTGCTATGTGGCTGCTTCTCACTAGCTATCTATTTTACATTTGGTAGTGTATATATGTCCATGCCACTCTCTCACTTCATCCCAGCTTACCCTTCCCCCTCCCCATGTCCTCAAGTCCATTCTCTACGTCTGCGTCTTCCTTATCTCTTGTAACAGTCTTTATTTTAAAGTCTATTTTATCTGATATGAGTATTGCTACTCCAGCTTTCTTTTGATTTCTATTTGCATGGAATATCTTTTTCCATCCCCTTACTTTCAGTCTGTGTGTGTCCCTAGATCTGAAGTGGGTCTCTTAGATAGCATATATACAGGTCTTGTTTTTTTGTTTTTGTTTTGTTTTGTTTTGTGCGGTACACGGGCCTCTCACTGTTGTGGCCTCTCCTGTTGCGGAACACAGGCTCCGGACACGCAGGCTCAGCGGCCGTGGCTCACGGGCTCAGCTGCTCCGTGGCATGTGGGATCTTCCCGGACCAGGGCACAAACCCATGTCCCCTGCATCGGCAGCCGGACTCTCAACCACTGCGCCACCAGGGAAGCCCCAGGTCTTGTTTTTATATCCATTCAGCCAGTCTGTGTCTTTTGGTTGGAGCATTTAATCCATTTACATTCAAGGTAATTATCGATATGTATGTTCCTATTACCACTTTCTTAATGGTTTTGGGTTTGTTTTTGTGAGTCTTTTTCTTCTCTTGTGTTTCCCACCGAGAGAAGTTCCTTTAGCATTTGTTGTAAATCTGGTTTGGTGGTGCTGAATTCTCTTAGCTTTTGCTTGTCTGTAAAGCTTTTGATTTCACCTTTGACTCTGAATGAGTGCTGGGTAGAGTAATCTTGGTTGTAGGTTTTTCCCTTTCATCACTTTAAGCATATCCTGCCACTCCCTTCTGGCCTGCAGAGTTTCTGCTGAAAAATCAGCTGATAACCCTTGTGTGTTATTTGTTGGGGGATTCACTTGTATGTTATTTGTTGCTTTTCCCTTGCTGCTTTTAATATTTTTTCTTTGAATTTAATTTTTGTTAGTTTGATTAATATATGTCTTGGCGTGTTTCTCCTTGGATTTATCCTGTATGGGACTCTCTGTGCTTCCTGGACTTGATTAACTATTTCCTTTCCCATATTAGGGAAGTTTTCAACCATAATCTCTTCAAATATTTTCTCAGACCCTTTCTCTTTCTCTTCTTCTTCTGGGACCCCTATAATTCGAATGTTGGTGTGTTTAAAGTTGTCCCAGAGGTCTCTGAGACTGTCCTCAGTTCTTTTCATTCTTTTTTCTTTATTCTGCTCCTCAGCAGTTATTTCCACCATTTTATCTTGCAGCTCACTTATCCATTCTTCTGCCTCAGTTATTCTGCTATTGATTCCTTCTAGTGTATTTTTCATTTCAGTTCTTGTGTTGTTCTTCACTGTTTGTTCTTTAGTTCTTCTAGGTGTTAGTTAAACATTCCTTGTATTTTCTCGATCCATGCCTCCATTCTATTTCTGAGATTCTGGATCATCTTTACCATCACTACTCTAAATTCTTTTTCAGGTAGGTTGCCTATTTCCTCTTCATTTATTTGGTCTTGTAGGGTTTTACTTTGCTCCTTCATCTGTAACATATTTTTTGTCATCCTTAAAACTGCAGGAGGACCCAGCCATCAGGAGTCCCCCAGATTTTTGTGAGTTTTACCTCCTGGATCTCTACCAGGTTCTCATAGTGAATGTCAGAGAACAATCCCCTCCTGCTTCCAGCAAGGGGAGGGGAAAAGGAAATACGCTGGAGCATTCTTTTCTCCTTAACAAGCTCTGCCCTCAGGAGAAACTATTTAATAACTAAAGCCTAACTTGCTGGGGTTTTATCAGAGCCTAACTGACCTGGGGAAGGGAAATAAATACAGCCAACTCTAGCCTTCCACCTGGGAAAAGGGAAATACCCAACTCCAGTCCACTCAAGCCATCTTGTCCCACCTAGGGGGGAGAAAAAAAACCTGAGAAGCACATGTGAAGTTCACAGTCCAGAGGGACAGGTCTCCCTTAAAGTCTGAGATCTGTCAACCCCCCAAAAAATGTACAACCTAAAAGGTGAGAATTATGTTTTATTTGGAGGAATTTCTGAGGACTTAAACCCAGAAGACAGCCTCTTAGATAGCTCTGAGGGACTGCTCTGAAGAGGTAAGGGAGGAGCCAGGATATATAGGAGGTTTTGCAAAAAAAACCAGGTAGTTGGAACATCAAAAGATTGCTGTTAATTACAGAAAACCAGACATCTCAAGTTAATGAATTTAGCACTTTTCTAAGTATAGAAAAATGTAGGAGTCTGGGCTCATTGAAATCATTCCTTTGATACGCACCTTAAGGGCCAGTACCCTGCTTTTCTCTATCCTGAATCCCCTCAGGGGGCACAGTTGAGGGTGGTTGCAGTGGCTGAAGGCTTGATGGCATCTTTTGTTTACTGATATTGCAGGCAACATTCTTCCACAGATCTAATACAGGACTATAGAGTCCGTCCCCTTCCCCCACACCCTATCATCACACCACTAAAGGCCTATTTACAGCCGTTCCTTTTACACAGTACATCATACCTGCCTATCAAGAAAAAATTACAAGACACTAAAGGGCAAAAAAACAGTTTGAAAAGATAGCGCAAGAATCATAATCAAACTCAGACGTGGCAGGGATGTAGGAATGATCAGGCCAGGAATTTAAAACAATGATTAATGGATAAAGTAGACAGCATGCAAGAACATGCAAGAACAGCATGCAAGAACAGATGGACAATGTAAACAAAGAATCAAAAAGAAATGCTAGAGATCAAAAACACTAACAAAAATGAAGAATGCTTTTGATGGGTTTATTAGTAGACTAGAAATGGCTGAGAAAAGAATCTCTAAGCTTGAGGATATCTCAATAGAAACCTCCAAAACTGAAAAGCAAGCAGATAAAAGATTGAACCTATGGCTTCCCTGGTGGCGCAGTGGTTGAGAGTCCGCCTGCCAATGCAGGGGACACGGGTTCGTGCCCCAGTCCGGGAGGATCCCACATGCTGCCGAGTGGCTGGGCCCGTGAGCCATGGCTAATGAGCCTGCGCGTCCAGAGCCTATGCTCCGCAATGGGAGAGGCCACAACAGTGAGAGGCCCGCGTACCGCAAAAAAAAAAAAAAAAAAAGATTGAACCTACCCCCCAATATCCAAGAACTGTGGAATAACTACAAAGGATGTAATATTTGCATAATGGGCATACTGGAAGGAGAAGAAAGAGAGGAAGGAACAGAAGAAATATTTGAAACAATAATTACTGAGAATTTCCCCAAATTCGTATCAGACACCAAACCACAGACCCAGGAAGCTTAGAGAACATCAAACAGGATATATGCCGAAAAAACTACACCTAAGCATATTATTTTCAAGTTACAGAAAATTAAAGATAAAGAAAAAACTCCTGAAAGAAATCAAAGGGAAAAAAAACACCTTACCTATAAAGGAGCAAAGATAAGATTTATATCCAACTTCTCAGAAACCCTGCAAGCAAGAAGAGAGTGAGTATATATAAAGTGTTGAGTGAAAAAAAAAAACCCACCAATCTAGAATTCTGTACTCTGCAACAGAATCCTTCAAAAATGAAAGAGCAATAGAGACTTTCTCAAAAAAAAAAAATTGAGGGAATTTGTTCCCAGTACACTTGCCTTGCAAGAAATGTTAAAAGAATTTTTTTAAAGAAAAGGAAAATTATAGAGATCAGAAACACAGATCTATATAAAGAAAGGAAGAGCATCAGAGAAGGAATAATTGAAGGTAAAATTAAAACTTTAATTTTTATTATTCTTAATTGATCTAACATAAAATAGTTTGTCCAAAATAATAATAGCAACACTGTATTCAACTATTATGCCTGTGTGTGTGTGTGTGTGTGCGCGTGTACAGGCACACCTCGGACATATTGCAATTCAGTTCCAGACCACAGTAAAGCATATATTGCAATAAAACTACACACAAATAAAGCTACACACAAAGTCACACAAATTTTTATTTTCCCGGTGCATAAAAAGTTATGTTTACACTATAGTGCAGTCTATTAAGTGTGTAATAGCATTATGTCTAAAAAACAATGTATATACCTTAATTTAAAAATATTTCATTACTAAAAAATGCTAATCATCATCTGAGTCTTCAGCAACTCATTATAGTAACATCAAAGAGTGCTGATCACAGATCATCATAACAAATATAATAATAATGAAAAAACTTGAAATATTTCAAGAATTACCAAAATGTGACACAGAGACACAAAACAAACAAATGCTGTTGAGAAAATGGTGCCATAGACTTGCTCGATGAAGAGTTGCCACAAACCTTCAATTTGTAAAGTACATAATATCTATGAAGTGCAATGAAGTGAGGGGCAATAAAATGAGATATGTATACGCTTATGTATAAGTGAAATAAATGACAGCAATAATACAGAAGACAGGAGGGATGTATTAGGATTATCTTGTTATTATAAGGTACTTGTACTACCTGTGAAGCAGTATAGTCTTATTTTAAAGTGAACTTAGATTCGTCATAAATGTATATTGCAAACTCTAGGGCAACCACTAAAAAAAGTTTAAAAAAAAGTATAACTGATATGCTTAGAAAGGAGAGAAAATGGAATTATATAAAATGTTCAGTTAAAACCACAAAAGGCCAAAAAAGAGAAGAAGACAAAAATAGGAACAAAGAACAAGGATAACAAGTAAAAAACAGTAACAAATATGGTGGATATTAATCCAACTATATCAATAATCACTTTGAATATCAAGAGTCTAAATGCAACAATTAAAAGACAGAGATAGTGTGGATTGAAAAAACAAGACCCAACTATATGTTGTCTACAAGAAGCCCACTTTAAATATAAAGACACATATAAATTAAAAGTAAATGGATGGAGAAAGATATACCATGCTAACACTAATCAAAAGAAAGTAGGAGTAGTTATATTAATTTCAGACAGAGCAGACTTCAGACCAAGGAAGGTTATCAGCAATAAAGAAGGGCACTACATAATGATAAAGGGGTTGATTCTCCAAAAAGACATAACAGTCCTTAATGTGTATGTGTTCAAAATCAGAGCATCAAACCAGTGAGGCAAAAACAGATAGAACTGCACAGAGAAATAGATGAACCCATTATCATAGTTGGAGACATCAACACCCCTGTATCAGAAATAGATCCAGCAGGCAAAAATTCAGTAAGGCCAAAGTTGAACTCAACAACACCATCAACCAGCTAGATATAATGGACATCTATAGACTACTTCATCAAACAACAGCAGAATACACATTATTTTCAAGCTCACATGGAACATTCACCAAGATAGACCACATTCTGGGCCAAAAACCACACCTTAACAAATTTAAAAGAATAGAAATCATACAATGCATGCTTTCAGACTACAATGGAATTAAGCTAGAAATCAATAACAACAACAACAAAAGGTAGATGGAAAATTCCGAAATACAACCCATTTCCAAATAACACATGGGTCAAAGAAGAAATCTCAATAGAAATTTGAAAATATTTTGAACTAAATTAAAATGAAAACCTAACTTGTCAAAATTTGTAAAGTACAGTAAAAGCAGTGCTTAGAGGGAAAATTACAGCATTGAATGCATATATTAGAAAATAAAAAAGATGTAAAATCAATGATCTAAGCTTCCACTTTAGCATACTAGAAAAAGAAAAGCAAATTAAATCCAAAGTTAGCAGAAGGGAAAAAATAATAAGAATTAGAGCAGAGGGACTTCCCTGGTGGTGCAGTGGTTAAGAATCCACCTGCCAATGCAGGGGACACGGGTTCGAGCCCTGGTCTGGGAAGATCCCACGTGCCTTGAAGCAACTAAGCCCGTGTGCCACAACTACTGAGCCTGCTCTCTAGAGCCCATGAGCCACAACTACTGAGCTTGCGTGCCACAACTACTGAAGCTTGTGCGCCTAGAGCCTGTACTCCTCAAGAGAAGCCACCGCACACCGCAATGAAGAGTAGCCCCCACTCGCCACAACTAGAGAAAGCCCACATGCAGCAACGAAGACCCAACACAGCCAAAAATTAATTAATTAATTTCAAAAAATAATTAGAGCAGAAATCAATGAAAATGAAAACAGGAAATCAACAGAGAAAATCACTGAAACCAAAAGCTGGTTCCTTGAAAAGATCAATGAAAGTGATAAACCTTTAGCCAGGCTAATTAAAAAAAAAGAGAGAGGATGCAAATTACTAATATCTGGAATGAAAGAAAGAACTATAGATCTAATAGTCATTAAAAACGTAACACAGGAAGGCATACCACCACCAACTTTATGCCAACAAATGTGATAACCTAGATGAAGTGAACCAATTCCTTGAAAGATACAATCTACCAAAACTCATGTTAAGAAGAAATAGACAATCTGTGGTGGGAATGTAAATTGATACAGCCACTATGGAGAACAGTATGGAGGTTCCCTAAAAAAAGTAAAAATAGAACTACCATATGACCCAGCAATCCCACTACTGGTCATATACCCTGAGAAAACCATAATTCAAAAAGAGTCATGGGGCTTACCTGGTGGCACAGTGGTTGAGAATATGCCTGCTAATACAGGGGACACGGGTTCGAGCCCTGGTCTGGGAGGATCCCACATGCCGCGGAGCAACTGGGCCCGTGAGCCACAACTACTGAGCCTGCGCGTCTGGAGCCTGTGCTCCACAACAAGAGAGGCCGCGATAGTGAGAGGCCTGTGCACCGTGATGAAGAGTGGACCCTGCTTGCCACAACTAGAGAAAGCCCTCGCACAGAAACGAAGACCCAACACAGCAAAATAAATTAACTAATTAATAAACTCCTACCCCCAACATCTTCTTAAAAAAAAAAAAGAGTCATGTACCACAATGTTCATTGCAGCTCTATTTACAATAGCCAGGACATGGAAGCAACCTAAGTGTCCATCAACAGATGAATGGATAAAGAAGATGTGGCACATATATACAATGGAATATTACTCAGCCATAAAAATAAACAAAACTGAGTTATTTGTAGTGAGGTGCATGGACCTCATACAGAGTGAAGTAAGTCAGAAAGAGAAAAACAAATACCATGTGCTAACACATATATATGGAATCTAAAAAAAAAAAAAAGAAAGGTTCTGAAGAAACTAGGGATAGGACAGGAATAAATATGCAGACATAGAGCAAGCAAGAATTACAATCCTGCAAACTCTGGAACAAAAACCACATTCACAGAAAGACAGACAAGACGAAAAGGCAGAGGGCTATGTACCAGATGAAGGAACAAGATAAAACCCCAGAAAAACAACTAAATGAAGTGGAGATAGGCAACCTTCCAGAAAAAGAATTCAGAATAATGATAGTGAAGATGATCCAGGACCTCGGAAAAAGAATGGAGGCAAAGATCGAGAAGATGCAAGAAATGTTTAACAAAGACCTAGAAGAATAAAAGAACAAACAAACAGAGATGAACAATTCAATAACTGAAATGAAAAATACACTAGAAGGAATCAATAGCAGAATAACTGAGGCAGAAGAATGGATTACTGATGTCAAGGTCTGGTTTTACCACTGTGAAACAGAATTCTATATGATCCTAATTGTTGAGACAATATGGAAAGAGGCCAACATCACTACCTTTCCCTACTCTTTCCTCAATTACCCCACTCTCTACTGATCCTAATACCCCCAAATTATCTTTTGTTTTCCTACTAATTCACATCTCAAACCACTATTCCAAATCTCATCACCCTCTCAGAATTTCAATTACTAGTATTAATTTCCTTACAACTAACCATTTACTACTAACAATCCATTCCTCAACTGATTTTTGTTTCTATCCTTATTAAGTCCCATTCTTCACTAACCTTTCACATTATCCATTGGTGTCTTTAAATCTCCACAGCCCCTTTTCTTAATGATTCACAGCCAGTAAAAAGAATAATGTAGATCTCTATTTACTGACTTGGAAAGAGATTCACAATAAATAGGATAATACAGTCCTATATAATGAGTATGTGTGTGTTTGTGTGTGCATAGAGAAAAGTCTATAACAGCACTATTCAGAAGAGATAGGGACTTCCCTGGTGGGGCAGTGGTTAAGAATCTGCCTGCCAATGGAAGGGACTTGGGTTCGATCCCTGGTCCAGGAAGATCCCACATGCTGCAGAGCAACTAAGCCTGTGTATCACAACTACTGAGCCTGCGCTCTACAGCCTGTGAGCCACAACTACTGAGGCTCGCACGCCTAGAGCCCGTGCTCCGCAACAAGAGAAGCCACCACAATGAGAAGCCCATGCGCCGCAACAAGCCACCACAATGAGAAGCCCATGCGCCGCAACGAAGAGTAGCCCCCGCTCGTCGCAACGAGAGAAAGCCCGTGCACAGCAACGAAGACCCAACTCAGCCAAAAATAAATTAAAAAAACAAAACAAAACAAAAAAACCCCAATGCCTTCTTTAAAAAGAAAACAAATCCCATTTAACTCAATATATGCAAACTTTTGTTATTTCAACATGTAATCAATACTTAAAAAGTTGAGATATTTTACATTTTTTCCCTACTAAATTCAGTGTATATGCTCACAGCACATCTCAGTTTGGACTAGCTACTTTCAAGTGCCCAACAGCCACCTATGGCTACTGGCTGTCATAACGGACAGCACAGATCTGGAAGGATACACACTGAATTGTCCACAGTGTTTTTCTTCAGAAGGAGGGACTGGCCGGGGAGAGCAGAGGTAAGAAATGAGGGATTTTTTACTTTTACCTTTTATTACATTCACAATGAACATTTCTATTTTATAATAAAAAATAATAAAAACTGATGTCAATTGACAGACCCCCCTCTACCATTACTCTAGATGCCCACTAAGAGAACTAACCTTTCCTCTGATAGCAAATCTAATTCCTCTGACTCAATGCATCTGCTATTCCTCAAACCCGCCCCCTTCTTCGTGACCCCAATCCCTAAACAATAATCTCTTCACTCTTCACATTTCTATAGCTTCTCACCACGTTTAGTCTCTTCTCACCACCACTATTCAAAGGCTAAGGAAGACTTAACCACTCACTCATGTTTCATGATGTTCAGCTGTGGGAGGGTCTGATTTGGGACCACAAAACTCATTCGTGCGCAGATGTCCTTATAATCCTGATTCCTTCTCTCAAAGTCCTCCACGTGGGCAGCCAAGTGGGAATTGACAACGCAAAAGGTAGTGTTGTGAAATACAAATCTCACAGCTACCCCACCTTTGTTTCCCTGTTAGCAAGAGTAATGATCCACAGTTAGTACAAAGATGCAACTAGCACCTGAACTTCACATGGACATAAATCATAATTGAGCTCATTTCCGAAGTAACTCACCATCTTCCCCATGATTCCAGTCCCAACTGTTTCTGTAGCAACATCACGGATATATCGCCACTGATCCTTTCTGGCAAATATCAGGAGCATCATCCCAATGAGGCGGACCAGTTGAACCTATGAGTCGCAGGGAATTAGAAGAGGTTCATGTTAATACCACTCTTTGCCACATATCGAATTCCCACAACTAATTTTCCACCAAGAAGATATAACCATGCCCTAATCTGAATCCAAATCCTCTAATTTCCCAGTGGGCCTCATAAAGAGAAAACAAAACTTCTCTGGGAAAGCTTTAATCTGGCTCTGACCAGTAGGAGTTAAAAGTCTTTGGAGACAACGAGTACACTCAGCTCTAGATTCATTATTTTAATCACTTTTTAGCCTACCGTGAGTAGGCAGCATTAAAAATTCGAATAATAATGACAAAGCCTCTATCCCAGCTTGTTCCTTTTGCCTCTTCTTCCTAGTTTCTGATTTACAATTTCCTAAGAAATTAAAATGTATAAAATAACACTCCTTTTTACTTTTAAGTCTGTGAACTAGAAATATGTCTGAAATGTGTATTAGTCTATACGAGAGGAATAACATCTTCAGGAGTCTTATCACCTATATCAGCTGCTAGAAGATGCAGATGAAAATTACTTAGACAAATGACTCCTTTTAAAGGGCTTGGTATGGTAGCCTCATAATTAAAATAACTCTTCTGGTAGCCTCTACCACGTGCCTTCTAGAGACCAACAAATTGGGCCACCTTGCTAAAGTCAACTCTATTCTTGACTTACAACCAAGTTTCGAGCTCACTGAAATTCCACAACACTCCTGTTCTTGCTCCAATTCCAAAGCTTGCCCTATGCACCCACATGCTTCAAACTGCTTTTCTGTAAAGCATCCAGTTCTGACCATGTCAGCAAACAATTTCAATCTTAAACTCTCATTGCAAAAATCACTTACCTTATGTGTCATCATTTGAATTAATTACTGCTATGAGGACAATAAAATTCTTCTTTTCTCCTAAAAACTACCTAAGCAATGAAACTATAAGATCGGGAAACTTAGGGAATTCTTTTTCTAGGAAATAGGAATAAAAAGGATTAGTCTGCCCTATTCCAGTATTACACATGGGGAAGAATTCAATTAAACCACTCTTTTGGAACAAGCTATAGATAACAGAGTAACTTCTAGTGAGTTCTACTTAGTTGTATACTAAAAAAGATAATTCAGTGCGGCTTACTTTCTTATACTTGGCTTTGGAATGCAAACCCCTCTCCACAGCCAAGGACCACTCTTGTTCCTTCACAGATTCAAAGTAGAAAAAGGCTTCTGTGCTCAAGTCCAGCTCTTGGAATCTGAGAAAACAAGAGGATGTCGGATCTACACACATCCCATAATTATCTCTGACTACCTCCTGTCCCATTTTCTGAGACATTAGATGAAACAATGCGGAAAAGATAAATTTTAGAGAACTGCTCTATTGACTCAGGTGATCAGTAAGGACAAGTAGTTTTCTTTTCAAAAGACTCCGCGCCACAGGTATATGCACAGGCTATGCAAAACACAAACAAAAAAACCTCCATAAGGGATAACTGTAGAGCTTTGTTTATATATCCTAGAAATAGTCACTGTTAGAATTAACCTCAAATCTCAGTTTCTATGAAGTATATAGTTTTCTATGGGTTTTGAGAGGATTAGATGCTTCCTTACACCAATTCAGGTATCTGTTCCTTTATGATCTCACAAATTTGACCCACAAGTTAACTCTCACATATAGTCTACAGTAGGTTTTTACAAATGGTGGGGAAAAAAGCGCAAAATGTCACGTAAACTAACACCAAACATACAGCCAAAATGAACTTCCAGACGCCATTTTACCCAATGCAGTAGATATCAGGAGGATTCGGATCACAGTTCAGCCAAGGTTCTAGCCCACTGTCTGGAGACTGGCCATTCACGTTCCATGTTCCAACAAAGAACCTAATACATGATTCCAAAACATAATTTAAAAACAAAGGTCAAGTGTGGATGGTCACAATAAGCAACATAATTTCTCAAACTGTTTTGCCACACACACACACAAAACCCTCTTGCCTGTAGAAGACAAAGGCAGTGGGCTTATTCTCTCCAAAGTTTACATCAGGTAAACCTACAGAAAGGAACCAAGTCTCTATTTAAAAAACACAAGTTTAATTGCTCTACCACATTTCCTTCCTATTACATTCCATCCAAACTCATATCTGAAGGGAGAGCTTGTGGATGGGAAAGAGGTATCTTCATGCTATAAGGATGTCTAACATGGATAACTATTCCATAAGGAGTTGTAGTTAAATCCAAAAACTCACTTCCCGAAGGATTACAAGGACATCTGTGTAGGAAATTCTGTTGAGACAGATATAGTATTAAGGGGGAAAGCAGAAGGGAAAACTCATGACTGTCTTAACTGTTTACATACAAATATAAGCATCACGGGAAATCTGAAGATCGGGAGGTTTCAGCATAGGGATATAGTCATGACTGAATTAGAATAAATGAGGCATAATGGGATAGCAGATGGGACTGGAATCTTGGACTAAAAGGGTACATGCTGTTCGAAAATAACAAAGGAAAGCGTTGCTGCTTTGAACATCGGGATACACGACACACACCACACGTAGTGAGTCCAGAAAAGAAGATATCACCAAGATGAAATGAAAAATATAATAGAGGAAAGAATCGAAGATAGACCTCCCAATCAAGATGCTTGGGTGAAACTTCCTTCAGTTAACTTCCCAAAGTAGGTAAATTAAAGTCTAGTGGTAATGGCGGACTTAATTTTCCAATATTGGCAAGAAGAAATTCAGCAGGTCAGATAGATAAACACACTTGCTTATGGAATGTACTAGGAGACAATTCTCTAGTACTTGTGAGCTTGACTTGGTTCTCTAAGAGTGGATAGAAAGGTTAGTAGAGGTGGTATCATTAGTAATTAGAAAATCCAAGGGAAATTGTAGCACTGGCATTATTTTGGATATGTATGTTATTGACCAGCATAAAGACAGGGGCTTGAATCAGCTCACCATTCTCTTCTTTATGCTTTTATTCTGAATTAAGCTAATTAAACTAATACCTTAAATACCCAAAGACCATTTTTTCCTATATGTACTAACGTTTAGCCTCAGTAAGTAGAAGAGAGACTAACCTGAAAGTCTGAATGTTGACATATTCTTTCTCTCGCTTTGCCAGGATGTGTTTGATGAGACCCTCCCGCTGCCCAGACTGGGTGTTTGGTACAAAGAGCTTCCGCATGGTATTGGTCACTTTGGGCTGTTCCTTGTTAGAAGCTTCCTTTTCACGTGGAAGCCTAGCAAATAAATGAGGAATTCAAAAGTGAAATTGCCTTAAACAATTCCCATGTGTGTCTCACACGTGGGAAATCTGTTTCAACATAGGACTTACATTCTATTCACTGAAGATGGTGGGGGTGGCGGTTCCCGATGAACCCCTGTAGGCTGATTCTGCAAATTTATTTTCTTGTCCAAATTCAAAGATGAAAAATTATCCTCAAATCCAAGAAGCCCTGAAGGACACAGAACCCAGAGTGGAAGGGGGGAAAAGATAACATCCAACTTATCCAGGATTGATAGGACTTTGTGCTCAGTGGCGTTACCAAACAGAAAGGTATAAGAGTAGTGATAACGTAGATTGGGGGAAGAAGCACATCTGTCCCTGAAGCACTGACATATTAACTAGAATGACAGTAAGTTACGTTAACTTGGAACGTGAATAATAAGAGCTAGTCTTTATAGAAGACTTTTAGCACAATGCCTGGTTGATAGTAAGGAGCTATATCATTATCTCACTTAATTGTCACAAAGACCTCATGAGGTAGGTGCTATTAAAAATCTTCCTATGTTACAGAAAAAGAAACAGAAGCTCAGAGTTGTCAAAGTAATTGGACCAAGGTCATATAACTAGTAAGTCAGAGAACGGGGATTCAAACCCAGGTAGTCTGGCTCCAGAGCCTGCACTTTTTACCCCTCTGCTAAGCTGGCACTGAAAGAGCTAATGTGCCACAGAAAGGATCAGGAGTGAACGTGAGTCAGTGGGTACGGACTTGATAAAACCACTCCATAGGAGAAGGTATCTGACACTGACATTAATCCACATTATCTTATCTGCCCAGATAAAATCTATTGACTCTGCAATAATCATAGCAACCAGGGAAAAAAAGAATCTTTTCAGTACCTGAAAAAACAGAGTTGTCCTCAGTGTCTAATTTCTGGTACCAGCTGGATGAGTCCTTTTGCTCTGGAACAAGAAGTAGAGAATCCTAAAGATGCTACCAGAAAACTATTAGAGCTAATCAATGAATTTGGTAAAGTAGCAGGATACAAAATTACTGCACAGAAATCTCTGGCATTCCTATACACTAAGGATGAAAAATCTGAAAGTGAAATCAAGAAAACACTCCCATTTACCATTGCAACAAAAAGAATAAAATATCTAGGAATAAACCTACCTAAGGAAACAAAAGACCTGTATGTAGAAAATTATAAGACACTGATGAAAGAAATTAAAGATGATACAAATAGATGGAGAGATATACCATGTTCTTGGATTGGAAGAATCAACACTGTGAAAATGACTCTACTACCCAAAGCAATCTACAGATTCAATGCAATCCCTATCAAACTACCACTGGCATTTTTCACAGAACTAGAACAAAAAATTTCACAATTTATATGGAAACACAAAAGACCCCGAATAGCCAAAGCAATCTTGAGAACGAAAAACGGAGCTGGAGGAATCAGGCTTCCTGACTTCAGACTATACTACAAAGCTACAGTAATCAAGACAGTATGGTACTGGCACTAAAACAGAAAGATAGATCAATGGAACAGGATAGAAAGTCCAGAGATAAACCCACGCACATATGGTCACCTTATCTTTGACAAAGGAGGCAGGAATGTACAGTGGAGAAAGGACAGCCTCTTCAATAAGTGGTGCTGGGAAAACTGGACAGCTACATGTAAAAGTATGAGATTAGATCACTTCCTAACACCATACACAAAAATAAGCTCAAAATGGATTAAAGACCTAAATGTAAGGCCAGAAACTATCAAACTCTCAGAGGAAAACATAGGCAGGACACTCTATGACATAAATCACAGCAAGGTCCTTTTTGACCCACCTCCTAGGGAAATGGAAATAAAAACAAAAATAAACAAATGGGACCTCATGAAACTTCAAAGCTTTTGCACAGCAAAGGAAACCATAAAGAAGACCAAAAGACAACCCTCAGAATGGGAGAAAATATTTGCAAATGAAGCAACTGACAAAGGATTAATCTCCAAAATTTATAAGCAGCTCATGCAGCTTAATAACAAAAAAACAAACAACCCAATCCAAAAATGGGCAAAAGACCTAAATAGACATTTCTCCAAAGAAGATATACAGAGTGCCAACAAACACATGAAAGAATGCTCAACATCACTAATCATTAGAGAAATGTAAATCAAAACTACAATGAGATATCATCTCACACCAGTCAGAATGGCCATCATCAAAAAATCTAGAAACAATAAATGCTGGAGAGGGTGTGGAGAAAAGGGAACCCTCTTACACTGTTGGTGGGAATGTAAATTGATACAGCCACTGTGGAGAACAGTATGGAGGTTCCTTAAAAAACTACAAATAGAACTACCATATGACCCAGCAATCCCACTACTGGGCATATACCCTGAGAAAACCATAATTCAAAAAGAGTCATGTACCAAAATGTTCATTGCAGCTCTATTTACAATAGCCCAGAGATGGAAACAACCTAAGTGTCCATCATCGGATGAATGGATAAAGAAGATGTGGCACATATATACAATGGAATATTACTCAGCCATAAAAAGAAACGAAATTGAGCTATTTGTAATGAGGTGGATAGACCTAGAGTCTGTCATACAGAGTGAAGTAAGTCAGAAAGAGAGAGACAAATACCGTATGCTAACACATATATATGGAATTTAAGAAAAAAATGTCATGAAAAACCTAGGGGTGAAACAGGAATAAAGACACAGACTTACTACTAGAGAATGGACTTGAGGCTATGGGGAGGGGGAAGGGTAAACGGTGACAAAGCGAGAGAGAGGCATGGACATATATACACTACCAAACGTAAGGTAGATAGCTAGTGGGAAGCAGCCGCAGAGCACAGGGAGATCAGCTCGGTGCTTTGTGACCGCCTGGAGGGGTGGGATAGGGATGGTGGGAGGGAGGGAGACGCAAGCGGGAAGAGATATGGGAACATATGTATATATATAACTGATTCATTTTGTTGTGAAGCTGAAACTAACATACCATTGTAAAGTAATTATACTCCAATAAAGATGTTAAAATGAAAAAAAAAAAAAAAGAAGTTGTGACTGCGCTGGAGAGATAAGGGTTATAGTCAGAATGGAATGACTATTCCATTGAATGGAATATACCATAACCAAAGGCCATTCACTCAGCACTCAAGTGCAGGGGCCAGCGCCATTTTTGAATACAAAGGAAGAGACTAAGAAAATGAGGGCAGCTCTGGGATCATCTGAGACCAGAGGAGGATTACAGTCTGCAGTAAGCTGTCCAAGGAATGAAACTGAAGATTCTGGAAATTGACTCAGTGTCCTTAAAGCTGAATAGACTTATTCCCTAACCTATCCCTGGGGCCATTCCTGAAGAAAAAAAAAAATCGCCTATCAAGGCTCTAGGGGTGAGGTACTTTGCTAATGGCCACTTGCCTCTGTACAGCATGTCCCATGCAAGTAGTAGAAAGAAAACTGCTGAGGCTTGAGTTACCTTCCTGAGCAGCAAGGACCTCTGAGAGGAACTTCAGACAGCGTTCCTCATCAGGGATTTCAAAGCGGCGCTCTCTGGTCCAGTCCCCCTGAATCCGAATTTTGCAGCCACCTAAAAAGAATGGAAATCCATGTACATATAGCTACGGAAAATAATGTTTTCTTGGGATATTTTCAACTTACCAATTTAATAGGAGAAGGTCCAGATTGCAAATATTCCAGACCTCTAACGTGTGAAGCATGCCTATAAGATCAAGGGACTGGGTGTGGTGGTGGTGCTGGGGGTGATGCACAGAGGAAAATCTAGTGAAGGCTGATAAACTGTGTAAATGAGCAGCCCGATAGAGTGATATGGTATGTACTGAAATCACAGTTTCCTACTTTCTGATATATTGCTCAAATGTCACCTCCAAAATCTAGCAGAAGATCAATTCCTCAACCATCCTCCTCCCATCTCCTAGCTGGAAATTCCTACCACTTCAAATCCAAATCATATAGTAAGAGTCTCTGAAGTGTGAAGGGAAAAAAGGAAATATGATGTTTTGTTCCTAGGTACAGACTGTACCCAGGCAATTGAATTTATAAGCTAATTAAAAAGAAAAGCATAATGGGATTGGTTTGAATTATTCTGAAAAGAAGCATGTATACCTCATTTACGTCAAGTGAAAAATGTATGTCTTGAATAAACTCACAAAAACAATATAATGACCCATGTCCAGGAGTGGTCTGGTTCAAGTACAGTCAGTTGGAAAACAGTATAATTAGAAGCAAAGTTATCTGGGACTTTAGTTTCTTATGTATATAACATACTGTCTCCCCTTTTCTAATGCCCTCTATTTACCATCAACTGTCTGGATATGGTGACCCAGGAAACCCATGTCCTTGTTTACATTCTTATTTTAACTGATTTATTACATTTATTGCTTTCTCATGGCCCTGGAAACGATAAGCTCCTTAAGGGCAAGAGGCAGGCTGCACATACCGGTTATCCAACACAACACTCTCAATGGTCTCCCAGGGTTGTTTGGGACAGAGGGGCTTCTCAGGACTCAAGACTTCCAAAGCTAAGACCGGGAAAGTCCCAGGCAAACCGGGTCGTCGGTCACTTTATTGATAACAATGACATCAGACTTCACAGACAGAAGGCATTTAATGACTCCCAAACTGGACTCTTTCACACTTGTAAATAACAAAGAGGTGAGAAAATAAAATGAAAATCCTAGTTTCTTATGGTAGAAATCCACTTCTGAACCTTTGACTCTCTCTTTCTTTGCATTTCTTTAAGTTTCTGTATTCACAGATATTTAGTGATCAGAATAAAAGAGATAAACATAGAGGAAAAAATGAAAAAGAAGGCACCCAAGAGGACCAGCAGTAAGAAAATTAACGGGGGTGCCTCTGTAAGGTGGAGAAAAAAAGAGGGGGCATGAATAAGGACTGTCAATTAGAGCAGCCTTGAAGATACGATGGGAAAACCTCCTTCAGGGCACAAGTAGTCCTCTCTTTCTCAGATAATTTATATTAAAAGTAGAAAAAAATTTAAAAAGAGCAGTTCCTACCTGATACAGACTTAGAACAAGAACACATATTCTCTCTGTCCCACAATCCTTGAAAGATATATTTTAGCAAATATAAAAAATAAACTGACCCACTTAACGGACAAAAGATTCCAGAAATTGCTTACAAAGTAACACTAGATGCTCTCTCACCACGTTGCATGGGAAAGAGGACAAATTACCCCCACCACGCAACCTTCTACTCTCCTCCCTTCCAGCCCCTCTGGCCTCTTTGTGATCAGCAAACACTCCTCTATCTTCAATTTCTCCTCTGAATACTCCCTGCATCTCTCAGTAGTTCTCAACTAAGCGTGCATTAGAATTACCAGAGACGCTTTTAGGAAATACTGCCACTTGGGGCCCCATCCCAGGCCAAGAAAACAGAATCTCTGGGGGTGAAGCCCAGGCACCGGGAGTTTCTAAAACACTCCTCCAGGTGGTCTAGTGCATCCAGACTGAAAATCAGAGTCACCTGCAAACTGGCTGGGCCCTGAGACTAGCTCCCGCTGCGGCCCTCTGAACTAGAGGCTATTTATAGCCTTTCACACCCTATGTAATTTAAGACTGATGTCCTTATTTGTCCTAATGCCATCTCCAGACCATTCCCTCTCCTCCTCCCTCATGAAAAATCCCTTCTCCTTTGAGGCTCACCCACTGGGCTATGCCAGCTTCTTCCCTTCCCTCCTCTATGGAATCATGTACCAACTTCCCAGAAACTTCCAAATCCAGGCCTGATTAAGACTTCCTCTCCACTCACAGCCCTGCTTTAACTTTGCGTCCCTGAAAAATTAGCACAGAAAGCTCAGTCAACACCTTCAATTTCCTCATCCAACGACCCTGCCCCTCCACCTCAGCCACCTACTCCCTCAGTCCCTACTGGGGCTGCCTCAGTTCTACCCTGGACCTTTCATCACAGAAACACCATCACCTCATAAATCTCTAATTCAAATATCCCACTCTGAACTGTTACTCCTTCCAGCTTACCTGCTCTTATGGGAACCTCCAGCGCACTGATCCCTCCACTTTCTCAGTATCCATTCACTTCCTCCTGCTTTCACTTCCCTTTTTATCAAACAGATGCCATCGTTTCACTCTGTTGCAAAAACCCAGAACTGCCTTACCACTCTCACTCTGCTTTGGCTAACACCTATCTGGCTAACTCCTAACCCTCAGAAATCAAAATAACTGCCTTCTCTGTACTTACGTCTGAGGGAGTAAAACCACACACACACGCACGCACGCACGCACACACACGCGCACACACATACATACACACACGCACACGCACGCACACGCACGTGTGCACACACGCACACACATACATACAACACACACGCACGCACACGCGCACACACACGCGCGCGCACACACAGACACACATACATACGCACGCACACGCACACATACACACACGCACACACATACATACACGCGCATACACATACATACGCGCGCACACGCACGCGCACACATACATACACACGCACACATACATACAACACGCACACACATACATACACACACATACATACACGCACACACGCACACACACACACCATTATAAATTGACTGCTAACCTCAACGGGGCCCTATATGATAGGAAGCAATCTAAGTTTCCATAGGCCACTTGTCTCCCACTACTATTTGGAACCACTATTCACACCTTCTCATTTATCCTCAATCTTTGGATCCCCCTCTTCTCAAGCTCTCTTCTTCATACTTTATGAGCTTTACCTCATACCTCAGAGGAAACGGAAGCCATCACATGGAAACCTACCTGTATCTGTACTCATCTTCTCCTTTCTCTTCTGATGCACGAAGGAGGAGTCCTCCTATCAAAGGCCATCTTCTTTTTGAATTGCAACCCCTCAGGTTCTCTCAGGAATCTCACAGTCATTCTCTAGACACCTCCCCCAAGTAGCTTTAACCTCTTCCTCACACAGGCTCCTTCTCATCAGCATTAAAATAAATCATGTTCTAAATCCTCCTCATTTAAAAAACAAAAAACCTTCCTGGACCCCATATCTTCCTCCAACTCCGGTCCACCTCTACATTCCCCCTTTGCAGTCAAGCTTTAAAAGACACACAGTTGCTACCTGCTCACCTGCCATTTCTCTCTTTAATCCACTCCAATATGACTTTGGCTCCTACCACCCCTCTGAAATTGCTTTGTTAAGGTCACCAATAATCTCCATAGTGCTAAATCCAACGGATACTCTTCAGTCATCTTATCAGACCTAGCAGCAGAAATCAACACTTGACCCCTCCTTGAAACAGTCTCTTCCAAAGGCTTCTATGACACCATGCTCATCTAGTTTATCTCTCTCTTTGGTCACTAATTTTAAGTGCCCTTTGAAGCATCTCCTCCTCTATCTGAACTTTAAAAAGTAGAGTGAGTTCAATCTTAAACCTTTTTCTCACTGTGTATCAGCACTGTCCAATAGGACTTTCTGTGATGATGGACATGTTCTTTAACTGCACTGTCCAATATGGTAACCAATGACCCCATGTGGCTAAGGAGTACTTGAGGAGTGCTGAGGAACTGAGAAACTGATTTTCTAATTTCGTTCTAACTAATTTAAATAGGCACATACGACTAGTGGCTATGGTATCTGAGAGCACAGCTCTATATACAGTCACATCATCTCTCATGGTTTCAAATACCCTCTATGTGCTAGAGACCCAGACTTTACTTCTGAGCTTCAGATGCATACATTCAACTGCCAATTTATCACCTACACTCAGATGTCTCAAAGAAATCTCAAAGTAAACATAGCTAAAACTGAATTCGTGACCCCTACCCCAGGAAAACTCATTCCTCCTTCAACGTTCTTATTTCTGCAAATGGTACCACCATCCACATTCATGCCAGAAATCTCGGATTCATCCTTGACACTTCAGCTCACCCCCTGCACCCACACCAACCTCTGTTGATTTAACCTCCAAAAACATTTATCAGATCTGTCCACTTCTCTCCATTCTTACTCTCTAGCTTAAACTACTGAAGGAGGCTCCTAACTGGCACCCAAACATAGGCATAAAATCCTTCATATTCTTTCAATTTTTAAAAATCTGTAAATCCAGATTCCTTCTCATGGCTTACAAGACCCTACTGGATCTGGTCCTAGCCTGTCCTACCTTAGTGCCTGAGCCTTATTTCAGGCATCCTGGCCTTCTTTCATTTCAAAGTGTCAAGCTACTTCCCAAATTGGGGCCTTTTCACATGCAGTTCCTTTTACCTGGAATACTCTTCCCCATTTTCACCTGTCTCTTACTTATCCCCTCTGGTCTCAATTTAAATGTCACTTCTTCAAAGAGGCCTTCCCTGAGTACCCTGCCTAATTTAGTTAGCACTCTTATAAACTCTCTGTATTTCTCCTTGATAGCATTTATCAAAACTGCAATTACAGGGAATTCCCTGGCAGTCCAGTGATTAGGATCCTGGGCTTCCACTGCAGAGGGCCTGGGTTTGATCCCTGGTCAGGAAACTGAAATCCCACAAACCACGCGGTGTGGCCAAAATAACCCCCACCAAAACAAACCAAAAAACCCCCCTGCAATGATACGACTATACCTTATCAGTTTAAATTCTGTTTCCTTCACTAAGTTTCATGAAGTACCATGACTACATTGCTTTCTGCTATATCCCCAGAACACAGCGCCTGGCACATGAAAGGTATTCACATGTTTATGGAATGCATTAATGGGTTATAGGCATCTACGTGACACTAGCATCAAACAGCACAGAAGCAAGAACCAAGGCTGGAGGAGCAACCTTACCTATGCTGTTCTCTACTGATTGTGCAGCACTTAGAATAGTGCCTGGCAAATAGAAGGCACTCGACAAATATTTGTTGAATAATGAATAAAAGAGGGTTTAATATTAGGGAATTAGTGTAATACAGTCCATCAATAGGTCAAATAAGGAAGAACAATATAACCATCTCTATAAATACAAAAGACGTTTGATAAAATTCAATATACATTCACCATTTTAAAAACCACACAAACTTGAAATAAATGCAGTTTCTTAACATGGTTTTAAAAAACCCTATCAAATCAACAGGCAACAACATCCTCAACAGTGAAGCACCACTTGAGGCATTCTCACTGAAACCAGGACCTAAACATAAATCATCATCATTATTTCACGTTGATTTCCAAATTCTTGTTGGTGTAATGAGACATGAAGCAAAACTAATAGTTATAGCTACTAGAAAGAGACAAAACTATTGTTTGCAGATGACTAGGGCTGTCTATCAAAACCAAAAAAGAAAATAAACAGCCCCCCAAAAATAAAAATAAATTTCTGTAAAGTGGCTGGATAAAAGGTAAATATCTACTGATTCACTTTGTTATACAGAAGAAACTAACACACCATTGTAAAGCAATTATACTCCAATAAAGATGTTAAAAAAAAAGGTAAATATCTAAAATTCAACAGCTGCTCTGTATACTAGTAATAAGCAATTAGAAGATAAGAGAAAAAAGTTTCCACTGACAATAGCAGCAAACAAATAAAATCCATCAAAAAATAGTTAACCTACAAATGTATCATAGCTATGAAGAAACCACAAAATGTTACTGAGAGATATAAAGAGAAACTGAGTAAGTAGAGATAGATATACCATGTTCCTTGACAGTGACTTAATTTTATAAAGGAGTTAATTTAATAAAATTTGGTGCATATCTATGGCGAAATATTAGCCATTAAAAATCATGGTTTTGGAGGAAACAAGATGGCGGAGTAGAAGGACGAGCTCTCACTCCCCTTGCGAGAACACCAGAATGACATCTAGCTGCCGGACAATCATCGACAGGAAGACACTGGAACTCACCAAAAAAGATACCCCACATCCAAAGACAAAGGAGAAGCCACAATGAGATGGTAGGAGGGGCGCAATCACAGTAAAATCAAATCCCGTAACTGGTGGTTGGGTGACTCACAGACTGGCGAACACTTATACCACAGAAGTCCACCCACCAGAGTGAAGGTTCTGAGCCCCACGTCAGGCTTCCCAACCTGGGGGTCCGGCAACAGGAGGAGGAATTCCTAGAGAATCAGACTTTGAAGGCTAGTGGGAACTGACTGCAGGACTTCGACAGGACTGGGGGAAACAGAGACTCCACTCTTGGAGGGCACACACAAAGTAGTGTGCGCATCGGGACCCAGGGGAAGGAGCAGTGACCCCGGGGGAGACTGAACCAGACCTACCTGCTAGTGTTGGAGGGTCTCCTGCAGAGGCGGGGGGTGGCTCTGTTTCACTGTGGGGACAAGGACACTGGCAGCAGAAGTACTAGGAAGTACTCCTTGGCGTGAGCCCTCCCAGAGTCTGTCATTAGATCCACCAAAGAGCCCAGGTAGGCTCCAGTGTTGGGTTACCTCAGGCCAAACAACCAACAAGGAGGGAACCCAGCCCCACCCATCAACAGTCAAGTGGATTAAAGTTTTACTGAGCTCTGCCCACCAGAGCAACAGTCAGCTCTACCCACCACCAGTCCCTCCCATCAGGAAACTTGTACAAGCCTCTTAGATAGCCTCATCCACCAGAGGGCAGACAGCAGAAGCAAGAAGAACTACAATCCTGCAGCCTGTGGAACAAAAACCACATTCACAGGAAGACAGACAAGATGAAAAGGCAGAGGGCTATGTACCAGATGAAGGAACAAGATAAAACCCCAGAAAAACAACTAAATGAAGTGGAGATAGGCAACCTTCCAGAAAAAGAATTCAGAATAATGATAGTGAAGATGATCCAGGACCTCAGAAAAAGAATGGAGGCAAAGATCAAGAAGATGCAAGAAATGTTTAACAAAGACGTAGAAGAATTAAAGAACAAACAAACAGAGATGAACAATACAATAACTGAAATGAAAAATACACTAGAAGGAATCAATAGCAGAATAACTGAGGCAGAAGGGGTGGGGAGGAACAATATAGGGGACGGGGAGCAGGAGGTACAAAGTATTGTAAGATAGGCTCAATATGTATTATACAACACGGGGAATATAGGGAATATTTTGTAATAACTGTAAATGGAAAGTAACTTTAAAAATTGTAAAAAATAAAATAAACTTTTAATTTAAAAAAAGAAGAAATAGATGATCTGAATAGGCCTATATTTATTAATAAAATTGAACCAATAATTAATAAACTTTCAAAACAGAAAGCACTAGGCCCAGATGAATTCTACCAAGTATTTAATACCAATTCTTTACAATCTCTTTCAGAAGATAGAAGCAGAGGAAATACTTCGTAATTCATTGTGTGAGACCAGTGTTACCCTAATACCAAAACCAGACAAAGACATTAGAAGAAAAGTACAGACCAGCATCTCTCATGAGCATAGATGCAAAAATCCTCAACAAAATATTAGCAAATCAAATCCAACAGTGCATAAAATGAATTATACACCACAACCAAGTGGGATTTATCTCAGGTATGCAAAACTGGTTCAACTTTCAAAAATCAGTTATTTAACCCATCACATCAATAGGCTAAAGAGGAAAAATCACATGATCATATCAGTAGATGAAGAAAAAGCATTTGACAAAATCCAACACCCATTCATGATAAAAACTCTCAGTAAACTAAGAATAGAGGGGAAATTTCTTCAACTTTTGTAGAAAGAATATCTACAAAAATCTTATAGCTAACATCACACTTAATGGTGAGAAGCTTGGAGCTTTCCCACTAAGAACAGAAACAAGGCAAGACTTCCCCCTTACCACTGTTTTTTAACATCATAAACTCTAGCAAATGCAACAAGACAAGAAAAGGAAATAATAGGTATACAGATTGGGAAGGAAGAAATAAATTGTCTTTATTCCAGATGACATGATTGTCTATGTAGAAAATCTGAATGCATAGACCAAAAAAAAATAGAAATCCTGGAATTAATAAGCAATTATAGTAGCAAGGTTGCAGGATACAAGGTTAGTATACAAAGTAGTCCATTGTTTTCCTATATACCAGCAATGAATAAGTGGAATTTAAAATTTTAAATGCAATGTCATTTACATTACCACACCAAAAAATGTAAAATTTAGCTATAAATCTAACAAAATATATACAAGATCTATATAAGGAAAACTATAAAACTCTGATGAAAGAAATCAAAGAACTAAATAAATGGAATGATATTCCACGTTCACGTATAGTAAGACTCAATATTGTCAAGATGTTCAGTTCTTCCCAAATTGATCTGCAGATTCAATGTAATCCCAATTAAAACCCCAGTAAGTTATTTTGTGGGTATCAACAAATTGATTCTAAAGTTTACATGGAGAGGCAAAAGACCCAGAATAGTCAGCACAGTATTGAAGGAGAGAAACAAAGTTAGAGAACTGACAGTACCCAACTTCAAGACTTACTATAAAGTAGTCAAGACAGTGTGTTATTGGTTAAAGAACAGACAAGTAGATCAATGGAACAGAATAGAGAGCCCAGGAATAGATCCACATAAATATAGTCAGCTGATCTTTGACAAAGGAGCAAAAGGAATACAATGGAGCAAAAATAGTCTCTTCAACAAATAGTGCTGAAACAAGTGGACATCCACATGCAAAAAAGAAAAAAGAATCTAGACACAGACCTTCAAGAAACTAGCTCAAAATGGATCACAGATCTAAATGTAGAATATAAAACTCCTAGAATATAACACAGGAGAAAATCTAGATGATCTTGGATTTGATGGTGACTTTTTAGATACAACACCAAAGGCACAGTTCATAAAAGGAAGGATTAATAAGCCAGACTGCATTAAAATTAATACTTTCTGTGCTCTGCAAAAGACACTATCAAGAGAATGAAAAGTTGATTCACAGACTGGGAGAAAATATTTGCAAAAGACATATCTGATAAAGGATTGTTATCCAAAATACACAAAGAAGTCTTAAAACTAAATAAGAAAACAAAAAACCTGATTTTAAAAAATGGGCCAAAGACCTTAATAACCATCTCACCAAAGCAGCTATACAGATGGCAAATAAGCATATGAAAAGATGCTAGGGGCTTCCCTGGTGGCGCAGTGGTTGAGAGTCCGCCTGCCGATGCAGGGAACACGGGTTCATGCCCCCGTCCGGGAGGATCCCACGTGCCGCGGAGCAGCTGGGCGGGTGAGCCATGGCCGCTGAGCCTGCGCGTCCGGAGCCTGTGCTCCGCAACGGGAGAGGCCACAACAGTGAGAGGCCCGCGTACCGCCAAAAAAAAAGATGCTACACATCATACGTCATCAGGGAAATGCAAATTAAAATAATAATGAGATACCACTACATACCTATTAGAATGGCCAAAATCCAGAACACAGACAACACCAATTGCTGGCAAGAATGTGGAGCAACAGGCACTCTCAATCATTGCTGCTGGGAATGCAAAATGGTGCAGCCAGTTTGGAAGAGAGTTTGGTGGTTTCTTAAAAAACTAAACATACTCTTACCATACAATTCAGCAATCATGCTCCTTGGTATTTACCCAAAGAAGCTGAAAACAGGTCCATGGAAAGACCTGCGCACAGATGTTTATAGCAGCTTTATTCATAATTCCCAAAACTTGGAAGCAACCATGATGTCTTTCAGCAGGTAAATAGATAAACTGGTACATTTAGACAATGGGATATTATTTAGTGCTAAAAACAAATAAGCTATCAAGCCATAAGAAGACATGGGAGAATCTTAAATGCATATTACTAAGTGAAAGAAGCCAATCTGAAAAGGCTACATACTGTATGAATCCAACTATATGACATTCTGAAAAAGGCAAACCTATGGAGATGGTAAAAAGATCAGCGGCTGCCTGGGGTTGGGGTGCGGATGAGGGATGAATAGGTGGAGCACAGAGGATTTTTAGGGCAGTGACAATACTCTTTTTGATACTCTAATGATGGATACATGTCATTATACATTTGTCCAAACCCATGGAATGTACAACACCAAGAGTGAACCCTAACGTAAACTATGGACTTTGGATGATAATCATGTATCAATATAGATTGATTGATTTTAACAAATGTGTCACTGTGGTGCAGAGAGTGGATAATGGGGGAGGCTATGCATGTGAGGGGGCAGGAGGTATATAAGAAATCTCTATATCTTCCACTTAGTTTTGCTGTGAACCTGAAACTGCTCTAAAAAATAAAGTCTATTAAAAAATATTCAGAAAACATTTTCTTCAAGCAGTGCACAAAACTGACAGTGCTGAGAAATTAGTGTTCCTGCATCATAATGCCAAAATTTTTAATGTGAAAAACCTCATTTTTAAACAAAAATTTTAAATAGTTTTTCAATAAAATTTTGGATTTACTCTTCTATTCCTGAAGTTTTTCCTACGATAGTGTTATTTAGTTTTGGCCTTAGCTTCAGGAAAATATTGTTTTTAACATGTGGGCATATAGCATTTTGTCTAAATGTATATTCAGTGCACCTCTAGTCACCAAGTAAACAAGAACAGCAGAATCACTAGGAATATTTCACTTAACCCATTGTAAGTTTTCTGATTCATCCAATGGGCATGTATTCTAGCTCCTGCTCAGTTTAGGTGTACCTTCATAACTTAATATCACTTTTAAAAAATCAAAGTCACCATTTTGGGTAGACATTCCCCAACATTTATCAAGTTCAGCACTAACAATCTTATTCAGTAAGTCAATTCATTCGGTTACCTGGGCATACCTTTTACAACTAGTACCTCTTCGGTGGCTGGCTCATCAGGAAGTCACACTGTTCAAAGCTAAATCTTTCCTGCTGTTCTTTTTTCATGGCAGATTTGGTTACTGCTTTAAAGTTTTTCCAGCCTAAAATTGCTATAGTGTTGCTCTCTACTTTAGAATTTGGGGATCTGATTCATCTGTGTGCTAAAGCAAATCCCAACTTAATTCTCGAGACTTACATTGGCCCTGACAGTGAGTATTCCCTTGGCCTGCCTTCACACTGAAGGGCAGTGGCTTTCTACTCCGGGATGGGTTCTTGTTTGGCTTATCTTTTACTCAGGCTGACTTTTAAAACACATGGCTCTGTACTTTGGCAAACACAGACTAGTTGTGCTCTAAGGACTTGTCAGACGCATACCCTCAAACCCACAGTTGCTCAACTTATCAAAAGCTCTGCTGAGAGAAATCAAATTTTATGGAGGATTGCCTGAAGGCTATGAAGTCCATCCATTTCTCTGGTCTAAAATTTATCCCTGGATAAAAGTGTACCCCTGGGGCTTCGCTGGTGGCGCAGTGGTTGAGAGTCCACCTGCCGATGCAGGGGACACGGGTTCGTGCCCCGGTCTGGGAAGATCCCACATGCCGCGGAGCGGCTGGGCCCGTGAGCCATGGCCGCTGAGCCTGCGCGTCTGGAGCCTGTTGCTCCGCAACGGGAGAGGCCACAACAGTGAGAGGCCCGCGTACCGCAAAAAAAAAAAAAAAAGTGTACCCCTGAATACAAGAATACTGTATCCCTGGACTGAATTGCTTTGGCCCCAACTTAACTGCTTTTTAAAAAACTGAGATATAATTCACATACCATAAAATTCTATTTAAAAATTAAAATGTACAATTTGGGCTTCTCTGGTGGTGCAGTGGTTGACAATCCGCCTGTCAATGCAGGGGACATGGGTTCGAGCCCTGGTCCGGGAAGATCCCACATGTCATGGAGCAACTAAGTCCGCAAGCCACAACTACTGAGCCTGCACTCTAGAGCCCATGAGCCACAACTACTGAAGCCCGAGAGCCTAGAGCCCATGCTCCGCAACGAGAAGCCACCGCAATGAGAAGCCCACGCACCGCAACGAAGAGTAGCCCCCACTCGCCGCAACTAGAGAAAGCCCGCGCACAGCAATGAAGACCCAACAGAGCCAAAAATAAATAAATAAATTTATTTTTAAAAATAAATAAAATGTACAATTCAATGTTTTTTTAGTATATTCACAGAGTCGTGTAACCATCACCACAGTTATTCTTTGGAACATTTTCATCACTCCCCTCCAGAAAAAATCCCATACCCATTAGCTGTCACACCCTCTTTCCCCTCACCAACCACCACCATCATCCACTGCCAACCACTTCTCTTTTCTCTTATAGATTTGCCTTTTCTAAATGGTTCATGAATGGAATCATCCAATATGTGGTCTTTTCTGACTGGAGTCTTTCACTAAGTATATTTTCAAGGTTCATCCATGTTGTAGCATGTATCACTACTTCATTCCTTTTTTATGGATGAATAATATTCCGTTTGTGGATATGCCAAATTTTACTCATTCATTCATCAGTTGATGGACACTTGGGTTGCTTCCACTTTCTGACTATTGTGAATAATGCTGCTGTGGAACTACTCTTTTTTTTTTTTTGGCCATGCTGCGTGGCTTGTGGGATCTTAGTTCCCCTACTAGGGATCGAACCTGGGCCCCTGCAGTGAAAAGAACCAAGTCCTAACCACTGGACAATCAGGGAATTGCCTGGAATTACTTCTAATGAATTGCACTTTAGCATTACACTAGTAGCTTACACTGAGGGATATCACAAGAAATATACTAGAAATGTGAGATTTTTGACAGTAAGTAAAATTTATTGCCCAGGATCCTATTTATAAGAATTCATAAGAGTTAAGCTTAATCTGAATAACTGGTTTTGTTTTAGATGCTTAGAGACACTGAATCCTGTAACTATTTTTTCACTCTTGGTGTTCACTTTAGAAAGCTTGGAAACAAGTTTATGGCCCACTTCTAGCAGGTATACAGGACCTTGATTTTTTACTTGTAATTGTCTTCTAGCCTGATTGCTTGCTTATATTTATATTGTTGTATTATCCTTTTTTGAAAAGCATCCTTTTTTGAAAAGCACATTAGTGGCCGTTTAGCCCCCTCTACAAGTCATGACTGAACAGAAACAAGAAACTGAACAGAAACAAGAAACTGAACAGAAACAAGGCCTTGAATATTGAGAGAAAGCAAACTAGAAGTCATTTGGGCAAGAGGACCATATGCACATCCTCTTAAATTTCAATAACTGCCTTCAAGGCAGAGGTGGAAAATCGTAAGTTACCAAGACATAAATAAAAAAGTCATTTTACCTTTATCCACATTTTCTAAAATGGGATCCTAGAAATAGTAGAGGTTCTTCAGTTAAATGTTTTCTACCAGAGATTCAAACTACCTACGGAACTCATTTGTTATTTTCATCCATTTCACATATAGGGGTTCCATGTACAATTTCAGTTTACAAAATAGTTCTAACATGTTTGAAAATCCCTGGGAGTGAGAAAAACAAGAGACAGGTAGTTGGAAAACTTGGGTTTGCCCTTAACTTGCTTTGTTATTCCCTGGGCATGCTTTCTTCTGTGTAGAACGAGGTGAGTTGGATTAGAAATTTCTGAGGTTCTTTCCAGCTCTGCCACTCTATCATAAGTCACAAAAATTAAATAGCTTTCTGAATGCAGCCACACTACCAATTATTTAACAAGGCAAAATCTTATTTAAATAGATTGCATTGATTTAAGCTTGAGGAGTTCTGCCGTAGGGGAAGTGAATAAGCCATCAGTGGTGTTCTTGTTGCTTTTTTACTTAAACTCTTGAATTAAAACTGTATGTATTTTTTAAAACAATGGTAAATTAAGTGGTCTTCCAAAACCGTATATTGTCTGCATACGATCGGTGAACTACCTAGTCTCTTTATTCGGTACTAGGAACAGATTGTTAACCTTCCTTGTTTCCACGGACCACATAGTCCCAGCTTAAAGCTAGGGATAAGTGATTCTTTCTTCCCTCTCCCTCTCTTCTTTTCCTCCCCTCCTCCACCCTTCCTCTCTGCTCATTCCTTCCTGTTCAACATTTTGCTATGGAGACTTTCAAACACAGAAGTTGAAAGATTTCTACAATGAACACTCATGTACCCACCACCTGGAGACTACAACTAACATTTTAACTACACATATCTATCCATCTAATCCAGCTCATCCATGAATTACTCTTATTTTTGGTACGTTTTGAAATAAGACAGAAGTTCATTTCACACCTAAACACTTCAGTATAAATATTAACTAGAGTTAAATATTTGTTTATGGTTTTTGTTAGTAGGTAAAATATAAATAATGTGAAATGCACAAATCTTAAGTCTAAGAATTTGAGTCACACAGGACAAAGTTTATCTATCACCACATATTGTTCGCTTGTCTCACTGTCCAGTCAATCCTGGCCTCTACACAGTGGAGACAACCACTGTTACGATTTTTTCCACCATGTCTTTTTATTGCTGAGTCATATTTACTGTATAAATATACCTCGGTTTACTTATCCATTTTCCTGTTGATGGAACTTGGGCTTTTTCCAGTTTGGGGTTATTAAAACTAAAGCTGCTATGAATATTCTTGTTCAAGTCATTTTATAGACATATGCTTTCACTTCTCTTGGGTGAACACCTAAGAGTAGAATTGCTGGATTACAGGGTATGTATGTGTATGTTTAGTTTCCTAAGAAACTGCCAGACCTTTTTCCAAAACAAAATAGCAGTTTCACTTTCTCCACATCTTTGCCAATATTTTATGCCGTCAGTCTTTTTGATTTTGACCATTCTGGTGGGTGTGTAGTGGTATCTCATTCTAATTTGCATTTCCCTCATGACTAATACTATAGAACACGTTTTTCATAGGTTTTTTTTTCCCGTTCGTCTATCTTTCATGGTGAAGTGTGTGTTCAAATTTTTGCCCATTTTTATTGGGTATTTCTTTCATTTGAGTTGTCAGGAGGTTTTTGTTGTTGTTGTTTGTTTTTTTTTATTGGAGTATAATTGCTTTACAATGGTGTGTTAGCTTCTGCTTTATAACAAAGTGAATCAGTTATACATATACCTATGTTCCCATATCTCTTCCCTCTTCCGTCTCCCTCCCTCCCACCCTCCCTTTCCCACCCCTCCAGGCGGTCACAAAGCACCGAGCTGATCTCCCTGTGCTCTGCGGCTGCTTCCCACTAGCTATCTACCTTACGTTTGGTAGCGTATATATGTCCATGCCTCTCTCTCGCTTTGTCACGGCTTACCCTTCCCCCTCCCCATATCCTCAAGTCCATTCTCTAGTAGGTCTGTGTCTTTATTCCTGTCTTACCCCTAGGTTCTTCATGACATTTTTTCCCTAAAATTCCATATAAGTGTTAGCATGCGGTATTTGTCTTTCTCTTTCTGACTTACTTCACTCTGTAGGACAGACTCTAGTTCCAACCACCTCACTACAAATTCATTTCTTTTTATGGCTGAGTAATATTCCAGTGTATTCTGTTGTTTTTGGATGGAGTGTCCTATAAATATCAATTAGGTCCATCTTGTTTAATGTATCATTTAAAGCTTGTGTTTCCTTATTTTTTTTCATTTTGGATGATCTGTCCGTTGGTGAAAGTGGGGTGTTAAAGTCCCCTACTATGAATGTGTTACTGTTGAGTTCCCCTTTTATGGCTGTTAGTATTTGCCTTATGTATTGAGGTGCTCCTATGTTAGGTGCATAAATATTTACAAATGTTATATCTTCTTCTTGGATCGATCGCTGGATCATTATGTAGTGTCCTTCTTTGTCTCTTCTAATAGTCTTCATTTTAAAGTCTATTTTGTCTAATATGAGAATTGCTACTCCAGCTTTCTTTTGGTTTCCATTTGCATGAAATATCTTTTTCCATTCCCTTACTTTCAGTCTGTATGTGTCTCTAGGTCTGAAGTCGGTCTCTTGTAGACAGCAAATATATGGGTCTTGTTTCTGTATCCATTCAGCCAATCTGTGTCTTTTGGTGGGAGCATGTAGTCCATTTACGTTTAAGGTAATTATCGATATTTACGTTCCTATTCCCATTTTCTTAATTGTTTTGGGTTTGTTATTGTAGGTCTTTTCCTTCTCTTGTGTTTCTTGCCTAGAGAAGTTCCTTTAGCAGTTGTTGTAAAGCTGGTTTGGTGGTGCTGAACTCTCTCAGCTTTTGCTTGTCTGTAAATTTTAAATTCTCCATCAAATCTGAATGAGATCCTTGCTGGGTAGAGTAGTCTTGGTTGCAGGTTTTTCCCCTTCATCACTTTAAATATGTCCTGCCACTCCCTTCAGGCTTGCAGAGTTTCTGCTGAAAGATCAGCTGTTAACTTTATGGGGATTCCCTTGTGTGTTATTTGTTGTTTTTCCCTTGCTGCTTTTAATATGTTTTCTTTGTATTTAATTTTTGACAGTTTGATTAATATGTGTCTTGGCGTATTTCTCCTTGGATTTATCCTGTATGGGACTCTCTGTGCTTCCTGGACTTGATTAACTATTTCCTTTCCCATATTAGGGAGGTTTTCAACTATAATCTCTTCAAATATTTTCTCAGTCCCTTTCTTTTTCTCTTCTTCTTCTGGAAGCCCTATAATTCCAATGTTGGTGCGTTTAATGTTGTCCCAGAGGTCTCTGAGACTGTCCTCAGTTCTTTTCATTCTTTTTTCTTTATTCTGCTCTGCAGTACTTATTTCCACTATTTTATCTTCCAGGTCACTTACCCATTCTTCTGCCTCAGTTATTCTGCTATTGATCCCATCTAGAGTATTTTCAATTTCATTTATTGTGTTGTTTATCATTGTTTGTTTCATCTTTAGTTCTTCTAGGTCCTTGTTAAATGTTTCTTGCATTTTGTCTATTCTATTTCCAAGATTTTGGATCATCTTTACTATCATTATTCTGAATTCTTTTTCAGGTAGACTGCCTATTTCCTCTTCATTTGTTAGGTCTGGTGGGTTTTTATCTTGCTCCTTCATCTGCTGTGTGTTTTTCTGTCTTCTCATTTTGCTTATCTTACTGTGTTTGGGGTCTCCTTTTCGCAGGCTGCAGGTTCGTAGTTCCCGTTGTTTTTGGTGTCTGTCCCCAGTGGCTAAGGTTGGTTCAGTGGGTTGTGTAGGCTTCCTGGTGGAGGGGACTAGTGCCTGTGTTCTGGTGGATGAGGCTGGATCTTGTCTTTCTGGTGGGCAGGTCCACGTCTGGTGGTGTGTTTTGGGGTGTCTGTGGACTTATTATGATTTTAGGCAGCCTTTCTGCTAATGGGTGGGGTTGTGTTCCTGTCTTGCTAGTTGTTTGCCATAGGGTGTCCAGCACTGTAGCTTGCTGGTCGTTGAGTGAAGCTGGGTGCTGGTGTTGAGATGGAGATCTCTGGGAGATTTTCGCCATTTGATATTATGTGGAGCTGGGAGGTCTCTTGTGGACCAGTATCCTGAAGTTGGCTCTCCCACCTCAGAGGCACAGCCCTGACACCTGGCTGCAGCACCAAGAGCCTTTCATCCACACGACTCAGAATAAAAGAGAGAAAAAGTAGAAAGAAAGAATTAGTAGAAGAAGAAAGAAAGAAAGAAAGAAAGGAGGGAGGGAGGGAGGAAGGGAGTAAGGAAGGAGGGAAGGAAGGAAAAAAGAAAGAAGATAAAGTAAAATAAAGATAAAATATGTAAAGTTATTAAAATAAAAATATAATTATTACGGAAAAAAAATTTAAAAAAACAACAAAAACGGACGGATAGAACCCTAGGACAAATGGTGGAAACAAAGCTATACAGACAAAATCTCACACGGAAGCATACACTCACAAAAAGAGGAAAAGGGGAAAAATCATAAATCTTGCTCTCAAAGTCCACCTCCTCAATTTGGGATAATTCGTTTTCTATTCATGTATTCCACAGATTCAGGGTGCATCAAGTTGAATGTGGAGCTTTAATCCGCTGCTTCTGAGGCTGCTGGGAGAGATTTCCCTTTCTCTTCTTTGTTCTCACAGCTCCCAGGAGCTCAGCTTTGGATTTCACCCCGCCTCTTCGTGTAGGTCGCTGGAAGGCGTCTGTTCTTCGCTCAGACAGGACGGGGTTAAAGGAGCCGCTGATTCGGGGGCTCTGGCTCACTCAGAACGGGGGGAGGGAGGGGCACGGAGTGCAGGGCGAGCCTGAGGCGGCAGAGGCCGGCGCGACGCTGCACCAGCCTGAGGCGAGCTGTGCGCTCCCGCAGGGGAGTTGTCCCTGGATCCCGGGACCCTGGCAGTGGCGGGCTGCACAGGCTCCCTGGAAGGGGGGTGTGGATAGTGACCTGTGCTCGCACACAGGCCTCTCGGTGGCGGCAGCAGCAGCCCTAGCGTCTCATGCCCGTCTCTGTGGTCCGCGTTTTTAGCGGCTCGCGCCTTTCTCTGGAGCTCCTTTAAGCAGCGCTCTTAATCCCCTCTCCTCGCGCACCAGGAAACAAAGAGGGAAGAGAAAGTCTCTTGTCTCTTCGGCAGCTCCAGACCTTTTCCCGGACTCCCTCCCGGCTAGCTGTGGCGCACTAACCCCCTGCAGGCTGTGTTCACGCCGCCAACCCCAGTCCTCTCCCGGCGCTCCGACCGAAGCCCGAGCCTCAGCTCCCAGCCCCGCCCGCCCCGGCGGGTGAGCAGACAAGCCTCTCGGACTGGTGAGTGCCGGTCGGCCCTGATCCTCTGTGCGGGAATCTCCCCGCTTTGCCCTCCGCACCCCTGTTGCTGTGCTCTCCTCCGCGGCTCCGAAGCTTCCCCCCTCCGCCACCCACAGTCTCCGCCCGCGAAGGGGCTTCCTAGTGTGTGGAAATCTTTCCTCCTTCACAGCTCCCTCCCACTGGTGCAGGCCCCGTCCCTATCCTTTTGTCTCTGTTTATTCTTTTTTCTTTTTCCCTACCCAGGTACGTGGGGAGTTTCTTGCCTTTTGGGAGGTCTGAGGTCTTCTGCCAGCGTTCAGTAGGTGTTCTGTAGGAGTTGTTCCACGTGTAGATGTATTTCTGGTGTATCTGTGGGGAGGAAGGTCTCCGCGTCTTACTCTTCCGCCATCTTCCCAGAAGCCGTCAGGAGTTTTTTTTTTTAATATATCCTGGATATCAGTCCTCTTAAAGACATATGTTTTGTATTTTCTCCCACTCTAGCTTGACTATATATTTTCTTAATGGTGTCATTTCAGTAGCACAATTTTTAAATTTTGATGCAGTCTATTTTATCAATTTTTTCTTTGGTAAATATTGTTATCTATGTCCTAAGAAACCTTTGCCTACCACCAAATAACAAAGATATTCCCCTCTGTTTTCTTTCTTTTTATTTTTAAGATACTGATGATGTATTTTCTTTTCTTTAAAATAAATTTTACTTATTTTTGGCTGCGTTGGATCTTCGTTGCTGCGCGCAGGCTTTCTCTAGTTGTGGCAAGCGGCGGTTACTCTTTGTTGCGGTGAGTGGGCTTCTCAGTGCGGTGGCTTCTCTTGTTGCAGAGCACGGGCTCTAGGCACACAGGCTTCAGTAGCTGTGGCTCGCGGGCTCTAGAGCTTAAGCTCAGTAGTTGTGCACGGGCTTATTTGCTCCACAGCCTGTGGGATCTTCCCGAACCAGGGATTGAACCTGTGTCCCCTGCATTAGCAGGCGGATTCTTAACCCCTGTGCCACGAGGGAAGTCCCTCCCCCTCTGTCTTCTTTTAGAAGCTTTAGATCTATATTCCATATCAGATTGATTTTGTGCATAGTGTGAGATGAGGGTTGAGGTTAACCAGTTATTCCAGCACCATTTTATCCAGTAAGATAGCAGAATATAAAATTAAGATACAGAAATGAATAGCCTTCATATACACAAGCAATAATAGGGGAGATAATGGTAGAGGAAAACCCCATTCAACTTGTAATAATGAAGATAAAATACTTAGAAATAAACTTAACAAGAAATGTGCAAAACCTATGTGAGGAAAACTTTAAAACGGTCCTGAAAGATACAAAGCAGACTTGAACAAATGGAAAGATACCGCTTGAATAGAACAGCTTAACATCATAAAGATATCAGTTTTCCTCGTGTTAATTTTTAAATTTAACACAGTAAAATACTAAAAAGTAGTTGCAAAAAATGACAGAACTTCTCACTGTCAGCCTGGATAACCACATAGGAATGACATCCTAACCTAGAACAGCTACCCTGGATTATAGAAGAGCAGAAAAAAACCCTCTTATGTAAGCCACTGTATGTAAGCCATCGTTGGAGCTTAACAGCAGGGTATCCTGCACCAACTAGTACAGATCAGGTACCTTAAAGCAGCATGCTGCCAAACAAAATAAAGTATTTGGCATTGCCCAGTTCAGAGGTGGCCATGGAGAATAAAGAACAAGGAAAAACTTCCAGAAGGAGGATAAGGAAGACAAAGGATAAGGAAATCCCATCCAGAGAGCAGAACGAGAATCTGACCAAAGGACTTCCTCCACTGCCATCCTTCTTTCTTCTGAATGTGGGTCATTGTGGTTATTCTGTTCATGCTGCACTATTCTATATTGGGTGTTAGAGGATATCCATCTGTATCTGGACCTGATGGAGAAGACTGAGCATAAGGCAGAGAAACTAAATTTTGAGTTGCATGTAGTAACTGGTTAGGACTTTGGATTGTTTCCCTTGGGGAATGGGGCAAGCACGTCCTAAGAATGGCAAGAGAGATATACACGGATGGCCAGAGGGGAAAGTCTGAGGCAGAGAATGTCAGTGGTCAGCCAAAATCCATTCCTCCCTTCTTCCTGGGCATATGGCTAGGCTACATTTTCCAGCTCCCTTGCAAGTTAGGTGTGGCCATATAACAAAGTTCTCTCCAATGAAATGTGAACAGAAGTGATGTGTGCGATTTTCAGGTGCACATCCATGATCTTTCCCCACCTCCTGTGGGCTAGAATGGCGATGACCAAACAACCTGGGAAACCATGTATTAAAGATGTCAGAGTTGCCTGCCATGAGCCTGTGTCTTTCAACAACCACATAGAGAAAAGGCACCTGCCAATTTGGAAGAGCTGTCCTGAATTACTACCAGCAGGAGAAAATTTATGTATTAAACCACTGAATCGCTATTGAGTCTGTCCTTGCAACAGCTTAGCCTTCTGAAGTTAATACAGAGGCCACTGGGGCTCTCAGAGCAGACAATTCTTAACAAAAGGCTTTTGAAGGTGCTAAAATCCTAAGAAATGCCAGCTAAACCTTTAAATGCTATGGAAGGGCCAGTTAAATGTGTCTACACTTATACTGAAACTTGGTACAAAGGACACTGGTCCCAAGAGATTTAGAATCAGAAAATGAATGACCCAAACAGGTTTTGGCAGGCGTGAAATCGAGTGCCACGCTCTGCTCCAAGCTTAATCTTAACACCCCATCCAAACCTCTCTCAACTCACTACCAAAGCCATTTGCAAAGGAGGAGATGATGAAATTGGTTGCTTCACTAACAAGGAAATCACTGGCAAGTTTCCATGTGGCATAAGCCAGACCCTGACAGCTATGGAGGTTGGGGGCTTCATATAACAGTTAGAAGTTCAGGCTATGGGAAAGCCACATGGGAACACCCTTCTGTCGGTTCCCTGAGAGATGGCTGCCAAAGAAAGGCATCCTCAGAACTCCACCAGAAGGGTGCGATTCTCAACCGGCCATCAATGAGTTAGCTTGGGGTACAGAGCGAGAAACTGTGATTTGGAGGAGGAAACAAAGCTCTGTAGATAGGTTAGAGAGAATATTGGTAAGGAAATCCAGCAAAATGAAGGTCACTAGGACTGGCACATGGAAGAGTTTCATTGGACTGGTAGGAAGGAAGGCCTGATTGGAGAGCTTTCAAGAGAGAATCAGAGAAGAGGAAGTTCAGACAGCAAAAGGAGAAAAACAGGGCAGTGGCTAAAGGGAGATGTTTAATCCAGGGAATGCTTTTTTTCCCTAGTTTTGAAGATGGAAGGTTTGCATGTTGTTAGGAGTGATCGAGTTGAGGGGAAAACTGATAATGCAGGGAGAGGAGAGAGGGAAATCCAGTGTCTTTGATACAGGGACAGTTTCTCCACTGTAACAAAAGGAAATGCAGTGTATACAAATAGAGGCAAGTAGCTGGGTACATTTTTAGTATCACAAAGATGAAGAGAGGTGGTTTAAGAGCATGCATGCACCGTGGAGTCAGATGATGGGTTCAATCTAAATTCCATCACTTTTGAGTTACGTGCCCTTAGGCAAGTTGATTTAACCTGTGCATCATTTCCTTATCTGTAAAATGTGGATAATATCAACTAGAAATCTGATGCAAGAATTAACTACCAGTGAAGTGCTTTGACTAGTTTGGCATACAGTAAACATCCAACAAATATTGGCTGTTATTTCTTCAAAATTAGTTATAATTTTACTATAAGTACCGTAAAATTATTTAAAAGCTAACTTGCCAAAGATTCACTAAACTCCTCCCGCCTATCCTGAACTTAAGATGGAAGAGGTAAAATAAAAAGCAAGTAAACTTACTGTAGCTGACCCTCCATTTTAAGTTTGCACGATCAGCCCCAAACTGACTTCTACTGAGGAACCTACTTCTCAGGAATTTAATACAACTACACAACTGAAACTGTAGGGAATGTATTATTTTTCTCAATGGTAGAATAAGGCCTAATGTGACTAATCCATCATATTAGTATACAAATCAATTTATTACAGCTCATTTAAAGGCACACTACTACTATTATCTTGGATACTTGCCAATTCTGAGAACACTGCATTTAACAATGAAGTGACCAAAGGTACAGCTGTGAATGCCCTTTTTCTTTTTTAAAGCTGTTGTGAGGTAGTGGGTGGCCAACTATCTTCCAGTTTTGCCCCACCCACCCCTAAGTGGCTACAAAATAGTTCTTACACCCATGATGGCCACTTTTTAAAAAATTGAAGTACAGGTGACTTACAGTGCTGTCCATGATGGTCATTTATGCTGTCCCCTTTGCCTGGAATTCTCAGCCTTGGTCACCCTGCCCCCATTTCACCTAGCCCACCTTTCAGCTTTTAAAATTCAACTCAAGTAGCTGCTTTATTCATAATAGTCAAAAAGTGGAAACAACCCAGATGTCCATTAGCTATTGAACAAATAAACTATTGATACACACAGTATGGATAAATCTCAAAAACAGGCTGAGTGAAAGAAACCTGGCACAAAAGGATATTGTATGATTCCATTCATATCTAGTTCTAGAACAGCCAAATTTTATCTATGGTGGAAAGATAAACAAGAGTTGTTGCAGAGGGGATGAAAGCAGAGATTGATTGGTAAGGAGTACAAACGAACTTTCTGGATTGATGGTAATGTTCAATATCTTTGATAGGGGTTTGGGTTAAACAGCTGTAAGCATTTGTTACAACTCAGCAAATATATACTTACAGTTTGTGTATTTCATCATATATGAGTTTTATACCAAAAGGAAAACATGGTAAATATTAAACTCCTAATGATAAATGCTGGAATATTTAGGGGATAGTGTACCCATGTTTGCAATTTACTTTTAAATTACATGAAAAAGACATATTGATAGATGGATATATGGTAAAGCAAGAATGTAAAATGTGTTCACTGTAAAATTCAGCGTTGCTGTGTGAAATTTTTCATAGTAAAACGCTGAGGGAAAAACTCAAGTGTCAGCCTTATAGGAAGCCTCCCAGAGCACACCCACCGTAAGTGCCCCTCCTCTGGGCTCTCATAACACCCAGTAAAAACACTGAACTTACCCCATTTTATTAGTTCTGCATCTGCACCCCAACGAACTGTAATTAACTTGAAAACAAAGTCTGTCTTCTTGGTCTCAGCAGCTAGCACAAGGCCAGGCACACAGTAGACAGTAAGATTTGTTGACCTGAAGTGATGCTTAGTGAACTCATCTCCTAGTTTCCTTATAATCAAAGACCTTGGCTCATTTTCTTTTGCTGAATCATTACAGCTCCCAGAATAATCTATCTGACCTGGAATTAATCCATGTGAATCCTTACAAGTTCCCTTTTTGGCAAGATTTTGAAGACATCGCTTCTGGTTAATCCTACTCCTCTTCCCCAGTCTCTCAACTTTAAAAACTATTAACTAGTAACTATCAATGTGTTCAGGGCTCAGATTTAATTTATACTCTTTACAGAAGCCAGCTGGGTAGCATATTAAGGACTATGTTGATTCATACTACTCAATTCTATAGCCACCTGGACTCCTTAAAGATGCTCCATTTCCTCACCATGGCACAATGAATATGTGCCATTTTATCTTTATGCAATTATCTATGTAATCCTTATGTATCAAATAGTTTCAATACTGCCAGGACTTAATGCAGCCAGACTGTCTGGGCTTGAGTGCCAACCGCATCACCTACTAGCCATATAACCTTGCCCAAGGTGTTTTAACTTTTTTGTGCTTCATTTTCCTCACGGCCTCCTGATTTTAAAAAAAAAAAGTCGAGGGACAGGGGTGGTGTAGGGGAGGGGGGGGGATGATAATAACATGTTTCACCTGTTGTCATGAGCCTTATTAGTAAGTTACTGCATGTAAACCAAACAGTGCCCAGCTTTTAGCTGTCATTTATTATGTTCAGCTCCACATCACGAATGGCAGAAGACTGGGCTTATAATATCTACAAAGTAGCCTAAACGACCAGTGTGCCAGTGTTACATTGATATAAATCATTTTTTAAGAGTACAATGAAGGGTGGTGACTATAGTTAATAATACTGTATTGTATATGTGAATGTTGCTAAGAGAGTAGATCTTAAATGTTCTCACCATATACACAAAAAATGGTAATTATATGAGGTGGTAGATGTGTTAACTAATCTTTGTGGTAATAATTTCACAATATATGCATGTATCAAATATTCATGTTGTACACTTTAAACTTACACAATGTTATATGTTAATTACATTTCAATAAAGCTGGGGGAAAAAAAAGGGTACAATGCAGGGAACTCCTTGGCGGTCCAGTGGTTAGGACTCGGTGCTTTCACTGCCATGGCCTGGGTTCAATCCCTGGCCAGGGAACTAAGACCCCACAAGCTGCGTGGCACAGCCAAAAATTTTTTTAAAAATTAAAAAAATTAAAGAGTACAATGCAAATCTTAACACGTTGAAGACTAAGAGTTTTCAGTAAGAATTCAGTTAGTAAATTCTTTTTCAATTATGGGCTTTCACTCACCTCCAAGCATCAGTCCCTTATCGAAGGGAGGTTTTACACACACACAAACTCTTTCTCTCTCTCACTCTCTAGCTCAGCACACCCTGCTGGTTTCCTTCCTAGCACTTATTACAAGTTTAATTATTTTATTTGAGTCTTTCCTTATTTGTTTGCCACAATAGATCTACGAGGGAGGGACCCTGTCTATCTTGTTCACTGCTAGATCTCTAACACATGCCTTAGCACATAGCGGGCACTCAAACGTATCCTGGATGAACAATGCAGATATTTTAAAGAGCGTTTAACTCATACCAGATAAAAATTAAAGTAATAATGGTCACAGGTTTCTATTTTAAAGTAATAACCCAATTAGGGATTTAGTCTCATTTTTAAAAAGTATGATTTATTAAAAATATAAAATGGCAATGTTTTCTATAAATTATTCCCACCCAAACATGTTAAAAGATATAACAGGTACACTTTCTAAACCATTTATAGCCACCCTCCTCCTTCAATTACAAAAGATAAAACATACAACATACTGTAGGTTTATTTTTATTCAAAAAGTTACTGTCTCAAGACATAAATACAAATCAGAAAACAGTACAATTAGGACAATAGAATGTGGAGGACAACAGGTTAGAGTAATATATAAAACATTTTTAGCTGGTTGAAAACAAAGCTGTAAGAACTGCTTTCACAAAGAAGTACTCCTTTCAAGAGTGAGAAAAAAAATCAACTTAGGTTTAAAATCATATATACAGTCCTCTCAGCAGTTCTAGTAAATGCAGTGGTGTGAAAAACAACATAGGCAATACTTTTTTGCACATAACAATATTTGTTGATGGAAAATCTGTTAGACAAGTCTGACTTCATTTGTTATTAACCATGATTTAATAAAATAATTGAATTTTATCATGATCTTTAGCTAACCTATGGTTTTTGGCTACCACAGCCCAATGCTTGTTGATTTCTGACTCTAAGAACTGGAAGCCTTTTGGTATTCACCCATCTGAAGATATTCTTGTATTGCAAGCATATTAAGGCATGGAATGATTAAAATAATATACCTCAAGAACTGAGAGACGACTGACAAAAGATAGATACACATGTAATATAAGTTAATATTTTGTTTTAAACGATGTCTAGCTGCCTAAGCCTCGCAAAATGAGTTGATGTCAAAATGGCAAGTAGCCACTTTCTGTTTTAAACTAATTTGTGAAAGGACATAAAATGAAGTTTAAAGCTTAGCTTTCAAAGAATATTATGGGTTATGAATTCTATTATCCCATCTAATTTACATACAGAGGAAATGTACTGTAACCTGTTAGAAGTATCTTTAACCTGAAGACTGCTTGCAAAGACAGATAGATAAAACAATATAAAATACAAATTTAAAAATCATTTTAAAGCATGAACACTCATGCTTTTCTATTTTTAAACATTGTTAAACTTTCAATATATTTCTGAAACCTCATAATTTTAAGTTGGAATTTAAAAGTAAGAAAAAACTAAACAAACTGCGCAATTATAAAATCAGCACCAATTTATATATATATATAATTTTATTTAAAATTTAGATCCCTATTCCCACACTCTAATAAGCTGTATAATTTTTGTTTAGAATTTTTTCTGCAAACATACTACAATAAGCTTCTTTTATTTGGAGACAAAATACAGTGGCACTACTGGAAGGAATATCACAACATTACATTTTTATCTTAAAGGACAAGCAAACTTTCAGGGTTGATAATGGGATAAGCATGTTTGAGACTGGTTACCTTCTGGCAGTTCACTGCATCTGGGTATTTCTGAAAAGTATAGAGAAGCTCTTGGATTTTAAAAATATCTTAAAATACATTTTAGATGAAAAAATTGTAAAAGTTCTGCTTATAAGTTTACTTTTCTCCACAATTACAATATTTTAAAAGAAAGCTTTGTTGATTGATGTTTCAAGCATTTAAATTTAGAATGCTAAAAACAATTCTATCCTATAATTTCAGGGTAGGGGAATAAATCCATCCTTAACTTTGTTTCTTGGATGTAAACAGAAATCCAGCAGAGGTCATCATTACTTAGTACACCCAGTAAATAAATGTGAGAGGATTCATGTCTGTACCAAATGCCTCTTCAGATTGTTATATTTTCTTTAAAAAAAGCATGAAATAATTGATTCAAAAGCCAACTAACAGCGCATAAATAAAATATTTACTTTCTAAGAAAAACTGTAGCTTATCATCAAATTGTTTACTTGTCCTTTACTTTTTTCAGGCAAACAAAACTGCCCCTCAAATGCACTTGATCTTGGTAAGTATAAGCACGTCATATTCTCCTTAGAGAAAAATCTGTACAGAATTTCACTGTATCTACCACACTTTATTTTAAAATTTCCTCTTCCACTTAGAAAATGACTTCACCACAGATTTAATTGTGTACTGGTATTAAAACATTGACACCCCAAGAACCTAATGAGAGAGAGGAAAAAAAATCTTGTTAAAATTGTCATTCATTTCTTTGTAAAATATATTACATTGATACTTGGTAATATTAAGTTTAATAACATGCTAAAAACCACTTTGAAAAATTCCCTTCTCAGATATATAATTCTAAAATTATAATTACCATTAACATATAATGAAATAACATCAGGCCTAATCACAATGCTACTTACCTCACAAATATAACTAAAAGCAAAGATCATGTCTCATTTATATGTTTATACACACCCCTAATGCCTAGATAATGCCCTGAACATAGGCACCCGACATTTGTTGAATGAACAAATGAATGTGCTTCTTGACATACACTTCTGGCACAAGATGTATGGCAAACTCAGTCATTTGCACTGTGAAGTGGGTATAGTTTTTAAAAAGGCATTTGAACATGCAGACCAAAAACATCCAAAAACAATATAAATATGTAGAAAATAGGAAGCTTTCTGGGTGAATGAACAGGACTGCAAATTTTAAGAAATCAAATAAGTAAGGTAAAATCTGAGCAAACAAAGTTATATTGATGCTTTTCATTACATTTCAGTTGGGAAAAGAATGTTAAGTAAAATCTAATAATTACTTGTCACTAACTTAAAAAAGTAATAGCAGGTAATAAATGGAGCAACTCCCTCTCGTTCATTAAATAAGAATAAGATATAACCTTCAGTTGTATATACTAAAAGTTACGCTCTTCAATTAAAATTCCAGCACTTACTATGACAATTAAGTAATATTTTAAAATACTATAATAAACTAGTAAAAAACTGATATTAAAGTCAGAGGTAATGAGCTAAGACTGAGATTACAAAGGGCTCTTGTAAATTATTAAACCTCACTTTAACAAAAGTCATAGAACTCACAAATTGTTCTGATCTGAATTGAAGGAATTGTGTATTTTCAGACCAGAAAACAAATATCTATCTCATTGCAGGCTCATTGTAGTAAATTATCAAGTAAAGTGTTTGGAATCCCCAGTAATGAAAGCAATAGAGAATTAATGTACCCCATTTCTTACCTGTCATCCACCAAAACCACCACCACTACTCACCCCTTGCCCGCCCCCACCCAAGTTTCAGGGTTCTCCTTTTTTGGTTAGAGTCAGAGTTTGGGTGATTAGAATGTTTCCACCAAAGAGGCCTAGGTGATACGTGATGTTTAAAGATCCCTTCTAGCCATAACACTCTGTGACTCTGGGTAAAGGAAGATCTAATGGTGAATGAAAGGATAAAATCTTAATTAGCAATTTTAGTGTAGAGTGTGGCATGAAGGTGAACTCAAGTTCTTTCCAAACCAAGTGCCTACCTAGAAATGGCCTGAACAGGTTTTTTTCTTTTCTCCTGTGTTTGTGCAGTCTAGGTTATAAGTAGATTCTTCTATTAGAACAGTTAAATTAGTTCAATTATACCGAACTCTTCTTTTACCAATTTTATACTACAGATAATTCTAATAAGAGTCTCAACACAGAAGAATGATATTAGTGATACTTATTCTCTTTCTGTGCTAACATAAGCTACACCTGTTTCTGGTGTTAACATTAATAACCACTTAAGCATATACTTTAAAAGTACCAATAGCAAGCTTTGGTGTGTTGAGACAATACTGGCCCACTAGTAGCAGAAAGCAACCACTGGCACAATGGGATAAACCAATGTTGACACTGTTTCCAAATATGAAACTAAATAAATAATAAATCTAGAATGTTGTATATATGCAACTCAAAACTGATCTGCTCAGAGTTTTCCTATTACCACTTCTGAATTACATGTATAACATGTTACAAAAAACACATTTAGGATTTATTTAGTATCTATACTAGGATGCTAGTATCTATAGTAGGATGCTTTGGGTTACTTCACTTAAAATTAGAGAATCTTAGAACTGAGTATAAAAGGATTTAAAGTCCCAATTTTACTATTGTTTTGATGACTCATTTATCACAGGCTTGAATAAAAACAGATGTAAGCTATTGCAGAAAAGCAAATGCAGATTTTTACATTTAAAAATTTCTATTATTCCACTTCTTAAGTTATTGTTGAGATAATGAGGTAAAGTTTAATGTATATTTTAAAACAAACTAGTATTAACTTAAATATATATACATGGTTAAAGATGTCTAAAGATACCTGCGCTTTTAAAGATATTGAGCACTCAGTTATGTGACTGCTGCCATCATGTGGTAATACTATAAAACTACAGGTACAGACGCATGTGCTCATTTTCCCAATTTTAGAAGCAGCACAACTATCCCCTTAGTTATAACATATTCAATAAACACAAGAATGCCAAAATTTTTCTATAAATAACAAATAATTATTAGGTCCCTATCTCTGGCCTCACTCAGATTATAGTTTTCCCTAAATGTTAAATGTCAAAAATATACACACATTTACATTGCTGTTCAACTACTGTAGTAACCTGAAGTGAAGGGCACCTTTTTGCAAATCTAGTAAGAGACCAAGGAAACAAATGCCTACAGTTTTCCTGACTTTAGATGAACACATGAAAAAATAAGGAGATCTTTGCCCACATCAATTTTGACTACAGTTAATCATTCCAATTTCTAAAATATTTTTCTTGGTATTTCTTCCACAGTAGTGGTAGCATGAGATTTTTAAATCAAAAGGAACTCAGGTCAAATTACTACTCTGACACTAAAGTTGTATAACTCTGAGCAAGTCACTGAACCACCTCTTCAGTCCAAGTTTGCTTGAGTGTAAAAGTGGGATCCCACCACCTTTCTTACAAGGTTGCTGATTAGATCAAACTAAATCGTGCCTAGCATAGTGTCAGGCACATAAGTTTTCAAATACCAGCTTCCATCCCTTTTCACCTCAAAGTGATAGTACAGTTGGACTAGAATACAAACCCTCTGAGAGCAGGGGGAGCATCTTATTCATTTTAGTACCAATTTCCAACTTGATAAACTGCAGAATTAATGCATTTCATTATATCTGCTTGAAAAGATTCTCTTTTATTCCTCATCACAATCACTACGTAAATGTTTTATTTAACGAACTGGAAGATACATACTCCTAGATTATCAGGGAAACCACATACTTCAATAGGCACTTAAACTACAGACTTAAGGGTAGGCCTAGGTCACCTATGTTACTCAAATTACGGTCTTGTTAGAGATGCAGAATGTCAGGCCACACTTCGGACCTACTAAAGCAGAACCTACATTTTAATAAGATCTCCAGATGATTCATATGCACCTTAGAGATTGAGAAACACTGGTTTAAAGGATCCCAAGGCTTGTCCAAAGATTTCTATACCCGCTGATCTATGAAATATTTGTCTTTTAGCTCAAATAGCTGGCCTTATTAATATAAACATGTTAGCATGAGTTAGTTTGTCAAAATTCTTCCAAGAGCTATCTGAAAGCAGATTATGAGGCAAGAAGAGGGCAAGGAGAGAATGGCAGAGATAGGGGCACAGAAGGCAGGCCTCAGAGGATGATACAACAGTCACCTGAGGCAGGAGGTGTTAGAAAGAAGGAGCATAAATGGGTAGACACCTAAAAGTGAGATAGAAGGGCACTTAACCGATTTATTAATTTGACAAATAAAACTAAATACCTACTAAGCTAGGCAAAACTCAAAATGAATAAAATCATCACTGCCTGGAGTTCAGTCTATTGAGTGGAATGTAATATCTTATTTCACTACACCAATCTGGTAGTTATCAAAATAGAAGTATATACAAAGTGTTATGGGAACTGAGAATAAAGTATCTATCTAAAAAGGTTAGGAAAAACTCCGCAGGTAATGTCCAAACTGACTACTGAAGAAAGAATTCAATACGAGTAAAAGGAAAGGGGCAATTCTGACAGAAAGAAAAGCTTTTACAAGGTCATGGAGTCATGAAAGAGCATGGTGTGTCTGAGAGAAACTATAAGATTTGAACCAAGGCATTCTCAGGGAGAACATGGTAACAGGGACTGATAGAAGAAACACAATTGACAATACCTAACAATAACCAATTATCTCAATCCCCTTATCTTTATTACCAAAGCCTCTGTTCAAGTTCTATTTTTCACCATGCCTTCATATTATGATTATGACTATTGTGATTATTTTTCTTCTCTTTCATCCTATCCAAGGAAATCTTTCTGAAACACAATTCTGATCATGCCGCTCCCTCATTCAAAATCCTTCAATATGTAACTCAAGCCTACAGGAAAAGTCCAAATTCCTTAACATATCATGTCCCAGTTGGCCAGGGATTCAAAGCTACTTTGAATCTGTTACCACCACTGCATAACCCCTCCCCAACCCTACCCCGAAATCCCTCCTGCCTGCCTCTTTTCCTCCTGTCCAGTTGTTTTTATCCATTCTCAATGTATTGTCCCAGCTCTTCAACCTCAGGCTTAGGGACTGCCTATTACTTTTGATTTTATAATCTTGAGGCATATTTAAATTAAACCTACTGATTCATCCATAATTGAAGCTGGATCAAAGAAATCAGGCTTCAGTTCTGTTCTCTCTCGTCTGTTCTTTGATGGTGGCTAAGGGAGAAAAAAGGAAGTTAGTTGACAATTGTCATACCTATAATAAGCCAAATAGTAACTGAAAATATTGAAATTATCATTAAGTGTTCACATGGTCCATGTAATTGCAATTGTACTCTACAATGTTTCAAATGCTATATATTCGAACTACAGACTGTTTAAACATGCAAAACCAATTCGTTCGTGGAAAATTATTCTTAAAGATGAAAACTGGAAAACCAATTTTTTTGTTTTACTTTAAAAATGTCTCTCTCAACTTTCCTTTCAAGATACCGAATTATGCTATTCTGAAGAGAAGCCATATTTAATTATTTCTTCCCTTTAAGGAGAATATACCAAGGTATACTGAGAAACAGAATCAGAAAACCTGGCTTATAATGAATCTCAGCTTTACTGCTTCCTAGCTTTGTCTCCTTGGATAGGCTGTCTAAGCTTCAATATCCTCAAGCCTTTCAACCTACCTCACAAAGTTGAATAAGCTGTGTGGCAAAATGAAATATGTACAAGCATTTTGTATACAATAAAGCCCTAACTGTATATATGATGTAATTATCAAAGAATATACCCTCATATATATTAAATTTCCAAGTTTAAGTATTTTACTTTATTATCTGATACGGCAGTTGATCTCAATAACAGGGTAAATCATGTTAACAATGTATTATTTTGATAATGGTAAAAAGATGGCAAATTAAAGGTGATATTATACTTAGTATACTATTAAACAAAATAAATCCTTTAAATCTATATATTCCTAAATTAATCTGAAAGTTCATCATCTTAAATTAGGACCTAACACCCCCACCAACTTCACCCTCTTCCTCAATCCCTTCTCATGTATCTAAACTCCTGGCAACTATTTTATTTAAGAATTTTGCAAAACTTACTTTTCATAGCAAGTATTTCTCTCCTCTAGTAAATATCCAACTTAATTTCCAAAAAATCTAAATAGAAAATCCTACAGAATCATTGTATCTTACCAAGTCTATATCCATGGTGTCGAAATCCATCCCCTCATTAAGATCTTCAATCCTCCCTTCTGAGGACATCATAACATCTTCAACAATTGGCTCTTCATCATCTTCCATTAGGCTTGTACCACGCCGACTAGAGAAATACAAAACAAGGTCAAGATCTGAACCAAAGTTGTGACTATTAATATATTGGCAGCAACTATGTGGCTCTGTCTATTCAAGTGTAATGGAAAATGATGGAATTAAAGGTCAGGGAAAATGATTGATTAGGCATTGATCATGTCATCAATGATGTCAAAACCCCAATGTCTAAAAATGCTAAGGAGTTATGTTTATTCGATATTACTTCAATACATTTAGCTTGATAGTTCTGATATCCCATTTAGAAGTTCAATGAGAATTTCCCACATGGGAACAGACAAGATACCTCAAATCCTTTTTGAAAGTAGGCAGGGTATAAATTAATAAACAAGTATAAAACAGAGACCAAAGAAATGACATTTTCAGAATACATGTATTTTCATGAACATATAATGTTAATTTTACCCATCACTCACTCAGTACCTAAAATGTACCAGGCACTCACTCATTCATTCACACAGTGCCTACTATGTGACAGGCTTCTACTGTGTCCTATGGATGCAAAATAAAAGATGAATAAGACATGGTTCCTGCCCTCAAGGAGCTCACAGTCTACTCTGGGAAACAGAGATAATTAATTATGACAAAGTGTGATAAATATTTCAAGAGAAATATGCCTTTAGTGATATAAAGATATACTGAAAGAAGAGATTAATTCTCCTTCAGGAAGAAATGAGCAACATCTATGCTGAAACTTGCATTCTGTATCCTATAAAACTCAAAACTGAGACATACATAGAAAAGTAAAATAAAAATTAAGAATAAAAATTCTGTTATCACATTATTATAAGGAAAAAACTCAAATTTCAAGTTCACAAATTAGCCCAGATCAGCATAAAAGAGTCAACATAATAGTGAAATTGAGGGTGACTTCTTATTCCCCAGTTTGGCTAACATTTCCTTCTTTTCTCACTCATTTAAAGATTCCACCTCAAAAATCAATTATTTATTGAATGCTAGCTTACAATTTACACAATACCATGTTGAGTCTTAAAAGATAAAGATAGCAAGATGTGATGTCTAGTCCAGACTACCTGGACAAATATGCTGACAATGGTCCCTATTTCCCAAGAGTTCTGGATAGTAAATGACAATTTTACTATATTTGGTGGAGGCAACTGTGAAGGGGATATGTGTGCTCTGGGGACCATATATTATAGAAAAACAGAAATTCATTCTGCACTTCATTTGAAGTATAAGAGAGATATATGTGATACAAACTATGAGAGAGAGAGAGAGAGAGCGCGAGAGAGGGAGGGAGAATTTGGAAGTATTTTCAGTTATAGGGCAGATACCATTACAAAACCAGTGTTGTAAAACAAAAATATTTTAAAGTCTCAAGCAATAGAACACTTATGGTACAACACCCAAAAGGATCTTCTGGTAATAATTATTTAACTGGGATAATTTCTTAGTCACCTGAGGAAGTTTATCTCTAAGAAGAATTAAAACTAACTACAAACATTGTATCTATATGAGATGATGGATGTTCACTAAACTTGTAGTAATCATTTCAGGATGTATGTAAGTCATATCATTAAGCTGAACATCTTAAACTTATACAGTGCTGTATGTCAATTTTATCTCTATAAAACTTGAAGAAACAAAGTTAATCAATCAATCTACAAACAAAAGAATAATGATAAATGGTACTGAGTAATGAGATGCTGTGGAAGATCTTGGGCACTGGTGGGAAAGTTTTCAGGGGAGACATTAAGGACCAAATGATTGCATAGCAGAATTCTGAAGTGTTTGGACTGGTGACTGGTCAGAAGCTAAGAAATCACTTGTTGAATTCAGCGTGAAATAAGAACATATATTAAAGGGAATGTGGCTATAGAAACAGAATAGGGGACAGAATCAAGAGATAGTATAGAGAATGAACATATTAGACATACTCGGATCAGAATCTATAGATGTGATAAAGTATACCTTGTCTGTAGAGGTTCTTAACACCACTACAGATAACTAATGTGAATTTAAGTAGACTACCACTCATGTGGTAAATGATCATTTCTTAAGAAATATAGGTAAAATTCTCATCACTCAAAAACCAATAAAATGAAACAAAATATAAATTTAAAAAAAGTAACAATTATTATCTCCCAGCATTAAAACATATACCACATTATGTTACAAATACAAAGCTTTCAAACTAAAAAACTTAATCAGAATCATCAGATCTTCCCCCTTTGTACCAGTCATCTAAGGACTACTTATATGCCATTTCTTTTGGAGCCAAAGCTAATAAAGATTTATAAAACTCTCATACAGATTCCAGTAAAAACAAAGTATTTGAAAATTAAACTAATTTTTCTTAGCATTGGACATTTATTCATTAATGAACATTTACTTAGTACTTTTTTTTTTTACTTAGTACTTTTTAATGTGCTGAGCACTAACAGGAAACGAAAGTAGTCCCTATTAAATGGTACAAACTATTATGTATAAAATAAGCTACAAGGATATATTGTACAACACAGGGAAATGCCAATATTTTATAATAACTATAAATGGAGTATAACCTTAAAACCTGTGAATCACTAAATTGTACACCTGTAACTTATATAATATTGTACATCAAGTATACTTCAATTAAAAAAAGAGAAAGAAAGAAAGAGGTCCCTGCCCTTAAGGAGCTCACAGTCTAGAGAAAGGGACAAATTCATAAAACAAATTACAATACAATGTGTAAGTGCTATAAGAAATAGGAGTATACACAGTGTTGTGGGAGCGTAGATGACACCACAGCTTCACATAAGGTGACACCTGAGCTTGTTCTTTTATGATGATTTTACCAGTTGCCAGGGAGTAGGATATGATACTAAAATGTAGGCAGGGGCCATATTTAGAAAGATCTTGCATGCCATGAGCTAAGGAGTTTGAACTGTATCTTGCAGGCAATGGGGATCCATGGAAAGGTTTTAAGAAAAAGAGTTACATTATCAGATTTTTATTCTAGAACAGCAATTCTTGATGGCAGTGTGAATGATGGAGTGGTGGTAAGGGGAGTGAGGGAAGGGGTTGGTGAGAGGATAAATGGGAGATTTGAGGGAAGAAAACGAGTTAGAAAGCTAATATAATAGTTCAGGTGAGAGATGAGGGCCTGAACTAAGGTAGGGATCAATTAAGATGTAACAAAACTGAATTTTTAGCTATAGTTCTGTGTACCAAAATAAACAAGGATTCATATTTAAACTTTCCCAACAGATCAACCTATGATCAGTCCTTTAGCTAACTAGTCAATATTTAACTTTAAGTTTTTATTTTCTGTTGGAAAGACCAATTTTTAGTTCCTTGATTATTTCAGCTTAGTTACTCTAGAGAGTTTGCTGAAATCTTTAGATAAGGCACACATTAAAATATGTTAAAATGAATTAGTGAACTTCCTGTACTCAGACAATAAGGCACTCTCACTTACATGGCATGCTGAAGATTAGTTCGCAGTTTAACATAGCTCATTGCTGCTCTCTCCTGCTGTTGCCTTGCTTCCTCTTGTTGTCTTTGAGCTAACATCCATGTTACCTGCGTGCTTCAAGGAGAATTTTATTCTTCTTTTAACTTAACTTTTTTCTATGTAATTAATAAAGTTATAGTACAGAAAATGATCAAATGTACTTACTTATAATCAAGAGGAGTTTGATGATGTTCAGTCTGCATTGGATAGACACTCATGAAACTGTCCTCAGGTCGTAATCTTTTAGGCTCTCTCATAATTGTTGAGGTGAGTTGTGGTGTCTGCATCATAACTGGGGTGTGCAGTGTTTGTTCTCTGCTTAGCCACATACTGTCACTACTACTGCTTTCTTCAGCTGAGAAAGAAAATTAACAGCAATGAAGTTCAGTCACTAATTTTGATTAACCAAGTGTCTGATACAATGTGTTCAGGTCAAAAATCATCTGTTTGCTCTCCACATGCTAGAGCTTGGAACAGAAGGATACAAAGGTATGTAAGGTGCAGTCCCTGCCATGCCCTTATAGCCTAGTTGTGGAAAAAGAAAACACAGGCAATTATAACACAGTGTGGTAAGTGCTAAAACAGACGGAAGCACAGGTAGAATGAGAACAATGAGAGGGATCAGAGCCAGCTACTCAGAAGTTACTTCTGACTAGAGTAGATACTGTGTGGACTGTGAAGTGTCCTAGGCAGGGGGGAGGACATAAGCAAAAGCACCGAGGCATGAAACAATGACTGAACCATACTAATTTACTGATATTCAGCAATTTTTGACCTGCAAAAATAGTAATTTCATATGGTTCAAACTAAGAGTTTAGTACTCCTGGAGTAGATGGCAAAAGGTAAGGCTGAATAAAGAGGCAGGTATCAATTTATGCAAAGTCTTATAAGCTGTGCTAAGGTGACAGGGAAGCAATGTGGTAGTTACATGTTTTAGACAAAGTATGTAGTGGTAGTGTAGAGGGTGGACTTAAGAATATGAAGACTAGTCAGAATGGCCATCATCAAAAAATCTAGAAACAATAAATGCTGGAGAGGGTGTGGAGAAAAGGGAACACTCTTGCACTGCTGGTGGGAATGTGAATTGGTTCAGCCACTATGGAGAACAGTATGGAGGTTCCTTAAAAAACTACAAATAGAACTACCATATGACCCAGCAATCCCACTACTGGGCATATACCCTGAGAAAACCGAAATTCAAAAAGAGTCATGTACCAAAATCTTCACTGCAGCTCTATTTACAATAGCCCGGAGATGGAAACAACCTAAGTGCCCATCATCGGATGAATGGATAAAGAAGATGTGGCACATATATACAATGGAATATTACTCAGCCATAAAAAGAAACGAAATTGAGCTATTTGTAATGAGGTGGATAGACCTAGAGTCTGTCATACAGAGTGAAGTAAGTCAGAAAGAGAAAGACAAATATCGTATGCTAACACATATATATGGAATTTAAGAAGAAAAAAAAATGTCATGAAGAACCTAAGGGTAAGACAGGAATAAAGACTCAGACCTACTGGAGAACGGACTTGAGGATATGGGGAGGGGGAAGGGTGAGCTGTGACAGGGCGAGAGAGAGTCATGGACATACACACACTCACAAACGTAAGGTAGATAGCTAGTGGGAAGCAGCCGCATGGCACAGGGATATCGGCTCGGTGCTTTGTGACTGCCTGGAGGGGTGGGATAGGGAGGGTGACGCAAGAGGGAAGAGATATGGGAACATATGTATATGTATAACTGATTCACTTTGTTATAAAGCAGAAACTAACACACCATTGTAAAGCAATTATACCCCAATAAAGATGTTAAAAAAAAAAAGAATATGAAGACTAGTAAGCAAACAGGCCACTTAGGAGGTTAACTGTGTAGACCAGGTGAGTTAGAGGTTCAGAACGCTTTAAAATTTATAGTGGCATGCAGGGAATACATCTTTTAATTTGATAACTTTTCTATTTAAAAAAAGGAAATTTTATTTTAACTTGCTATCAAGCCCTAACTATTTTAACTGGTCAGGGACACTGTAAGAGAGATTTCTCCACAGACTGGGATGTTGGGACTATATGACCAATCAAGTCCAAATCTAAGTTACAAGTTTAAGTTATAAGTTATGAGTTTATGCATTTATATTATTGGACAAAAAGTACTAAAACCATTAATCCATGTGGCAATTTAACAATATGGCCCCTAAAAAAATAAATAAAATTAAAATATGGCCCCCAAATCTTTGACACTCCTCACATTAACAGGTGGGGGATGATGTCCCATTCCTTTGAACCTGTGCCCTGTGATTGCTTGGTCCATAGAATATGATGGAAATTATGCTATGCCAATTCCTGGCCTTAAGAAAATGGCAGCTTCCAGAGTTCTTGTCTCTTGAGACACTTGCTCTTGGAGCCCAGTCACATGCTGTGAGAAAGCCAAATAGCCACATGGAAAGGACATGTGTAAGGTGGTCCTGGCAGACAATCCCACTGAGGTCCCAGCTGACAGCCAGTATCAGATACATCTGTAAGTGAAGATGCCTCCGTATGATTCCAGTCACTAGCCTTTGAGTATTCCTAGCGGAAGCACCAGACATCATGTCCCTGCTATGTCATAAGTTTTGGGGGTAGTTTATTACTCAGGAATAATAGCTGCAGCAAATTTTGGCAACTATGCTAATTTGTTTAAAGTTTCCTAAGGAGAGGAAAAAAGTCCCCAGACCCATTTTGAACCAACCCTGGAGTACTAAGAGTCCAAGAGATTCAAGTGTCATAATGTATTCTTAACCCTAAGATTATAGACAGCAACTTGTATTTCTGTCAAGTTCTTTATGATTAATACTCTTCTTCATAGAAATTCAAAAGTTGGGACCTCTCTGAATCTGTTGTACCACTTAAACTAGATGATTTTATCTCTTAGGTAATGATTAGCTCTAAAATATTGAGTCCATATCCCTATACATAGAGTATAGTGCAGTGATTTAAAAGCAGGTCCTCCAGAGTGAGACTGCCTGGCTCTGCTACTTAATATTGGTGTGACCTTAGGTAAAAGTTACTTAACTTCTCTGTACCAGCTTTCACATTTGAAAAATGAGTATGTACCTAAAGAGTTGTAAGAACTGAATTTATGTATCTAAAATGTTTAGAACAGTACATTTACACATAATTGGAGGACACATTGTTCAAGATATTATTTAACAACACATACCTCAAATTTAAAAATAAGGTGACCCTTAATGACAATTCAGTCATTAAGGTTTACGGTAAACATAAAGGACAAATATAAAGAGAATAAACTATATTCTTACTGAGTGCGAGCTGCATGCCTTCAACCACTTTCCGTTTTCCCGTAGATGGCTTTGATTTTTTACTCCGCACGGTTGACCCCCGACTGCTGATTCCACTAATGACTGACATGGTGTCATCATCACCACCAGCTAGCAAAGAATTTCGGTATGACATCAGTGGAAGCCACACATCTTCTCTTCGGAGGGACATCTGAAAGGTCATGAACTTTTCCAAGTAAACATACCTTGAAAAGGAGTAGAAACCATTAGCTTTGATACATTAAATTGACATAGCTTTTTTTTTTTTTTTTTTTGCTTTTTGCTTATTCCTATAGGCTCACACACTACAACGGAACATACAATGATTTAATGAGTTAAATAAAAAGTAAATTAGAATGAAAATAGTGGTTGATGGGTCTACATTTCCTCAAAGCATACAGTAACAACCGAAGGATTATTAGCGTTCTTTCTCGAGAAGTCTCTGTTTTATCCTAACATTTACAAGTCCTCTGTTAGAAGAACCTGAGTCATATTCCCGGAAAGAGGATCGGATTTAAAAATTACACAACTTGGGTTCTAGTCCCAGTTCTACCAACCCGTAGCTGTGTGAGCATAGGCATATTACTTCACTACTCAATCTAAGCCTCATCAGTACACTAATGAACAATTTTGTCTCTATCAAGATTCTCACATTAAATGAAATAATTCATAGCATTTCAGCTTATTATTTGTTGAGCATCTATGTCCCAGGCAATGGGGATAGATACAAAGGTCAATCAGATATGGTCCCTACCTGCACAATATTTTCAGCCTGATGGAAGTCATACATCTACCCTTGGATTCAAGTATCACAAGGATTTTATGACATATATAATATAGCAATCAAAAATCAACTAACATTTGTGTGACTACTGTGTGCTACGCATTTTCCTCTTGGGGTCTTTAACTTTACTCTTACAGGCTTGTGAGGGAGACATTCTCCCCATTTGACAGATAAGGAGAGAAAGGATAAGAAAAGTTAAGTAATATAACCATGGTCATAAAAATGAGAAAGCAGTATAACCATGATTCAAATCCCAGGCTTCTGACACTAAGAGTTCAGTGCTTTATTGTGTAAATTATGCTTCACACAAGTTTCATCAACTAACTGTAAAGTGCAAACCAAATTTTGCTGTCATAATAATGGTTAATTTGAATCAGTTCAGAACTACCAGTTTTGAACACCATAAGAGAAAGGGCAGGAGAGATGAGTTACAAACATACTGCTTAGTGTTAGTTGTATATATTGTAAATATATTTCAGCTACACACAGTAGTACAGTACTCATCAAAGTGTGGTCTGGAAGTTGGCTATTAGTCTGAGAACTTACCAGCCTGACACATGATGTGCAGTCTGAGACACAATATACTCACTAGTTGAGAGATTTACAACTATGTATCCACCACAAAGCTTAATAGAACATTCCAGATAAGTAGCCCTCCCTGATGCTAGTTCCCTTTGTCCTCTTTCCAGCCACAGAGGTTGCCATTAACCTGAACTTGCTATTTTTTGTCCCCATTTGTAATGTTTTAACACCTATTTGTCTGTAAACATCATAGCACAATTTTGTACTTAGCTTTTTGCACTCAACATTATAATTTTAAAATCTAACCATTTTGGAAGAGTGACGTCAGCTAACACTATAGTGGCAATCATTTTCCAATAATGTAAGTGTATCAAATCAACATGTTGTACACCTCAAACTTACACAGTATTATATGTCAACTATATCTCAATGAAGTCAGAAAAAAAAATTTTTTAAGATGAACGAGATCTGAGGGTCTAATGTATAACATGGTGGCTACAGTTGATGATACTGTGTACTTAAATAATACCATATAATTGAAATTTGCTAAAAGACTAGAGCTTAAGTGTTCTGATCAAAAAAATGGTAAATATGTGATATGATAAATACGTTAATTAACTTGATTATGGGAATCCTTCCACAATGTATATGAAATCATCATGTTGTACACTTTAAATATATTACAATTTTATGTGTCAATTATAGCTCAATAAACTTGAAAAAATTTAAGATTTTAAAAGTAGATCAATTGGATTGTGTGAATCTTATTTCAATCCCAATTCAATCAAATAAAAGTCATTGATGACATCTGATACTAGAAATTTGAACAATTAAATGGGTTTTTAATAAAATTAAGGAATTGTGTTTACTTTTAAAAATCTAACCATTTTGACCACTGTATAGTATTCCATTGTATATTAATCAATTGATACCATTTTCTAGCTGATAGATGCTCAGTCAGTTTTGAGTTTTTCCCTATTCAAACAATGCAACAGTCAAGTACTTTAATAGTTATCCTTCTACACATGTGTAAGAGTTCCCCTAGGGTATCTACCTATGAATAGAATTACTGGATCATGAGGTAGGGAGAATCTTAAACTTTACTAGACATTGCCAACTGTCTCCAAAGTGGTCTTGTACCAATTTACTCTGCCACCAGCAATGTATAAAAGCCTCTATTGCTCCACATCCTTGGCAATACTTGGCGCTATCCAATGTCTTAAGTTTTGCTAATATGCTAAGTGAGAAATGTTTTTTTATTGTTTTAATTTTTATTTCTCTAATTAATAGTGTCAATGCAATTTTGGGGGGGTGGGGGGCGCACCACACAGCTTGTGGAACCTTAGTCCCCAGACCAGGGATTGAACCCAGACCCTTGGCACTGAAAGCGCGGCATCCTAACCACTGGACCACCAGGTAATTCCTCAATGCAATTTTGAACTGGGATAAATTTATATATAATAAAATGCACAGAAATTAACAGTAAAGTTGGATCAGTTTTGCAAACGAATGCAGCCATGTAACCCATACACCTATCAAGATATGGGACATTCCTATGACCCTACAGAGTACCCTGTATCCCTTTTCCCATTCAGTCTCCCCAACCCCAAGAAGTAACCACTATTGTGATTTCTATCACCGTTCTGTCTGCTTTAGAATTTCATATAATATCTATACAATGATGTTTTTTAAAGACTTTTTTGATGTGGACCATTTTTAAAGTCTTTATGGAACTTGTTACAATACTGCTTCTTTTTTATGTTTTGGTTTTTTGGCCACAAGGCATGTGGGATCTTAGCTCCCCGACCAGGGACTGAACCCGCACCCCCAGCAGTGGAAGGTGAAGTCTTAACCACTGGACCACCAGGGAAGTCCCCAAGATCTATACAATCTTTAAAAGCAAAATACTGGTGGGCTTTCAGAAGACATTACCTATGAGTTATTCATATTCTTCTGTCTTTTTATACCTCAAAGCCCGGGGTTGGGGGGTGGGGGTGGAAGAGATGAAAGAAGATTTTGAGACTTTAATTCCATTTGTTAGGCTCTCTTAGAACATAAGTCATGATTTTAGAAGACCAAACCATAAAAGTATCCTGTTTAAATGGCCTGTTGAGAACAGGACTTGTAGTTAAAGTACAAAGATAAAAGAGGGGGACTTCTACTTTCCAGTGTAGTCATGGCTCAGGACACAGACTAAGGTGCTCCTGATGGATCAGCGATATCATTATTTGTTAAATGCTCCTTCATTAGTTAGGCTGAGCCAAGAACTCAAATAGGAATACACAAAGCATTCCAGTTACACCTCTAAAGCCTCAACTACACTGTAAGGGGAACTCACAGAATTAAAATGGAGTATTATGCATAAAACAGTTATAATCCTTAAATTATAAAATTTCTGAAGTATAAAGTTCTTTGTGCATTAATGCAATCCTACAAATCTAATCTAATCTGAGAGGGAAAGCAAGTATAACAATTAATCTTTAAGAATTCCAAAACAAAATTAAATAGAGTATTTCTAACAAATACATACACTGTTCTTTTGTCTTGTCGAAGTAGTTTAGAAGAAAATTCACTGAGAATATCAAGAAATGCCAAATTTAAAGGTGGATGGCTCTCTCCTTGTGGATTAGGCTCCTTAAAAGCAAATTCTATGCCATCTCTGCAACAAAAACAACAAAAAAAGACAAATATTTAAAGGACTACAATACAAAATTGAATAACTTAGGGAATTTCTCTATACTTCATCCCACTACTAAGATGTTTCCTTTGTCATGCATTTAATCTGAGGAATAGAGAGAATAAGGAGGCTACAGTGCGAGAATGAGCAAATATATTTACATTTTATGCCACTTTTACTTTGTTTGTTTTGGTTTTTATTTTTATTTTTTGGCGGGGGGGAGGGGCATGCTGCGCCACGTAGCTTGCAGGATCTTAGTTCCCTGACCAGGGACTGAACCCTTGCCCCAGCAGTGAAAGCGCCAAGTCCTAACCACTGGACCGCCAGGGAACTCCCAACTGTTACTTTCTTTAAAACAAAACAGACACACACATACACACACCAGCTGGTCTTTATTTAAAATGTGGTTTGGTATATCTACATTCTCTCCTCAGTTCTCTTTTCCATAGAAAATAACCCAAATCCTTTCACATAATGATCAGTACATTTTCTGTATTTTTCAAGACACAAAGGAGATCAACTATAACACATAGGATCAACTTAAAAATAATGATTCAAGACTATCTGTAATGACCCACTTAAGAGTAAAGTTTAAAAATTAAACTCCACTCAAGGCCCAGTTTATATTTATTTAACAATAAATACCTCTATTAATCAAGACAACTACCCAACATTATATATATATATATATATATGAAGTAAATAATATATTACTTCTCAAAATAATTACTACATGTGTGGTCCTTAAATATTACCTAAAATTCTCATCCATAGTATTAAAAGGCATAAAAAGAAAATTGAGACTTTTAGAGCAAAGTGAAAAGGAGAGAGTAAATTAAAGTTGAGGAAGGTATAGGACTAACAAAGAGCAGAACAATTTCTGAAGGAAGACATTTAACACTTCATAATTAAGTAAGCAACAGGAATTTTAAAAAGACACAAAACAGAGAGCTTTCAATGAAACAGAGCCCAAGCCTCTTGATTTTTCCAAAGGCAAGGCTCTTTATCCACAATAAAGACATAAAGGGTATTAATAACCACATGTTGGTTATGTTAGAGCTCTAAAATATACTTAAAAGTATAATTGATCACTAAATTACATGCCTAAAATAAAATGAGATGATTTCCAATTTTGATAAGGCAAAGAAAACATGCAGACAAAATAAAGATTGTGGCTCAAAACAAGAGAAAAGGTCACTGCAAAATAGAGAACAGAACCAGAAACAAAAAACTTGAAACAAAGAAATCAAATCTCAAAACATTATCTACCCAGCAAGAGAGATTATGACAAAAACTGTTAAGAGATTCTATAATACCTGATGAATATATGTTGCTTTTCTTCACGTAATTTATAAAGATTTTGTATGGTTTTAATTAAAGCAAAGACTTTTCTATAAAAGGTGTTTTAGTCCCAATTCATGTGTTAACAGAGATAGCACTATAACTGGTTCTTAAGAAAGGAGACATGCCACAGATTTGTAAACAAGTAATAAAGCATCAATTGAACTTGGTTATTCTAAACAAAAGAGCAAGATACAAAAAAACTTCATGATTAACAAATAAATATTTGTTTGAATAAAATATTTGGAAATTACTTGTGTAGCATAGCAATGGCCTCTCTCGTTTTCAATTGATCGAGTCCAAAAGTTAAAGCAAAACGTCGAGCAAGTTCTTTTATGCCACTGAATGTTGAGGATGACCTATCAAAATTATAGCCATTTTCCTGTATCATTTCATTAAAAAGCTGTTTGGAAAGAAAGAAAGCATGTTAAAGTTTTTTAATAACTATGGATTATTAACATCTAATTTTAAAATACTACATTTTATATTTAAAATATACTTGATGTTCTATAAATAAGGCATTGTACTTCATTCTATAACATGGATTTTTAAAAACATGATACAAATGACCAAAATTGTAGCACTTCATATATTCAGACTAGAGGTAGTTACTGACATTAGAAACTCCTTAGATTAGTTACGACAGAATTCTTTTCTGCCGGTATTAATTGGATATTAAAATAGCATATAAAAATATAAAGAAAAAGGAAACCAACTAACAACTATGTTCTTATTGACATTTAAATGATGGATCTTCACATCAAGAACTTTCATCATAAAGTTAGCAAAACAAAATACAATCTTTCAATTATCAAGCTGCCAAGATTTTAAAAAGATAATGGCTACTACTTAAGAATACAGTGCAATGGGCACAGATCTGCTGGGAACATAAACTGAGAAAACCTTTCTACAGAGCAATCTGGCAATGTGTAGTGAAAGCTTTAGAATTTTCATGCCCTTTGAGTAAGCAATTGTTATTATCAGACTTTATCCAAAAGGAATGATAACAGTAATATCTGTATACAATACGTAAGTACAAAAATGTTTGTCTTAGTGCTATTTATAATGGCAAGAATTGTAAAAAAACCTCAACATCAAACGAGAAGAGATCTTGGTTAAATTATAGTCCCTCTATAAAATGGAATACTACACAGTCATTAAAAATGCAGAGGAAAGTATTTAATGGCATGAAAGTGTTCAGGATTTATTAATATGAAAAATTCAGCATTTCAAGACAATGTGCAATATGATTTTTTATGTTTGTAAAATAAGATCTCACATAGGCATAAAAAAGATTAGGAAGTTAAAAATTAAAACACTGTTAAGTGAAAAAAATTAAAGATAAGTTGTATTTTTTCTAGTTTTCCTATAATATTTTCTAAACTTTCTACAGCAAACAGCTATTATTTTACACCAAAAGTTATTTAAATGCTGCCTTTAAAACCTTTTAAATTCTATTAATTTTAATAAAGAATATCAAAATATGCAAATGAAATTAAGAACTTTCATACCTAGATCTCTAAAAAGCAAGAAAGTTTATCAAAGTGAAATGGGTTGGGTTATGTTCTGCATGCATTTGGTCTCTACAGACAAAAGTATACTAAGCAAATGATTTTTGCCTAATTAAACCTGCCTTGACACTGCCAAAATGAAAATGACTGGTACATTTTGATTATACGGTTGATAAATGCTCATTAAAATACATGTACAAATGTACAAAGAATAAAGTAAAATTCACCTGGAACCTACCAAAGCAAGTTAACCACAGCTAACATTTTGGTGATTATTTTTTCCAAATAGGTACACAGAGATGTGCACAATTTTATAGAGATGCTATACTGCAATCTTTTTTTATTCTCAAACTATATATTGTAGAGATCTTTACGAATTAATGAATACAGATCTACACCAATTTTAAGTGCTACACAGCCACTGCAGAGATATACTACACAATATATTCATCTAATATCCTATTGACAGGCATTTATATTTTCTAATTTCTTGCTATTATAAATAACTTTGCAATGTATAATCTTTTACACTCATTTTTGCAAAGTTATCCTATTACCACTGTGGATGAACTTCCAGAAGTAGAACTGCTGCCTCAAATGGCATACACATTATAAATTTTGACATATATTGCCAAACTACCTGCCAGGAAGGTTGAACCAATATACCTTGCTGTCAGAACCTGTTTCTCCCATACCTTAGGCGGCTATAGGTTTTGCCACTCTTGCCAGTCTCAAAGCAAAAAATGATCTCACTTGCACAATGTCTACTAGTGAGATTGAGTATTTTTCATTTCCACTTTTATGAACTATCTATTGCATCCTTTTCCCAGTTTTCAACTGTTAACTTGAAAACTATTAAGTGCTTATTTTGCTAGCCTAAACCTGGTACTCTTCATGTCTTACCTGTTGCAAACTGAGAATAAGGGTCTTTGCACACTGAATTTTGTCTATCTGCCTTGTTTTACTCATTGTTTCTTTGATGATATCGCCATAGTCATTATAATACTAGAAAAGAAATTTGTACAAATTAGGCCTTTGTCTCTTAAAACTATTGGACAATAAGACTAATTTTAGGTTAGTCACATAAGCATATCACAAGAATGTTATTTGGCTAGAATTATGCCTTCAAAGACACGGAAGAATGTTACTAAAACGTCATTATAATCTTTAAACACATAATCCCTAACATCAGTAAATTCAGAAATATCAGACAGTTAAGATCTAATCACATTAAGCTCCACAGTTGGTTTTAAGGAGGTATATTGTTTAACAATAATTAAGTTATACAGATTTTCAGAAATAAAACAAAGGACAGAAACAAAGTTCTGTGCTCTTTGTGAACTATTAAGACAATGAATGTAATCAGTTACTTTCATAACTTATTCATTGCTAATGGCATGTAGTTCATGAGCAGTTTCCAAATTTATTGATTTGGCTTATAGAAACTAACAGCCTGTTAACAACATTTAAAAGAAAATTTACTGTATGTGGCATTTACATTACACACTGCACAGGAATTTTTTTTCTAATTTAAGATCTTGTTTCAAAATGCATACATTAACAACTACCAGAGATAACAGGATAACCATGCTCCTATATGACTAACAAAATTGACTTTAATTTAGAATACCTAAGTCTAAAAGTTTAAAATTTGCAAAATGACTTCAAAAACAACCTTAGTTAAAAAAATCTAACAAGTATCAGGCCAAATAACTTAAGTTCCAAAGTACTTTATTAATGGTTCTATCATATAGGAAAGTATTCTGAAGAGAGAATTAATTAGGTTTTGATAAATGTATTACATGTTTTATCCTGTAAAAGCAAAAGCTTAAAAAATGTTTACATTTATAATTAGATTTTACTTGAAAAAGGATTACAGAAAAATCATCACACCGTATTTAGTCACATTCTGTTAGTACAATCAACAATATCCTTTCTACTACTACTTACAAGTTAAAGAATCTCACACATATTTATGACAATTTGTGAATAACCCACTGTGACTCAAATCAGATTTTCAGAGCTTAAGGAACCTTAGCTATCACAGTGGAACAGATGAAGAAACACAGGACACAAAAGGTACTGAATTACTCAAGGTCACAAGCTGCATAGTAACCAAGCCAAAACTGTATTATCTAGTTCTCTGACTCCTAAACGCTTTTTTATGTTACATCAAGCAGGGGAGGGACACCATCCTGTTGTTTTAAACTAAATCACAAAAGCAATTTCTATTAGTGACAGTTAACCTAAGACAAGCTGTTTGCAATATTCCAAACACAAATGAACTCAATAAACCCAAAATGTCCATTAATGGAGGATCAGAGGTATGAGAAAATTTACTGAAAATGTTAAATATTTTAAGAGATTTCTTTTACACTAGAAAAGTAATTTACTATTAAAAAATTCAATGGCAACCAAACATAAAAGCAACATAAAAATATCTCGCTATCCATTTTTCAACTTTACCTTCATATACTGCTTAAAGATATCTGCAGCTGTATTCATCTCCACCACAGTATATACAATTAGCTTACAAAACGCTGCAAGTAAATTTCTCCTTTTGTGCAGAGCTTCAATTTTACTGGCTTCATCTTCCTGCTGACCATCTGGGGAAAAAGGTTTCCAACATTAAGCCATCTGTATTTTACTTCAACCGTGTGTGTGTGTGTGTGTGTGTGTGTGTGTGTGTGTGTGTGTGTGTGTGCGCGCGCGCGCGCGTGCATGTGTATGTGCATGCGTGTGTGTCTGTGTGTGTGTATCAAATTCAATATAAAACATCTTTATTTTGGAGAATTTGAAAAATAAGGGAAAAACATTTAAATAAAATAAAAATTATAATCACTCAATATCTTCATGAATGACCAGCCCATTTATTCCAATACACAAAATTTTTGTGACGTCAAATCAGAAGGCTGTTTAGTGAACATGGAACAGGAACAAGTGGAGTGAGTGAGAGGAACTGATGTTTAGTGAAATCAGGCTAAGCTTGCCTAACACATTAATCTACTTCCCTAGCAGGATAGTTTGCCGATGAGACCTGCATATTCAGTATCTGTTGGGTAAGGCTCTTTCTTCCCTAGGGGCAGACAACCTCAGAGATTCTGTTATTCCTTCTAAAGATGACCCCACTCAACCTCAAACCCAACTTTTATTGACAGATACTTTCTTTATACATATTACAGATATTCAGTTAGACTGGCCTAGAAACCATTCTGTCTTTTTAAGGTAACTTCACATATATCTGCTCTGATCCATTATGTGAGATCTTGATATTCAGTTATCAAAGGGACAAAATTATTTCCAAATTCATAGCTGAGAAAGCCGGATTACAGCCTCCAAGTACTGCCAAAGGATTTTCAAATTATTTGATACTGTGCATAAAATTGTAACGAAGCCTTTTACATAAAAAGCTATGCAAAGAATTTTCCTCTTGACAAATTTTACAAATGAAATTACTTACATAAAAAATACTGTGTATAAAATAAGAACTCTTTTAAAACAAGTATTTATTTTACCCTGACTCTGATAATCCTTGATAACTGCTAGTAAATAAAAACCAAATTTTAAGAATAGGAGTTTGTTTAAGACAGACCATCCGAAAGTTTCTGTTATCAAAAGTGCCTATTCCAGAATGCCAAAGTCATTTGCTTAGAAACCTAAAACGTACTGTTCATTCTTTTAAAAGAGTACACTGAACATACAAGCTAACTTTTTCTTAATGACTCTGTGATTATAATGGATTTCTATACAATATTGTTTCCAATCATTGTTTGGTACTGTTCTCAGGAACTAGAGGGACACAGACTTATTCCCCCTACAGACTAAGTTACCCAGATATTAAAGTTTTTTGAGCCCTGATTTTTAGGTTTCTTATCAAAAATTAGCCACCTTTTTCTCTTGTGGGGATTAAAGAATGTTACAGAAGTGTCTAACACACTGGGCCTTTAATAAATGTCAGTTGCCATTATTATTATGTGTTGCCAGTGCCTCTAGAAGCATTCCCTATTTTATTCTCCCCTTCTAGTCTGATGTGGGCTAACAAATCAAATAACCATGGGTCTACAATACCAGGGGTTAGATGAGTATGAAAAGCAATGGAAACTATCATATGTTGCTGGTGGGAGGATAAAAGAATAAAACGACTTTGGAGAATAATCTGGCAACTTGTGGTCAAGTTTAAGATATACATAGACTACATAATCTAGCAATGCCACTCTTAGGTATACAGGCACACCTCGGAGATATTGCAGGTTTGATTAGACCACCGCAATAAAGGGAATACTACAATGAGTCACATGAATTTTTTGGTTTCCCAGTTCATATAAAAGTTATGTTTACACTATACTATAGTCTTACTAAGTGTGCAATAGCATTATGTCTAAAAACATGTACATACGTTAAACATTTCATTGCTAAAAAATGCTAATCATCTAAACTTTCATGCGAGTTGTAGTAGTAACATCAAAGATCACAGATCACCATGACAAATATTATAATAATGGAAAAGTTTGAAATGTTGCAAGAATTACCCAAAAAAAGACACAGAAACATGAAGAGAACAAATGCTGTTGGAAAAATGGCACCCATAGACATGTGTGATGAAGGGTTGTCACAAACCTTCAATTTATTAAAATACACAGTATCTACGAAGTGCAATAAAAGGAGGTATGCCTGTACACTAGAAAAGCATTTGCACATGTGCTCAAGGAGATAAGTATAAGAACATTTTTGTAACACTATTTATAATAGGAGAAAAGATGGAAACCTAAATGTTCATCAATATGAAAATGGATAAAGTGTGGTTAATTCATATCACATAGTATTCAGCAGTCAGGATGAATAAGCTATAATCACATGTCAATACTGACAAATTTCACAAATAATGTTAACTCAAAAAAGCAAATTGAAAAATAAAATGTTCAACATGATACCATTTATGTGGAAGCTAGCAACAGAAAATAAACTATATATTGTTAAAAGATACATAAATTCCCAGTAAAATAAAATTAAAATGCAAAGGCATGATAAACAGCAAATTCAGGATAGCAGTTATCTCTAGGGAAAAAGAATAATGGGATGGGGAGGGATACAAACAAGGGCTTCTTTTGTATCTATTCCTTTAAAAAACAAATATGAAACAAACAGAGCAAAATTTGACGAATGCTGGTGGTTGGTATATACAAGTGTGTTACATTTTATTCTTTTCCATAGAATTGGAATACATTTCATTTTTAAAGTGGAAATAGAAAAACACGAAGTCCAAGGAGGTAAGACAAAGTGTAATTCCAGGAAGCTCCCAGAAAATTTAGGAGTATTGGCAAGCTTATTCTCATTCCTATTTCCTATGATCTAAATGAAGTTGAGGTAGTCCCCAACTAACAAAAGGGTTATAGACCAAAACCAATTTTGTATCAGTGTTGGGAATATAACTATGTTTTCCTATAGAAGTTTTAAAAACTCCTACTCATCTTTTAGGATCCATTTCTGATGTTAGCTTATTTCAGTGGTGTTCTGACTCCTACAGAACAGTTATAACTTCCTCTACATGCCCACAACACTTTGTACCTACCTCTATTATTTGTCAGATTACATTATAATTACTTGTTTTTAGATATGTCTTTTCCACTTGAATTGAATTCTTAAAGGAAAAGACCCTGTCTCATTTTTTTGATATTCATAGCATCTAGTATACTGCCTGCTGCCCAATAAATGTCAAAGGAATGTTAAAAATAAAGTGTAACTAAACCAACAGCTGAAAGTGAATGGTGGAAAATTCTAAGTATATAAACTTTAGTACATGGATTTTGATATCTGTTTTGGCTACTTAGGTTTCTCAATTCTGTTCTGGTTAAGTTTCTAATACTTGAGAACAAAGCTCTCTATTGATAAAAAATAAGCTACAAGCCATGTCTAGAATTATATATAGTTAAAAGCTTTGCAGTGATGTGTCAGTTTATGTATGGACATACACATACTGATGTTATATATCCTTCAAGTTTAACTTCAAATTGGGAAAAAAAAAAAACCCAGAAGAAGTCACCAAATACTATCTGTTTTTCCACGATTTCTTGTTCACGTAAGGCATCTGTGTATGCAATTAGGGTGCGAAGAGTAACTTAACACTACGCAACGATGGTTTGATTATTTACCTGTAACATTCTGTACTGCCCCAGACTTTTACAGAAAAATTATGCTATGAAAGTATACAACAAAAAGGTCATTTAAAGAAACACTTTATTCTGCTCTAATTACTTGAATATTGGTATTACCAATGATTAAGGGGAAAGAGAAGTAAATTTTGTTGAGTACCTACCTACTACATGCCCAGGCACTACACTAGTCACTTTGCTCAATTTAATTAACTTGTACAGTTCTGTAAGGTAGCTACAAATTAGAAAAACAAGCTCACAACTAGTGAGAAACAAAGATTTGATTCCAAAGCCTATGCTCTGTGATACCACATTGTCTTTACAATGTTACAAGCAATGAACACAAATTGCACTGGAAAATGTACCTGTGTTTCATGTTTTAAGAATAAAATATCAAACAGTAGTGTAACACTTTACATTGCTGTTAATTAAATTTGATTTATAGTAGACACACAGATTTAACAAAAAGATGGCAATAAAATTACCTGCACTGTTATTGTCATCATCCTGTTCAATGAAGACATGATCCAGAATAAAGCTGAGCAACTCAGACTGCAATGAAGAATCAGGGGTGTAAACTAATGGCTCTAACATGTCACGCCCTCCTGACATAATCTGATGGCTGAAGATCATCAAAATATCACATAGAATAGTGAAGGCCTAGTATAAAAATAAAAAAAAAAATAAAAAAAAAGGATAGCATGCCATAAACCAAAGTTTCTCACGAACTGCCACAAGTAACTTACATATTTAATGTGGAAATAAAATCCAACTTTCTATATTTGAAACTCATAAGAAAAGCAATGTCTACTATTTTCCTAATATTTTAAAAGTGAAGAGTGTAATTTTTTCAACAATAACTACTGATATTTGCATTGTGACTTACTAACTGCAAGATAATTTCACAAATATTTTTTAATTTTCAGCAATTTTCTTTTAATTTTTTAAGTGATTTGTACAATATGTTAACATCATCAAAACATGCAATCAAGACTCAATCTCAGGTTTTCTGACTCCAAACCCCACCCTTTACACTATATATACCACAATGTCTCATGGTATACATTCTCAAATATCAAATAATGTATAAACTTGGTACCATTCTTTTCTTCTATGGAAGAAAAACACTTATACCAAGAAGATGAATATCTCCTAGAAGATCTCTTAGAAGAGAGATCACAAAATCTATAGGACTTCTCATTGTCAGTATATGTGATGATTAAGTAAAAAAAACATAACCAAGTGTGGGTCTGCTTACTAATCATCAGGCAAACCTGACAGTATAATAAACATAAGGTTGAAGTGGGACTTCCCTGGTGGTCCAGTGGCTAAGACTCCACGCTCCCAATGCAGGGGGTCTGGGTTCGATCCCTGGTCAGGGAACTAGATCCCACATGTTGCAACTAAGAGTTCGTATGCCACAACTAAAGATCCCACATGCCACAACTAAGACCTGGCACAGCTAAATAAATAAACAAATAAATAAAGCAATAAAGCTGAAGTGTTATATATATATATATATTTTTTTTTGGATGAAGTTATATCTTGAGGAGCTTTATAAAAACTCTGCCATCCAAAAATGGGCAGAAGACCTAAACAGACATTTCTCCAAAGAAGATATAGACTGCCAACAAACACATGAAAGAATGCTCAACATCATTAATCATTAGAGAAATGCAAATCAAAACTACAATGAGATATCATCTCACACCAGTCAGAATGGCCATCATCAAAAAATCTAGAAACAATAAATGCTGGAGAGGGTGTGGAGAAAAGGGAACACTCTTGCACTGCTGGTGGGAATATGAATTGGTTCAGCCACTATGGAGAACAGTATGGAGGTTCCTTAAAAAACTACAAATAGAACTACCATATGACCCAGCAATCCCACTACTGGGCATATACCCTGAGAAAACCAAAATTCAAAAAGAGTCATGTACCATAATCTTCACTGCAGCTCTATTTACAACAGCCCGGAGATGGAAACAACCTAAGTGCCCATCATCGGATGAATGGATAAAGAAGATGTGGCACATATATACAATGGAATATTACTCAGCCATAAAAAGAAACGAAATTGAGCTATTTGTAATGAGGTGGATAGACCTAGAGTCTGTCATACAGAGTGAAGTAAGTCAGAAAGAGAAAGACAAATACCGTATGCTAACACATATATATGGAATTTAAGAAGAAAAAAAAATGTCATGAAGAACCTAGGGGTAAGACAGGAATAAAGACACAGACCTACTGGAGAACGGACTTGAGGATATGGGGAGGGGGAAGGGTGAGCTGTGACAGGGCGAGAGAGAGTCATGGACATATACACACTAACAAACGTAAGGTAGATAGCTAGTGGGAAGCAGCCGCATGGCACAGGGATATCGGCTCGGTGCTTTGTGACTGCCTGGAGGGGTGGGATAGGGAGGGTGACGCAAGAGGGAAGAGATATGGGAGCATATGTATATGTATAACTGATTCACTTTGTTATAAAGCAGAAACTAACACACCATTGTAAAGCAATTATACCCCAATAAAGATGTTAAAAAAAAACTCTGCCAGGAGTTTTAAATAGAGTCAAACACTGGTAAAAGTAGTCAGAAGGTAACTGGAAAAAATTTAGTTATTTGTTGGGAAGGGATAAGGAAAATAAAATTTTGTGATCACAAAGTCAACAGAAAATTACATTTAATGGAAGACTACTACTAGAAGGACAGATTATAATATAGACCTCAAAGCAGATTTTAATAATAGCTTTGCCTTTTTGGAACTAACCACATTTATTTTTTTCTCTATGCTTTTACCTCTTCTTTTGGTCTCTTCCTCTCATTTTACTACTATAGTAATAATTTATACCTATCAAGATATTTGAGTTTACAAAAGCTTTTGCAACATACACAGTAAGGATACACAGTGATAAGCGTGGTGACATTTACTAATTAGGTGAACTGACAGGTCTTGTGAGCTAACCAGGACATATTCCTGGAAGCTGTAGGAAGACTAGTACACAGGCTATTTAATGACCAAATAATTAATCTCCAAGGCCTGAACAACAGATTATATATAAAGGAGATTACACACAATAACCCATAAGGAATTATGTGCTAACACTGTAAGAAATACGGAATATTAAGCTGAGTATCTTGGTGGCCTATGAAAATATATCAAGTAATACTTCATGTATTAAGTTTAGATCAGTGTATACTTCACTGAAATCCTATTCTAAGACATTAACTATAAACTCATTTTACTACCTTCTGAAATTTTGTCCCTCTTATCTGAATTGTAGAGAAGAAAATGTCCCAAGTCCTTTATTGTTACAGTTCAAAACTAAATAGGCTCTTGGTCCCAGGATCAGAAGTTATTTTACAGATGGGAAAACTACCCATGGCACCAAGTAACAATGTATTTCCAGACTGAGAAGCTTGGCAGCAATGGAATCAAGAGGGCATATGGGGTGGGAAGGTAACACTCTGAAGACGGAAGTGATTAAAATTTTTATTTCAAAGTCCACATAAGAAAAAATAACTCACACAATCAGGAATGGGCAGGAATGCCAACATCTGATAGTACTCTGAGATAACAAAACCAGATGGACCTTTCCTCCCTGAGGCACATCTGTTATACTTGTTGCTTTCAGGAATAATTTATGTAACTGCATACACCTACTTTGTATATATGGGTCTGTTTACCATGTGTGGCATAAAGAAACAATAACACAGAATAACTGCAATATGCGGGTAATCTATAATGCCCCACATGGAATTAATGTTAATCTATTTTTTGAGCATAGTATATATACAGACAGATACAAGATATTTCTACTTTGCCCAATTTCAGTATTTCTTAAATTTTCTATATTAGTTCAGATATTTATTCAGGGTTGCTTACAAAAGACTGCTATCTATAGTAATTACTAACCTGTTCTTTAACGGTGGTATTCACGTTGGTCAGGTAATGTTGACATATCTGACAGAATACCCTCATCTGTTTCTTTAAACGCAGCAAGTCCTCCTTGAAAAAATTTAACATGAGCATTTTAAAATACTGTATTAAAAACTCATTCAATATTTAAGATATTTTAAATTACATAAAACATCACCATATATTTAACTATGTTAACTCTGCTTGTATATTAGATTTAAAATCTTTATTATTTATCAAAAAGGAAAACAAAAACCACTTTTAAAATCTCAACAAATTGCAGGCTTAAAAACACCAGGTATATTCATGATAATTAGCTGACATCTAAAAATATTGTTTATATCATCTTTAACTCAGCCTTTTTCAATTTCCATTTCTCTGTTCATTCTGTAATACACTTAATTTACTATGTACTTAATATTGTAGGCCTAGTACTTAAAATCCTCAGACTATTAGTACATGCATATCATTAATGAATATATAAATACTGGTGGTGTAGTAAATATATGTTTTCACAAAGCTGAGTGTTAGAATATTCACTCAAAGCCAAATATCACCATATAGAAAAAGCATCTGTATATAAGAATACAATTTTATCAAAAAAAATACCAGGTATATTAACGGATAATATCCTACGTGATCTGGGTCCTTTAGAATGAGAAAACTTATATGACTATATATGGCTATCCATATAAATCCACTACCTCAGAATGCTTAACAAGTAAAGATTTATGTTCCATCCTCACTTTGTAATTTGATGAGTGGCTGACTGATGAATGGAATAAAATAAATGATAAAAAAGGGACAGCATGTTTCATTTTTCATTTGTAGGATAGTGGTTGTGCTTTTTAAAAACAGAGAGGGACCAAAGAAAAATTAGTTTTGTGGTATTACTCCACTTAAGAAAAAAAAATTTTAACCTACACTAAAAGGATGAATCTTTTTTTTCTTTTTCTAAATATTTACATCAGTTAATTTAAAATAGAAAACTACTTTATAAAGATCAGCCACACTAATTTATTTAAGGCATAACCTCTGGCCCGTCTCCTGATACTGGATGCCAAACGATAGAGTATCAGTACATATTTGGTATATGCAATAGACAAGTTAAATAAAAACAGGTTTAACTTAGAGATTGATTTGGTGAAGAAAACTCAACCAAGCTTCAGTAGAAATAATTTTTGCATTTAATAACCTTCATTTTTACCCTGTTTCCTCTACTAAAAGTATTACCTTTTTTCCCATGTTAATTTGTAACTCAATGCTTTTGATTTAGGTGAGCAATTATATTTGCTAATACAGTCACTGTTCCTACTGCAAGCTTGATATTGAATTAAACTTTTTGGGTGTCTGACAAAAAGTACACTATTTTAACAACAGTACTACATTGTCTTTTCAAGGTGGAAAACATCCATTTGTAGATATAATTGCATCTTGTGCTTAAAAACCTCAAAAAAATTCTAAAATTATTCTGTGAATTATGCAAAACAAACTGATTATCAAGAGGATTCCTTTTTGAGGAAAATAACTATGAACAGCTAATTCTATAGCTTACAAAAATTACTTAATATTTATAAAAATGTGCCCAAATAATATTTAAGGCAACATCTACTACTACAAGTACGAAGTTTAAGTTTCTAATTTACAAATGAAAAGGCAGTACTGTTTAGTTCAATTACTAAACACATCAAGGATTACCACTACAGATAAAAATCTGAAAGTTCTATGACCTAGTAGCTGGCACATTACACTCAACCAGAAGGTGATTTATCATGAATTTGGAACATCAGTACAGAGATCCTGAGTATGAATAAGGAGATCCCAAAACAATACGAGGCATAAGATCTAGGGACAGGTGGTTTGTAATAATTAATTTATATAACCCAATAGCTGTATCTGTATGTTTCAAAGGCTCTTGGTCATGATTTACAAAATCTGTAGTTCTTTATGTACCCAGTACTTTTGAGAATGATATGGAAATCCATAAATTATGCCACATATAAATGTGATTTTTTAAATTTAGAATCATACCCTAAACAAAACATATTAATGTTCTTTCACTGAATATACAACTACAAATGACTGTTTTTAAAAGTAAACATGCCTAAATAGATTAGAAATAAGCAAGATTTTATTGATATGTCTTATGTTTAAGTTTGCTGAAAAGTTAATGCTATTTAATAAAAAAAGACGCCACTGAACCACCACAAACCTTTGTAGAGCTGCTTTCAGTTATCTTTGCAAGCTGCCAAAGGATTACATAGTGAGTGCATTGCAGTGCGTGAATAACAATCTATAAAAGAACAAAGAGAATACAGTTAAATTTTACAAGTCACAAGTCTTCTTTCTCAAAGTTAAATATGTAACTTGTAAATAAATAAAAACCTGTTCAGGCATGTCTCCATTTTCAATTCCGGTTTTCAATAGTTTGTAATTACAAGCAAACAAATCCCACTTTGAAAGATCATGGGCACTGTAAAAAAGAATTAAGTTATATTAAAAAGTTAAGCTTAATCACATTTGTTCTGGACTTGAGTGTTAAAAGAATACTATTAAAGTAAAATGTAGTAAACTTTCTAACATGCGCCCACAAGAACAACAAAAAAAATGTGTATTTTTAAAAAGTATATTAGTTGATAATTTGTTGTTCCCCAATTCACAACATGACTCTATCAAGTACTTTTTTCCCAAAAGCACAAGAAATCCAGCAAAAAATTTGACACTATAATCCCCAAACATGCAATTTGGTTCTGATTTTGCTACAGTTTTAAGAAATCAGAAACTTTAAGATTCAACTTACTTATGAAAAGCAGTGATTCTCTTCAATGTTGACAATACCTGATATGCATCATCTTCATCAGGTTCTTCGCCCTATGAATGTTAATTATATCATATTAAACATTAATAACCACAAAAGTGAAAAATCTTAGGCTATCACATTGGTGATTTCCACACCTTGAAAATAAAGAATAACCTAATTAAAAACCACAAAATAACTTTGTCATTCAATACTTAAACCTGGCCAAATTTAAAGCAATGTGGCCAGAATAATGGGTCAACATAGAGTTGTTATAACAGATACATTATACCCAAGAGAGAAAAACTGAATGACATTCTCCTTTTTTCCTTTAAGTGATCTTGACACAAAACAATGAAGACATCTACTCTTTCACAGTAATAAATGCATTGGGACAATAAAGAGAAATATATTAGAGGACAAGCAAGAGATCATAAAAGATAATACCTAAAGGACAATCTACTAAGTAAATGAAACATAGTGCTCAAGAAAGATATATCAGACCAATTAAAATTAATTTGGAAAAAATCCTCTGCATAAGGACTAGATATACTAATCCTTTTTCTGGGTATCAACTTTCCAATTTAGAGTAACTTAAGTTTTTGACAATTTTATGAGTCTCACTATAAGAAACTTACAAATTTTTAAAAATACTATCGAACTTACTGTATTAAACCCCAGGTCTCTCAAAAAAATGCTTGTTTTTCACCATCAATTTTTATACAAGGTAAGTAATTAAACTTAATTAACAAACCATAGTTTGATTTTAAATTAACTTGTCCTAATCAGAATCATATCCAGCCAATAGTAGAGCCATTACAATTTTTAAGAATGTGATCATTCGTACATCAACATATTTGCACAAACCTCCAATTAAGCAAAACATAGTAAGCATGAAATGTTATACACAGAAATAAGAAAGTTAAAGAAGTAACTGCTAAACAAAGTAACTAGAAATTACAAAAGTCCACATCATTTTTTGCAGCATTAATGACAAAAGTGATGTGGAAAAGGCTAAATGCATTAATCTGAGAATCACAACTTTTTACTTTATGCAAATCAATTAAACTGTTAAGTGTACCTTTCCAGAAAAGATAAAAATCACAATAAAAATACAAGTGTATTTGAGCACCACACTTAAGCCTCTTTGGAAATACAACAGAACAACAAAGTCGACAGTGGCTATAATTTATCAAGGCTTTATAATATCAAAGACCATAAATAAACTTCCAAAATGTTAAGAAATACCCCAATTTTTGAGGTTACGTGGCCACAGTCTAGCTCAACTTTTCTGTTCTGTTAACACCCTGTTCCCTAACAGCCTCTTGTTCAACTAAACCCTGGAAACTTCCCAGATCATTTCTTTAAATTAAAAAAAGGGGAAAGATGTTAGCTTTGCTTTCACCCTCTCTTAGTTGCAGATTCTTGCCACCTTCCTATTTTGGTGGATGAATAATAGTATCACGATGAATCATAGAACAAAAAGTCTGAATGACTTTTCAACATACTGCTAGGGATTATCACCAAGACTAGTGACTAATTTGGTTCTGGGGGGTGTGGGGGGGTGCGCAATGGGGCACAGCTGACAAAATACTTGTAATATATACCTCTTGCAGAAAATCTTCAAGAAGCCGGTTAAATTTATCGGCCAACTCGTCTATCAGTTGACTTCTTGAAATATCTACTCTGTTGAAAATTGTGAACTCTTCATTACAGAGTGCGTGATAAGTTTTAGAACATGCTTCTAAAACATCTGTATCTGTGTGCTTCTCTACAATATTCCGGATCTGTCGTAATAAGGCATCCAAATGCTGCAAAATCAAAGTTTTCTTCATTAAAACTAAGGTATATATGATAGGCATAAAATGACTACACAACTGGGATGAACAGCTTCAAACACAGTAACTTTACAACCAGTAGGACATACTTTAAGTTCTTCTAGTCATAATAAATAAATGCACTGACCCACCCAAACTTATTTCCCCAACTTCAACAGGAATAGTATTACCTATCTCATAGGACCTTGGTGAGATGTTAATACATATAAATACATATGTTCCTGGAACACAGTAAATGTATTTAATGGATATTAGCTGCTTTCATTTTGCAATTGTTATTATCTAGTTACCCACCCCTGATCTCCATAAATGATCAGTGATACAGTCACATAATGGCTAGCAATGATGGTACGGACATGGGCATGAATCAAAGGGAAACCTCATTAGTGCCATTCTCTAATAAATCCACCTTATCTAAAATATGTATGGCATACAAGATACAGGTTTCCTTTTACATTAAAAGTTACAAAAACATATTTCAAAAAATATAAATAAACAATATGATGGGATGAACTAAGTTAACGATTTTTCTTCAAGGTTTTTTATACACAGAAACACCATACCTTTTCTAATCGTCCAGTGGTATATATTTCCAAATCAAAGTATTGTGGCAATTGCAACAAGTTAGTCACCTTTTCAGCATCTACAGAGTACTTTGAAATAAAAAAAAAAATCATGTCAAAAACATCACAATAATGGTAAGTAAATATTATGATTAGTGCAAAATTCTGTGTGGCACTTCCAAACAAAACTTGTAATTTCTTAGTAACACTCCTGATACTGACACAAACTTACTTTAGCTAATAACTGAGGAAGGGCCACAGCAAAGAGTTCAGTGATTTTTGTCCTGTCATCCAACTGGGTCTTCTTCTCCTTTGCTGTTAGCACCTAAGGTTAACACAACAAAGTTTCTAAGTATTTATTAATAAGCCCACTGACACTGTTAGGTGCTCAACTTTAAGTTAAGATATCCAAAATAAGTAATGATGGATACAAGAATTTCTACTATAAAACTTGAAACCCAAAAGTAACAAAGAGAATAGCTTGCACATTATATTTTTTAAAAATAGCAACACTTTGAATAGGTCTAGAGGCAAAATCAATACCCAATTAGATTAACTAACTCTACCTTTGGATGAAAGGAGAAGCAGTTAGGAAATGTAGTTTAGGAGTTTATATAATAATAGGACTGAGTAGGATTTCAGTCTACTATAAGTTGTGCCATGATCCATGAGTTATGAAATCAACATAAGTAACGACCAGCAATTAGAAAAACAAGAAAAAAACACGAAAAGAAAACAAAGGAAAATAGAATGCATCACCTAAGTTGCAGTATTGTTTGATGAAATTCTGTTTCAGTTATACACAAACACATATATATAGATGTGTACAAGGTCACAATATAAAAATGTATTTTTGTGCTTCACAAAGTTTGAAAGCCTGTGCAACTCTGGTCTACAATACAAATATATGTGAACTTTGAAATAATGCATTAAAATCATGTCCCAGGAAATAGGAATTTCCCCCATATTAATGAATGATTATCCTGTCTTTATTTCTAACTTTTATTAAAAGAAAGCAAATCTATAAATAAACCAAAACAGACAAATACACCATTCTAAAATGTTGCACAACATGCGGTCTTAAAGGCAGGGACTGTCAATCACTGTATCTCCTGTAGTTACTGTCAACCACTGCATCTCCTGTAGTTAACTCACAAAGTATCTTATGGAAGGAACGTGGATTTCGCAAATTGCTAATGCTTTAAAATTTACTTCTAACACATATTTATAAGCAAAGATCGCCTGAAAAATAAAATTTAAGATTCAAAAATTTGATTATATGGTTACAAAAAAGAACTTTAAAAAAGATATTGAAAAAGAGACATATAATTTAGAATACTGAAAATATGTTGGCATACCCTTTTTCCTGTCCCTCTCCCCACAGGAGGATGACATTCAGCAGCTTGTCTAATGGTACAAAGCATTATTTCAATCAGAGCACTCTCTTGTCTGTCCGTTAGCGCTGAAAGAAAAAAATCAGAAAGTTAACCTATTTCTTTTCTTTATATGCCATTTATAATATTACATAACAGTTCCTTCTGCCTGTGACAGAATCTGACCTAATGTACTAAAGAAAATCCCATTACTATATCACAAAAAGGTTCAGAACAAGTTAAACCCTCCTAAGCATTACAAATCTGTAAAACACTGCTCCACAATTTGAGAAATGAAAATATGAACAGATACAAAAAGATAAAATATAATAAAACAAAATAAAGAATATTGACAGCAATTATATCCTTCTACATAGCATAATATTCATGTGTATGAAAACAAAATTATTCAAAGACTTTGAATCATTATTTTAATGCTAAAAGATAAAGAAATGGAATAAGTAAACTCTATTTTCAAAATTATCTAGACAACAAAAATACCATAATTAAACATCCTTACCTTCCTCTCCACTAAGTGGCTCCTCCAGCAACAAGCTATTCATACATTCCCAGTCTTTCAGCAGCTCAGTAGCACAGTCCCACATGCTATCCACAAGGTACGCTGCGTGCTCATGTAACTAAAATTTAAGAAGAGCAATGTGCTCTTAGACAAATATCATACTAGCCTTAATCAAAAGAATGGAAGCTTTGTTGGCACCATGTGCAAACTCAAACAATTTGTTTTTTGAGGTCAAATGGAAGAAAGGACAGAGAAGAACTGCCTTAGCTTGCTATGTATAAGTAAACCCTGCTAGGTAGTAACATTTCTCACAATAATCATTAAATCATTCACATGAAAATTATTTTTGAAGAGACTATATGCATGCATATTTAGTACCTGACTCAATACAGTCATTCTTCTATATCTAAGGAGGATTGGTTCCAGGACCCCCTGTCAGATTTTCCGAGGATGCTCAAGTTCCTTATATAAAATGGTGTAATCTGCACATAACCTATGCTCATCCTTCCATATACTTTAAATCATCTCTAGATTACTTATAGTACCCCAATACAATGTAAATACTATGTAAATAGTTGCCAGTATATGGCAAATTCAACTTTTGCTTCTTCGAACTTTCCGGAATTTTTCAAAAAATATTTTCAATCCACTATTGGTTGAATCCCCTGTTGGCTGAATCCACAGATGCAGAACCCACAGATATGGGGGGCCAACTGTATTACATGGGTGAACTACTCTCAGTTATAAAATATACTACAAATTTATTGTAACTTAATGGGAGTTGTAACGATTACTTAAAATACAAAATACATGATTACTTATCAATTCAATATATAACTAAATCATTTCTCTTCATTCTGTGAAGCTTAAAATGGCCCTAGAGCTTCCCAACTCATTTTAGGGGACAAGCATTACCATGATACCGAAACCCATCAAAGACGTTACAATTAAATATATATACATACCAACACCCTGCATGAACATGGAGGGAATGTTCTCAAAAAATTTGTAAACTAAAACCAGCAATATATAAAAAGGATAACAGATCATGACCAAGTAGGGGTTTATCCTAGGAATGCAAGGTTGATTCAACATTCAAAACAACAATCAACATAATTTATCATATTAATGTAATGAAAGATAAAATAATCATCTCAAGGGATGAAGAAAAAAGCATTGGACAGAATTCAACATCCATTCATGATACAATGTCTCAGGACCCACACACCTATGGATAATTAATCTTTGACAAAGGAGACAAGAATATACAATGGAGAAGAGGCAGTCTCTTCAGCAAGTGGTGCTGGGAAAGCTGGACAGCCACATGTAAATCAATGAAGCTAGAACACACCCTCACACCATACACAAAAATAAACTCAAAATGGCTTAAAGACTTAAATATAAGACAAGACATCATAAAACTCCTAGAAGAGAAAGACAGGCAAAACATTCTGACATAAATCGCACCAATGTTTTCTTAGGTCAGCCTCCTAAGGCAACAGGAATAAAAGTAAAAATAAACAATGGGACCTAATCAAACTTATAAGTTTTTGCAAGCAAAGGAACCCATAAACAAAACAAAAAGACATCCTACAGACTGGGAGAAAATATTTGCAAATGATGTGACTGAAAAGGGCTTAATTTCCAAAATATACATAACAGTTCATACAACTCAATATCAAACAAACAACCCAATCAAAAAATGGGTGGAAGACCTAAATAGACATTTCTCCAAAGAAGACATACAGATGGCCAATAGGCACATGAAAAGATGCTCATTGGGCTTCCCTGGTGGCGCAGTGGTTGAGAGTCTGCCTGTCGATGCAGGGGACACGGGTTCGTGCCCCGGTCCGGGAAGATCCCACATGCCGCGGAGTGGCTGGGCCCGTGAGCCATGGCCGCTGAGCCTGCGCATCCAGAGCCTGTGCTCCACAACGGGTTATTAGAGAAATGCAAATCAAAACTACAATGAGGTATCCCCTCACATCAGTAAGAATGGCCATCATTAAAAAGTCTACAAATAATAAATGCTGGAGAGGGTGGGGAAAAAAGGGATCCCACTTAACACTGTTGGTGGGAATGTAAACTGATGCAGCCACTCAAAAGACTAAAAATAGAGTTGCCATAAGATCCAGCAATTCCACTCCTGGGCATATACCCAGACAAAGCTATAATTTGAAAAGATACATGCACCCCTATGTTCATAGCAGCACTATTTACAATAGCAAAGACATAGAAACAACCTAAATGTCCATTGACAGATGAATGGATAAAGAAGATGTGGTATTGAGAGATGAACAGATAAAGATGTGGCACATATATACAATGGAATATTACTCAGACATAAAAAGAAACGAAATTGAGTTATCTGTAGTGAGGTGGATGGACCTAGAGTCTGTCATACAGAGTGAAGTAAGTCAGAAAGAGAAAAACAAATACCGTATGCTAACACATATATACAGAATCTAAACAAAACAAAACAAAAAAACGTCATGAAGAACCTAGGGGCAGGATGGGAATAAAGACGCAGACCTACTAGAGAATGGACTTGAGGACACGAGGAGGGTTAAGGGTAAGCTGGGACAAAGTGAGAGAGTGGCATGGACATATATACACTACCAAATGTAAAACCGATAGCTAGTGGGAAGCAGCCGCACAGCACAGGGAGATCAGCTCGGTGCTTTGTGACCACGTAGAGGGGGTGTGATAGGGAGGGTGGGAGGGAGGGAGACGCAAGAGGGAAAAGATATGGGGATACATGTAGAGCTGATTCACTTTGGTATAAAGCAGAAACTAACACACTATTGTAAAGCAATTATACTCCAATAAAGATGCTAAAAAAAAAAAAAAAAAAAAAAAGACTCCATGCTTCCACTGCAGCAGGCATGGGTTCGATCCCTGGTCAGGAAACTAAGATCCTGCATGCCCTGCGGGGCGCCCCCCCCCCCAAAAAAGAAAGAAAGATATGTGTGTGTTTGTGTGTGTATATACACATACACATACATGCAATGGAATATTACTCAGTCACAAAAAAGAATGAAATAATGCCATTTGCAGCAACATGGATGGACCTAGAGATTATCATACTAAGCGAAGTCAAGTCAGAAAGAGAAAGACAAATACCATATATCACTTATATGTGGAATCTAAAATATGACACAAATGAACATATCTATGAAACAAAAACAGACTTACAGATATAGAGAACAGGCTTGTGGTTACCAAGGGGGTGGAGAGGTGGGGGAGGGAAGGACTGGGAGTCTGGGATATTAGCAGGTGCAAACTATTATGTATAAAATGGATAAACAACAAGGTCCTAGTACAGCAAGGGAACTATATTCAGTATCCTGTGATAAACCATAACAAAAAATATGAAAAAGAATATACATATGTATAACTGAGTCCCTTTGCTGCAGAGCAGAAATTAAACACAACACTGTAAATCAACTATATTTCAATAAAATTAAAAAAAACTTCTCAGCAAAAAAAGGTATAGGAGGAAACATCCTCAATATAATAAATAGCTACGCAACACCTATAACTAAAAACGTAATTAATGTTGAAATATTGGATGCTTTTCCCCTAAGATCAGGAACAACCCAAAGCTATTCACTCTCACCACTTCTATTCAACATTCTACTGGATGCCCTAGCCAGTACAATAAGGCTGGGGGAAAAAATGGCATAAATGTAGGAAAGGAAGAAGTAAAATCATCATTATTTGCAAATGACTTGATTGTATATTATAGAAAATACTAAGAATTTTATTAAAAACTTACTTTAAAAAGTGAATTTAGCAAAACTGCAGATAAGAGGTCAATATGCAAAAACCAACTGTATTTCTATATATAGAAACAATTAGAAAATCTAATTAAAAGGCCCTAACACTGATTAAATAATACACATATACTAAAAATGTATGTTGGGCCCTCTCAAATTCTGGTGAACAGGTAGGTTTTCAACCTAAGGGAGACCTAAAAGAGCTGATGTTAAATGTAAATCTGTATCTGCAACAACAATAATAATCACAGGTACCAAATATTGAGAACTAACAAAATGCTAGGTCTGTGCTAAGAGTTTTACATGGATTATCTCAGCGTTATCTAAGAAATTATTATCCACATTTTTACAAGGAAAATGGGCTTAGAAAGATTAAGTAACTGAATCAAGGTTATACAAATAATAAGTAGGGAAGCCCAATCGGTAATCAGGTCTTTCTGGTTCCAAAATTCATGCTCTTAGCACTACATATAAATATACTATTTGAGTATCTTACTAACACAGAAAAAAAATTTTTTTGGTGTGGAATTGGTAGAACTCTGTTTTATCCAACACTCACTGTGATATTTGGACGATTTTAAGATTTACATCATTTGAACCCCACCTCCAAATTGTTTTGAACGTAAGTACTAACATGAACATCAACTAACCTCACTTTCCAGAAAGAAAAAAACCAATGTCTTAACAAGGTTGGCATTTGGACCTTGTCGTCCCCTTCTTTTCATCATTCCATCCTCCTCTGGATCTCGACGACTGAAGAGCCTATGATAATATATGCAAAATACTTACTTTTAAAACAAAAATTTCCTAATTTAAAAAGAACTGTCTGAATTCCATATTTAAGCATTTAACAAAGGGGTACATGGGAGCTGGGTAGGTACAGTATTTTCCAACTTTATACTAAGTAATTGCTATAAACCTTTTTCATTTCACACTTGGTGGTACTTCTAAATCCTTTTAAATTAACTTCTCAAGTTAGTTGCATTGTGAATTACTTCTTTTTAAAACCCTTACTGCATTTTAAGCAAGCATTTCTTTTTATAAAAGTATCACAATGACTAACCTATACCATTTATGCACATAAATCTATGATAAACATTCTTCTCTTTAAAAATGACACGTCTTTTCCTTCTATCCTGCTTGCACAATTTATCCCAAAGTCTGAACTTAGTGGCCTCTTTCTACGGGTATCATGATCATTCTTTCTTATAAACAACAAAATTATCACTGGATAACAATGAATAGAAAACTGTAGTGTAAATGTTTTACATCATGTACTCTAATAAATGCTTCACCCCAAATGAGCATTTTAATAAAATCTTTAAGATTTTACAATCTAAAATCTTACAATTTAGTCCAAGTGGTTCAAATTGTTCTCTTTAAAAGCCATTACATAACATTTACTAAATATTTTCGGTGATTAGATATTCACACTATCTATACTACCTAATCTGAGGTGTTAAACAGCAACATAAAAGAAAAGAGACTAAAGGATTCCTGTGGTTCTTATATCAAACCGTTATCAAAGTACTCGAAGTAAAACCTTTTATTATTTTGAAAAATATTTTTTTGTAACGCAAAAATAGGCTTAAGACCAGTACTGAATAATTTTTAATAAGTTATATTTATATATATTTTAATATGAATGATAACACAATAAATTACTTCCATTAAAGTATACTTTAGACAAATGAACAACAGAAATACAGATTTACTTTTTGTAGAGAAATTCTCCAGCTGCTACTGCTACTGGCCGATGAGCTGAATAAACCAGATGATAGACATTTTCACAATCTTCTGCAGTAAGAACTTCTTCACTACTCCTAAGAAGAAATAAGCAATAGCAGTTTTCAAAGTAATGTTGTAATTTTAAGCATACTGATTACAAAAATTCATATTCACACATTAAAAAATAGTACACATCCACTTTTAAACTTGTGTTTAAAAAAAAAAACCTTCATTAAGAACTTCTGTTGAAAGAAGAAATCAACCTTATTTCATTATTGTCTATCAGTAAAAGCATCCCCTGACAAAACAGCTGAGTATTTTGTTAACATCTAAGATCAATGGGAGGTAAAATTAGAGTGAATACCGAGTATAATGAAACATATACTAAGAGAAATAACAATGTGACAAATATGCTAAAGGGAAATGAAGACAAAATAATATAAACTAACGTAGGAAAAAAAGTGGTGGTATGCTAAGAGCTTAGAGTTAATAATCACAAAGAACATTTTGCATGTATTTCATAGTAATATTAGGCAAGAGACAATATTGCAACATTAAAATATACTAACACCCCAGTTATCTCACAATGAAGAATAACACTTCATTCACCATGTATTAAACACCATATAAGGCAATGCAAAAGCATTTTAGCAAATAATTAAAATTTAAGTGCCAAAGACCTTTACAATGTATCATTAAAAAAATCTTACTAAAATGCAGTGCTCATTTTACTGACCTTATTTTAAAAGAACAAAATAAACCTAACAAAATCTTGGTAAATCAAAGTCATTATTAGGCCCATCAACCACAATACCCCAGGGTAAACCTTGTTGGGTGCTTCCATAGTGGGACTCTGCATTCGAAGTCCTGACCTCTGGCACCTCTTTCCCTCCTAATATGCTTTTAGTCTACTGTGAGATAAACAATCTAGGTTTTTACCATTATATGTAAATTAGGAATCATAGGACCACCATCAGACAAAAAAGCCTAAGGATAGTAGATGGTTAGTTCAGGAGCTCAGATCCTTTTTGGTTTTCTGCTGTGCACAAGGTTTCCAGAAGTCTGATGTCTAAGGAAGTATTACTTCTTTTTGAGAAAAATGAAACCAAAATGTTAAAAGTTTGAAAAGCACGTTAATTTAAATTAACTCGATGTGTAATACTGGATCATTTTTGGAAAAACCACTTGTGCCATCTTATAATAAAATATATACATATACATATATATTGAATCAAATCAGTGAAACTATAGTAAATGTGTAGTAGTTCACTCATTTTAACCAATAAGGAATGTTCCTGACAAGTTTCAGTTATTAGGTATATACATGGCTGAATCAACAAAAATGGCCATTACCCTTCATTAAAATACCAGAAACAACAAAAAAAGATGTCCACAGGGTATTACGGAGGAAAAGGGGAGAAGCTGTAGAATTATAAGTAGGATACTATTATTTTCTTATTTACTTCAGGATTCTTTCAATATTTTTATAACGTGCATATAATAATTTATAATTTTTAAATCTAATTAAAAATTAAAGAAAAATGCAATTGTTAAGACTGCTCAAAATCCCCCCAGTTAAGGGAATTCTCAGAAAATGTCAGTGTATCTAGAGCTGCCTTCTTTTTTTCTGATTTTTTTTAAATTTAATTTTTATTGTATATTGGAGTACAGTAGATTTACTATGTTGTGTTAGTTTCAGGTGTACAGCAAAGCGATTTAGTTATACATATATCTATTCTTTTTCAGATTCTTTTCCCATATAGGTTGTTACAGAGTAGTGAGCAAAGTTCCCTGTGCTATACAGTATGTACTTGTTGATTATCTATTTTATATATAGTCGTGTGTATATTATTAATCCCAACCACCTAATTTAAATTTTGAGGTAGAGCTGCCTTCTTTTTAATGACTGCAATGTAGTCCATTTCATATAAATGGCGTTAATAACCATGCTCCTCACACAGGACTGCTGCATTAAATGAGATAACCCCTATGAGGTGCTTCTATTAGTTATTATATATAAATTTAATTCTTCCTCTATTAATAATCATCTAGAATATTTCCAAAATTCTATTACAAATAGTACTATGTTAGAGAATGTAAGCATTTTATATTTTGAATAGATACTGCCAAGCTTTGCTCCAAAGAGGTTATACCAATTCATAGTCCCATCAATAATGTATAAGGGTCTGTTTTTGCATAGCCTTACCAACGTAGTGTATTACCAAACACATTTTGTATCTTTGTCAAGCAATAGGTAAAAGATGGTCTCATTTTAATATACATATCTCTAAGTATGGCTAAACAACTTTTCATATGTTTAAATTTTTATTTTCTTTTCTGTCTATGATGTGGTTCCTAACTTTTGATTCTTTTCCTATTGGGTTTCTGTTCTTTTTATTGATTTATTGAAAGTGACTCCTATGATGCAAATATTTGCCCAGTCTGTCATTTGTTTTCTGAGTTTGTTTATATTTTATGTCATATACACATTTCTAGTTTTTTTCTTCTAGTTTTTCATGTAGTTAAAATTCAGTATTTTTTTTAATGTCTAGGTTTCATGTCATGCTCAGAAAGACATTGCTCAGTTTACATATAAAATATAAATGTTTAATCGTCCCCTAAGTTTTCATCTAGCACTTTAATGGTCTCATTTATCTACATTTAAACATTTCATCCACCTGGAAATCATTTCTATATAAGGTCAAAATATGAATCCAATTTAATTTCCCCCCAAATAGAACCTAAGTGTCACAAAACCATTTATTTTCTGATAGGAAACGACCCTTACCCTACACTAGGTTCCTGGATGCATTTAAGTTTGTCTCTATTCTTTATTCTGTGCCATTGATTTGTCTATTCACATACTAGTGCCAAAATTTAAAAGTTACTATGGTAGGGGTAGGGAGGGATAAATTAGGAGTTTGGGATTAACATATACACACTGCTATGTATAAAATAGATAACCAGCAAGGACCTACTATGTATATGTATAACCGAAACACTGTGCTGTACATCTGAAATTAACACAACACTGTAAATCAACTATACTTCAATTTTTTAAATTAATAATAATAAAAGTTACTGTGGTTTTACAATATAGTGACTTAAAATCATACCGGGTAGTCGTCTCTCATTAGTTTTTAATCAGAATTTTGCTGGCTACTCTTACATGATGACTTTCCCATACATATGAGTATCAGAATTAGCATGCTATGATTTTTTTTTGAAAAGGCCCTTTTGCAATTATTTGGATCATGTTAACAACCTAAATGTCCATTAATAGATGAACGAATAAATAAAATGTGTTATACATACAATGGAATATACTGAGTCTCAAAAAGGAATAAAATTCCGATACATAACCTAACATGGATGAACTCTGAAGACATTATGCTAAGTGAAATAAGCCTGCTACAAAAGGGCAAATATTGTATAATTCCACTTATATGAGGTACCTAAAATAATCAAATTCAGAGATAAAGAGTAGACAATATGACTTAAAATCACACTTGGCAGTCGTCTACAGAGTATCAGTATGGGAAGATAAAAAAGGTTCTGGAGATGGATAATGGTGATGGCTGCACAACAATATGAATGTACTTAATTCCACTGATCTGTACTCTTAAATATGTTTAAATGGTAAATCTTGTATATATCACCACACCTTTTTAAAAAGAAAAAAGTTAATTCCATCACTTTTACATTTTAACATAATAGAATACGTTTTAAATTCAGATTGTTTACAGATAAGTTTCAGTAAATACTAATTTCTGAAAGTGTGACAAGGGACTTCCCTGGTGGTCCAGTGGTAAAGAATCTGCCTTACAATGCAGGGGACACAGGTTTGCTCCCTGGTCAGGGAACTAAGATCCCACATGCCAAGGGGCAACGAGCACGCCACAACTACTGAGCTCTCGCACCTCAACTAGAGCCCGCGTGCCGCAAACTACAGAACCCATGCACTCTGGAACCCGTGCGCCACACCTACAGAGCCCACGCACCCTGGAGCCTGCGCGCCACAACTAGAGAGAGAAAACCCGCACGCCACAATTAAAGAGAAGCCCACGCACTGAAACGAAAGATCCCAAATGCCTCAACAAAGATCCTGCATGCTGCAACTAAGACCCAACACAGCCAAAAATAAATAAGATAAATAAATAATAAATAAAATCTTAAAAAAATAATAGTGACAAAATATGATAGGCATATTTAACACATTCAAGTGTTTAACTTTATTTCAAGAGCATCTAGAGACAGTAAAATTGAAAGGAAACTAGTCAAGAGAATGAGAACTCATGAATTCCTAGCTCAGAATTTTCTAGTCCAATGGTTCTCTCTTCCTGTTTTCTCAACTTTGCATGAAAAAATTAAACTTCTTGCTGTAAAACCCCAAGTTATTAAAGTTTAGATCTAAATAAATTTAAACCAAGTATTCTAATGTATTATTTAGATAACTAGACATTAGCGATATGCAATAAATACATACTTACTGTTGGACTTCCCTGGTGGTCCAGCGGTTAAGACTCTGCACTCCCAATGCAGGGAGCCCGGGTTCGATCCCTGGTCAGGGAACTAGATGCTACATGCATGTTACAACTAAGAGCCTGCATGCCACAACTAAAAGATCCCACATGCCGCAACTAAGACCCAGGGCAGCCAAATAAATAAATAAATATTTTTTAAAAAACATACTTACTGTAAAACAAGAGTGAGTAATTTTATTGCTTGTACTGCAACATCATATTCTTTGTCAAGGGTCATAGACACAATTCTATCCTAAGGACAAAAATAATTAAAATATTCTTAAAGGGAAAGCCAGAAAAAATACTTTCAAATAACAGGTAATTTTTAAATACTTAGAGTAATACTAACCTTGAACCGACTGGTAAATAGCTCCAGTTTGGAATTAAGCTCTTTGTTATAATAAAGCCCTTGTAGAGCAGTGAGACATTTGAGTCTTACCTCACCTTGCTGAATGAAACAAGAGGAGAAAATGCATTAAAACTCTGCATATTTTCAACCTGAACATTCAAGATACTTACAATATTTTCTACTTTAAATATGTTCTATACAATAGCATTTCTTCGGAAACTCTCATCTTTGATAATGCAAAAATAGGAATCAATACATAAACACTTAAAACTAAATACCTTTGGGGTTACTACTGCTGTGGGTCAAATGAAAATTTTTTCAAAGCAATACTATTGTGAAAGACGATAGTAGCATATTTCACAGTAAGTTTTCCTTTACAGAAATTAATATTTGTAAGGAATATATACAAAGAACTTCAAGGCTTGTGAAGAGGCAGACTAAGAGAAAGGTAGATTAATTAAAAAAAAAATAAAAAAGGTCAGAAGCCAAGTTGTAACTTATAATCTGGCTAAGATACATGTTTATCAAGAGAATCAAAATTAAAGAAATTTTAAAATGTATAGAGCACTTACATATTAACAGAGTAAGAATTCTTCTTACTGCTCTAAGAAATGTCTCACCACTACCACCATCGCCTACATGATCCAATTGTTTCAGTACAAAAATTGTTTCAAGATTGAAGGCTAAATCAGTCACCAAGATTCAAAAAACTAGGGGACTTTATGTGATAGAGACCATATTTTCATGGAGCGGACAGAAAAGAATAAAGGAGAGAGGCCTATAGGAATGTGCTCCCAGTTTTACCTATATGCAGATAAGTCACTATGAATGAGAGCAGCAGATAGCTATGCCTATGTGTAAAAAGAAAAGCAGTCTATAAGGCATATCTTACCTTATCATGCATAGTCCAACCAACATATTTTAAATAACTGTCATTAAGAAAGGCATCACTATACATTTTCATCCAAATGCCAATTTCTTCAATGCAAATAGCTCGGATTTCAGCTATTGCATCCCTGCATGGAGGAAGGAAAATTATGCATATTAGTGCCAGTATACCACAGGACTTGTGGTTTATTTAAGCAGCACCAAATACTCCATACCTACTATGAATATACCACTACCTTAAGTATTACTGGGGATTTAAATGTAGAATTGAAGCATGGCCCCCGAATGCCAAGAGCTTACAGTCTAGTTGTCAAAGCATAATTATCACCATATAAATATTTAAAGTTAAATAAACCTACAAACAGAATCCAATCCCCACCTTTTATATACCATGCCATACCCCAGCCTTTGTTCACACCTCCTGGGCATGGTGTGTTCAGACAGCAGGAACACTAGTCTGGTTAGATAATATTTTCCAGGTGAGAATTAGTTACACCTAATATTGAGGCCAAGCTCAATTTGGATTTGAATGTCAGACTAAATTATTTTGAATTCATCCTGTAGGTAATGGTAAGTCATTCAAGGCTTTTGAGCAGAAGAATGATGCAACAAAAGAACATTTTAAGACAACTGCAATAATCTCTAGGCATGAGAATGACAAGGGAACAGACTAAGGTAATGGTGACAACAGAAATAAAAAGGTAAGAATAGACAAAGGGATATTACAAAGGAAGTATTAACCTGATTCAATAACTGCCAAGTTAAGGAAATGACGGAGAAGTTAAATAAACATGCCACCAACATTTAAAGAATAGGTTACAGCAGAAATGGTGGTAAGATTACCTATTTCTTTCCTCTACTCATTCAAAATAAGGGAAACATCTCACTTAAATCTATCCAGCTTTTCCCACTAATATTCAAATGGAAGAGGAAAGAGTCAGGAATCAGAACGTACAGTCTCTACTAACATAGTACCTCCAAAATCAATTAAGTATTCTGTACCCTGACTCCTAATAACAGCAGTAGCTTCCATTTTCTGGGCATCTACAAGTCAAGCACAACATTACCCCATTTTCAGATAGAAAACAAAGTTGAGAGCAGTTAAGTAACTTGCATAGAGTGTCTCAGTCAGTGGAAGAGCTTAGATTCTAACACTGATCTTACTCTAACACGATTTCCACTAAATTTATATTACCTAAACCTCTAAATATCCAAACTTGAACAGGATAAGAGTTACATTAAAAAAACTGCCCTGACTTACCGGTATCTATGTACAAACACTCCCTTAAATATTGCATTCATCATATTTTCTATTTCATCTTGATTTTCTTGAAGCTGAAAAGAACACATCATTTCTTTTCAATTGTAATGGAAGAGAACCAAAAGGACATCTAAAAGTTGTTACAAACACAAATGCAGGTTTCTCGGTGTTTTGGTTATTACACCCAATTCCTTTTTTTTTAACATCTTTATTGGAGTATAATTATGCTTTACAGTGGTGTGTCAGTTTCTGCTTTACAACAAAAATATGGAACACTTCACGAATTTGCGTGTCATCCTTGCGCAGGGGCCACGCTAATCTTCTCATTCCAACTTTAGTATATGTGCTGCCGAAGCGAGCACCCAATTCTTAATTCCACTAAACGAAAAGTGTCCACATACAAAAATTAACATCTGTTGTCTATTAGGTAGCCACAGTCCCTTAATACCTGGAATATTTGTACTTGGTTTTTAATGTTTAGCTGGTAGACTAATTTTTTAAATGGTCACATATTTTCATTGTATAAATGTACATAAAGAAATCTGTTATGTAGTTTATTATAATACATATTATATAACATATAATCAAAAGAGCATAACAATGTTTCATTATCTTGGTCTGTAGCATCTGAAAAATAAGTCATGTTAACTAGTGCCTGCTAAAAGAACAAAAACGATTTGAGTAAAATAACTTGGCAAAAAATTTGTCTCCCTGCTAAATATTTTTGAGGGAAACAAGGCTCACTTGAAATAACCAACTAAACATTTCAAATCTGGGTTGACTTATTTACTCCCATATATTTTCAACTCAGAGCTTGAGAGTTAAGAGAAAATTGTTTCAGAGCTTGAGAAGTACAAGGAAAATCTTTCACACGCTAAGTATTAATTAGCTTTTAGATTATATTCTATGTTTCTGTAAAATGTTTTTTTTCTTTTCATGAATATAATCTCACATTTCCAAATAATGCTAACAAGGGCATGCACTTGTATTAATTAGCACAGTCAAAGGCACAGGTGGTCTTTCAACATGTTTAAAAACTTAACCCACACTAGAAGTATTAATATCTTATATTTGTACAAGAATTTTAAACTCAAAACCCCTTTTTACCTATATCCACTCATTCTATGTTCAGAATCTTAGAATTAGGCCATAATTTCATGCATTATGTTCATCTAATAAAGCATCCAATGCAATTTATTAACTAAGTTAAGGGGCAAAAAGGTCAATTCTTCATTTCAACTACAGTTGACCCGTGAACAACGCAGGGGCTAGGGACGCTGACCCTCCACACAGTTGAAAATCCAAATAAAACTTATAGTCGGCCCTCCGTATATGCAGTTTCTCTGTATCCACAGTTTCTCCATATACAAGGTTCCACAACCAAAGATTCAACCAACTGTGGATCATGTAAGTACTGTAATATTTACTACTGAAAAAAATCCAAGTATCAATGGATTTGCACAGTTCAAACCTGTATTGTTCAAAGGTCAACCGTACGTGACAAAGATGAGGAGTTTAGGCATGGTGGAAATGTGGGCAAGATTTTTCTGGCTTCTCTTGAGCAAGGGGCATTTTAAAAAGTTATTGGCTATCTCAGAAATAACCAACTTTTAAATTATAGTTACCACTACCCCCCAAAAAATGTCAAAATCAAGTAAGTAATTTATGGAATACCACGGCAAATATTTTAACTCAACTGCATTACTAATATTTCTGAAACAGCAGACTTTGCCTATTAGAAATAAAAATAAACATCCCCAATATCAGATAGCAAAATATTACATCACCAATGAAGGAGGAATTTAAATCAAAAACACAACATCAAGGGAATTCCCTGGCGGTCCAGTGGTTAGGACTCGGCGCTTTCATTGCCAGGGCCTGGGTTCAATCCCTGGTCAGGGAACTAAGATCCCACAAGCCGCACGGCACGGGGGCAGGGGAGACAACAACAACAACGACCAAAAAACACAACATCGAAAGATTTTATTTATTATTATTTAGCATAAAACTGAAAAAATATATTTTCCTCATTCAAAGTTGAATTTGGTGGTCATTAATGTTAACCAAGTGCCTCTTACACTATAAAAAAACCAAAAACACAGATTATGACAGCATAAATAGCTTATAAGTTATTTTTCAAAGTGACTTTACATAAGTGAAACCTCATTTCATCCTGACAATAAGCTGATGGAGGAAGTTAGGAGAGATATTTTCACAGAAGAGATGAACAACACTAAAGCATTAAGCAGCTTGTCAGACTGGCCCAGGACTCCTTATGTGAAAGCCTTGAACTCTTAATCCTAGTCCACATAGAAAGAATATATACACAGAAGGTACTGTTGGCATGAATAATCAACAAAAATAAGTTAGATGTATAAACAACCTGAAACATGTTGTTTAAATTTTTCAAAAAAATTTATCCGATGAACTAGCAAAGTTATATCATAATTAATGGTGACCAAGTTAGTTACAGATTAATAGCTTAAATATTCAGTGCAAAAGTGTACATACCTCTTTCCGCTTCTGTAGCAGGAGTTCTAGCCTCTCATTGGCTCGTTTTCCAATCATTTTATTCCGTTCTGCCTCATATTGTCTTTGTGTATTATCCATATTAATGCTAAGATTTAGTGCCACATTCACCAAAGCTGTCATCAACTTCATAGCTATTTTTAAATGGAAAATGCTGAACTTAGTCTCACAGACACAAAAATTTACAAGTTAAGATCAATTTAAGAGAAATTAAAAACAAGATGGGCTGTTCCACTTCTAACAGAAAAGAAAAATATAGCTGCTACAAATGACAACAACAATAGTAAAACAACAGCTAATGTGTATTGAATACTTACTATATGTCAGTTACCTATGCTAAATACTTTTCATGGATTAACTCCTAATCCTTACAACAGCCCTCAAAGTTAAGTATTATCCTCATTTCATTCATGAAGAACCTGAAGCTCAGGGAGATTAAGAAATCTGCCTCAGACTACACAGTTCATATACATAGTTAAACCAAGATTCAAAACTAGGTAATCTGACTCTAGACTATGCTCAAATCCCACTATACTATGATATATATGTCTCCTACAATGACCTTTTCCAGAGACCACAATTCACCTTCTAAATAAATTTTGATTCATACAGCAGTCATTTAGCTATCCAGTAACCAAAGGGGGAGGGAACTTAAGTGCTTTTTATCAAAGTACAGTGTGTAGAAATGTTGAACAGTTTTATCAGTACTTGATTTCCTTTAATTTTACTCTATTACATATCATCATAAAGACAATGGTGCGATTATGAAGGACAGATCTAGATAAAAAGTCAAAAGTACAAAGAGTAAAATATCACTCAATAAAGTGCTTTTTATCAGAGTTCCTCCAGATCTCTACCTTCTGTTACTGAACTCTTGCTACTAAGACAAGACTCACTGCCTGTGATTTCAAACTTATTAATTGAAATATCTGAACACTTTATGCTTAATATAGCTTAGTCCAGACTATGTCTCACACCTGGTTCACTGCATGATAGAACACCACAAAACTAAACCTTAATTTGTGGCTATTGGCTCTCTTTAAAAGAGATTTCCAATCTTCTGAGCTATTCCACACCTTCAGCAAACCAGTTTGTCATTCTGATCTAAAATTACCCACCTTACCCCATCATATATGCTTTAATTTACTTTAACTGTTCAAGTTCTTAACATCAAAGCTACCTAAATTCACAGAGCAAGATCACATTCATATTTTGTGACCTCAAATCTAAAAGCAAAACCTACAGGTTGACTGTATGCATTTTATTTTTTTTTAAATGGAGGGCTGAGCAGAAGTACATCTTTAATCATAGCTTTAATTCTCTGGGGAAATACTCTAAAGGAAAAAACATCCCCACACTTAGAGAAAGAAACATTTTTGTAGAAATCAAAATATTCTATCATTAAGGCTTAGAATACTATAGTAACAATTAATGCCTAGTTGATTTATTCAAACTCAAACCAAAAAGCACATATTCAATAATAGTACTTTCAGCACAAAAGAGAAACCAGAACATTTTATCAACATCAACACTAAAAACCACTGTTCTAGAATTAATCATGTGAGCCTTAAAAATGTAACTCATTTCATTAAAATTTAAAGAGCAAAGAATCTGACTCAGCCTAAAGTTACTCAGAAGCGTAAGAAAAATCAACTTTTTGTGGTGTGATTAAATAAGCATCATCCTATAGTGACCATCATACCAGGAGGGACTATGCTAGCAGAGACTATGCATAAAAGTCATTTAGAATTACATATCCAAAATGACTGTTCCCCAAATTTGCTGTCAATACCTTCCTTGATAAAACATATTTCAAGAACCCAACAGATCACTATGCCATAGAAAGGGAGAAGAGGTGGATAGGAAACAAGTAGGTTTACCACAAGAAAATTAATTATGCCTTCAGAAAATCAAAACTGAAGATATCACTCCATTCCCAGTAACTCGTGAGGGTTGAAGGAGAGGGGAGAGTGTCCTCTTAGGGGCTACTTAATAAATAAAATTAATTTGTCACCATTATTTCATTTCTTTTAATGAAAATCATTTTCATCTCTAACCTAAGAAAATGCACAGAAAATATTTCTAAATACTGACCTGCCAGGGTGCTTGTGTGTCGAAATGCTCTGACTTGTGAGTCAGACAATCCTGTAAGAAGTGAAATGACCGTATCCATCATGTACTCATCATATATGATACTATATTGACACTGCCGTACTAATACGCCAATGAATTCACAGAAACTGGATTTGAACTTCTTCCACTGAGGACCAGCCATGGTAAGTGGATAATCTCCACTATCCTAAAACAGAAATTTTAAACAGCAATTTCATTTAAAACACATGACTTAATAAACTTTTACTTTTTTTTTTCAAATACCCTAGGCAGAAGCTTGAAAAGACTCCTTTATCGGACCTCCCTCGTGGTGCAGTGGTTAAGAATCCGGCTGCCAATGCAGGGGACACAGGTTCGAGCCCTGGTCCGAGAAGATCTCACATGCCACGGAGCAACTAAGCCCGTGCGCCACAACTACTGAGCCTGTGCTCTGGAGCCCGCAAACCACGACTACTGAGCCCACGTGCCACAACTACTTAAGTCCACATGCCTAGAGCCCATACTCTGCAACAAGAGAAGCCACCGCAGTGAAACCCGCGCACCGCAACGAAGAGTAGCCCCCGCTTGCCGCAACTAGAGAAAGCCCGTGCGCAGCAATGAAGACCCAATGCGGCCGAAAATAAAATATAAATAAATAAACAAATTTATTTTTTAAAGAAAGACTCCTTTATCTCATCTTTCTTCTATAATAAATCCTCAAAGTAGGCAGGAGAATAATATGCAAAGGTAGAGGTACCTTTGAACACATCTCTTTTATTTAAGATCAAAATGGATGGGACTTCCCCAGTAGTCCAGTGGTAAAGAATCCGCCTTACAATATGCAGGGGACACAGGTTCGATCCCTAGACAGGGAACTGGGATACCATATGCCACGGGGCAAACTAAGCCCATGAGCCACAACTACTGAACTCGCGCCTCAACTAGAGAGCCCGCATGCCGCAAACTACAGAGCCCACGTACTCTGGAATCCACGCTCCACAACTAAAGAGAAGCCCGTGAGCCGCAAATTAATATCCCACGTGCCTCAACAAAGATCCCACATGCTGCAACTAAGACCCAATGCAGCCCTAAATAAATAAATACATAAATAATAAATCTTTTAAAAAAACAAAATGGATATTCTGAATTCACTCTAACCAATGAAAACATATACCAATTACATACCAAAATAAAAAGCCTCTCCCATCAAACAAAACATTATTCTGATAAGCAAAGATACGGTTACTAAATTTCTTTAAAACAAAACCAAACCAACATCAAACCAAAGTTATATGTTTTAATGGATTCAAAATGATGAAATCACATTCTCAGCCAGTCTAATGGATTGATGTATGAGTTATAAATAATCGAAGGATTACAATGTATGTTTTCATTAGCTTCAGGACATCAAATAGTCAGCAGATGTAAACAATGAGATATTTTTTTAAAAAATGGAAATGTAGCTAGAATGACCTGGAAAGACAGGTACTCAAGTACTCCCATATATAAGATGGGGCATTCACCAATGAAGATACACTGAGGTCCTCCATAAATCATTAAAAACAAGCAAGTCATAAAGATAAAAACAGAGATCAATACTACACAGAACCTCTAAAAGTAAGAGTTTCTGACAAGAATGTCCTAGAAACTTACGGTCATTTTATCAGTATGATTTAGTAAAATTTTTAACAATTAAATTTTGTCATTAGAGCCATACATTTTTTAAAATTTTAAGTCATGCCATAAACAAGTTGAACTATGTCTCATCTGAGAATAAGGTCCTAATACTCCACAAAAAGGTTTTCTTCCACATTTTCTGATTGGCTCATTTAGTGCTATATTGAAAAGTGTCATCTTAATTGCTGTTAGCAACTTGGTTTGCTGATATTTTCAAATCTTATTTCAGGATTCTTGTTTCAAATAGCTGTTTAGAAGAAAAAAAGTTCTCACTAAAACATTTAATATCAGAAAGTTAAAATAATACCATTCCTCATAATTATATCTCAATTAGAGACTGATTAATAGCACTTAGTGATCATCAAAGCCATTTTAACAACTCTTGTCTATCTTTTAGAATGATAGTTGAAAGCTCCTTCATCTGAGCAAAAAAAAACCAAAAAAACATCAAATAAAACTCAAATGAGACAAGGCTTTCTACTTGAAAATTCATGGTGAAAAGCTTTAAAGAGTAAAACTACTGGTGCTGGAATACAGCTGTGAACAAAACAAACAAAAATCCCTGTCCTGAAGGAGTTTATATTATAGTAAATCTAAATATGTCTTTATTGGCAACAATACTTCAAAGACATCACCGTGATAAAGGATCAACTAAAGTCTAAGCTACTACTTATTATGGATTTGTATTGTTCTTACTACTCATATTTGAAACATAAATAAGACTTTAAACAATTTTATACATATATATGTATGTATGTATTTTCCTTTGCCTAAGCTTGTACCTGGTTCCCCAAGTATTTATCAAATCTTCCTTCTACAACATTCTATAAACATGAGGTATGTTTACAGGCACTTAAATTTTATTCTTACTTGAAATTTTAATTTTTTGACAAATAAAAACTGCTACCATTTATTAAGTTCTTACTATATGCCAGGCATTGTAAAATGCTAAGGAATTTTTCAAACATTACTGCATTCAATTTTCATAACAGCCTTATAAATATTTTTAGCTCCATTTTACAGATGATGAAACTGATGCTAAGACAACTTGCCCAAGGTCACATGGCCATCATTTGATTGGATTTCTACTGCCAAAGCTCTTACCCACAACACTAATGTTCAGAATTTAATACTCTGAAGAGTAAATCAAGATCAAGATGCATAAAATTATCATAACATTTAGGGTAATAACTTACCTCATCAAACTCTTCAGTCATTTTTCGAATTATTTCAGAGTTCTGCATATGTCTAAACATTTCTGCTGTGACAACACCTGAAATGTGCAAGTGTAAGAAGTTAATGGTAAATTTAAAAAATAACTCCTAAGTCCATCTCTAACACTAAAATGTCTACAATCGCACAATAAGGTGTACTTCAATAGCACTTGATCTTTACCATGTTACTCAACCCTATAAAGCACAAATGCCATTATCAACATATACAAGAAAACAGCCCCACACTTCTGACAGGTATCTTTTTTTCCTAGAACAATCAGCCTTAGCCATTTCTACTTGACTTAACTTTACTCATGCATAGAATGACTAAGACCCTTTAATATAAAGCATATGTCATCAAGCATGAGGCAGCATCCAGGGTAACATTTAAAACCTTGAGGATGAACCTGAAGAAAATAAGGGAAAGAGTAATAGGTAGACTTCACTTTAGCCAGGTTTCTTTATTAAGTACAACAATATGTAAGGCAACTACATCCCATCATCCCCTCAAAGGGCTTCAAATAAACATAAGTAGTAAGCTGTAGTTCCTGCTCATCCAGAAGCCTGTAATCTAGTTGTAAGTTTAAACAAAGAATAACGGGGGGGGGGGGGGGGCGGGGAGCAGAGAGAAAGGGAAAAATAAAGTATTAAAGTTAGTACATAATAAATGCCCAAAGGAGTTGAAAAGCCAAGAAAGACTATAGCTCAGACAAAAAAAAAAAAAAAAGATCTGGATAAGTAGGTGTTTCTTATAAGGACATTTAGAGTTTTAAAGGAGTATGGAAGAGGCGAGGAGAAAGGATGCACATTACAAGTAGTATAACTGTATCACTTTGCTGTACACCTCAAATTAACACTGTAAATCAACTGTATTTCAAAAAAAAAAAGGTAGTAAAAGTTAGCCAGGTATAGGTCAAATATCAAAAAAGGGGTTTCTAGGAAAAAGTTATGAGTAGGAGACAATGCAAGAAGAAGTCATACATGAATTTCCACTGATGGGGTGTCAGATATTTTTTAAAAAAAGAAAAAATGTAAAAAGTGAATTTCCTAAACCACATTTCTAATGCTAGATTATTTATTCTTTGCCAGTCTAATCACTATGAATACCATAAATATAGTAACATCTAAAAGAATGTCTTGGGGCTTCCCTGGCAGTCCAGTGGTTAGGACTCCACACTCTCAATGCAGAGGGCACAGGTTCGATCCCTGGTTGGGGAACTAAGATCCTACATGCAGCACGGCACAGCCAAACAAAAAAATTTTTTTAATTTAAAAATAAAAGAATGTCTTGGTACAGGAATATGAGATTTATTATAAAAGTTAGATATATTTCAATTGACCAAGCTCTATTTTATATATGCATGCACATGTGTGTGTGCATATAAATTTAAAAACAACAATAGAACATCATACTCTCTTTCCAACCCCAAATCTGAAAAGAACAACTGCTATGTGAGCTCCCTTCTCTATGGGCATGCAATCTGAAGACCTTCCAGTAGCGTAACAAAACCAGCAGGAGTAGAATAGGAACTAACATCCATTGAGCCGCGTATGCACCAGCCACTTCAGCCCTGGCAACAAGCCTATATAGGAGGTACTATAATCCTGGCTTTACAGATGAGGAAACCGATGCTAAGGCAAAGAGAAGTTAAATAATTTGTATGAGATTATTAGTCTACATCTTGCTGCCCAGCCCCAGGTGAGATCAATTTCTACTGGTACTGTGAAAGAGCCCTTACTTACCACATTAAAAAACCAAATGATTGTTTAAAAATATTAACAAATTTGAAAGAAAGCATGATTTCCCTGACTAAAGAAGCACATTCTCAAAAACCTTTTGAGAGGTTTTTAATTTATATCTAGAGCCATGGATGTATCTCCAGAACCTTTTCATACTTTATACCCAGGTACTGTAAATGTGGCAGTGCTAGAGAAGGACAAGTAACTCAATCCCTGAAATAATTTCTACGAAATAAGCATTTATATATAAATAAATCTCAAAGTAAACATATTGCATACATTTTGACAAACTTCTAAAGCTCCTCCTCTCATCTCATAGACCATATAACAGCCATAAACCCAAATATAAGCAGAAAACAAAATAGCTGTCACAAACTCCATGCATATAATAACTCCTGAGGCAGGTGTAAAGGAGCCATCAGGACATCAGGCCAGCTCCCACTGCCTTAAAAGTGTGGGGGACATGAAGCAAGACTGCTTTAAAAACTGGTAAACTGAAAAGTGACAGCTGACCAGGAAAGAAAGAAGGAAACAACTGGCCACAGAATCACCAACCACAGAGCAGTCTGGAGCCATTCAGTGTAGGGCCAAACATCTCTCCACATACCTCAATACTTCAGAAGGCATAACTACAGTAAAATAACTGATGCTCATAATAACAGTCCTAAATCCACAGGAAAAGGTACACTGTATACACTTAAGCATGTTTCTAATTCATTTATAAAAGAATTCTACCAAAATATTTTTGAGTATGTTTTGTAAGTACTTAATGACCTTAACTTTGATTACATGGTAAATTCCTCTTTATGGAGCTTCCTTGCTTCTAAAATAAATATTATAGCAGTGTTTAAATCTACCTAAGTTTTCAACACCTTCAATTTTTAAAAATTTTCACAACCTTGTTTGTGACAAGGTATGTCCAAATGTTTAATGGGCAAGCTCCTGATTTATAAATACAGTGATGCCAGAAAAGGAATGTATCTGATAAAGGGAAATGCTCTGACTACGGCTTTGTTTTAAAACTGCAATTCAGAAGCCTAGTTAGGAAACTAAAACTGATCAAACTATGGTATAATAGGTAAGACTGAATATAAAAATTAGAATTTCAAATCATTAAATTATTTCTGGCACCTGTTCACTTGTTCTGCAATCAACCTTCCATTTTCAAAGAATCTAAGGAGAAAGGACATTGCCCTTGATTACATAACACCACAAACAGGTACTTGTGCCCTTCTACTCCAGAAAGATGGGATGGACATAGACAAAAAAAAAAATATCAACATATCTCATTTTCTAAAGAGTTAATCTGGTTCATCATACTGTCATTACTATAACACTTCCTCTGAGCAGATTCAGTAGAATTTTCTAATACTGATTTATAGCTACCTTTAGCTAAGAAGTAAACTAGGCAACTCTGCACTCTAAAAGACATTAAAATTTCTAAAAAATGGCCATATTAATGGCATTATGAAGACCATAGACCCAATAAGTTAATAAATTTGTCTATCAGGCCTCACATATATAACATTTAATATGTAGACTGCACTGAAAGTTGTGATCGACCTCATAAAATGCATCAGTTCTTAAAATGTTACTTGTTTTCCAATTCCAATGACAGGATGTTTAAAGACGTTTCGTAGAATTAAAGGAGTAGACATAAGTAAATTGTTTTCTGGGATCTCTTTTCAGATTTGTTTATTAAATCAGTCATTCTTTAGCACCTTAATTCTTTAGATCTACTTTTAGGCAATCTTCCCTCCTCCTAACTTCTAATGCCCATGTTTTTGGTGCCATTTTCATTAAAAAAATGTAATACCCTTGGAAAACTCTGTAACATTTATTAGCCTGTGCATCTTCTAGAATTTCAAGGATGGGCCAAGTATTAGGGAGACACAGAATAAATCAGAACCTGCCCATGATCTTGACTAACTCATTTACTGATCCAGATCAGGATGTATGACTCCCCAACTTACACAATTTTGTCTCCCTGGCCAAATGTGTGTACTACATGTTTTTGTCTCAGGGAAGACATTTTATATTTTCCCTACTCTTACTTCAAAATCTTTTAAAATAAAGTATAAACACTTTAAAAAAGACCCCGCTCCCCACTCCAGTTTCTCTACCTTTTAGGGAAAAAAACCTGTAAATGTCACCAATTCCTTAGTTTACTTACTTAGTTACTTACTTACCTACTTACTTACTTACTTACTGTTATTCAGGGCACTTTTTAACTCCCTACACTCTACAATTCCCTGCCACTTGAACCTGTATCTCTTCATTATCTTCCTCCTCCATTCTTAATCCATTTCTTTGCTCCTAAAACCAGATGCTGAAAGTGGGAAATATATCTAATAAAGTAACATAACAATTATAAATTGCCAAGTTTTTAGTTAACTTTCACATATGAATATAACAGTCTCAACAGACTTTCTCTCTTTGTTCTTTGCTCTTTTTTCCTTACATACATTTTGTATGGTTATAATGCAAATAACTCAGTATCATGGCATTAGTTTCCACATGAAGTGCTAATAATCTTTAGGTGAAACAAAAAAGAAGAGAACATTTGAGAACATTCTGCTTCCAAAATAAATATCTTACCTTTACAGCCTGAACACTGAATAAAAAAGTTGATGAGGTCAAGAAGTGCTATATCTCGGTCATGCTTGTATGACTCTATCCAATCATCTACCACCGACTACAGCAGAGGGGGAAAAGAACCATTAGCTTTTTCTAACGTTCTAAGAGTTAATTAAGTCAGATTAAAGTCGTTAAGATTCAACATTAAGTGGTATCACATTATTTCAATAAATACATACACTTGTATACTAAAATTTAAAGTTAAATTTAAACAATAAAATGGAATCAAATTCAGTAAATTAATCACCTGATTGTACATAAATGATCCATCTTCCTCATTTTTGCATTAAAAGGAATCTAAAAACTAAATATGGGACCCAATTCTATAAACTGAAATTTCTTAGTGATATTATAGATATCACTATATAGTGATATCTATATAGATATCTATATAGATATTATAGATACCTTAGAAAATACTGATATTTGACTAAAATATTGTAGTGAGCACTAATAGTCCCATATTAATAAGAAATAAGCATCAAAAGAAAGTAGGATAGTTCATGGATCTGGAGACTTAATATTGTTAGATGACAGTACCCTCCAAATTGAGCTACAGACTCAATGCAACCCCTATCAAAATCCCAGCTGGCTTCTTAGCAGAAATTGAAAAGTTGATCCTAAAATTCTTAGGGTAATGCAAGGTATCCAGAATAGTCAACAGTCTTGAAAAAAGAACAAAGTTGAAGGACTCACACTTCATGATATTAAAGCCTACTACAAAGCTACAGTAATCAAGACAGTAGAGTACTGGCATAAGGACAGATACGTAGATTAATGGAATAAAACTGAGAGTCCAGTAATAAACCCTTAGATTGATGGTCATTTGATTTTTGACAAGGATGCCAACGCAATTCAATAGCAAAAGACTAGTCTTTTCAACAAATGGTGCTGGGACAACTGGATATCTGTATGCAAAAGAATGAAGCTGGACCCTCTCTCACATCATACACAATCAAATACCTAAATGTAAGAGTTAAACCTATGAAACACAGAAGTAAATCTTCATAACCATTGAGTTAGGCAAACCCTTCTTATATATTAGACCAAAAGCACAAGAGACAAAAGAAAAAATAAATTTGACTTATTCAAAATTAAGACTTTATTCTTGAAAGGACTCCATCAAGGAAGTGAAAAGACAACCCACAGAATGGGAGAAAATATTTGCAAATCATATATCTGATACGGAACTTGTGCCCAGAAAATATAAAGAACTACAATTCAATAATTTTAAAAAGCCAAATAACCCAATTAAAAATATAGGCAAAGGATCGGGATAGACAGTTCTATACAGAAGATATACAAATGGCCCTTAGCACATGCAAAGATGCTCAGTGTAACTGGCCACAAAGGAAATGGAAATCAAAACCACAATAAGATACCACTTCACTCCCACTAAGATGGCTATAATAAAAAGTACAGACAATAATAAATGCTGGCAAGAATTTGGAGAAATGGAATGCTAAAACACTGCTCGTAAAAAAGTAAAATGGTGCTGCCACTTTGTAAAAACAGTTTGGCAGCTCCTCAAAAAGCTAAAGAATTAAATGACCCTGGAACTCAACTCCTAGGTATTTATTTTATTACCCAAGAGAAATGAAAACGTATGTCCAAACAAAAATTTGTACAATAATACTCATAACAGCATTATTCACAACAGCCAAAAAGTGGAAACAAACCACAGATACATCAAGGGATGAATGGATAAATAAAGCATGGCATATCCATACAATGGAATGTTATTTGGCAATAAAAAAGAATGAAGTTATAATACATGCCACACCATGGATGAACCTTAAAAACATGCTAAGTCAAAGAAGCCACTCAAAAATGACCATATATTTATATGACCTCGTTTATATGAAATGTCCAGAATAGGCAAATTTATAGAAAGTAGATTCATGGTTGCCTAGACTTGGGGGCAGGTGAGGAGAAAGTGACTGCTAATGGGCACGAGGTTTCTTTCTGGGGTATTGAAAAAATTCTAAAATTAGATTGTGGTGATGGCTGCACAACTCTGTGAATGTACCAATACTAAAATTCATTGAATTTACACTTTAAAAGGGTGAATTTTATGGTTTGTGAAGTATATTTCAATATAGCAATTTTTTAAAAAACAGAACTAAAAAATAAAAGCAGCACTTTATTCCTTCATGGACAAAAGAGGAAACCACAAAACAGATAAAAAAATTTTTAAATAAACAAAATTTTAAAAATTAAGATGATAAATTACAGCTAATATAAAAAATGAAAAGTCAGGAGGGAAAATGTTTTAAGTTATATACCAATAAATACGGAATTTGGGTATGAACTGAATGAATAAAATATGTACAATTTGATGTACAAAAAAGATAATATGATCACATGAAAAAGAAAAGAAAAAGAAAATATTATTTAAGAATAACCTGGCTCATAGAGATTTACTGGACATATTCTAAAATGTTGCTTAATTTCTAGATTTCAGTCCTTTTCTATATTTTATAGCAGCTTGTGTATGTGAACCAACTCAATTTATGAAAGAAATGTTTCTAAGATGATCCCCAAATATGATATGGGCAGTATCAAGAGAATATATTATGTGATACGGGAGTTTTAAAACATGGCCCCAAGTTGTTTGACATTGCTCCCCAAAAAGAAGTGAGGTCTATGTCCCCTTCTCCAGAACAGAGTGCAGCAGAAATGATGCTTCCAAGATTAGGTCATAGAAGGCTATTCAACTTCTGCATTGGGTTCTTGCAGCACTACAGAACTAGATACTTCCTCTCAGGATAGTCTCTCCAAACTCAGAAGCCATACTGTAAGAAGCCGAAGCCATGTGGAAGGACCATTTGTAGGTACTCCAGGTAACAGTTCCAGCTGAGCCCAGCCTTCAAATCACTACTGACTAGGTACCAAACATGAATAAAGAAGTCTCCAGATTATTATAGTCCATAACTGCTTTTGTCACCTCCAGGCATTCAAGCTATCTCAGCTAAGACCCCAGCCATCATGGATGGAAGCACAGAAGAGACATCCCTATTTACCTCTGTCTGAATTCTAGATCCACAGAATCACTAAGCATAATAAAATGGTTGTTCTTTTACATCACTGAGTTTGGGGTGGTTTGTTATGCAGCAATAGATAACTAGAACAAGGGCTATTCTCATCAATAAAGATACAAAAATATTTAATGAAATCTTACAAAAAAATCACATCACATCAAAAAGTTATTCTTGAAGATCAAGAAGAGTTTATACTAGAGTTTACATAAGGCTGCTGTAATAAATACAAATAAAATACAAATAGTAAAACTAATATAAGCTATCACAATGAAATATATTTAAAATTTTTAATCATCAAATAATATACTAAAAACTCATTCAATAAAATTCAACATCTATTATCTAATAGAACTAGGGGCACATGCATGATTTCTTCTTTCTTAAAATTTAAGAACTATTTTAAAACCAACAGTGAGTCTTGTACTTATTCACTCTCACTCATAATCACCGAAATAGGGATATCCTGGGGATACAAAAAAATGAGTAATACACAGTCCCCAATCAAGGAATTAACAATCTAGAAGCAAATACAGACATGTGCATAACTATAATACAATATACTAAGTGCTATACTGGAAAGAGAAGAATAAGAAATACATTCAAGGGGAGAAGGAGATAAGAGTCCAAAAATGTTTCCCCAAAAAAGAGTGACATTTGAATTAGTCAATCCTGTGATATGGAAGGGAGAAAAATAAGACTATTCCAGGCAGTAAGAAAAACAAAAAGAAAGGTCTAGGGGCAGAGAACATATGGCAGCTAGAGAACAGCAAGTATGCCATAAGGAAATCTGGGCTGGAACTTTTAGATAAGGAAGAACTCTTAGAAGTTTGTAAACAGGAGACTTCCTTGATCAAATTTGGTGTTAGAAAGATAACACAAGTGGGAGTACACAAAACAAACTGGAGGTGGAGAGATGATTCAGGGAAATCAATGGAGAGATACTGTGGATATACTGCTTTTAAGCGGGAAATCACACTTAGAAATAGAAAAACAAATGGCATAGAGGTACAATCTTAACATATGACAAACCATAAGCAACACAAAAATAAGAAAAATGTTCACTCTTTAAACACTGAGATACCATTAACAAAAAGAAATATAAAGCTAAGCCCTCACATTTTCTATTAAAAAATTCTGATGAGCCAAAAAGTTAAAAAAAAAAAAACCCTACAGACTAGACAAAAATAGAATAGCCTAATTAGCTGCGGATATAAGTTGAGATTTCTGATGTTAACAAAAATGATAAGATATTAGAAAAAAAATAATGCATTTAACCACTTAGAACAAAATATTATAGAGAAAAGTATAATATAAATATAAAAAGGAAAGTAATGAAATGGTATACAATTTAACAGAGATAATTTATCCCTTCAATAAAATTAACCCAAAATGGTAACCAGAGAGGAGGATAATTTTTTAAATTAGGAAATGACTAAATAAACCATAGCACAGTAATATAATAAGACATTATTTCTTTCAAATGTGTACACAAAATAATCATTTAAAACATTAAACAAGAAATAAAATCCACATCCTAATCACAACCCTATGAAAGCTAACCATATATGGATAAGTGACAGTGAATTTGAATTTAAGAAAATACGTTGCACTATACAATTGGTGATAGTTCAAAAGCTAACAATTCTTTTTCATTTTACGTGTAAAAAATGTGCCTTATTAGTTCCAATTGATATTTTAAAATTTATTTACAAAACCATACATATTTAGATAAATGCATATTTATAATCAAGATTTACATTTCAGTTATTCATTAATAACAAAGTTTAATGACTAGCCTTCCCTAAACCATCCATGTGCACCTTTTGTAGATGAAAGTTAATTCCATGAAGGAAAAAAACTATTCCCTATAGCTTTTATAAATTAAATAATAATTTCATTAAGCGTGTATATTGAGTATAGTGTTGATTCAATTTTTAAAAACCATATGGGTTTAGCCTCCAGTGTAAAGCTGAAATGCTTCTACTGTCATAAAATTATGAAGAAACAAATTTAGGATGATTTAACATGAATATGACTCCAACTCTGTACTCCTCTGGTAAGAAACAGCACAAGTAATAAAATTTGTAATAGACAACAGTGATCAAAAGAATTCACTAAAGTGGACAGTGATTACATTAGGTCACTCAGCCAAGAATTCTGTATGTGCAAAGAACTTCATGTTTTAACAGCCACTATATAAACTCAAAGGAAATTGAAATGTCACAGTCAGGGTTTACATCAGCATATTTTTTGACATATTTTTTATTATATGCCATTAAAAGAAAATAATGCAGCAGAAAATGACTCAAGACACAGCTTAAAGGTCTTATGTCTGAATAGACAGATCCCTTGTTTTCTGACTAGTTTGTTGCTTTTTTCTAATACGCAGTATTAAAAAATTTTTAAACACAATTAGAAAAATCAGGGATATATTTTATATAATTCACTTAAGTTCAAAATGTACAAATTAACCAGGAAGAACACAATAAACATTACCTGCATAGCACTCTTGCCCATTTTAACAACTTCAAACAACATCATGTTTTCCACTCCATTCTGCTGGTGATGACCATTCATTCGGTTTGGACCAGAAGGAGGTTTTCCTCCTCCATTTCCACCTTTGCCCTTTTCTCCTGGGCCTTTTTTGGCTTTTTTACAAGTCTGCATAAAAATACAAGTTGCTTAAGTTATATCCTTATCCTTGAGAGTTCAAAATAAAGCTACAGCAGGAGCAGCTGATAGCGTGCATAATTATAAAACACTTAAACCTGACCTAAAGGGGACTGCCATACACGTGCGTCATAATAAAATGATATGGTTGTGACAGGCTCTTTGTGGTATCAATTTTTTTAACTTATACTACCATATACCTCATGTGACACTGCAGTTAGGAGCACAGTCTCTGTAGACTGACAGACTGCCTAAGTCCCAAATTTCTATTCCTGTTAGCTGAGTGATCTTGGGCAAGTTACTTAACCACACTGTGCTTCAGAGAGATTTTCTAACTTGTAAAATGAGGATAAAAGTAAAAAAAAAAACAAAAGTGCCTACTTCATAGGATTGTGCTTTAGGGTGCAGACTGTAGTGGGCAGCAAGAATAACAAAACTCTATGAAATAAGTAACTCGTAATGAGTTCAACATTTTAACTTGATGTCTATTGTTAGTCTTATAAATCACTGCAGTGCATTGACAAAGGAATTCTAAACAGTATGAATAGGTATATCAACCTCTTTCTTGTTCTGGGCCTTCCCTCCAACACTTATTTATCATGAAAGTTCAATTAACGAACACTATGGAAATGAAGCCCCTTTATAAGAAAGTTAACATTGGGTGGAGGGACTTCATAAATCAGTGAATAGGCTGCCTACATGCCTCAGATATAAAACACCTCCAACAGCATTTATACCTTATTATTAAAAAAAAGTCATTCCCCAACTCAGAGTCCTCATTTCTAAAATGCCAGAGTTGTATCAATATCTTTACAGGTTAGAATAGATGATTTCGAGGGTCTCTTTTAGGTCTACCCATTTCTATGATCTAGAGCAACAGTCAGCAAACTTTCTGTAAAGTACCAGATAGTAAATATTTTAAGGCTCTGCAGGCCACATACTGTCTCTGTCACATATTCTTTATTTTCACTATCCTTTAAAACTGTAAATACCATTCTTAACTCGTGGGCAGTACAAAAACAGGCCATAGTTTGCAGATCCCTGATCTATAGCCAGATCTACAAATTTACTTCCACTGACAGTCTGTATGTTTCTATACTTTGTTCCATAAAGGGTCTTTTCTCCTTCTTCAAGAATCTAAAACCACCCTACTCTTAGGAACTACTTCAGGGGCTTCCCTGGTGGCGCAGTGGCTAAGAATCCGCCTGCCAATGCAGGGGACACGGGTTCAATCCCTGGTCCAGGAAGATCCCATATGCTGCGGAGCAACTAAGCCCGTGCACCACAACTACTGAGCCTGCACTCTAGAGCCCACAAGCCACAACTACTGAGCCCAAGAGCCACAACTACTGAAGGCCACGTGCCTAGAGCCCGTGCTCTGCAACAAGAGAAACCACTGCGATGCCCGTGCACCACAACAAAGAGTAGCCCATGCTCGCCGCAACTGGAGAAAGTCCATGCACAGCAATGAAGACCCAACACAGCCAAAAATAAATAAATAAAATTTATTTTTAAAAAAAGACTATGAGGTAGTATACTATAGTGGATTAAGAGTATACCACCTTTCAACAGATGTGGGCTCAAATCCTTAATGACTAAGCTTCTCTAGACCTCAGTTTCCTATCTACAAAAATTAAGTTTTCTAATCTACAGGGCTGTTCAAATATTAAATTAGATAACATGTAAAATTATTAGCACACTGCATGGAACATACATAGTATAGGGTCAAAACATTATTATTGTTATAATAAATCATTGATCTGATGCCTAATACCTCACTCACAACAGTGGCTACTCTATTCAGATGCCACTATAAGTCTTATCCCAGCTTGCAAATTAAAGCCAAAAGCAGAGTTTCTGTTTTGAAAGATGACTGCAGAACAAGGAAAAGTGGTTTTCTAATGAATAAGCATATACTACCCACTAGAATTATGGCTGTCTTTGGATAGTCATGAGTTAACATTTGTATTCATTCACATTCTCTCCCCTCCGCCAAACTACCACTTTTTAAGGGACTAAGAATGCATACGAAATTATGAAACACATGGATTATGTGCACTCTAAAAAGATATTCCAAGGACTAGTTAAATAAATTATGTTCCATACATAAAATGGGATCCTATGACACCATTAAAAATTACAGACAGGAAAAATTCACTGATAGGAAAGCTGCTGACAACATGTCATTAAGTTTTAAAAGCAAATGAAACAGTTTGCACAGTATGATTCCATTTAAGTAAAATTCTATGTGCATTTTTATATACAGGTGTATATATACATGTGTATGTTCATCAAAAATGTTTACATATTTAAAATGGGAAATTTTTACTTTGCTCATTGTACATTTCTGCATTATTTAGACTTTTTAAAAGTAAATGTGGATTGACATATATACACATATGTATAAAACAGATAACTACTAAGAACTTGCTGTATACACAGGGAACTCCACTTCGCTGTACAGTAGAAACTAACACAACATTGTAAAACAACTATACCCCAATAAAAATAAGAGAATCATCAAAAAAAAAAGAGAAAAAAAAAGTAAATGTGTCATGAGAAAATATAAATCCAAAATTCATTTTGGCAAAGAAAATGCTGAACAAAAGCAAGTCATCTTTTGCACAATGTATTTACACATGCACGGAGTCAAATGTACTTTCCAAAATAGCAAAACGATTTAACCATTCACTAAGTTACCCACACCTCTCAGGCTACCCACTCATACTCTAAACTTGCATTCTATTGACTCAGAACTTTGTTAGTTTTTATCCTTGACATTACTTATAAAGAGTCACTGTCAACAGTAACCCATTAGACTTAAACGCTTGTAGGTTACATTTTTAGGGTACTTTAGAATAAGAAATTTACTGATTTGCTTTACATTGGACTACTCATGTACAAATAAAAATAAAGCCAACAGAGTACCACATTTTGCTTAGCATACTATGCTTTATAAAATAAACTACTAGAAACAATGACGTATTAATTTCAACTTTATAGTAGTAGAAGTGTTCAAAAGCTTGCCATACCAGTCAGGGGAAAAAAGCATTTTTAAAAGACAACAACATCTGAGACATAACTAAAACAACTATATATAGTATATAATTATATTTATTCATATATGTATATTTATGACCGTAAGAACCAAAATAAAGACACATATTCTATACATACTTTTCCTTTGCCTTGCTTTTGGTTTTTTCCTTCAATGTCTTCAAAATCTGTGTCAGAAGAAAAATGTGTTTCTGACTCCCTATGACAAAAAGATAAGCAATTATTTAAAATCTTCCTTAGAAATGTAGATGGAGTTTCTAAATTTTGCCATATTTTCTAAAAGAAAGGCTTGGTTAACTCATTACAAAACTATATTAGCATTAAATGTAATTAAGATGCTTTCCCAAAGCAACATATCGTAGCATATTACCAAACATTTAAAATTATATAACACAAAAACATTAATCTAAAACACAAATGTCTAAGCATGTTTTTATTTTGTTAATTTTTAACCAAAGCATAAAAACAAAACCAGGGGCTCTCAAACTTTTAACTCTAGGAAACGTGGTGTTCTACTGGAATGGCTGGTTTCATTTTCTGATTCAAAGACCATGGTGTTCAGGTAAAACTGTATTTTAGCACTAGGTATGAGATAATCTTTATTAGGGAATTTTAGCAATATTAAGGATCTTATGACCTTTCCTATATAACACAAAAATATTCATAATCTAAGTGTAACTATACAAAACATGTATTTCTGAAAGAATATACGTAAAACATTTTTACAAACTAAATCAACAGGGTAGGGAAGTGTGCTAATTGATCAAAATCCTTTATGAAGCAAAAAGCTGTTGAGCTATAGTCAAGAAAACTGGTTCTAGTTAATACGGTACTAGGAAACTGTGATCTTGGACAACTGACAACCACTCAATCTTCTCATCTACAAACAATGTTTATGCAGGAAAGAATGAAATCTCTGAAGTCTCTTTAATCTCTAAAATATAGATTTATATAGTTCTAAGAAACTGTCCCTCATTTTGGAGTAGGAGGGGTGCTTTGTATAATCTGGATTTTCTAAGGCAAAATGGAAGTAAACCAATTTAAATACACATGTGTGATGCTTCCTATATATGTAAACATGGGTCTATCTATCTAAATAGTAGTAACAGACCCACACTTAAATGCTTAAGGCAAGGCATACCCAGTATCAATATTTGGGTCACAATGGATTTTAGAACTGAACAACACACATAAAAGATAAAGGTTTTACCATTTTAAATGTGTAAAACTATTGTCAGTTTTGTTTAAAATAAATAGAATCAAAGTGAAAGACTATCTTTCTAAAGCTAGTCTTCTCTAACTAGATTTCTTCTCTTTCCATTTTTATTGTTATAATAACCAGTTGTCCAGAGGCTGTGAGTTAGGAATACTTTATAAATCTAAAATAATGGTTAAGATGCTATCAGGGGGAAAAAATTACTATTTATAGCACTTACCTACAAAGTTATTTAAACAATGTATTGAAGATAGTGGCAATCCTAACTATGTCCTATAATGTTGCGAGGAAAAGAGCCTGTAATAAACACCATTTCCCATAGTTAATGCACTCAAAACTGAATGACTACTTAATATTAACCTTGAAACTCATGCCTCTTACATCTTAAGAATACTGTTGTCATCAATAATCTTCCCACATGCCTATATGGCTTTGCAAAAAAATTTTTGAAAATGGTTTTAAACATCTTGGTGTGTAAGTAATCTTCTTTCTTCCCCAAGATATCTGTGGGACACTAGCTCTCTTAGAGAGCTCAGTAAATGCTATAAGTCTGCAATCACTAGTCTTTGCCAATATTCTGATGGCCAAAGAGTAATCAAAGCCTCAATTACATTCTTAATCCTCATCTCCAGGCTATCCCAACTAAAAGAATGAGCCACTAGAGGCTTAATTACTAACTGGAAAACCTTCTGAAGAAAACTGAAGTGAGTAAATGGGGTAATAAGAGTCTAAAATATCCCCAACCAGAGAAGAAATATTCTTGTGAGTCTGTCTTTCTCTAATGCTTCCTTCTGTTTTTAAGATCAAAAGAACAACAAAAACCTATCCTAGGTGAAATTAACATATGCTAATATGTTTATGGGGTATACTGGGTTCACCTTTTAGTGGCTGGAAACTTCATGAGCCATCCATCACACGACTGAATCTTCCACTCCTTTCTCTTTACCCTGCCCCCACCTCACATACCCAATCAAATACTGTCTATTCTACCTCCACAACATCGATTCCCTCTTATCCATTATCCTATTTCAGGCTCTAATTACTCGAGATATTCTAATGGTCAACAGTCTAGCTTATAACGCAAACCTTTTAAATTACCTCTACTGTATTAATGTATTTGAGAAATTTCATAAGATAATTTTATAGTAGTCAAACCAAAAATTAATTTTTTTCTCAGACTATCCCATATCCTCCCTCAAACAAAAACAAGAAATTTTCCTCAAGAATCTAAAAGTAGAGTCAATATAAACTGGGATTAAAATCACATTAAAAATCATACTTTGAAATATTGGCAATATCCCAACAGACCCTTAACACTCTGAAAATAATAAAATTATTTAAAAAATGAAAATCTATAAAACATCAAAAAAAAATTTAAAAAAAATTAAAAAAATAAAAAAAAAACATCAAAAGCAGACACTGGCCACCATTATGTACAAGGATATCTGCTGTTTTCAAAATTTTTAGCAACCAGACTCTGTTTTTAAATCAAGTCTTATAAAGACCCTAATATGTGGTATATGTGTGCGTAAAGTTAATGGGGGTCCACGAGCAGTTTAAAGGTTCACTCTTCACTTAGGTACCTCATGAAACTGGAGCTTTGTATGAAAACCACTGCTGCATATAGCAGCTCAAATTCTTTCCTACATCAAAACACCAAAGAGTAATGAGAATAAAAGCTCAATAAGGAGTACAGTAGCTTTTAAGACAAGGGTAAAGAAAATAGCTATGCTGAAGTCACTTTATGGACCAATTAGCATATAATTTGTTTCTGGGGGGTTAAAAAAAAAAAGGAAAGCATGTCCTACCCTCCTACATTTGTTTTAGCCTGTCATTTGATTTTAAACAGAAATCTGACATTACATCCTAAATAGTATTGCATGGTATATATTCCTTACTAATGAGAACACTTAACATTTTAAGAATTTCATGACACTCCCTTCAAAACAGTTGCTATTGTAAAACCAAGTATGGACTCAAAGAACTGAACAGCAAAAATAATAAATTTTCCAGGATCTAAATTATAAAATATACTACAAAAAAAGGCATGGAATTACTGTTACAGAACTCAGTAAGCATTGATATAAACTATTTCCAAGTATGCATGCTATTTTATACTGAAACATTATATCTTCTCAAGCAGAAGTAACTTTAACTGAAGTTAATACAGTTCCCATTTTGTGGAAAAAATGAGTATTTAGAGATTATCATAATATACTTACTGAAGTAGATTAAAATCAGTTGGTATTTCTGGAGCTGCTATCATTTCTTTATCATCTTCTGGGACGCCCCAATGTCAGAAATATATTCATATATTTACGTGGGTAAAATGATGGTTTGCTTCTTTCTTCTAAGACAAACAATTCCTTTAAAAGGGACAGGGGGCGGGGGGCGGGGAGAACGCCATATTTATTATAAACACGCCAAAAATATTGGGAAGGATATCTACCCCAAAACTATATTTCCAAGTGTCTGCTAATGTGTTTTAGTAAATAAGGATTTCTGCTTTTTCTAGATACGGATTTGTTACAACTGTTGTAGCCCCACGACAGTAACAACAAATACAAAGAAAGAAGCTTCTACTACAATTATTTTTTTTAATTTGTTATGATTCTCCAGCCTTGCTTAAAAAGACAGATACCCTAACTAGGAACAGAATGAGACTTTTACTCATCCTAAAATCTTTATGACAAGTTTAAACCATAATACAAGACGCCTGAAAATTCTATAGCTTTCTGCTTATGATGTACAGTATAGTTAAAAGGAGCTAATAAAAAAAATCTAAGATATAATTTTAAAATACTTTAAAAACAGGTTCTTCTACCATAGAAGAAACATACGGTCCAAAAGCGTGGCTTATTAATAAATAACTACACTTCATGATAATACCATCTGCGTTGAACAGGAAAGGGGAAAAAATGTTAGCTCTGATCCATTCCCTCAAGGAACTTATAATCAATTTAAATACCAATAATGTCATATGGACAACAGATGAATGCCATTTGTGACCAAAGTAAGTTTGGCCATAGGAAGATGCAGTTCCTAAACAAGAGAGTGACCTAAAAGCAAATGACAAATCTATAACAAAAAAGAGAAAACAGACTGGGTTTGAAGCTCTGAATCTTATGTATAACTTTCTTTTAAAATTTTATGCTTTTATTTCCAAGCAAATCTCATACTTGGTGGCCACCTAAAGACTAAACATATCCAATTAATAATAAATATTCAAATATCACATAGTGATGAACTTCTAATGGTCTCTTCCAGCAGAGTAAACTTTATACAAGAAACTGATCATTCAATTTTTCCATTAAGTTTAAATCTTGAAAAAACATCATAAATGGCTAATATATAATTTTTTAAAAATTTTTTAATATAATTAACATACAAAAGTTCAAAACACTGCATTTCCTTGCTCACTCTAATTAAGCTACTATGAATAGCAAAATAATGAAGAGGAGAAACAAGAATCAATAATATACAAATTAAGCCCTAATCAAGGGTTGTCTATACCACCACTTTGAGTTTCTTTTTTTCTGAAGAATACTCATATTGTAAAATATTTATTTAGATATCACTGTTAGTATAGTCTTCTCACACTAAATCATGGTCCCAGGATTGTTCCCCTCCAAGACCACTAATTGTTAATTTGGTTTTTTTTTATTGTAACCTAAGGAATTATCTAAGTAGTATATCAGAGTTCTGAGACTTGCCATCATCACATGTAGGATACACTCTAGCCTCCTAAAAATCCCAACTAATTTAAAAAAGAAAACTGTTTTTTAAAAAGAGAACAATTTTGTTTTTTTAAGTGAGCTGGAGAGGTACAGAGATAATAAGTTCTAACCAACACATCAGGTCATCTAGATGGCAAGATGGAAATAAAGAGCTTGCTGTGTCTGTCTGCCTACCTGTCCCCTCCCCTCTCTCTCTAAGCATTTTATAAAACCAAACTTGATGCATTCCTTAAATATACAGTTTTTAAGCAGACTTTAAAGATAGTTCATAAATGTATTCTACTAAAGGACATAAAGAATGAATCAGCTCTGAAAAGCAGAGAGCACTAAATAAAACAGGTACTGTATGATATACTACATTCCTCTAAATAGCACAGAATTAATTTCTAGTGTACAAGAAGTCTTGCCAGGTCAACTTATTTTTCTCAAAGTACGGCTATACTAACATGTACTTGGTAATTAGAAACCAAAGAAAACACAAAAGAAAAATAGAATTTATAAAGATGTGAGTCTCCCAGACAAGGTGTCTGTATTTTAAAAAGAAATATCATGCCAGGGTCTGATAGGTTTAGAAAAAATTATTAAACTAGCCAACTCCCTATCCCAGTGAAACACCTGTTTTTAAAAGTTTCTAAAAATTAAAAATCCATCCAACCAAGTAAAAGTATCTACCATGTGCCAAATGCAGCAGTGGGCACTGGGCATACAGTAGTGAACAGGAGAGCAATGATCCTTGCCCTTATGGAACTACCTGTAACAGTAAATGTGAAAATATATTTCTAGGAAAAGGCACCTTCCTCTAATGCAACCTATTATTAAACATAATATTAAATTCCATGTATCTTGAGTTTTTACTACTGTAATCATGCTCTAAATAACCAATTTGCCACCAAAACAGTTCTTCATAGCTCAAAAAATTTATATATATTAAAGTTGTTGTGTAATTTAAAGAGGTAGGGGGAATGATGGATATGTTAGCATTGGTCTGCGGTTTTTTTTCTTCAAGAATATAAACTTTATCTGCAGGAAGAACTTCGAATTTTTCCCTTTTTATTTTAAATGTCTACAGCTATACATAAATACAATTTGCTTCCCCCAAAGACTTTCATTAAAAAATTCACAAACAAGGTCTTTAAATGTACTTAATGCCATTTGACCTAAGTTGGGAATCCCCAAACTGTAAGAATACATAATGCTCAAATAAAAGTATAAGTTTAATAATCAAACTCACCACACCATTTCTGGCCTACTGTATGTAGGTTATTAATTTTTAAGAAATATGCTCAAAGATCACAAGGTGGAGCTCTCACCTAATGTCAAAGAAAAGCTCTGAGATTTTTAGCATTTGTACCAATTCTCTATAACTACTATAAGAGAGTTAACATTCCAACAGCTTTGGAGGATAAAGCACAGAAATAAAATTTGCTTTAACTCTCAATCACTATTTCCCTTTTGGGAAAAAATACATCCAATAACAACTAGCTTCTGCTTCTCCTTACTGAAAACTAAGCAAACACATTTATCGATAGGTTGAATAACATACTTTAAAGTAAAACCACTTCCTTAGGCTCAAGTGTGTAATACACTGCCATTAAAGATTTATTAAAATTAAAAATAGGTGATTATATATATTTTAATTCTATACCTTAAATTCAAGTAAACGCTCTCAGCAGTAATGCTTTTGATATAAACAGAGATCTAAAAGCTGAAATTTGATCACCATACTTTTCAAGTTATCTATAATGAATCTATGTTTAGGGCCTGTTACTCAGTTTAGATCCCGAGTTAACTAATTCAGTAACAAAAAAACTTTCTTCTTCCACTGCTGAAAACCTGTTGGATACCTACTACTCTAGCACATAAACACAAATATATACTAAATATATATAATTATGTTTGCATCCTTAACTCCAAAAAATGACTTGATTAAAATTATCCACCCACCGCCAAAAAAGTAAAAATACACAAAAAACAACCCGTTTTTCTTTGATATTGTTTTAAAAACTTAAGGTAATTCTGATTTCTTTTATAGAAGAATGATTGTTTCAAAGTTCCTTTAATTCAATCCCAAGTGGTTTCAAGATAGAAAATAAAAAACTACAAAACTAACAAGGTCCCTCAGAACTCACACGTTATTGGGGAGTGGGGGAAGCACTTAAAGTAGCTGGTGTATTAATTCTTTCCCTAAAAATGCAGAAATAGTCAACTGCTAAAAGCTAGCAAATTCAGCACATATACCACACGTCACACCCTTATCTTAACACTAGCCCAAAAGGGTTACGTTCTTCTATCTATAAGGATCACATCTTGGAAACGTATATACCCTTCTGAAATGCCACCATCATTATAATGCAAACACTTAAAAATAGGAACTACTTAAATGCCCAGCCATGGATTAACTTACGGTACAAAAATGTAATTCATATTCATACACTGAAACTACATATGATGACTGTGTAGCAACATGGGTAAAGTTTGATTAAGTTTAAAGCCTTATATTAGGATACAATATTAACCAAAAAGAAAACAAAGGAAAACAGTTAACATATCAGAGTGGTGAAAATGTGGTTGATTTTTAAATTTTTAATTACGATGTTATCGTTAGTAAGAAAAAAAGTAAATTATGAGGGTGGATATTTATTTTTCAATGTCTTCTCTTAAAATCTGAACTGAGAGGAACTACAAAACTATCTCTGCTGCTAAAACCTGATCTATTCATATTTCAGATACATAATGTCAAAAAGTTACACATCTACAAAAAGAAACTGAGTTCTATCATAAAATATCTTTATTATGTTCACCTACTCAAGATTAGCAGGGAACAGAAACTTTCATATGAACTCCCGACAAGACCCAAAGGTATGTTCCTTTTATTGGCTTATCTACTTTCTTAGGAGATAGCAGACAGAAGTCTGTCATTTAGGATGAGACTGTGAAAGAAAAGGGAGACTAGTTCCTGGAGTTATTTACTCAAAACAGGAAAGTCACTATCATTCCTTATGTCAAATGATACATGGCAACTTTGAGTACATAGGTAGGGCAAGAAATGAAAAAAGCCTTTTAAAAAAGATTTCTCCTTGCTCAAAAAGATATGTTTCCTCCCTCTGTTTATCTCCCTAATTTCTGCTAATAGTCTTCTAAGTAAACAACAGGGTGAAAAGAATGACAAATCAAACAATGATCATGTATATTCAGGCCAGCAACACAATTTTAACCTAAGTGTTTCTTGATAGCATACTCACATTACACCTACCACATAAATCATTTGCAAATGTATTTTCCTTTCCACAAACTAGGAAGGAGTCCTAAAGAATTTCTAATGGGAGCACCTGCTCTAGTGCAGGAATAGGTAATCTGGAGAAGGCAGGACTAGAAGAAATCTAAATACGTAAAAGAATTAATAATCCTGTCTACATTTCCTAACTAACGGTAGGGGAGGTCAAATATCTGCCCTTACAAACTTAAAAAATAATATACAGAAGAAAGGGAAGGCCAAAAGTAAAAAAAAACTTTCTAAAATAACTAAGTAGACAAAGTGAACACACCTAATGCCACAACACTTCAAAAACAACTTTTACTTGCAGGAAGAGGGGAAGGAGCAAGCTGGGGCACAGTCTACACACATCTGGCATCACTATACACTGCCAGAAACTAAGCCAGATAGAACTGGAAACATCCACCTGTTCCCCTCCTATTTTTAAATGTATGATAGTATATGCTCAGCAATCTTCCTTATTTTCTTGTCTACCCACATTCCCCAATACTTTCCAAATGTGACTCAAGTACTAACCACAATTAGGATCACCTGGCCCAACCTACGCAGCTTGCCCCAGTTCTCGACCATCAGTTCTGATTTCTGTAGAAAATCTAGCACTCCATCGTTAACTTCACATGCACAAAGTGCTACCATTTTGAGGAGGGGGGAAAAGGGGGGAGATAAGAAAAGGCTTCTGCCTTATTCCTGCAGACCCACTACTCTATCACTCTGTACTCAGTCGTACCCTGTGCCTTAGTCACCCAAGGATCAACACTCTGCCTTGTTCTTGCTGTAATGTATCTACCAGCTCCATCCCAGGAACTGGAATCCTGCCCCTAAACCTACCCTAAAAAGTCTCCCTGTGTCTCTCCAGTTGCCCTAATCCAAATGCCACAGTACTGTCCTCCTCTCATCTGTCTACCATACTGACACTGACTGCTGCTAGACACTGGATACCATATCATACCTGATACAGTGGACATATATAAACTATCTAATTCCAAGTCTGCTACTTCCCCAGTTTGCCTAACCAGCTGCTGTTGACTAGACATTATCTGGCCCTATCGCAAAATAAATATCAAAACAGGTAAATATTTATCACATACTATCAAATATCATACCTCAGGACTTCCCTGGTGGCGCAGTGGCTAAGAATCTGCCTGCCAATGCAGGGGACAAGGGTTCAAGCCCTGGTCCAGGAAGATCCCACATGACGTGGAGCAACTAAGCCCGTGCGCCACAACTACTGAATCTGTACTCTAGAGCCCGTGAGCCACAACTCCTGAGCCCTTGAGCCACAACTACTGAAGCCCACGCGCCTAGAGCCCACACTCCGCAACAAGAGAAGCCACCGCAATGAGAAGCCCACACACCGCAATGAAGAGTAGCCCCCGCTCGCCGCAACTAGAGAAAGCCCATGCGCAGCAACAAAGACCCAACGCAGCCAAAAATAAATAAATAAATACATAATCATACCTCAGTCTGCAAGGTCAACAGCTAAATCATGAATCATTTTTTGAAGTACTGTCAATGTTCACTCTTCATCTCACTTATACTTGAATATCATACTCTGAAGTTAGCCTTCTGCAATAATTTAAAGTATGTATGTGCCCCACTGACATAACTTTCTGTATGTTAAGACATGAGTAAACAGCAGCAATTACTACTGGGTGTAGTGGCTTTCGACATTTCAGAGGTGAGACAAAATTAGCTAGTATAAATGAATGTCTAGATCTGAAAATCAAATTTACAACAACGAGCTAATTTCATGTGTTAACACTTGTAAATGGTATACAGCATGATATAAGCACAGTGCATCATTACCATCAAATCCACTTCGCGCTGGGCACCACTGGCTCACTGGCAGATTTCAATCAATAGCGGTTATCAAGGCAGATTTCATAACAAAGTTGATGAAGACAGGATAATCCCGCCGAGATTTTGAGGGAAATCCAAATTTTTATTTCACATACTCTCAGACTGATTACACCAAAAACACTTTCACATTTATTCAAGGCACTAAAAAGTATCTAAATGAAATCTTGAGTGTTTATTAATAACTCACATGAAGATGGAGACACAACTGTAACTTAGATACAATTCGGTTAATAAAGTGTAAAATAAATCACTTTATAGAGGACAGTGGGAAATTTTAATCTAAAATTTAGAACTGCAGTTACTACTACCAAGCACAGTATTTTTTATTCATTTTATTATGGCAGCAAACAGAACATACATGCTACATATTTAATACTTTTTTTTTGGCTGCACCACGTGGCATGTGGCTCTTAGTTCCCCAGCCAGGGATTGCACAACCCCTGCAGTGGAAGCGTGGAGTCTTAACCACTGGACCACCAGGGAAGTCCTATATTTAATATTTCTTGTCCCTTCCACGTCTGATTAGGTAACACTTTATTAAAATACCTAGCATTCGCATCCACTTGATATAAACCACTAATCTTCCTACTAACATCCACAGTACACAATTCACAGGCTTGAATTATAGTCATATTAAAGTTCAGAAATCATGTTTTCACAATAAAGTTTATGAACACAGTATAGGCACTTCCAAGTTCTCATTTCAAATCTAAAAGGCTGGTAATTCCACACAATGACAATAACAGGAGAGTCACATATATGTTGTACTCCAAAATTATTTTAATTCTCTCTAAACTTAAGCTTTCCTAAATAAAGATTAAAACATGTAAATTACTTTTTAAAAACTAAACTTAAGCCAGATAAAGACACTACAAAAAACGACAGACCAATATCCCTGATGAACACCAATACAAATATCCTCAACAAAATATTAGCAAACCAAATTCAATAGCATATTAAAAGTTATTATACACCATGACCAAAGTAGGATTTATTCCCCGAATGGAAGGCTGGTTCAGCACATGAAAATCAATTACTGTAATGTACACATTAACAGAATGAAAGGCAAAAACGCCTCACGATCACCTCAACTGATACAGAGAAAGCATTTGATAAGATTCAACACCTTGGGACTTCCCTGGTGGCACAGTGGTTAAGAATCCGCCTGCCAATGCAGGGGACACAGGTCCACGCCCTGGTCCAGGAAGATCCCACATGCCGCAGAGCAACTAAATGCATGTGCCACAACTACCGAGCCTGTGTGCCACAACTACTGAAGCCCACGCACCTAGAGCTCGTGCTCCTCAACAAGAGAAGCCACCACAATGAGAAGCCCGCGCACCGCAAGGAAGAGTAGCCCCCGCTCACCACAACTAGAGAAAGCCCACGCACAGCAACAAAGACCCAACGCAGCCATAAATAAATAAATAAAGATTCAACACTTTTTCATGATAAAAACACTCAACAAACTAGACAATGAAGGAAATACCTCAACATAATAAAGAACACTTATGAAAAGCCCGCAGCTAATATCGTACCTAATGGTAAAAGACTAAAAGCTTTCCCTCTAAGATCAGGAACAAGCAATGATGCTCTCTCTCTCCACTGCTATTCAACATGGTACTGGAAGTCCTATCCAAAACAATTAGGCAAGAAAAAGAAATAAAAGCCACCCATATCAGAAAAAAAGAAGCAAAATTATCTCTGTTCACGGATGATATAGTCTTATACATAGAACACTCTAAAGATTTCACCCCCACCACCAAAAAAACTGTTACAATAAACAAATTCAGCAAAGTTGCAGGATATAAAGTCAACACACAAAAGTCAGTTGTGCTTCTATACACTAAAAACAAACAATCCAAAAAGGAAACCATTCCATTTACAATAGCACCAAAAAGAATATTTAGGAACAAACCTAACCAAACAGGTGGAAGACTCAAATTTATAAAATTTGAGTGTTTATAAAACACTGAAATTTATAAAACACTGCTGAATGAAATTAAAGAAGTCACAAATAAATGGAAAAATTCCTCATAAAATTCAATGGACTCCAAATAACCAAAACAGTTTAGGAAAAAAGGAACAAAGTTGGAGGAAACACACTTTCTGACTTCAAAACATATCACAAAGGTGCAATACCAGCATAAAGACAGACATACAGGGCTTCCCTGGTGGCACAGTGGTTAAGAATCTGCCTGCCAATGCAGGGGACACGGGTTTGATCCCTGGTCTGGGAAGACCCCACATGCCGCGGAGCAACGAAGCCAATGAGCCACAACTACTGAGCCTGCGCTCTAGAGCCCACAAGCCACAACTACGGAGTCAGTGTGCCACAAGGCACGTAGGCTCAGCCACAACTACTGAGCCTATGCGCCTAGAGCCCGTGCTCCACAACAAGAGAAGCCACCACAATGAGAAGCCCGCGCACTGCAATGAAGAGTAGCCCCTGCTCGCTGCAACTAAAGAAAGCCCACATGCAGCAACAAAAGACCCAACACAGCCAAAAATAAAATTAATTAAAAAATAAAAAGACAGACATACAGACCAACGAAATAGAATGGAGAGGCCAGAAATAAACCCTTGAATACACATTCAAATGATTTTTGACAAAGGTGCCAAGACCACTCCATGGGGTTTCTCTTCAAAAAAATGCTGCTGCGAAAACTGGATATCCACAAGCAAAAGAATGAAGTCGGATCATTCATTATCTCATACCATATACAAAAATTAATTCAAAATGGATTAAAGATCTAAATGTAAGACCTAAAACTATAAAACTCATAGAATAAAACTTAGGGGAAGAGCTTCATAACACTGGACGTGGCAATGATTTCTTGGATATGACACCAAAAGCACAAACAGACAAATGGGACTACATCAAAACTTTTACACAACAAAGGACACAACCACCAGAGTGAAAGGCAACCTACAGAATGGGAGAAAAGATTTGCAAATCATACCTGATTAGAGGTTAATATCCAGAATATACAAAGAATTCCTACAACTCAACAACAAAAAAATCAAATAACACAAATTTAAAAGGGACAAAGCACTTGAATTGAAACCAAATCAAAACTACAATGAAATACCACTTCACACCCTCTGGGATGGCTAGAATAAAAAGGACATAACAACAAGTGCCTGCAAGGATGTGGAAAAAATTGAACACTTGTGCACTGTTGGTAGGATTGTAAAATTGTGCGACTGCAATGGAAAACAGTATGGAGGTACCTCAAAATTTTTTAAATAGAACTGCCGTATAATCCAGCAAATCTCCACTTCCAGGTATATATCCCAAATATTTGAAAGCTGCGTCTCTAAGAGATATCTGCACAACCGTATTCATAGCAGCAAATTCACAGTAGCCAAGAGGTGGAAGCAACCCACATGTCCATTAACAGCTGAATGGATGAACAAAATAGGGCATATACATACATTGGAATATTACTCATCCTTAACAAAAGAGGAAGTCCTGTCACACGCTACAACATGGATGAACCTTCAAGACATTATTGTAAATGAAATAAGCCAGTTAGTCACAAAAAACAAATACTGTGCAATCCCACTTACATGAGCTATCTAAAGTATCAAATTCATAGAAACAGAAAGCAGAATGGTAGTTACCACATTTTGGTGGGGGGGCAGGAAAGGGGAAGGTGTTTAATGGGTACAGAGTTTCACAACTGCAAGATGAAAAAGTTCTGGAGATCAGTTTCACAGCAATGTCAATTTACTTAACACTGCTGAGCTGTCCACCTAAAAATGGTTAAGATGGTAAACTTTACGGGGTTTTTTACCACGATAAAAAAATTTAAATTTAAACCCTTTTATCAAGCGTCTCTTGTATCAAACATTAACAAGATTTTATCAATCACTTGAGAACACCTTTCTAGTGAACAAGCATACTATACAACATAACTATTGATATCTTTTAAAATGTAATTTTATAAATTAAGACACTGACAATTGACATCTACACTCAGAATACTGTATTTGTCTCCTATTTATACAGTAAATAGGAAACAAAGCTTGTATCTTTATGGCAAAACAGTCAAAGAAATATCTAGCTTTAAAAAAAAAATCAACTCTACTTAATGCAGTGTGGTGACCTAAATGGGAAGGAAATCCAAAAGAGGGGATATATGTATATGTATAGCTGATTCACTTTGCTGTACAGTAGAAACTAACATAACATTGTAAAGCAACTACACTCCAAAAAAATTAATTTTTAAAAACTTGAAGTATTTGGTTGAACAATGTAAGGTAGTCTCAGCTATATCTTTACTCTGGTAAAGAGTTTAGCAGTTTCTTCTAAAAACCATACAGCTCACCACAAAAAAAAGAAATGATAATTATGTAACGGAACAGAAGTGTCAGCTAAAGCTACTATGGTAATCATATTTGCAATATATAAATGTATCAAATCAGCACACTGTATACCTTAAATATCAAATCAGCACATTGTATACCTTAAACTTATTCAACGTTATATATAGATTATTTTGATAAAAAATTAAAAAAATTAAAACCATACACACATTTGCCATAAAAACCAGCAATCTTACTTGTGAGCATTTATCCCAGAAAACTGAAAATCTATGTCCACACAAAAATGTGTACATGGGGCTTCCCTGGTGGCGCAGTGGTTGAGAGTCCGCCTGCCGATGCAGGGGACACAGGTTCGTGCCCCAGTCCCGGAGGATCCCACATGCCGCGGAGCGGCTGGGCCCGTGAGCCATGGCCGCTGAGCCTGCGCGTCCGGAGCCTGTGCTCCACAACAGGAAAGGCCACAACAGTGCGAGGCCCGTGTACCACACACACACACACAAAAGTGTGTACATGAATGTTCAGAGCAGCTTTATTTGTAATAGCAAAATACTGGAAACAACTCTGTTATAGGTTGAATTGTGTCCCCCCAGCCAAACTCCTATTTTGAAGTCCTAACCCCCAGTACCTTGAAATATGACCTTATTTGAAGTTAGGTTCTTTACAAAAGTTATCAAGTTAAAATGAGGTCATCAGGATGGGCCCTAATCCAGTATGACTGGTATTCTTATAAAAGGGGGAGCTTGCAGACAGACACACACAGTGAGAATGTTATGTGAAGATGAAGGTGGAGACCTGGGTGATGCTTCTATAAACCAAGAAACCCCAAAGATTTCCAGCAAACCACCAGAAGCTAGGGAAGAGGTATAGAATGGATTCTCTCTCATTGCCCTCAGGAGGAACCAACTTGGCTGACACCTTGATCTTGGATTTCTAGCCTCCAGAACCGTTAAACAATAAATTTGTTGAAACCACCTAGTTTGTGGTGCTTTGTAATGGCAGCCCAAGCAAACTAATACGAACCCAAATATCCTTCAACGGGTGAATGGTTAAACAAACCATAGTACATGGAATATGAGTCATCAATAGAAAGGAATTAACTGTTGGGATGCAACAACTTGCATGAATCTCAAGGGAATTATTTTGAGTGAAAAAAAGTCAATCTCTACAGCATATACTGTATGATTTCCACTTATGGAACAGCCTCCAAAATGACAAAATTATGGAGAACAGATTAGTGGTTGCCAGGGATTAGGAACAGAATAGAAGAAGGTGAGAGAGGGGGATGAGTGTAACAATAAAGGAGTAGTATGAGGGATCTTTGTGATGATGGAACATATCTGCATCTTGATGGTGGTGGTGGTTACATCTATCTATACATGTGTTAAATTGCACAAAATTAAAAACACACAAAGTCACACAAAAAAAGCACACATATAACTGTAAAATCTGAATACACTGTGGATTGCACCAATGTCAATTTCCTGGTCTTTATATTGTACTAGTTATGCAAGACGTTTCCATTGGTAGGAACTAACTGAAGGATACATGGGACCTCTCTCCTGTTTTTGCAACTTCCTATGAATCTAGTATTAATTATACCAAAATCAAACTTTAAAATGTCTAATCAAAATCCTAGAAGTTTTTTTCCCCCAAAAAATCAACAAACTGATACTTAGATGAAAAAGTAAAGGAATCGGAAAAGTCAAAACAATTTTGAAAAAGAACAAATTTGGAGAACTTACACTATATACTGTATCAAGGCTTACTATAAAGCTACAGTAATCAAGACGTTGTAAATGGTGATTATGACAGATCAATGGAATAGAGACCTGAAATAGATCCACACACATATATGGTCACTCACTTTTTGACAGAGGCACCAAGGCATTTCAATGAAGAAAGACTGTCTTTTCAAACGACTATATATCCATTTGCCAAAAAAGTTCCTTAATCCATACCTTGTACCATATGCAAAAATTAACTCAAAATGAATCCTAGACTCAAATGTAAAAGCCTTCAACTATAAAATTGGGTGGCTTTTTTTTTTTTTTTTTTTTTTTTTTTGCGGTACGCGGGCCTCTCACTGTTGTGGCCTCTCCCATTGCGGAGCGCAGGCTCCGGACGCGCAGGCTCAGCGGCCATGGCTCACGGGCCCAGCCGCTCCGCGGCATGTGGGATCCTCCCGGAGCGGGGCACGATCCCGTTTTTTCCTGCATCGGCAGGCAGACTTTCAACCACTGCGCCACCAGGGAAGCCCGGGTGGCTTTTTTTAAAATAGCTTTTTAATATGATTTTAAAAATTTATTTATTTTATTTATTTTTGGCTGCGTTGGGTCTTCATTGCTGCGCGCGGGCTTTCTCTAGTTGCGGCGAACAGGGGCTACTCTTCATTGCGGTGCACAGGCTTCTCATTGCGGTGGCTTCTCTTGTTGCGGAGCATGGGCTCCAGGCACACGGGCTTCAGTAGTTGTCGCACGTGGGCTCATTAGTTGTGGCGCACGGGCTTAGTTGCTCCACGGCATGTGGGATCTTCCTGGACCAGGGCTTGAACCCATGTCCCCTGCATTGGAAGGCGGATTCTTAACCACTGCGCCACCAGGGAAGCCCTAAAATTGGGTGGCTTTATTTGTAATCACCAAAAGGTGGAAAGCAACCCAAATGTCTTCAACTGGTGAATGGATAAGCAAATTATGTTATATCCATACAATGGAATACTACTCAACAGTAAAAAAGGAACAAACTTCAGATATATCGAGTCAGCCAAATCTCAAATGTATTCTGCTAAGTGAAAGCTGCCACACTCAACAGGCTGCTTATTGTATGATTCCAATTATATGACAGTCTGGAAAAGGCAAAAAACCTACGGATGGAAAATAGATCAGTGGCTGCCAGGGGCTCAGATTGGAAAAAAAAGAGCAACACACACCAAGGAGTTTTGGAGGGATTCGGGGGTAGAGATATTGGAACTGTAATATATGTTGCTGTGATAATGGTGATACAACTATATAATACATTTGCCCAAACTCACAGAACTGTTCACTAAAAAGAGTAACTTGGACTTTATGTAAATGATATCTTAATAAAAAATTTTTAAACCTGTGTCCATCAGTGCTATTCCCCCCACCACCACCCAAATGCTTTCTTCCAATTAATTTCTTCAACATCTATACTAGAACACCAAAACTATCTGTTTTAACCACTTGAACAATATTTAATTCCATGTTGCTTTGGTCATTTTAGTCAATTAACACATAAGCTGTCCCTCATACCAACTGGTACATGATTGCAGATTTTGGCCAAAAGCCATATGCATTTGTAATATTAACAAATAATATTAAAATTGGCCTCCATACACAAAGGTTATACCAATTTGTACTTCCACCAGCAACCAACCTATGTATGGGTGTGTTTCTGTACAGCTAAGTGCACTGTTAAGACTTCCAAATTTTTGCCAATCTGCTAAAATGAAAAGTGATAATTCAGGTTATAGGTGAATCTCCCTACATAAAATTTTACTTCACAAACTCAGAAACCAAACATACATTTTCAATAAATCCCTTGTTATTCAAAACTTGTAAACCAGAAGATTTGGATAATGCAGTATTTGCCCACTAATAAAAATCAGGAACCAAATAGGTCTGGCTAAGAAGTGATACTTGTAGTTTTAATTTGCCCTTCTCTAATTTCCTTATATTTAAGAGCCATTCTTACTGTCTTTTCCATAAACTCTCCCTGCTCATGTCATTTGCCCACATTCCTAACAGGCTGATGACCTCTTTCTTGCTGACTTCAAAAAGCAAAACATTCTCTCCATTGCTTCCAAGGAGACAGATCACTTCCTGCTACAATGGCGTCTTTGCGCAATAGTTATTACATACTGCCCTACCATCTCTCCTAATCTGACCTTGTCCACAAGGGCTTTATCTTCCAGCCCGCTCACCTCCTTATCTACTCCCATTGCCACATACAAAGGATGTTATTATCTTTTGCACTTGAGATTTCTCAGATCAGCCATCCCTGGGCTAACTAGCTCACTACTCTCCATGCTTCTTTGATGCACTACCCACCCCCACCCTTACACATTTTTTGTGATTTGCACGTTTTATGTCTCCAAGTATGTAAAAAAGAATGAAAGGAATTTAGTTACAGAGGGCTTTTTTCTGTTCTCCTTGTTATTTCTATATTAGATGCAAGAAGAAAAACACCCTCACGCCACCATGGAAAGACCAGAAGCCTTACCAAAATACTTAAGTAATGAAATGGTTTCCATAACACATCATTGACTTCCCCTAAACACTCATAAGATTATTTTCTAAAAGATTAAAAGTCTTGCCTAATGTCACACAGCTAGTAAGAGATAAAACTCTGGGCTTGAACCTGCCTTCTGCATATTTGCTTCACAAATAGATGGGTGCCCTGTTAGGATAATCCACGTATCAGCTCTTCAGAACAAATGAGATTATGCTCTTAAAGTCCTGTGAATCAGTCAATTTCAAATATAAGAGAGGTGTTAGTTTCCTTCCTCTATGCTTACGTAAATGTCTAAAACTATCACATAGGAAACCCCTGAAATGTCTTACACACCTTGTTCAATACATGCAATAAAAACAATATTTTTTCCTTACACTTGTGTACACAAAATGATCTCTAGCAAAATCTTGAGCAGCAGAAAATCCCCAACAGCTACACTTTACCATCAATCTTATAAAGCAAATAAGCACTTATTGTTTGTAATTGTATGTCCCCAAAGGGGAACAGCAGCTCCACCACCATACTTATAGGTGATCACGTAATAAATAATGGAAAATTCTATCTATAAGAGAGTGCTTCTCTTAAATTCCAGTGGGCATAAGAATCATATAAACGCTTGTTTAAATGCAGGGTCACAGGACCCACAACTAGGGACTCATTCAGTAGACCTGTATACAAGTGTCAGGCATCTTGTATTATTCACAAATCCCCTATGTAGGTGGGTCCAATCCCACTTTAAGAAAAGCTGCTGTTAAGTCATGGAATAAGCAACTTCTGATATACAGAATGACCCAGTTTTAGAGACAGAGAAGGCATGAGTAGTTAGGGAAGAAAAGCAAACACACTTCCCCCTTCCTGCTTGGGCCACTTAATCATCTGAACCTTATTCACACAAATGCCAGAAACCCACAGCTCAATGATGCACTTCCCCCACAACGTCCTTAAGAAGCTTCCCAAAGTCTAAGCCACCAGTGGTCACCATACCACTCTTCTTTACACAAGAAAGAAATGTGTCTTTCCTAAAAGATACTGCCCAAGTTTAAGCTAACCATGATTGAAATATCCAAGAAGTTTATTCCATATAGACTTCAATTTGCCACTGGGATCTTCTTCTTTCCAATTCTATCTTCTACAGAAACACCAGGAGCTGCCAGTTTCTAGAAATTCTGAATAACCCAAGATAAAAGTTTACTCAAATGGAAAAAAGCATTAAAGAGTATATTTTTAGGGGCTTCCCTGGTGGCGCAGGGGTTAAGAATCTGCCTGCCAATGCAGGGGACACAGGTTCGAGCTCTGGTCCCGGGAAGATCCCACATGCCACGGAGCAACTAAGCCCGTGTGCCACAACTACTGAGCCTGCACTTTAGAGCCCACAAGCCAAAACTACTGAAGCCCACGCACCTAGAACCTGTGCTCTGAAGCAAGAGAAGCCACCGCAGTGAGAAGCCCGCGCACCACGACAAAGAGTAGCCCCCACTCGCCGCAACTAGAGAAAGCCTGCATGCAGCAACAAAGACCCAATGCAGCCAAAAAATAAATAAATTTAAAAATTTATTTAAAAAAAATAAGAAAGTACACTGGCATGGGGAATTCCCTGGCAGTTCTGTGGTTAGGACTCCACACTTTCACTGCCAAGGGCCCAGGTTCAATCCCTGGTTGGGGAACTAAGATCCCACAAGCCATGTGGCGTGGCCAAAAAAATAAAATTAAACTTAAATTAAAAAAAAAAAGTACACTGGCATAAATATGCACAGGAAGCCCCAGGGAAGTGGCTCTTAACTGGGTAAGGGGAGCTCGGACATGGTTTCCAGGTGACCCCAATCTAAATCTAGAATGATATGCACAGTATGCTGGAAAGTGGATGCAGGAGCATTCCATGCATTAGAAACAGCTCAAGCAAAGAAACATGGAGGCATCAAAACTCGTGGTATGTTAAGGCAACTAAGAGCAGTTGGATACTCTACTGCAATGTATGGGGTGGGGGGGTTGGTTTGGAATGCCCTGGTCAACTGCTTCTGAACCTCAATCACTACCCTCTGTAAGGCTCATTCCCTGAAGTCTCCCAGATAATCACTACCTCTTTCTGTTCCTAATGATCCTGTATTCTTAATGTTTTTGTTTCCTTAATTACCTTCTGTATTGACTGCTGACTCTTTGAGGACAAAAACTGCATCTTATATACAATTCACTCTGAAAAGATACAGCTGACCCTTGAACAACACAGGTTTGAACTATGCGGGTCCATTTATATGCAGATTTTTTTTTCAGTAAATACTACAGTACTACATGATCCAGAGTTGGCTGAATCTGCGGAAGCGGAACCACCACAGATACAGAAGTCTGACCACGGTAACTTGAGCATCCGCAGATTCTGGTATCCACAGCAGGTCCTGGAACCAACTCCCCACAGAAACCAAGGGACAACTGTATAGTAAAGTCTATTCTTTTGACATAAAATATGCCCTCAATCACATCCCCATGAACTCCCCAATACGACAACAACAAAAAATGTCTAAGCTAACTTATTATAGAGAAATAATTACAATACCATTTTTTCTGGAATAAAAAACACTAAATTATATGTATGTCCTATGCCCAGAAAAATTCTGCATTTTTAAAAGGCACAGGGAGGGACTTCCCTGGTGGCGCAGTGGTTAAGAACCTGCCTGCCAATGCAGGGGACACGGGTTCGATCCCTGGTCCGGGAAGATCCCACATGCCACGGAGCAACTGAGCCCGTGAGCCACAACTACTGAGCCTGAACTCTAGAGCGCGTGCGCCACAACTACTGAAGCCTGCGCACTCTACAGCCCTCGTGTTGCAACTACTGAGCCCACCTGCTGCAACCACTGAAGCCCGCGCACCTAGAGCCCGCGCTCTGCAACAAGAGAAGCCACTGCAATGAGAAGCCCGTGCACCGCAACGAAGAGCAGTCCCCGCTGGCCACAACTAGAGAAAGCCCGCGCACAGCAACAAAGACCCAATGCAGCCTAAATAAATAAATAAATTGTTGTAATAAATAAATAAAATACGTTAAGAGACAGACAGACACACATAGAATCAACCCTTAACTGGAAACAACTGAAAAGGCAGCAGGCAAATTCTTTCTAACAAGCTTGTTTTAAAGTCAGAATATAAATGAGAAATGCAAGAATCAATGGTGCACTGTGTCTTGTAGTACTCACAGATAAATGGAAAAACAGAAGGAATCAAACTAACACCTAAACCAGTCTTTTTTATGGAAGCAATGAAACAGAAAAGAACACACATACCATAAAATATATCAACCATAAAGTATATGAAGTAATTCGGAAGGCAGAGAGCAGTAAAGTATTTGCTTTGCTGATTGACAAGAAAAAGTAATGGGCAAAAAAGATTACAATGGATGGTTCCCCTCATAATACTGCAGTGGGACATATATCTGGGGTTTAAAGCCCAAGAACTTTAAGATTCTCAAATAAATCCATTAAGGTACAAAAGTAGTTATATATGTAGGTCTACTTGTGGTGGCTATCATGTTCAAGAACAAAGAGAAGAAAAAAAACACTAAAATTCCATTGGAAAATGCAATGGGTTGAATGATAATGTGTGCTGAGAGTTTACTAAAAGAATAAAAAGCCAATAGTTGAGATTACTTAAAGTGCCCACAAAGTATAAGAAACAGTATACTGGACCCTGTCATCTAGGTTAAACCCGCTGAATGTTTTAAGGGCAATCAATGTCCTTCAGTGCACACTACACAGGAAGCATATGACCTTGGTTCCCACAAAATGACACACGAAATTACCTTTAAAACGCTTAGAATAATCATATAGCATCCATTACACTAATAAATCACTTTTTCTCATTTTTCTTTCCAGGCTTTGTCCATATGTGCATGCCTGAATGTCTAGGTGTAAAATTTTCAAAACTATAACCACAGAATGGATGTAACTGTGCATAATTTTTCATCTCTATATGCATTTCTACCATTTCTGTAATATTCGTAATAACTACTACTAATAGTTTCATGAAATTCCACCACACGTGATGTACTATAACCTACTTATTTATTGTTAGACATTAAGATTGACCACAGTATTTCATTACAATAACTAATGCCGCTTCCTGTGTACATACTTTATGTTTAATTATTCCCTATCTTATCATTATTAGATCCAAGTAGATCAACATTTATTTTAGGGCTCTTGGCTAGAGATAAGGTGCATGCCTACAATTTTTTGCTATTTGTAAAGTGAGGAGATTTGCACCTGTACTTTGCGTGGTTCCTGCTTAAGGATTTTAAATGACAGATTTGGGCTTCCCTGGTGGCACAGTGGTTAAGAATCCGCCTGCCAGTGCAGGGGACACGGGTTCGAGCCCTGGTCCGAGAAGATCCCATATGCCACGGAGCAACTAAGCCCATGCACCACAACTACTGAGCCTGCACTCTAGAGCCCGCGAGCCACAACTACTAAGCCTGTGTGCCACAACTACTGAAACGCGCGTGCCTAGAGCCTGTGCTCCGCAACAAGAGAAGCCACCGCAATGAGAAGCCCGCGCACTGCAACGAAGAGTAGCCCCCGCTCGCTGCAACTAGAGAAAGCCCGCGCACAGCAACGAAGACCCAACGCAGCCAAAAATAAATAAAAATAAATGTATTTTAAAATATATTTAAAAAATAAATAAAATAAAATGACAGATTTATCAAGCACTTAGCTTAGTGCCTAGCACCCAATAAAAATCAACAGGTAGTAGTAATAATATTGAAAACTTCATATCCACTAACATTTAAGATCATTAACAACTGTTCGTGTCAATTTGTATGAATGCTACATAAAACAATGGTAACATTATCGAGCATATTCCATGTGTCAGGAACTTAACATACTATACTATGTTTGATTTTTTCAAGGTAGGTAATATCCTGCCCATTTTATAGATGAGGAAACAAAGAAGTTAGGAAATTTCCACAATGTCACAGTTAATGAGGAAAGAAGTCATAGGATTCCAACTTAAATCTGCTAGGCTCTAAGGCTTATGTTCTTTCCACTATCTCAAGCTGCCTCAAAATACATTTAAATGTTTTTGGAAGCTATTCACCATTACAAACATAGATGTGAATCAGAAAAATATTAAGAAACCCAACTACCTTTGTTATCAGACAGCCAGTTCATCCAGTAGCATACACATCTCCAAAATCAAAGACAGGGAAGACTAGAAACAATACAGATTCGATATGAGGAGAAGACCTGGGTTAGAATCCTGGCACATCAACTTTGTAATGTTAAATTCGTGTGTGTGTGTGTGTGTGTGTGTGTGTGTACACACACACACATATATATGTGTATATATATGTATGTATATATATAGTTTAGAATCTTTAAGGCTTCTTCCTGATCTAAAATTCTATGGTTCTAAAGAACACAGAACCAGAACACGTAAGATGTATGTTCTAGTGTTTAATTTACTAATTCTAGTTGTGTGACCTTAGGCCGTGTTGTTTGGCTCCTCCAAAAGGGTAATTCCTTATTTGTAAAATGGCATGAATACCACAAGACCTCCCTCCCTAAAGGATAATTATGAGAACAAAGTGGAAGTGCTACGTAAACTCTACAATGCACTAAAACTACGATGGAATCATCACTAGTATTACATTTGACTAACACACGTAATGACCAGCACACTCAGAATTTGGTATTAGGTAATAGGTTCAACACAGGAGAACACAGTGAAAGCAAACATACCTCCCCCTCCATCAATCCCCCTACAAGGTGGTGGCAAAACGGCAATATAGTTTTCTAACTACTCTTTTCTCACCTGCATCAGATTTCTTAACTTTTGCAACTTGTAAAAGAAACTTGTCTAAGTTTGAAAATACACCAAATGAGATGCTTAAGAGTAAAAGCTTGTCTTAACTTGTGAAGATAAAACTGATAAGAAAATATGCTAATAGTCATAGCTCACATTAATGAGTTCAGACATAGTTACACACAGCAAAAAGTTTACTTAATGATCTTTGGAGACTGGTGCCTTTTTAGCCTTACCTCTAATTTCTTGTATTCTATAGTAACACTGACAAGCCTCTCGGATCTTTTTCCCACTTCTCAAACTGCTTTAAAAAATAAAAAAACAAAAAGCTCTGAGACACTCTTAAGTTCAGAAGTTTAGTTACATTCACAAGTAGGACTGAATTTATTTCTGAATATTTCAATCATATCCAGCTAAATTAGTGACTAATTCATTCATTCAACAAGTATTTCTTAAGGACCTACTATATACCAGGCATTGTTAGAAAACAGCATTAAACAGTAAAGCCCCTGTTCCCATGGTGCTTAAATTCCAGTAGGGCGAAGACCACAAAGAAATAAGAAAATAGCAAGCAGTGGAAAAGCTACCATGAAAATAAAACAAGGTGATTGTGTTGAGAGGGGAGCAGGGATCCATTCACTACATTTAAACGTAATATAACATGCATGATCATTTTAACTAAAGCTATAAGTAATACATTTTATGTTCCTAACTAAAGTCAGTCCTAATCCCCCCAAAAATGCTTGCAAATTATTCTATATTTCCACTTGCCCTGAACTTCTCTCCCCGGACCTGAACATTTTTTCACTACAAAGCTGCTAATGTATCTTTAATCACTCTAAAGTTAGATAGTCCAGAACATTCTCAGATATCTAAAGAAGAGTATCTTTTATCATTGGTTTCACAATGCCTTGAGACTGACAAATTCTCAATAGGGGAAGTCTATGAACTTACTATCTGGAAGTAGTCTATGGACTGACTACTACATGGCACAACCATTAATGCCATCATGTAATTATTTTTTTTCAAAGAACGACGTCGAACAGCCAATTTCACTTTATCTACCCTGCTCATGACTAAGAATAATCATTACTATCAAGAAACAGGCTGAGGGCTTCCCTGATGGCACAGTGGTTAAGAATCCACCTGCCAATGCAGGTGACACAGGTTCGAGCCCTGGCCCGGGAAGACCCCACGTGCCACGGAGCAACTAAGCCCGTGCGTCACAACTACTGAGCCTGCACCCTAGAGCCCGCGAGCCACAACTGCTGAAGCCTGTGCACCTAGAGCCTGTGCTCCGCAACGAGAAGCCACCGCAATGAGAAGCCCGCGCACCGCAACAAATAGTAGCCCCTGCTCACCACAACTAGAGAAAGCCCGCGTGCAGCAACAAAGACTCAACGCAGCCAAAAATAAATAAACTAATTAATTTTTTTAAAAAAGAAAGAAAAACAGGCTGAACTACTAATAAAAATTTAATTTCACTGTCGGCTTCATTGCTAAGAAGATTACACTGCAGTGAGAAAAAAATCTGGGCTTTTCCCACTGGTTCTCTCATATTCTGTTTACAAAACACTTGAGCACAGCTCATCCACAAACTGTCCACTGAATGCAACTTAACACTACTGGGCTAGACAAGTGGATGGATAGATTATTGCAGGTTTCCTAAGCAACTGCTGTTCGTAAACTGAAATGAACTAACACCATGAATAAGGTGAACAGACATTCCAAAACAATACACAAATCCAAATAAAATTAGATACTTCTATTGAGACTTAATACTAAAAACCATCACTACCAGTAATTAACCAGAAAACTACTGTATACTCATAATTAAAAGGCCCTCAGGTTAAACTTAAGTGTTGGCTGTCACATTCAAAATACCTTGCTCAAAAATAAGGGGAAGGGCTTCCCTGGTGGTGCAGTGGTTGAGAGTCCGCCTGCCAATGTAGGGGACACGGGTTCGTGCCCCGGTCCGGGAAGATCCCACATGCCGTGGAGCAGCTGGGCCCGTGAGCCATGGCCGCTGAGCCTGCGCGTCCGTAGCCTGTGCTCCGCAAGGGGAGAGGCCACACAGTGAGAGGCCCGCGTACCGCAAATAAATAAATAAATAATAAAGGGAAATGTTCATTCTAGCTATTAATCAAAGAAATGCAAATTAAAGGAATCTGAGATACCACTAGCAAAACTGCTTAAAATAACATCTCCAGGACTTCCCTGGTGGCGCAGTGGTTGAGAGTCCACCTGCCGATGCAGGGGACACGGGTTAGTGCCCCGGTCTGGGAAGATCCCACATGCCGCGGAGCGGCTGGGCCCGTGAGCCATGGCCGCTGAGCCTGCGCGTCCGGAGCCTGTGCTCCGCAAGGGGAGAGGCCACACAGTGAGAGGCCCGCGTACAGCAAAAAAATAAAATAAAATAACATCTCCAAAGCAGGGATAATGTGGTTACCATACACGACAGCAACGGTGGGACTGTAAGGTAGGTACGACCCTACTGGAAAACAACACACCTTCAGTTACAAGGAGCTTCAAAAAGTTCATACTCAATGACAGCATGATCCCACTGCTGGACATAACTAGATAAGGGGAAAAGACAAAGTTACTCATAGAAGCTGTGCCTTCTAAAACAGAGGAGGAAAGAGACAAATGTACAGCAAGGAAAATAATTAGGTAGTTGATGGTATGGCACACACACAAAAAGACAAAAATGTGTAGAGCTAAACTGGTTCTGAGACCCAATTCCAATGTTGTGTTGCGGGCAGGGGTGAGGGGGTGGGGGGATATCTCATACAGCACCAAGTAATTCTCCAGACATCAGCTGGGAGTTCTACAATTCACCTCAGTTCTGACACTGTCTACCCAGAGACTGCATCAGATTCCACAGGTTTAAGGGTTCAGTCCTACAGGACTGCCCCAGCCCAACCCCACTTCAGAGGGCAGTCGCAAGTCCAGGTTGTTACCGGTACTTCTGACCAACTGGCTATAAATTAGAGGTTCTTAATGCGAATGAAAAACGTTGCCTGCCATATCAGCAAACAAAGGATGCTATCTATGGCCATCAAGCCATCAGCCACTACCTGCTGCCCCGATGGTGAGCCCTGAGGGAACTCAGGATGGAGACAAAGGGGCTTCCCGCTCCCAAACCCTTAGCCACAGCAGCCACCCTGCAACGGTGCACCCTGAGGGGACTGAGGACAGGAAAGAACAGGATACTGGCCCTAGATAGTTAAGGTGCCTATCAAAGGAATGACTTCAATGAGCCCAGACTCTTGCATCTTCCCATACAAGAAAAGTGCTAAATTCATTAACTTGAAATGTCTGGTTTTCTTTAACTAACAGTAGTCTTTTGATGTTCTAACTACCTGTTTTCTGTTGCAAAACTCCTATTTATCCTGGCCCCTCCCTCACCTCTTTGGAGCAGTCCCTCAGAGCTATCTCAGAGGCTGTCTTGCGGGTTGAAGTCCTCAGAAATTCCTCCAAATAAAACATAATTCTCAACTTTTAGGTTGTGCATTTTTTTTTTTGACACTAAGAACCCCTCCTTGGGTTCAATTAATTTGCTATAGTGGCTCACAAAACTCAGAAACATTTTACTTAGCAGATCACCAGTTTATTGTAAAAGGAACTCAGGAACAGCCAGATGAAAGAGATACAGGGCAAGGTACCGGGAAAAGGCAAGGAAGCTTCCAAGTCCTCTTGGAGCTCGCCATTCTCCCCAAACTTCCATAAGTTCACCAAACCAGAAGCTCTCTGAACCCTTTCCTGTAGGGTTTTTATGGAGGCTTCGGGATTGATTAAATCATTGGCCACTGGTGATTGCATTCCATGCCCCCAGAAGTGGGGGTGGGGTGGGGACTGAAAGTTCTAACCCTCTAACCACAGCTGACTTCACTGGCAACCAACCAGTCCCCACCCTAAGGTGCTTTCTAAAAGTCACCTTATTGATACAACAAAAGATACCTCTATCACTCCGAACACTGAGGAAATTCGAAGGGTTTGGGGAGCTCTGTGCCAGAAATAGAGAAGACCAAATATATACTGCTTATAGACTACAACAGCACAATAGCCCTACGTCACATCAGAGTCAAAAATATATTCCAGATGCATTAAATTTTTAAATGTGTGGGGGGGAGGACAAAAAAGTTTCCGTGTGGTGGTAGGTTGGCGAGTGAGGTGCTGCAGGGGATATCAGAATATGAAAAAGCATTTTATGTTTTGTATTCTTTTTACTTTAACAATATATACATTATTACGACCATATAAAATATACACATGGCACTCTGTACTTGCCCTTTTGTAACACTTACCATACTTAATTGTAACTGCTTATTTAATATCTTTTTTCCCTACTAGACTGTAAATTCTGAGGGCAGGAACCAGGCCTGCCTTGTTCACTGATATCCCCAGTGCTTAGCACAGTGCCTGCCACTTATAGACACTCAAATATTTGTGGAGCAATTCTACTTCTCGGTATACACACAGAAGAACTGAAACTAGAGACTCAAACAGATATTTGTATACCATGTCCATGGCAGCATTATTCACAACAGCCAAAAGGTGGAAGCAATCCAAGTGTCCATCACGGATGAATGAAGAAAATGTGGTATATACAGAAATGGAATATTATATATCCTTAAAAGGGAAGAAAATTCTGACACATGCTACAACAAGGATGAACCTTGAAAATGTGCTAAGTAAAATAAGCCAGTCACAAAAGGATAAATATCTCTATGCTTCCTCCTACCTGAGGTACCTAGTCAAATACATAGGAACACGAAGCAGAACGCTGGTTACCAGGAACTGTTTGAGGGCAGACGGGAGATAGGGAACTGTTTAATGGGTAGAGAGTTTTATTATGGAATGATGAAAAAGTTCTGGAGATAGATGGTGGTGATGTTTGGACCACTATGTGAATGTAACTAATGCCATTAAACTGTATACTTAAAATGGTAAAATTTTACATTTTACCAAAATTTTAAAAAATAAATAGTTTTGAAAAAAAATAGTTTTGGATTGAAGCAAGTAGAATTATAAGTAGTTTTTTAGACTGATAACAATAATTTCCCTTTGAAATATTATCCCAAGAAGCAGAAAAGTGAGAAAATTTTGTAAGATAGTCACGTCTGGCATTATTTCTACCCAAGATAGTTTTTCCACAAAATTTGAAGAAAAGTGAAGTGGTTGCCTACACACTTATCTCATATAAAAGAACAGAGGAAAAAAAGAAAAGGTTTTCCTTTTCAAAATAGACTCCAGCAAATCCAACCATAATTTTCACAGCTATTTTGAAGAGGACATCAAATTGCAGTATATTATCTAATACCACTCATATTTAAGTACAATCAATTCTTTGATTATCCACAGCTCCATACAAAGTAATTCCAGTAAAATTTTCATTGACTTTTCAGAATGCAATAAGCCAGATATGCCCTCCCTTCTTGTCCCAGACCACTTCCCAGCTTAGTCTGGTAACCTGGGACCCAGGGTGGAAGAAGAACCCAACTCCCAAGAGATGCCACAAAGAAAACAATCTACATAAGGATAACCATTGATTATATCAGCTTTAAAGATAATTTCATCTTGACATAATTGAAACAACAGTTTTTATACTGTATACAATTTAAAATCATCTCACAGATGGGAGAACATGCCATCTGGATTCTTTTCAAATTTTAGATGCTTATGGATTTTATGCTACATTTTCCTAGATTTTCTCCTATATCCCTGACCAGTCTATCAATGTTCCTACTTCTTCCTCCTACCCAGTTAATAATAAGGTTTTCACTCCTGGCCTTCTACTCCTCTTTATTTATAACTTCTCCCCTCTAAAGACCAATGTACAGTATGCACAGGGATCCCTAAGGTCTATCTCCTACTCTTATATCTGCTGAACTCCAGTTGCGCTTATATCAGCTTAAGATTGAAATATCTAAAAATACAATTTTGTCTTTCTCTCAAAAATCAGCTACCATTTAAGTGCAAGAGCATGGTTCAGTATTATCACTACCATGTTCCAACTACATACATTATTGCAACAAATTTTATGAGAAGCAGAAAGAAAGAGGTATGAATTCCAAGACATGAGAAAATAATGATTTTATGTGCTATCAAAATATTAAAACTAAAACAATTATTTAAAGTTTCAGTACATGGCAGTTCTTTTTTTTTTTACCATACATACATGTTTATGTACATATCATGGCAAAGCTAGGAATCTTCCTGTATGAAGCCAACTCCCTGCTTCACAGCTCCACACTGCGCACATCACAAATACACTATAAATGGTCAATGAACAAATCTTTAGGCAAAATGAGGGGTTGAAAGTTAAGACAGTAAGAAGCTGGAAAGCAGACCTCTACTAAGAGATAAAAGGCTTCACAGAACCTAGAAGCTGACCTGAGGGCACATACTCCTCCCGGAATTCAAGGCAATTCATGAGAACAGACTTCTAAAAACTACAACAGGAGACTGCACTGCCTCCCCACTCCCACCCCAAAACAGCCCCAAGCACAATCCTCATCACAACTCTGTTTCGGAAAATGCCCATCTTGGTCCATTAAGATTAAATCAGTCTAATTCAGGATCAGCTTGCAAGTAAGCCTAGTGAGTCTCGGGATACCACATAATGCATCCACTCAACAAATATTATACAACCTACTATGTCCCAACCACTGTTCTAGGTGCTGGGGTTAAGGCAATGAACAAGACAAATATTCTTGCCCTCAATGGGTTTACATTCTAAGGTGGGGAAAGAGATAACCCACATAAAACTATGTTTGATAATGAAAAGAGCCATGCAAGGAGAAAAGGAAGTGTAAGGAGAAAAGGAAGTGTTGGGGGAGAAAGGAGAAAAGGAAGTGTTGGGGGCAAAAGATATTTTACATGATATGGCCAAGGAATACTTCACTGAAAGGCTGATTACTTGAGTGAGCAAAATGTCCTAAAGAAATAAGCAACCGCACCAGACAGAGGGAACAGTAAATACAACGGCCGAGAGGTGAGAACATATTTGGGCAAATTACTAAATTTCTTTAGGCCTCAGTTTTCTGTAAAATGAGTACAATATCCCCTATACAATGTAAGATGTAAAAGTAGTATATTACATCAAGTATCTGACATACAGAATGTACTCAATAAATGAAAATATTACAGTTATCTGGGGGTCTATCATGCCAGCAAAACCCTAGGCATATTGTCTGGCATACAGAAAACACTCAGAAAAGTATTGTTACCTAATCCCCATAATAACATAAGGCATGCAGGATTACCCATTTTATAGCTAGGAAACCTGAGGATCAGAAAATTTCCCAATCCTCTGCTGACCTCTAAAATTCCTATTAGGATGAGCAAACATACTTCATGATTAAAGAGAAGACTTAAAATAAATACACTGCCAAGATGAGGAAACCATTCATATTAATGTCAACAATCAGCAGTATGGTACTGTAGTGCTAAGAACATGGGACACTAATCAGATTGCCTGGGTTCACATCAAGTCTCCACCGCTTTCCTAGGTATGTGTCCTTGTGCAATTTTACCTTTTTGTTTTGCACCTGTTTCCTCACCTGTAAACAGAAAACAATAGCAGTACCTACCTCAGAGAGTTGCTGGGAGGATAAAATGGCTTTATTTTTGAAATCACTTCTATTTCAGTGCCTAGCATATGGAGTTATATAGTATTATTAGTAAAAGTATAAAAGTAAAAAAAAGGAAATCATCATCAAAACAGTTCTACTTTACATGGAGAATTTTAGAAATTGTACAGATAGTGGAGATGGAAAAGCAACAGAAAAGGGTGCTGGAGAAAAATGAAAATCAAAACAGAACAGAAGAACATAAAAGTAGCATCATGATGTTATCTGGATTTAGACCAATTTACCTGATCAGATTTTGCTCCCGTTAGTATTACTGTCCTTTAGTAGGAACACTACTAGTGAGACATATGCCAACAATGCTTTGGATAACATTTTGTTTCATAGTTTATTTTATAAGAAGTTTAATTCCTTAAAATTAATTCAGATGTCACTTTACTGGGGATTAAAACAAATTCAATGTAACAAACTTTATCATCTTCCCCCACCCAACCCTCTTCTAGGTGTTATTTGATGCTTATTATAAAATACGAAACATATCACATCTAACTTCAGACTGAGAATAATTTATTCCTTATCAGCTCTTGGTAGAAAATAAGCCTTTCCCCTACCTAATTTCCAAAAGTTTTCTACTTTGAGAAGTCTAACTTCCTCAGTCTCATCAAGTTAGTATGCTTGCCCCCTCTTACTCTTCCCCCCCGCCAAAAGTTATCACTACACAAGTCTATAAATATCCCACTGGAAGGCAATGTATCACTGTGTAAAGAAGTGTGCTGGAATTAGGCAGAACTGGATTCAAAAGTAGGCTCTGCCACTAACTAGCTGAGTGAACGTGAGCAAGTCACTTAACTATTTTGAACCTCAGTAAATGAAAATACCACCAATTATCTCACATGGTTGTTTTAAGAAATAAAAATTAAATGTTAGGGAGCCTTGCTGTGTAGTAGATCCTATAAATGATATCCTGTAGATACACAAAGTTTATCATTAATGCAAAGCCAACTAGAGGAAACTAATTGACTACTTCTCTTCCAACATACAGGTCTTGAAGATGAGATATTAATAATGTAATTATAATGTAGGGTTACTTTCCTAGAAAACCTAAGGTTTTAATTACCATTTCAGAATCTGCATGATACATATTACACAATGAGACAAGAATTCAAAATCAGATAAAAACGTAATCCCTTGTCTGAAAAAGGTAAACTAGTTATAAGACATGAGTTTGGATATTCACCAATATTGTACATATAAACATTACATATTTATACACACAAATAATTATCTCTCATGTTAGGTTTGCTATTTTTTCTGCAGCAACCTGGATAACTGTTTCAGTCTAACTTCAAAGGTTTAGGAACTAATTCCCTACTAAACGATCTTTTCTAATATAATCCTGTATTGTCCAGATAATCCCTCTGAAATTTTTCAAGTATATTTAGAACACCCAAATATGAATCCAACCACTGAATATTCCTCAATGAATAGTAGCACTTTATGCATTGACATGTAACCAAAACTCAAAAAAGTACATATACTCAAACTGGAAAAATCCATTTGTCATTGACAAATTTGCTTTTCAAAAACATACCTTCAAGCTTCTACTTCCCTGCCAGCCATGGCTACCACCACTTCCTCAATTCTCCTGCCAGGAATAAAGTCTGAGGAATGTCTTTTGGCCTGAATGAGTGGTGGAAACAGGGAGGGACATATCCCAAAGGAAAAATATTATGGCTTTGCTAATATTTCCTACATTTTCTCTACTTCTTTAGCATAGAAGGGAAATTCTCAAAGGTTCATGTCCAACTATCTTTAATACTATTTCTTTAAATCACAAAAAAGGCCTTTTTTAGTAAGAGAATATTAAATGTGTTCTTTGTAGTAACATTCTAACCACCATAAAGTTTGCAAATTAGTTACAAGGCAGGAGATACATTGGTGAGTGTGGAAATATTCTTGCTTTTGAAAAGAGAAAAACGTTAGAAACCCAAGAAAAGAGAGTATCATACATCCCAGTCCTGAAATGGAAATACTACTTTAAATATACCAAACCTACATCATCATATGTATGTAGAGAATGAATTTAATGAATATCATATACTGCTACAAAGACATTTCAAGCTAACACTCCAACAAAGAATCCAAAGTCAAAAAGCAAAACACAAGCAGGGATAAATTTAAGTTCCTATTTAAACGCAAGCATTTACAACTTGAGGTAGAGAAAGACACACAAGAGTCCTATATAACAGAGTGATTGTTGATTGCCTCTTTTTCTTTTACACAGAAGCACAATATCACTTAGAAGGTCTCAACCTTTGGATAACAGTAACTGGTTACAGGGAATGATCATGGGCTTCTTTAACTTAGTTTATTAACAACCACCGAAGACTGAACTGAAGCATTGCAATGCTACATCAACAGTCCTTAATTGTTATTTTTCCCCAAAGCTTTTCAGAGTACTCCTTATTTTTAAATACTTGTCACTAATCTTAAATTAAGGACACTATCAAAACTGCATTGGGCTTCCCTGGTGGCGCAGTGGTTGAGAGTTCGCCTGCTGATGCAGGCAGCGCAGGTTCGTGCCCCGGTCCGGGAAGATACCGCATGCCGCGGAGCGGCTGGGCCCGTGAGCCATGGCCGCTGAGCCTGCGCGTCCGGAGCCTGTGCTCTGCAACGGGAGAGGCCACAACAGTGAGAGGCCCGCGTACCGCAAAAAAAATAAAAAATAATAAAAAAACTGCATTGATGGCTATTGGTTTTAGCTTAGTATTCTTTAATATACAGTAATCCCAGTACATAATGTTTCCAAAATGGGTTAGTTTTAACCCTTTTGGGGTGATAAAACTCAACTGACAACATTGACTGAGGGCAGAGACTATGTAGTTTACCACTGTATATCCCATCCCTGAAGGCACTTTAAGTACCAGCTGAAAAAACAACGAATGAACTCTTTTGAAAACTTGAATAAATGCAGTTATACATGTTGTACATTAATTTCACAGGGTTCTCACACCTCCACCCTATCCATGGGCCCCATATTAAAACCCAGCAATAGCTTTTTAAAAATACCAACTGCATTAATTTCTATAATAAATCAAATCCACAAAATAACCTTTTGTTTACCAGTCATTATGCAGCCCACAAATTCCTTCCTCTGGTCAGATATGCAGTCCCCACCTTCCAACTTCACGATGGCTTTAATGAACTAAACAAATGACTTTAAGAATTGAATAGACCTACTTAATAGCCTCTCAGTTGTTTATAAGATAGTGATGCCAACAAAACTTATAAAAGTGAACTAGCTAGCGGAAAAAAAAACAAATTCCTCAATGAAATATTAGAATAGCTAAGTATGAAGTCCTCTTAAGATCAGCTCTCTACTACTCACCCTCACTAAAAGAAAAAAGAGGGAAAAAAATCTTATTTTACAAAATAGTAAAATCTGTGATTATGCTGAAATCATTTCACCAAATGTTTAAATCATTTGGGGGGGGGGTGTGTACCACAAACAAACAGGCTGGGAATACAAAGCAGTTGCAAAAGTCACCAAAAATAAAAGACAACTATTAATTTTATGAAATGACACATCAATCTCCAAAAGACTTAATTTTCAAATTATGGTACAGAATCAGTTTAACTTCGAATAAGTCTCTAAACTAGACCTTTTTCTTTCTTTTCTAATACTACTTCTCCTTAGTCACAAAACTGTGTCTCTTTCAGCTTTCTTCTCAGAAGAAATTTTCCATCTAAGAGCCCCCATGAAATATCATACAATTCACATTTCCTCCTAAGAAACCCGTAAAGGGAGTCTAAACAATGTAAGGAAAACAAATACAGATGTAAACAGTAAAAGTAGTTATCATGGAGTTTTCTGTTTTTATTTAGGAGGACCTCACTCAGAGAAGTTGCTTTTCAACATTAAGACATCATCACTGAAGTCTTAAGAGTCACTTGAAAAAAGCCAACTGGAAATTCTACTGGGTTTTTAAAAACACTGTATCTTGTCTTTTACTGTCGACCCCATACCAATAAAAACTCCTCCAAAGAGTAAAAACAAACTCTAAGAATATGGCAGTGTAAAGTAATTTAAATCACGTTCATGCCCAAAGAAATCTCCATAGGGGTTTCGAATCTCTTCCTACCACTTACTAACTGGGCAAGTTACTTGGCCTCCTATGCTTTGGTTTTCTCTTCTAAAAAAGGGGTGGGAGTTGTTAATTAGGGTCATCATACATCCTAGTTACTCTGGGACAGTCCTAGTTTATACTGTTATCCTAGCATGCCATCCACTTAGTGCCCCCTTTCACTCTCAACAGTATCCTGGTTTGAACAAAAAATCATATGGTCATCCTACTTCAGAGGGTTATGAAGACTAAGTGAGCTAATACACATAAAGCATTTGTAATAGTGTCCTGCACACAGTAAGAGTACAGTTAGTGTTACCTATTGTTAATGTTAGTCACTGTCAAAGGCTTCTTATAAAAGGCTTTGAATAATATAATGAACAGAGCTCCTACAATATTCTTTTTTACAAATGAAATTATGCATTTAACTTCCCAAATTCAATATTCAATTATTTAAAACAACTAAGTAGCACTAACTGCTTGAAATCAACACTGACCAATTTATCCCACAGAAATGGCAGTATCAGCAACTGCATTCACTTTTTATCAAACGTTAAGTTTTAAGTAGAGGCTATATTAGGGTTACTGACAGGAAAGAAACCATGAAAAGTAAAACCTTGTTTGACATCAAACCAAGTCCCTTAATATTCTAGCAACTTTTCTCAACCAGTGTTCCTCATGTTATTAACCACAGAACTCAGAAAATGATTTGAGTGACAATTTCCTGAATTCTCCCAAGAACAGTACATAGCTAGTATCTTTCTAGATGCACTGGAGAGAAACTAATTTATTATATACAATGGATGCCTTGGGGCATAATTCTGTGGTAGAACACCAGTGGTATTCTTGGACTACAAAGGGGAAAATATGGATGAAAAGACTCAATATTGACTCTGGGTAGAAGACAGTATCACCTGGAAAAAATATTTCCTACAGAATAAAGCTTAAGGAAATGATTAACATAAAATATATAAATTTGACTCATGGCTGTGAAAAGCACTAATATTTTTGGTTTTACCCCATTTCCACTAATTTATCTTAGGCCAGCTACACGATATCTAGCATTCCTTCAGATTAGAAAAGTTCTAGTTATAGTTTATGAAAAGCAGGAAGGAGAAAGAGGAAAAGCAAAGAAAGCTGAAACCAAGATTCTGATCACTAATGAACCAAATAATCCAGGGCAGCAATATTAACTATTACCTGATAAAAAATAAGAACAAGAAATTTTAATTAAGTGAAAAGATGAACTAGAATAGAAAGTAGAAACAGATAAGGTACTAACACTTAGAAGAAAATATTTTTAAGGTACCATTAAATAACCAAAAAAACCCTACAGAACCAATCAGAGCAGTGAATTATAAGAGTCACCTAAATTCTCTTTTCAAATCACTCGATAAACATGCTGAATGATTGGGGAACTATTCTCAGACACACTTAGCTCCATTCTATATAGAGCTTAAATGACAAAAGAAAAAAAAATCAGTGAAACCACTCTATCTACCATAGTATGACCCCCCAAAAATTAAGAATACAATTCAACATATTATCCCATCTAAAACAAAAAAATATATATATTATTCCACAAACTTTTGTATAATGAGCATACTCAAACAAACCTAAAGCTCAGATTTATTTCAACTATTTCAACTATTAGTATAAAACACAATTAGACCGTTCATCAGGCAGCAACTCATCTAACCCTACATTAAAAATCTGCATTAACCCTGTACTATACGTGAAAAAAATCTTCATTTTGTAACACTGAAAAGATACATGCTTTCAATGATAGATATCCCAAGACCTAACACAGTTAAGAGAAACTACTGAGTTTAACAAAAAAGTACAAAGGTTTTGAGGCCAGGCTAATATGCGTGTGAATTCAGACTGTCAATTATTATCATGTGACAAGTCATTTATTCTCTGAGAGCCTCAATTTCCCCATCTGTAAAATGACAACCATCTATCTTGCAAGGTAGCAGAGAAGTTTAAACAATACATGTTAAAACACACAGTGTACAGTTATTGGCATTTAAAAGTCACTCAATTGGCAACTAAATTAAGAGTTTCTTAGAATATCTCAGGATTCAACCAAGTTATAGGTCAAATCCCATTAAAACAAATGTTATTCATGCAAAAGTGTAAATAGGACCTGCTTTTTCCCCCCTAACAACATTCAACAGAATTTAAACAATATATATATATTTATTGCGATCACAAGCTGTTTATATTTACCAGTGTTTGGGTGTTCCTGAAGAATTTAAAGGGATACAGTAGGGAGCCAATCGCAAAGATTGAACAATATATTTTTATAAAGGAATTTTACCTTTGAGGTCTACATTAGATTATCCAGAGTTTACAGAAATCGCTCTAGTTTGTCTCATCAAGCCTAGTCATGTATTTTCCAATTAAAATAAAAAAGAACAGATCATCAACATTATTCACCCTCCCCTCATTTGGGGGAGAGGATGGGGCTTAAAACAATTTCAATAATCTCTAGACTAGACCAACCATATGTAAAGATTTGTTTTCTTCTGGCTAGTAGCAAAGATAGAACTATAGCAAGCATACATTAAAAATACAGTTCAGAAAAAAAAATACAGTTCAGGTAGCAGATTACCATAGCTGCTAAAGAGATGTAGTTTTTTTTTTAAATGCACATATACAAAAATTAAGACTCCACCAAGCAACACCACTCACACTGACAAAATATAAAATTTGGTTAAATTAAATACAAAGCAGGCAACTCAGGAGACTGAAAAATATCAAGCTGACAATTTTGTTTTCTCATGTATCTTTGGCAAAGAGAACACGCAATAACCACCACTCATGATATCCAGAGATATCAGAAAATTATTATACAGGAGCAGTACTGAACCACAAATTAAAAGTCCTAAATATGTATCAAATGTAGAAATTACACAAATAAAATACATGTAAAGAACTCTTAAAATAATCTGTATCTTTAAAGTTTCTTCTTTACTCTCTGATAATTAACGGTGTTTCAATATATACTGACACCCATAGATAACTGGGACTATCCCTTGCCTTTGCTATGCTCCCCAACTCCCAAAATAGGTATAGGATAGAGCTCCACTACACAGTAAACTGTTGGGTTCAAGTCTTCGAATAATCTAATAGCGAAGTCAAAGTACTAACACAAGACCAGTGTTTTTTTAACATGTGAGACAAAAAAGTCACATTAAAGATATGAACCTTATCCCATTGAGGTGTAATAGATCATTGCGTCCATCTACTGTAAATTTTAAGCTCGAAAGTTAACTTGCAGCATCAAAAACTGAAGTCTTCCATCTATTATAAAGAACCCAAAGAGGAATATGCTATTCACTGTTTACTCCCTTCCCACACATAATTGTGGGTGGCATCAGTTAAACATGCAGAGTATTAAGCATTACTAAACTGTCCAAGGTGTATATTCACATCTAACCCTATATTCCCAAAGGGTAGTTAGAGCCTGAGCCTGTCCCCCACCCCAACCCACCCATTTTAATTCACAGGTTCTCAGGAGACCACCAACGTCATTAAGGTTCAAAAAGAAAACAATGAAAAAATAATGTATAATTTAATTTCATTAAAATCTTGAGTACTTGGGCTTTAAAAAAAAAAACCTAACTAAATAGACTTCAAAGTTACCAAACTCATAGTTTGTTGCTTTAGTAGTTTAGCTCTTGCCTCACAATAAAATAAATCTGAAGTCACAATCCTCAACATTTAAGATTATTCGCATATAAGAGTTCAAAATACATAATCTGTCTTCTCTTAACATCCTTCTAAAGCTAAAGTGATGAATACGAAATATACAAACAGACTAATATTAACAATCACGAAATGTCTGTCCCCAGCCTAGGGTGGAATTTTTGCTTTAATAATGATTAGGGATCACACTTCGCCAAATACAGAAGTTAAATATCCATTATTTTCGGTTCCCTTTAAAACTTTGACGTATGTTCAGAAATACATCTTATAGGGTGAAAAAACCTGCCACTGAACAACACAAAATTGCAGAAAATAAGGCACTTAACTTCAAATGATCTACAAATTCTTTGTAGGAGCAATTTACAAATACACTAATTAAGGAGACTGAAGGTTTTAATGGCATCGCATTTTTACTTTACTGTTGATGGGTATTGGTCAGATGTTCTTAATATAAAACATTAAAATATTTTACATATCAACCTTTAACTATTTATGGCATCAGATGGTTAAAAGTGGGGGGAGGGGAGCTTTAACTCATTTTGTATGTAAACATTCATTTTCAGATCAATTTTTTAAAAAACCACCCCACCCCCACTGCCCGTCTCTGATACCTTAGGATGCTATAGTTATTTCACAGTGGGAAAGATCAGGTAAGAAGTAGATTTCTTTTCCAATCCTCTTCTCTACCCATTCATTAAACACCAAATACTGAAACTGAATTCAACTCCTACCTCGATCTTCTTACCAGGAATGCTCCCTAGGGCACCCGAATCCCTTCCACTGTCATTTATTCCAACTGCCAAAGCCCCTCCTATTAATAGTAAATCCCTTTCATACTGACTCACTGGAACTCCAACTTAATGAAATAGACACCAAGCAGAATTTACAAAATTTGCTAATGGAATTTTCCTATTTTCAAAGGATTAAAAAAGAAACTAAAAGTAGAGCACGTTCAGACTAAGTTACAAACATTTAAAGTTCAACCAATTTATAACCATTTATCTTGCTTATTCTATACTGGTTCAATTTAAATATTTTTTGAGTTTGTAAGTCAGACATTGTGTAATTACTTATACACAAGGCCAAGTTTCCCAGGCAAATAATATGTAAATATAAACTTAAGTCATTACACCAAAATTGCAAGACAATCTGAATTTTTTTCTTCCAAATTTTTTGTTTAAGTATGGAAACATTCAAGTACACGCTAAAGTAGAGAGAATAGTACAATGAGCTCTCCTGTACTCATCACCCAGCTACAATCATCAACTCAAGGCCACTTTTGTTTCATCTCTACCTCCCACCTCTCCCCCAATTATCTTCAGAAAAGAATTAAAAGGAAGACACTGTGCTCAGTATGTACAGAGAAAAATCCAAAGATAAAAAAGTATCAAAGACTAGCAAGAAGTCAAGAATCTAACAATGTAACTGTACAGCCACCCTATACAATTACTTGTTAGGTGGTAAATTTTTTTTAAGAATTCGGATTTTTTTTAAACAGGGAAATACCCATCTTTAAGAATCTGATAAAGCCAATAAGATCCCAAGGACATATTTAAAATTACGTCTAAAAGGGTAAATAAGAATGTGATGAAAATGAACTTAAACATTTACAATTAGCTTGCATTCACGTAGCACCTTGGCTCAAAACTAAAAAAAAAAGACTATTTAACATAATGTGTCATAAAATTACAGTTCAAGCACTTGAAAGACCGCTGAACACTTACGCCTTAACTGGTCCTTCTGATTCCTAATTATAGATTGATATCAATGTAGGAAAAAAAACAGGCATTTTAACGTAAGTGGTTTAAAATGTTCAAAATTACCCCACCGTTCACTGGAAAATATATGAAATCAAGTCTAAACTACCTGAATTGTATGTCATTAAAGAGAAATGTATCCACCTTCCAGGCCGATTTTTTTTAATAAGTTCACATATACCCTTAAACGCAACGCGCTAGGCTACAGATAGAATTAGGAGACCGCCTCCTGCTTTTGCTCCTAACCAATACGCAGAGAGAGAAGGTTGGCAGGAAAGTGCTGCGAGGACAGTAACAAACACCAGCAGCTCCCGAGCAGGCCCTGCTAGAGCCAGGAATGACGCACTTCGGTAACCCGACTCTTTCTCCCCTCCACCCCCGCCCCCAGCAGCGGTGCTGACACCGCCAACAGCCCGGAGTAGGAAAAAAGACAACAGAAAAAAGGCAGAGGTTGGACCGCACCAGGTTTCATCAAGAAACCTCGATTATTCCTCTTTCGACACTAACCACTAGGACTAAACAGGAAAAGAAGCTTCGTGCTTAAGCAAGTCCCATCATGGTGGTTTAAGAGTCACTAAATTAAGCTGATAATGAGCCCAATCCACAGAGACAAATACAGGGTGTGGCTGCCGTGAAATACGGCGGTCCGTGGGAGAAAAGGGGTATGGAATTTACACTCCAGTGTGAGGGGAAGATGGGGCTCTACGGTGGGGGGGGGGAGGGCGGCCCGCGCATTTTAAGGAACCATTTCAAACCAACACGAGCTCTTCGTTTACTTAAATCTAATCCTACACATCAAAAGTTTCTAATAGATATATCACGTAAACTGTAAATAACCATTTAATCAAACACCATGACCCTCAATTAACAAACTACATCCAAGAGAAAGGGGGGGGGCGGTAGGCAACAACATATAAAACATTTCTAGGCCACAGAAGAGAAAGTCTCATAAACCAGATGAAACTACTAATGCAATATTAAAAATTAAAGCTGAACACTGCAGCACGAAAAATCACACGATAAAACCCATTACAGTTCATGATTAAAAATAAAATGGCATATACACCAAGGGGGAGCGGAAACTAAATGTCGAAAGTACAGCGGTTTATAAAAAAACTAAAGGCAAAACAAGACATTCTCGCGACGGGGGAAAAAAAGGGCAGAAATCAACAATACGTTTACGAATGTAGGCCAGAAGAAAATGAGAACGGGGCTCAAAGTTTTGCGGAACTACTTGATGCTGTTTCCCACACCTTCTCTCTCCCATGGCCCATCCGACCCTTTCCGTCCTAAAATCGCCGTCCACAGATCACCGGGTACGTGAGAGAAGAAAAAAGAAAGTCGACCCCAAGCAAGAATAAAAGTGTGGAGGGAAAAAGCAGAAGCTGCCTACCTGGGGCAAGGATCAGCTCAGTTCGTGCCTTGAGAAAGACAGTGCGGGTGGGGGTGGGAACGAAAAGCAGCACTAAAACTAAAACAAAAGTGGCGCCAAAACCCCCCAACAAACAGCCTTCCACTCCCGCCCTTCCCCCCTCCTCCCATGCCAGGCAGGCAGGGCCCCCTTCGGGGCAAGGTCTGCACGCGGGGGCCAACACCGCCAGACCCCAACCTATTCAGAAAATTGTTGCCCGAAGAAAACTGACCGAAGTCGGGCCTCGGAAGGGATGGAGAGATCGATGCCAATCGCTTTCCCCGGCAGTTCCCCACCACGCGCTGGAGATGATGGGGCGGGGGAGAAGCAGAGGGGCCCGTCACATGAATGTTGTTCCCTCTCTAGGAAGGGAGGAAGAGAGGGAGGGAGAGGAGGGAGGGAGGAAAGGAAGGAGGGGAAGGGAGAAGGGAGGGGGCACGAGGGAGGGGTGTGATCAGAGTAGATTTTCCCTCGCCTCCCTCGGTCCGAGGCCCAAATATACACAAGCGAGCCTCCTCGCCTCCCCTCCCCCCTAGGTTCCCAGCACCACCATTTTGCTCTCTTCCTTCCCCTCGCCGCGATGCCGCGCTCTCCCCCACCCCAACCGCGGCCGCCCGGCCTTCCCCACTACGGCTCGCACCCCACCCCACCTCCAGTTCGGGCTCTCCCAGGCTTAAGAGCCTGCCGGAGAAAAGGCACCTAAATCTAACACTACACCGAGAAGCAGAGCCTCCATCTTGCGCTGCTCCGCGTTCTCCATTTTGGGCCACCCATGGGGGGGGGGGTCTCCGTAGAGGCCCCGAGGGAGAGTGGGGCGAGGGAAGGAAGAGAAAACCTTCAGCGAGGGTAGTCGAAAAGAAGAGTCCTGCGGTAGAAAGCCACTCTAGGAGTAGGAGGTAGGGAGGAAGGGGGGCTGGAAGTTCTTGGTAGTGCTGAGGGAGCCACTTGGGGGAAGAGGGGAGAAAGAAGGGCTGGGGGTTACGCGGGGACGAGGAGGCTTCTCCCCGCCTTCACTTGACCGCCCGCTCCACGGCGGGCCCCGCTGGAGGCAAAGGAAGAAGAGAGGAAATTAAACGGCAAGAGTGCCCAGTGTCTTTCCCTCCCAACTCCTCTCTCGCGCCCTGTTTCAACCACACGCGCCTCACGGTGGGCCCCGCGCCCTCCGGGTGCCCCTCCAAACTTCTAGAAGCTTCGCCTCCGCCATTTTATAACTTACCTCCCCCCTCAGCGTATACAGAGGCAGCAACGAGACTGTTCGCCTCCCCCACTCCTCCTTCCTTCTTTCTCAGGCCGGGGGCTTCTTCACCCCTGGGCTGGTACAAGATATTTTTCCCTTCCTCTTCTTTACACCCTCGAATTCTACTCAGGGACGGAAGCTCCCGCGGTTCTAGAGCGGTGGGGGGTTTTGAAAGTGGCGGTCGGATCCGGCGGGTTTTTTTTTTTTCTCTCTCTCTCTCTCTTTTTTTTTTTTTTTTTTTTTTTTTTTTTTTTTTTTGGTGGCGCTTCGGGATTGTTTGGGGTGTTCGCTCTTCGGCGACTTGGAGGCGAATGGAACGCGCAGGCGCCATCTGTCGGCCGCGAACCCGCGCCCGGCTCCCGTTGGGAGGGAGCGTCATCTAGCGGCAAAGAGTCGCCACTGCAACGCCTGGCCCCCTGCCCTCCCACCCAGCATCCTCCTCCCAATCTCCAGCCAATCGGGGCCGACTGCCTCCCGGGTTCAGCGTCTCCGACGCCGCCTCCCAACGAGGCGCCCGCAGGGGCGCGCCGCCGAGTGGGGTAAACAAGGTGGCGTGCTCGCGCCTGACTTACTCATTCGTTTAGCAGCGCTTCCGCCGCGCAGCCGGGCGCGCCGCGTTTCCTCTTTCTTTATTGGGGGGGGGGGGGGGGTCGAGGGGAGGGCGGTAGGAATGTCCGGAGGAGCCCCCGTGCTGTGGGAAATCGGAAACTGGGCTCGCTGGGGACTCGTGCTCCGGGCCTCTCCGCCCCCCGCGCAGCCCGAGGTGGCAGCCTAGTCGGGCATCACCCTCCGACGTCCACTTCTGTGACAGGCCCCAGCGAGAGGGCCTTTGGCCCTAGATCCCGGACCCTCGCTTCACCGCACTGCCTACTCCTTCCCACCGAAAGAACTCAACTCGCGTGACTCCGGCACCTGATCCTAAGTGATTTAGAGGGGTTGTTTTTTGAGTTGTTTTGTTTTGTTTTGCTTGTTTTTTGCTTCGGGTGTGGAGAGAAAGCGAGCTGATTCTCTACCGGGAAGACCTGGCACTGGAGAAAAAAAAATTTTTTTTTTCTTTATAACACTAGTCCCGTCTCCCAGAAAACGTGGTCTGTCTCTCTCCAGGGTCTAGGAGACTTAGGGAACTGGGCTACTAGGCTAGGCCGGGCGCTGGAACAGTTTATTCTCCACTCTTGGGGCGGAGGGGAGGAACAGGACGGAGCGAAGTGGAGGGAAATCGAAAATCGGGCAGAAGGAGTCGAGGAGCACCTACCCGGTGTTCCCCGCCTCCCCCGCTTATCCACAGTCTTCCTGGAAGCGTGGGTGGAGGCGGCCTCGCTACTTAGTTAAGAATTTTGGTTCCTTCTTATCCTGCCTCCTCACCCCTCCCTCAAGATGTTTGAAATGCGAAAGGATACCCTATCGCTCCTTCGACCCCAAACTCTTAAGTCTTTATCCTTTTTATTTATTTTTTTGTTTGTTTCGAATCCAGCGTCCCGGACCTTTGACCGCCGAAAGCTCTCTACGGGGGGGCGGGGACGGGGGGCGGGGGGGGAAAGGATCAACTCGGGGACGGCTTGTCCTCCGAAGCGCCGCTTTTCCTCGGACGGGGAGAAGTGACCTATTACAGTGTTTCCCTTGCTGTTACAAATTTATACAATAGTGTTTAGTTAATAAGAGCTGTTTCTTTTTCTTTAATTTTTGGTTAAGCTATTCTTTTAATATTAAATTAGATTTAAATTAGAAGGAAAAATGTATTTAATAACAAGACAAATTTTCCAAATGAGAAATAATGCAAGCCCCGTGTTAAGTCGTGGAGAATTCACCCGATATCGCTTCTAAAACATTCCTAAAGCAATATAATGATTATTTTCAATCCTTAAATTATATCTTTATCACGCCTGTGTCTTAGGATAGGAGAGAAACTCTGTTCACTGGTTTTTAAATTTTTTCCTGCAACTTTAAAAAAGTTATGGTATATTTATTCAACTGAAAAATAAAAGTTAAACAGAATCATCTAAATATCAATAACAAGAAATAAAATCTGAGACATTTTTACTTACCTCAAAAACTTTGGAGAGTGGAATACTGTTCAAAATAAATTTCCGTTTCTTTTATAGACCATCTTTGGTAGAATGTTATTCAGTTTTTAACAGATTCAAGTCACAGAATGATGCAGCTAGAACATTAAATAGGGAGTAGTGGAAATTTTACAGTTATATAAGTTAATGCAAAATTCCACTTAAAGTAATAGAAAAATTGGGCTCTGTACCAAATCATTTTACATTAATTTAGTTCAATTGTGCCAATTTAATATCAATTGATATTAAATGATTTCCTTTTTAGTATTAGCTGAAAATTACTGGTTTTCTGGTCCAAACATCACATTGAAAGTACATGGTACAAATAGTTTTTTATTTTATAAATTAACATTATCAGCTGATTGTCTATGTAGCAACTGAGACTTCTTTAAACAATTTTATACTTTGAACAAAATTGAAAACTTCCTCTGTTTAGTAAACTTACTTTCATTTTGTAAAAATTACCACTGAAGAAAATTAATAAGTGTAACTGGTGTAACATCAGAAATTTTATAGCAAATATATACCAATATTTGAGAATGTTTCACAGTAGCTCCTCTTTCTTTCTAGAGTTCATTCAAAAAATATTTTTTAAACCTTCAATATGTTCAGACCAGAGTGCTGTGTGCCCCAGTCCTATCTGAGAAGTGGAATTTATTTCCTAGGGTACTGAAAGACCAAGAGTACATCCTTAGAATTTGAGGACAAAGTGAGAAAATGTCATCAAATGAAATATGTAACTGATGTAAAATAAGCTTTAATCTTAATTATTTGTAGCATGTCCTTCATGAGATAATATTGTAATGGCAGAAGCTTTTGGTGCCTGATAAGAAATACTGAGAAAGTAAAGTTGAATAGTTAGAATATTTGATACTGTGTAAGGGGCAAGACAGTATTTGATGCAAAAATATTTTGTTCTTTAGAAATGCGTACCCCACTGTGTAGCAGAGATGATCCTCCAGTCTTACCACAGTCAGAATAAAGCATACCACAATTCTCTTTGCTCCGACTCCATGTAAATGGAGCAAGCTTCTGATTATAATTAGGTTTTCCAGATAGTCTCTTACTTTACACAGCATACATATATATTTTTTATTTTCTAACACCATTCTATATGTTACCTAAAATCCAGAAGCCTAAAGATGAATATGTTTGAGTCCACAGAAATTTAAAATTATGTGTATCAAAATACCATAAACAAGGTCAAAAGGTAAACTATAAGTTGTGAGGAAATATTTGCTACACGAATGAAAGAGGCTCATTTCCTTATATACAAAGAACTCTCACAAATCAATAAGATAAAAATACTCCAGTAGAAAACTGAACAAAGGATATAAACTGTCAACTTATTGGACAAGAAATGCACATGGCTAGTAAATATATAAAATAGTGCTCAACTTCATTCACCACTAAGACATGCAAATTAAATACCACTTTTACCATATTGGCAAGAGATTTTAATTTTTTTTCTTTAATTAATTTATTTATTTATTTTTGGCTGTGTTGGGTCTTCATTGCTGCACGCGGGCTTTCTCTAGTTGTGATCAGGGACCACTGTTTGTTGCGGTGTGCAAGCTTCTCATTGCAGTGGCTTCTCTTGTTGCGAAGCACGGGCTGTAGGCGCGCAGACGTCAGTAGTTGTGTCACACGGGCTTCAGTAGTTGTGGGTGCATGGGCTCTAGAACGCAGGCTCAGTAATTGTGGTGCACGGGCTTAGTTGCTCCGCGGCATGTGGGATCTTCTTGGACCAGGACTCGAACCCGTGTCCCCTGCATTAGAAGGCAGATTCTTAACCACTGCACCACCAGGGAAGCCCTTAAATTCTGATAATACTCAATGTTGGTGAAGAACCAAGAATTCTTATATACCATTGGTGGGAGTGTAAATTGTTTAAAAAATGAAGTCATGTCATAACATGAAAAATTGACCTAGCATTTCCATTTCTAGGAATCTATCATACAGAGATGCTCATGCAATTATACAGAGATTATATAGAAGATTTTCATTATAGCTTTGTAATAAAGAGAAACTGACAATGATAGAAATGGCGTCATTAGGGGACTGGTTAAGGAAATTGTGATACATCCATACAATAGGGTTTTATGCCCACCATTAAGGCAATTAAGTATGTATTTATCTACTGATACACAAATATGTCTAGGATGGGTTAAGTGAAAAAAAAAATCAAGTTGGAAATAGCTTGTATAGTATGATCCCATTTGTGAATATGTATATTTACAAACATATATATGTGCTTGTATAGGCATAAAACATTCCTGAAGAACATACAGGAAACCTAACAGGTTAGCAATACCTCTCAGGAAATAGGTGGTACAGGGTTCCAGGGCTTGTAAGTTAACTTTTCACTTTATACATTGTTATGTTAGTTTTTTTTTTTTTAAGTGAGCATGTATTACTTAGGTAATTTTTACGATCTTGTACTCGTTACTCCAGAAAACAGTTTGGCAGTTTCTTATAAAGTGAAACATACAGGGCTTCCCTGGTGGCTCAGTGGTTAAGAATCCGCCTGCCAATGCAGGGGACATGGGTTCGAGCCCTGGTCCAGGAAGATCCCACATGCCGCCGAGCAAACTAAGCCCATGCGCCACAGCTGCGGAGGCTGCTCTCTAGAGCCCGGGGGCCACAACTACTGAAGCCCGCACACCTAAGAGCCCATGCTCCACAACAAGAGAAGCCACTGCAATGAGAAGCCCGCGCACCGCAACGAAGAGTAGCCCCCGCTTGCGGCAACTAGAGAAAGCCTGTGCGCAGCAACAAAGACCCAACTCAGCCATAAATTAATTAATTAATTAAAAAAAAATAAACATACACTTACCCTATGACCAGCAATCTTACTCCTGACCATTTATCCCAGAGAAATGAAAACTTATGTTTACACAAAAACCTGTACATAAATGCTCATGGCAAATGTACTTTAAATGGCCAAAATCAAGAAATAACCCAAATGTCTATAAACTGGTAAATGGCTAAACAAACTATGGTACATTTATACCATGGAATACGACTCAACAATGAAAAGGAGCTATTGATACATGCAACAACTGGGATGGACCTCAAGGGCATTATGCTTAGTGGAAAAAGCCAATCTCAAAGAGCCACACAATATGATTCCACTATATAAATTCTCAGAATGATAAAATGATAGTGATGGAGAACAGATTAATGGTTTCCAATGGTTAGGGTTGGGGAAAGGGTGTAACTATTAAGGAGTAATGGGAGAGAGTTTCTTTGTAGTGATGGAACAGTTGTGTATCCTGATTGTGGTGATGTTAACTTAAATCTACACATGTGATAAAATTTTATAGAACTTGGGACTTCTCTGGAAGTCCAGTGGTTAATACTCCTCACTTCCAATGCAGGGGGGCGGGTTCGATCCCTGGTTGGGGAACTAAGATCTCACATGACCCGCAGCATAGCCAAAAAAATAATAATTTTATTGAACTACACACACACACAGACACACACACACACACACACGACTATATGAAAAAAATGGTGAAATCCAAATAATGTCTGTACTTGAGTTAATACTATTGTATCAGTGTCGATTTCCTGGGTTTGACATCGTACTATGGTTATGTAAGCTGTTATCGTTGGGAAAAGCTGTGTGAAGGGTACATGGAATTCTCTGTATTATTTTTGCAACTTCTTGTAAGTTCTAAACTATTTCAAAATAAAAAGTTGTAATAAAAAATTTAATGCTGGTAATAAAAGAAAAAATCTCTGGTTATTAGAAAGGTAATTACTCCATTATAAATTAATAGATTGAATTTCTCATATACAAATCAACTTCTTGTGAACTGAGGTATAATGACTTAATTTCTGAAATCCTTATCAATATTCTATGAACTTATATGATTAAGGGCTTGATACTTTGATACTCAGGAGAAGACTGTGGACTGTGGTGTCAACAGGAACTAGATATATCAATAAGCCTTATCCGAAATGAATAGCTGGTACCTACTGAGACATCTCAAATGTTATGTTACTGAATTTGCTGATTTTTTTTCTTACTTTGAATAACATACGATATTTCCAGTATCAGTTAATGGAACTGAAGCTATATCTTTATACGAAAGATTCAATCTGTCACATCCAACCCTTCCTACTTCTCGTCTAAACTGCAATAATAGTCCTATGTCCAGTTTCTTTTGCATCCAATCCAATCCTGATTAGAATACTCTACCTTACTTCCTTACTTTTATGCTTGCTTACTTGCTTCTTTCTTACTCCCTTACTTACTCTAACTCATTCACTTACATATTCTCTTATTGGCTCACCTGGTCAAAAACAATGCTCCACAAACACTAATGTGCTTAAGAATTACCTGGGAATCTTGCTAAAATGCAAATTCTGATTCAATGAGCCTGAGGCTAGGGCGGTACCTCAGATTCTGCATTTCTGACAAACTCCCAGTTCGTGCCCAGCCCATGCTGCTGGTCTAAAGTCCACACTTTGAGTGTGAGGGCCTGAGGAACAAAGTACAAACTCTTTAGGGTAGTTTTTAGTGCCTTCCACGGAGTCTTATCCAAATCTCATCACTCATAACTGTGAACTTTGCTGGGGCAGTGTCTGTATAGGTCACTGTTGTATCCCCAGCGCGTAGTATTGAGCCTGAAACAAGATAGGTGCTCAAAAAACATTAGATGGATGATTGAAGGAATGACTGACTGAACTAAACAATTCCCTGCTCATATACCGTACATTCTAAGCAAACTAAATTACTTCCCATTTTCCTGGTACTTTCCCACGTATACCTTTTCTCACACTATTTTCTCTCCTTTCCTAAGATTTGCCCCATTCAAATTCTCTTCATCATTTTTGGTTTTTTGTTTTGTTTTTGCTTTTTTTTGGCTGCACCTCGTAGCTTGTGGGATCTTACTTCCCCAACCAGGGATCAAACCTGCGCCTGAGGCAGTGAAAGCACAGTCTTACCAATGGACGGCCAGGGAAGTCCCAAATTCTCTTCATCTTTAAATGCCCAGTTTAAAGGAGAAAATCTCCATAAAGCCTTCCCCGATGTCCCAGTACGGAAATGATCTCTCTCATTTTGCAAGCCTCTTCCCTACCAGATTTTGAATGCCTTGCAAATAATAACGATAGTGTTCATGTTTTGTTCACATTTGCTATAACCACCATGCCTAGCACAAATGTTGGCATATAGTAGAAAATCAATGTTTATATTAAACTGAAATGGGAGAATAAAAGAATTATCTAGATCAACACTATGTATTAGAACTCTTTGCAATGATGGCAAGTTCATAATCTGTGCGGTCCAGTATGGTAGCCACAAGTAGCTACTGAGCACATGAAATGTGGCTATAGTACAACTGAGGAACTGAATTTTTTATTTTATTTAATTAAAGTGTAAATGGCCACATGTGGCTAGTGGCTAAGTATTGGACCATGGCTATCTAGATAATTCTAGTTACAATTGTTCTTCATTCAGCAGTATTTACTGTGCCAGACACAAAATAGGCTAGGAGCTGATGATACAAACATGAATAATTCATGGTCCTTGACCTCAAAGAGCTTGCAACCTATTAAGAAAAGATGGGATCAAATAAATCCAATCAAGTGTTAGAGGTGCTATTGTAGAAGATTGACAAAGTAGAATGTGTGTACAAAGGTGAATATGGGCAGGAGTCAGAAGAGGATTTGTAAGCAAAGTAAGATTAGTATTCATCAGGTAAACAAAAGATAAAAAGCTTTGCCCAGGGAGGAGGGTAAACAAAGGCATGGAAGTCAAAGCAGTGAGACCCTCTCCTGGAACTACAAGTAGTTCGTTTGATTTATACCTAGGAATTGGAAGGCAGAGAGCTCTATTAAAAGGAGAGCTGGAGAAGTTTGTGCTGGAGTCATAGGCAGGAGCCCAATCCCAGAGGGTCCTTGGAATGCCTTGCTAAGGAAGGAGCCCGGTATCCCACAGGCCACGGGAAGACATGGAAGCCACCTGCTCATTTTGACATTTTAGAAAGATGTCTCTGGAAGACAGATTGGAAAGGGTTAGACAGTCTGAGAGGTGATGGGGCTTGGACTAAATAAGCAGTGGTAGTGAAAATGTAGTCAGGATTTAGATAGGGTATGTGTGCTTTTTAGCTTGAAATCAGATGATAATTACAGTGAACATCTTTGTTTTGTCTTTATTTGATAATCCATTCGATTTTCCTCTCTTTCCTTTTATTTCTTTCTTTTTTCTTTTCTTTTCCTTTTCACATACAGGGACACAGCCTTCACTGAATGGCCAAATCTCCATGGAAGCAAAATCGAAACTTGGTATGACTATCTGGAAATTTCAAGGAAAAAACTGCTTTCTGCTTAAATCATTTCAGAAATAGTAGCCAAAATAACTCATTCCTTCAGCAGCTAATACTTTCATCACTTAATGCTGCCACTGATCCTAGCTATTTGTATTAAGTAGTTAAACATGTCATAGGATTTGTTTACATAGACAGATGACATTTGCCTTATTTTTTTGAGCGCCAACATTTAATAAACAACAACAAAAAAGACATCATGGCACAGGCAGACCTATCAACTCAAACTTATGGATTACTTTGAAGGTCCTATTGTGATGCAGGATTTTTCAGTATGTTCAAGAGACATTTATCATTTCAAATCCATACACATTTAATGGTTACATTATTTTTCATTTTGTTTGTTGCCGTTGTGGAACTGTTGCTGGGTATTCACTTTTATAGAAATAGCAATTTTTGGAAGCAGTAACATTGTTGTCAGCAGAACAACACACCAACACAGCCACCCCAAATAAACATTTTTAGCTATTTCCCTATATTGCGGAAAGTGATTTGGTTAAATTTAGCATTGTCCAGGGACCTCCCTAGTGGTCCAGTGGCTAAGACTCCGTACTCCCAATGCAGGGGGCCCGAGATTGATCCCTGGTCAGGGAACTAGATCCCACATGCTGCAACTAAAGATCCCTAAAGATCCCGCGAGCCACAACTAAGACCCAGCGCAGCCAAATAAATATTTAAAATAAATAAATAAATGAATAAATTTAGCGTTGCCCAGAGCCTCCAATAAGACTCTTTTTTATTGGCATGCATGCAAATTTGTAAAGCCAAAGTCATATTAGTAACTAAGAGGGACACTAACTTTAATAGCAACAAAGACGACTCCTTGAATTTAAGTGCAGTATTTCTTACTAGTAACTACGAATATTAAGTAAAATTCAAATTCTAGAACCACTGTCAACATTTGATGTCTATCATTGGTAGCAAGTTTACTGTTATATGCTGATAGCACTTCTAATGTTAGACTCTAGAAATTAATGCTAGAACTGCTTGTGGAAAGATTAAGAGGTGTGAAGAAAGGATGAAGGGAGATTTGCAAAGTGGCAGAGGGCTAGAGATAGAAACTTCGGAGAAAATACATTTTATCCCCAAAATATAGACAATACTGGATTAGATTCTGGACCAAACCTTTTTTTTTTTTCTTTTTAAGCTATAAAAGGCATTATTGGGGCAGTTGGCAACATTGAATACAGTCTAGTAGAGTATATAATAATTCTGTATCAGTGTTAATTTCCTAATTTTGATAATTGTATTGTAGTTACTTAAGTGGATGTCTTTATTCTTAAGAGATACATACACACAGGGGTACTTAAGGATAAAAGGGGCATTACGTCCGCAACTTAAATGGTTCGGAAAGAAAGGTAAATATATTCTTTATATACACGTTACATATTATGGTAGCATGCTAGAACCTGCCAGCACCAGCTCCCGAGAGCTGATTGTATGCATGTCTTCCCAGCTCCAGCCATGGTGAGAGCATTTACACCATGAAAATCAGCAAATGCTATAGATCAGGGCTGTTTTTTCCCCTGGAGAGCCAATTGTTAAAACATATTTGCCATGGATCAAAATCAAAGATAATGTCTAGATTCATGAAATTTTTCTGTTATTATAATTTGCTTTTAACCTGAGTTGATAACATTCAAAAAGATCTAGTGCTGCTAAATACTCAATAATAATAATAATAATAATATTTTTAATATGTCATCCTCTAATCACCTGAAAATATCTTTCAAACATCTTCCAAAAGAAGTAGGTAAATATATACATTATCTTAGTTTTGTAGTTATTTATTGTACACTGTAAACTAAAAGCAATCACATATCTAACAGTAGAAATCAATTTAGTTATGCCCAAACACTGCTTGCCTCCCAAGCATCTGAATTCTTCCTGGCACTTTGTGAAGCCTCATGTCTTCCATAAGGTCTCTCTTGAATACCACATTCCACATTGGTCCCTTCCTTCCAGTTCATAAAACTGTGTGGAAGGTACATAGAAGAGCATCCAGACTAACCCCCTCGTTTTTCAGAGGAGAAACTGAAGACCAAGAGACTAACGTCCCCAGTATAACACAGTGTCCGGTGACAGAGTGAGGAACACACCCTCCTCTCTCTTCCCCAAACCCTGAGCTATTTCTCTACACCACTAGAGCACACACTTGCCAGACCAGACTTAAATATTAGACCATAGTCTTCTGCTTCCTGGCCAAACTTAGCATGCTTACTCCCTCCGAGAGTAGGAACATCTATCTAGCACAGTAGATGCTCAATGAATAAAATTTGGTGCTCAATAAGCACTTGATATATCCATTAGTTTGGAATGCCTTTCGCGTACTCTTTTTTTTTCAAAGATGCCTTTTGATTTATTTACGAAGCTATAAAACCTGCCATGTATTTTCTTAGAGCTGTAAATGAAGAGCTGGCTATCAACAATGAAAGCAGATGACTTGTTTCCCAGAGGGTGGGACATCCAAATGTCTAGGTGCCGAATTATAAAATGAGATCAGCCTTGGAGTCTTTATTGAGGTTTTATTCTTTCAGATTTAAATACGGTTTATAGAACACTTTGAGAATCAATTTAAAGTCACTTTACAGAGCAAAATATTATAGCCATTTAGGTATTCTTAAGGGAGAAGTGTATTAATTAGTAGCACAAGAAAATGCAAAAACTAATGGCTATCAGAAGTTGTCTGTCCCTATTTATAAAACATAACACTTTCTTACAATCTTCAGAAAGAGAAAATGATAAAATTTGAATACATTTTCAAAAGGACTACCAGATGAAACTTAATGAGGTTAGTAGTCTAAGATCCCAATCATCAGACTTTTAACTGGGGTATTTATTCCTTTATGAGTTGTTGAAACATTCTTAAGGTTTACAGCCTACCATTCAGTAAGTTAAGACCAATAAAACAGCCACTTGACCAATTCAGTGGTTTCCCAAGAAGAAATAACAAAACAGTCAGTTTGAAAAGACATTCATTAGTTACAACTGTTGTGACATAGACCTCAAAACCTTTGAAGTATAGTGATCAGATTTTTTATACATAGTAGAAAAATTGTGTGCTGTTTGATTTGAGGTCAGGTTCTATCCTTCAATTCGCAGATAACAGTATGTTAAAAATAAAAGGCAATCAAAAATTAATTAATGAGGGACTTCCCTGGTGGTCCAGTGGTAAAGAATCCGCCCTCCAATGCAGGGGACGTGGGTTTGATCCCTGGTTGGGGAACTTAAGATCCCACATGCCACGGGGCAACTAGGTCCACGTGCCTCAACAAGAGAGCCTGCGTGCCGCAAGCTACAGAGCCCACGCGCCCTGGAGCCCTCATGCCACAGCTAGAGAAGACAAAACCGGCACACCACAACTAGACAGAAGCCTGCACCACAACAAAGAGCCTATGCCACAACGAAAGATCCCACATGCCGCAACTAAGACCCAACGCAGCCAAAAAAATAATGAAAATTTTAAAAATTAATTAATGAGACCAGTATTTGCTGTCGTGCCATCATTATTTCAACCAAACTGTGATTTTGATGCTCCAAAGGATAGCTGCAAATGTTTAGAAAGTCACAAGCACTGTTGATTTTGAAGACACTGGAATGGATAAAACACATACATAGCTCCTTTGCCTGTGAAAAAGAAATCAGAGCCATATTTCCTAAAAATGTACCTTTCTAGAAATAGTTAATTAAAAATGGAGAAATCTAGAGAAATTCTCTCATATATGTACACAAGAAGACACGTACAAGGATGTTCATTGCTGCACTTTTTATAATGGAAACAACCTAAATGTCCATCAAAAAAGAGTAGATGTATTGCAGTATATTCATATGATAGAATACTATGCAGTGGTGAAAATGAACTAATGCTACATGTATCAACATGGATAAATCTCAAAAATGTTATGTTAAAAAAAGCAAGGTGCAGAATAATACTAACACATCATGCTTAGTTTATTATGTTCTAAGTGCTTTGTATGGTATCAACTCATTTAGTCTTTAAAACAACCTTACATTGTAGGTATTATTATGAATTTCCATTTTATAGATGAGAAAAATGAGGCACAGAGAGATTAAGTAATTTGTCCAAGGTCACACAGCTGGTAACATGTACAGCAGATATTCTAGACCACCTTTGGCTCCAATGTTTGTGCTCTTATTCACTGCACTATACTACCTCTACTACTGATTGTATGATACCATTTAATAAAGCTTAAAATATGCAAAACGATGTTCTATACAGCTTATGGATAGACACATATGTGGTAAAAATATGAAAACATGCATGGAAATGAAAGGCATCAAATCCACAAATGTGGCTCCTTCTGAGAAAGGGAGACGGTAAATGAATGGAGGCGGTAAACTTCAGCTATATCCATAAAGTCTTATTTCTTTTACAAAAAAGATCTTCAGTAAATATGGGAAACATTTAAGACTTGACAGTGCTGGGTAGTGAGTACAATGAAGCTTATCTTATTCTCTATGAAGCTTATTATATTATTCTCTCTATATATCTTTATTTGTAAAACATTTCATAGTTTTTAAAACAAGTTTTAAGCAGAAGAAATGAAAAGGTATATTATAAAGCCAGAGTATGTGTCTTGGATCTCCAATGTAATAAACAATTCTGATTGTAGTTTAAATATTTATACAAATAATGCAAAATAAATATTCTGTGAAATTCAGAAACCCTTTTTCATTTCAGTTGAAATGCACTTGGATATTTAATAAAAGCTCAGTGATACAATCCAAAAAAATTAGTTTCTACAGATAAAAGTAATGAAACTTCACAATAAAATATTATTAGCATACATTCACATAAGCACAACATATACTGTTAGACCTGCGCGGTCTCCTAGGAGTTTCGACTCGCCCAGGAAACAACAAGAGTCGGAAGTCGATGCAAAACGCAAGAGGTTTATTGAAGGCCGGTGCACCGGGGTTCCTTGGTCCTCACGCAGGAGGTCGAAGAAGGAACCCTTTTGGGCGCGAATATGTCAGTTTTATAGGTTCCCACTTCCCCGTATGTAAATTATAGATTTGGTTGTGTTCTCCTGCTGATTGGTCCCGGCTTAGGCTCGGACCAGAGAGGGAACTTGTCCCCAGCTGCCTGATTGGTCTTTGACAGACACCTTTTTTACATTTTGTTATCTCCCTCCTTCTCCCCAGCTGTCTGATTGGTCTTTGACAGACACCTTTTTTACATTTTGTTATCTCCCCTCCTTCTCGGAAGGGGGCCGGACATCCTGGAAATTCACCCATTGTCTAAGAAGCCCCTATTGTCTGGAGAGTTCTTAATCATTAGCTGGAACAATGTCCCTCGAGTCCCACATTCCCCCCTTTTTCTTGTGACTATTGATTCCAATCATGGAATCTCAACCGTCTGTTCGTAAACTTTGGTACTGTTGTCTTAACATTAGAACTTGTACAGTACTGATACGTTCTCTAATAAATGCTATCAAGCGATTTAGAACACATGGTCCAAAAGTTAAAATCAACAATAAAACAATAAGAGGTCCCAACAGAGTAGAGATTAAGGTGGTAAACCAGGGGGACTTATCAAACCATGATTGAAACCATCCTTTTTCGTTCTCTCTCTCCCTTTGCCTTTTATCTAAGCGTTCCCTTAGTTTATCCATGGTTTTGGTAATGGTTCCTGAATGATCAATATAAAAGCAACATTCTTCTTTTAGAGCGGCGCATAATCCCCCTTCCTTAAGAAACAGCAAATCTAGGCTGCAACACCATTTCTGAAAGTGAGGTGAGTGATTCCTTTAGTTGAGTTATGGAACTTTCTAATGCTCGAAGGTCGATGTCTACAGCCTGTCTTAAACTTGCATAATACTGGGGTTGTTGTATGAGGGCTGTGGTTCCTGTTCCTATCCCGGCAGATATTCCTAGTCCTAGAAGGACAGCCAAAGTGAGGGTTACAGGTTCTCTTTTGTTTTTTGTTTTTCCTACATATTCATCTAAAAAGGATGAGTCTGAATGGTAGATAAGTCTAGGGACTAATTGCACTAACACACAAAAGTCAGCTGAAGTATTAAGAACCTCTAAAGAGACATAAGGGGTGAGCCCCGTGTTACATGTCCACCATCCATCTTGAGGAGGTACAAGATATCCTGAGCCTGAAGGGAGGCTAAAATCATGACAAAGGTGTCTATGGGACTGGGGAGGTGTTCCTATACAAGTACCATTTCCAAAAACCGAGGACAGGGTTAATTTACTGTTCCCTTCTTGCTTCCATCGACATTGGTCTGAGGAGGTAGAATTAGTATAGTTGGAGCTATATCCTATAGCATCATAATAAGGGGGAGGGGCAGCATAGCAAAGCCAACATGATTTTGTAGCCTCTGGGTTTGTAGCATTGAGAACCGTAAAGGCTGCCTGCACCAAAGAAAGCATCCTATCCTGAGGAGTCCCAGGCTTAACTGTGGGTTCTTTGGATCCAGAGGTTTCATTAGCCTCATTCTTTGTTGATGTAGTTGAAGGGGCCGGGGGAAGCAAAGGGGGGCCAAGTATGGGATTTGGGCCTATTGATATAGGAGCAGGAGTCTCAATCTTTAGCTTAAGGGTCATTAATATTCCTAAATCATATCCCCTCATGTAAAATCTAACGCCCCAAGAATGACCATTTATCCATTTTTTTATCTCTTTTTCCGGGATTACTAAAGGAAATTTTAAGGGGATGACACCATCCTGAACATTTACTCCGGTGTCCGGTATCCTCATTATGAGAATAATTAGCCGTTACAGTAATAAAATCCCAAGTTGAGGTGGGTTTCCAATTAGTATCCCCGGTAGTTTCACATCCCCAGCTTTTGCAATAAAAGTTTTCAGTTCCACCACATTTATAATTCAGAGATCAAGGGCGGTGGAACCCGGGGCATACGTAGAAAGTGAGGATACCAAGCATCATTCTTTTGCCTGCATTTTTGCAACCCGGCCCAAACCAATCAGTTTCCGAAACTTTGGAAGGGGCAGTGTTCATATCATGAGAATCTTCTGTATCCCAATAAGGTGCTCCTATAGCCAATTTACAAACATCAGGAAAAAGATCTGGCCACCAGGTCCAGGGGGGTGCAGTATGACTAATGGACCAGGTTACATCTCCAGTCTGAGAAATTACCTGCCAATTTAAACGTTGGGGGAGGTGAGGGCTAAAATCACTTACAGTCAGTAAAGGCAGTAAAACCAAAATTATAAGTCTTAGCTTCGTAGAAGCTTGAGTTTGAGCGGGTTGTCGGTTCTTTGGGCCCGCCATCCTGATGATGCCGTCGCTGGTGCAGCCTTCACATGTGAAGCATGGATCCAGGCAGCGATGCCGTCCACTTTTATGGCTGTTGGGGTGGTGAGGAGGACGGTGTATGGTCCTTTCCATCGAGGTTCCAACGTCTGGGTTCGATGCCGACGGACGTATACGGAGTCTCCGACTTGGAAAGGATGAGTTTCTCCCGGTGTTCCCGGTTGGTAGGCCTTGGCGAGTTGGGACCATATTTCTTTCTGGACCAATTGGAGTCCCAGTAGCCTAGCATATAAGTCAGTGTTATTTTGACAATCAGGTTTTATTTCTTTTCCTAAAGTGAGGAGGGGAGGCGGGGCACCATATAATATTTCAAAAGGAGTAAGATGGTATCGGGAAGGTGTATTTCTAACCCGGAATAGGGCCAAAGGAAGGAGCACCGTCCAATCGGTACCGCCAGTCTCCAAGGACAATTTAGTTAGGGTCTCTTTTAGAGTCCTATTCATTCTTTCTACCTGACCTAAACTTTGGGGTCTATAGGCACAATGTAATTTCCAATCAGTCCCCAAATATCTGGCCACATCCTGACTTACCTGGGCGACGAAGGCTGGACCATTATCAGACCGTATTACCTTTGATGCTCCAAATCGAGGAAAAATTTCTTCTAAAATCTTCTTGGCTACTACAGCAGCTGTTTCTTTCTTTGTTGGGAAAGCCTCTATCCATCCTGAAAAAGTGTCTACAAAAACTAAAAGGTATTTATTACCGTACCTTCCAGGACGCACTTCGGTAAAGTCCACTTCCCAGTAAGTTCCTGGGCGGTCCCCCCTGAGTCTCTTTCCAGTTTCAAGTTTCCCTTTGTGAGCATTTACCTGTTGACATGGGACGCATTCCTGCACAATTTGTTCAGTTAATTTTGTCATTCCAGGGGTTTCGTACCCGGCTTTTTGTAACAAGGCTACCATCTTTTTAGTCCCCAAATGTGTCCATCTGTGCATCTGTTGTAACATGGATTCTGCTTGCTGAGGGGACAAAGTTCCTTTTGTTGTGGCCGGGATGATTTCTTCATCGCGGCCTGGTTTTTCAGGAACTTTATCTGACAGTCCTAAAATGACTTCTCCCGATGCTATTTCTCGGGCCACTTGGTCAGCCATATTATTTCCCCTAATTATTGGGGTATTTCCTTTTTGATGTCCAGGGCAGTGGATGATACTGACTTTAGTAGGAAGCATGAGTGCAGTCAACAAAGCCACGATTTCGTCTTTGTTTTTAATTTCTTTGCCACCTGAAGTTAGTAGCCCTCTCTGTTGGTAAATGGCACCGTGGATATGAGCGGTAGCAAACGCATATCTACTGTCTGTGTAGATGTTTACTTTTTTATTCTCTGCCATCTCTAATGCCCTCGTCAGGGCAATTAATTCAGCTCGTTGGGCTGAGGTCCCTTGTGGTAGCGCCGCTGCCCATATGACTTGTTTTCCGTCTACTATGGCTGCCCCAGTTCGACGCTTACCTTCCTCCAGGAAACTGCTCCCATCCGTGAACCAGGTGAAATCAGCATCAGGGAGGGGCAGGTCCATCAGATCTGGCCTACTGCCGTGTGCTGCGGCTAGTACTTCCTGACAATCATGTATGATGGTGGAGCCTTCCAAGTCAGGATCAGGTAGCAAGGTGGCTGGATTGAGTCCTGTGGCTGGAGCAAACTTGATGCGATCTGAGTTTAGCAACAGGGTTTGGTAATGGGTCATCCTGGCATTAGTTAGCCACCTATCCGGTGGTTGACGGACTACATTTTCCAGGGCATGAGGAGCTGTTATCGTTAGATTTTGTCCTAAAGTTAGTTTGTCAGCATCTTTGACTAGAACGGCCACTGCAGCGATTATCTTTAAACAGGTGGGCCATCCTGATGCCACAGGGTCCAATTTTTTTGACAAATAAGCAACTGGGCGATTCCAGGGACCCAATTTCTGAGTCAATACTCCTTTTGCAATGCCCTTATTTTCGGCCACATATAAATGAAAAGGTTTGGTTACATCTGGCAGTCCTAGGGCTGGAGCTGAAAGTAAAGCTCGTTTGATTTGGTCAAAAGCCCGTTGTTCCTTATCGCCCCAAACGAAAGGAGTGCTGTTTTTGGTTAGGGGGTACAATGGGGCTGCCAGCTCAGCAAACCCTGGAATCCATAGTCTACAGAATCCGGCCGTCCCCAAAAATTCTCTAACCTGCCTGGCGTTTTTGGGAGCCGGAATTTGGGCCACCGTATCCTTTCTGCTCTCCGTGAGCCATCTTTGCCCCCCTTTTAATAGATACCCCAGGTAACTGACCTGTTGTTGGCATATTTGTGCTTTCTTGGCTGAGGCTCTATATCCCAGGGTTCCAAGTTCCGTTAACAGTTTTTCAGTACCCTTGATACAATCTTCTTGGGTCTCAGCAGCTAATAAAATATCATCAACGTACTGGAGTAATGTTACCTGGGGATTTGATTCTCTATATAATGCCAAATCCTGATGGAGGGCTTCATCAAAGATGGTCGGGGAGTTCTTAAATCCCTGAGGTAGCCGTGTCCATGTCAGCTGACCAGACATTCCCGATGTTGGATCTTTCCATTCGAAGGCAAAGTAGGGTTGGCTCAGGGGAGAGAGTCTTAAACAGAAAAAAGCATCTTTAAGGTCCAAAACAGTATACCACATATGTTGAGGTGGAAGAGTGCTCAGGAAGTTGTAAGGGTTTGGAACTGTGGGGTGGAAGTCTGCCACCCGTTTGTTTACCTCTCGTAGATCCTGCACCGGCCGATAATCATTTGTTCCTGGTTTCTTTACCGGCAGGAGAGGGGTGTTCCATGCTGATTGACATCTTATTAAGATGCCCAAGTCTAGTAGCCTCTGTATATGGGGACGGATACCGTCTTTGGCTTCTCTACTCATGGGGTATTGACGGACCGTTATTGGGGTGGCAGTTGCCTTGAGTTCCACTAGCACCGGGGGCCGATTTTTGGCCATCCCCATTCCGGCAGTTTCTGCCCAGGCTTGCGGGAACCGAGTTACCCAATCAGTAACATTAACTCGTGAGGATGAAGGCTGCTCGTATAATTTATATTCATCTTCTAATTTCATAGTCAATATTTGAAGTAACCTTCCCTTATTATCAGTTATGGTGGGACCTTCTGGCTGAAAGTGGATTTGAGCCCCGACTTTGGAGAGTAAATCTCTTCCCAGCAAAGGATAGGGGCATTCCGGAATAATCAAAAATGAATGGGTTACTCGTCCAATCCCAAGATCTACTGTCCTTCGTGTGGTCCATGAATATTGTTTATTCCCAGTGGCTCCTTGTACCCATGACCTTTTAGCTGAGATAGGACCTTTTGAGTGGAGAAGGACGGAGTGCTGGGCTCCGGTATCTACCAAAAATTGAACAGGTTCCCCCTCCACTTTAAGAGTTACCCGGGGCTCGGGGAGAGGGTTCGAGCCCTGACTTTCCTAGTCTTCTTTCAATGTTAAGATTTTGTTTTTGGTTGGCCTTCCTCCATTCTTTTTCTTAGGGCATTCTCTCGCCCAATGTCCTTTTTCTTTACAGTAGGCACATTGGTCCTTGTCTAATGGCCGTCTTCTGTCTGCCGTTCGCCCTTCCTGCCTATTTCTATCCCCTATATTTCTTCCTCCAACCACAGTGGCCAGTATCTTACTTAAATTCCTCTCCTGTCTCTTATCCCGTCTTATTTCATGGGCTTCCTGCTCTTTCTGCTTTCTTTCTTCCTTCTCTTCCTCTGTTTCTCTTTTGTTATATACTTTATCTGCCTCTTTTACTAACTCCTGAAGCGAAAATCCCTGCAAGCCATCTAGCCTCTGTAATTTCTTCTTAATATCAGGGGCCGCTTGATCTATGAAAGCCATTGCTATAGTAGCCCTATGTCCCTCCGAAGTTGGATCATAAGGGGTAAAGCTTCTAAAGGCTTCCATTAAACGTTCCAGGAACACAGTTGGCGATTCCTGGGGCCCCTGAGTTACTTCCCTTACCTTAGCCAAATTAGTGGGCCGTCTGGCCGCTCCATGGAGACCCGCCACCAGAGCCTGGCGATACATTTTCAGGCGCTCCCTACCTTCCGGGGCATTGAAATCCCAGTTTGGCCTGACGAGTGGGAAACCAGTATCAATCTCGTTAGGCAGCTGGGTAGGTTGCCCATTGTCGCCTAATACATTTTTTCTGACTTCTAAAAGAACCCGTTGCCTCTCCTCAGTTGTTAGGAGAGTCTGGAGCAGCTGCTGACAATCATCCCATGTGGGCTGGTGGGAGAAAACAAGAGATTCTATTAAAGCGGTAAGGGCCTGTGGATTTTCGGAAAAAGTTGGGTTATGCATTTTCCAATTATAAAGATCTGCAGAGGAAAAGGGCCAATATTGGAGAGGTCTATTCCCTTGGCCATCGGGGGGGCCATATTCTCTAAGAGGTAGGGCAGTGGAGTCCGGGGAGATAGCCCTCCGGCTCCTAGTGCCCACTGAGGGACCCCTTTCTTCTTCCATCATGGATGGTTCCCTTGGTGCCGAGGGCAGTGGAGCTGGGGGTCCTCTAGGTGGTAGGGGATTCGGGGCCGGAGGATAAGGGGGTGGGGAATCCAAAAGCAGCAAATCGGACTGCGGGTCAGGATAAATCGCCTTCGGTAGATCCGGGGCGTCGGGTAGCTTCTCCGTGTTGGGGTTTTTCTTTAAGGCTAATATCTCCGACGCTGCTGATGTATGCGCGGACGTACCTGTTGAGGAAACAAAGGGCCGGACCCACGGAGGTGGGGAGAGAATTAAATCTTCCCAGACCAAGACATATGGTACTTGGTCTGGATGTCCGTGGGGATCTATATTAAATATCTTAGACTTCAGCAGCTTAATCTTGTCTAATAAAAAGGATCCTTCGGGGGGCCATCCTATCTGAAATGTTGGCCATTCAGAGGCACACAAAGTCTGCCACTTTCCTTTCTTTACCTCTACCGAAAAATTATGGGCTCTGGCCCGAACTTCGGTCCAATAGCTTAGGGTAAGGGAAAGAGGAGTCGTCATAGTTTGTCCCATTGTCGTCCGTCAGAGAAGAAGAATAGACCACAATACAGAAACAGTTAAAACTCCACGAAACACATATACGTATGGGCCACCGCGAGCTCGCTTCAAAACCGAAACTTCTTCAGATGGCAGTTATCACCAAGGGAACTGCCGAAACCGAGTGAAGGGGAGACAGAGTTTGCCTCTCCTTCCAGATGAGCCACTAGGGCGTCCCCTAGGGCTCATGGACGCCGGCTATTAGCACGTCTGCCTAGCCAGAGGTCCGATACAGATTCCATAATAAGCCGATTCTTACGGCTTTCCTCCGATAATGGCCCACAAAGAACAAGGGACAAACAGACAATCAAGCTCGAGCTTACCTGGTACCTCCAACTCCCGATGTTCTTGTGGTCCGGGGCGAGTGGAATCCCAGACGAGCCCCCAAATGTTAGACCTGCGCGGTCTCCTAGGAGTTTCGACTCGCCCAGGAAACAACAAGAGTCGGAAGTCGATGCAAAACGCAAGAGGTTTATTGAAGGCCGGTGCACCGGGGTTCCTTGGTCCTCACGCAGGAGGTCGAAGAAGGAACCCTTTTGGGCGCGAATATGTCAGTTTTATAGGTTCCCACTTCCCCGTATGTAAATTATAGATTTGGTTGTGTTCTCCTGCTGATTGGTCCCGGCTTAGGCTCGGACCAGAGAGGGAACTTGTCCCCAGCTGCCTGATTGGTCTTTGACAGACACCTTTTTTACATTTTGTTATCTCCCTCCTTCTCCCCAGCTGTCTGATTGGTCTTTGACAGACACCTTTTTTACATTTTGTTATCTCCCCTCCTTCTCGGAAGGGGGCCGGACATCCTGGAAATTCACCCATTGTCTAAGAAGCCCCTATTGTCTGGAGAGTTCTTAATCATTAGCTGGAACAATGTCCCTCGAGTCCCACAATACAGTATCTTGAGAGACCATGTCCAAATTCAAACCAGAAGTCCACATAACCATTTTGGAATACAATACTGTTGTTTATACATTTAAATTACATTGCTTAAAAAAAGTTGTACTTAATCAAGGAAAAGGAAGGATTCTGAAAGCAGCTTTCAGAAGTGTCCTGATAAAAGATCAGGTTTGAAAAGATGCATAATTCTATTTGAATAATAGGACATTTTATTTGTGTAACAACTAATCCCACATTTTAATTTAAAGGTCAAGTCATTGATTTGGAGCGAGGCAGAGGAGAAGAGAGACTGTTCTATCTCCCTGTTTATAGACATTCAGGTAGTTACAGGAGACCTCCTAAAATCTAAGATGAGGTAACTTTCTCTTAATTTGGTGGAAAGGGGGTTTCTGGTTTTGTTGACAACAGAAAGAAACACTTTTATTCTTATTGTCCCCTCTTTAGTAAAGCAGAAAATCCCACAAATTTCCTGTCAATATCTCTTCCCCTAGAAACACAGACAACGAAGTCAAGAGAGCGGATATTTTATAAATATTCGTGTCGTTTTTTCCCCCTTTTAATTTTTTTTCTGCCTTCCTCTTACTTACACATTTCAAAGCACATTTTTCCTGTCCAGAACAATTATCCCCATCCTTTAACCTGGGAGTGAGAGGAATTTTCCACTGCAAATGTTGTTGTCTAGCTACTGTGCCCATGAATTATGTTTCTGAAGCATTGATTGTCAATGATTTCCAAAGCAGTATTCACTCCACACTCTGGGGGTCAGACAACTTTTAGCACATCCTCAGAACTTGAAAGGAACATGGGGTTAATTACCATGTTTATGAGACATTTGTTGCCTCCTCTCTCTTCCTCTATGTGTGTGAGCTCACCCCTTTGGTGTGGAAGATCTGAGAAAAGAAGGTGAGAAGGAAAAATCAAGAAATGATAATACCTTTAATTTCTAACAAGGAGCTCCAAATACTGTTATTTTATAATGTTGCATTTGTCTTTGCAAGCACCAACTGTGATGGGGGGAGCTAAGGGGAAGGACTGTGCCCATCATTTAACCTTTCAGTTTCATTATCTGTTAACTGGGAATAATAATACAGGCTTGACATACTTTGGTTCTTTGAAGATACGTTTAATAATAAATGTAACAAATGAATCTATTCTCCTTTTTAAAAATCAGGACACTAAAAAGATAAAGGTGGGAATTCCCTGGTGGTGCAGTGGATAAGACTCCTAGCTCCCAATGCAGGGGGCCAGGGTTTGATCCCTGGTCAGGGAACTAGATCCCACATGCATGCCGCAACTAAGAGTTCTCATGCCACAACTAAGGAGTCCACACGCTGCAACTAAGGAGCCCGCACAACCAACTAAATAAATATTTAAAAAGAAAAAAAGATAAAGGTAAAATCCTTGTATTAATCAGTATTCTCCAGAGTAACAGAACCTAAAGTATCCATATCTGTATCCATAGCTATATCTATAATCTATATCTATATCTATATCTGTGTGTGTGTGGAGAGAGAGAGAGATTGATTATAAGGAGTTGGCTCAACACAATTATGGAGGCTGAGAAATTCCAAGATCTGCTGCTGGAAATCTGGAAACTCAGGAGAGCCAACAGTCTAGTTCCGATTTGAGAGCGAACAGGCTTGGAGACCCAAGAAGAGCTGATGTTTCAGTTTGAGCAGCTCAAACAATCAGGCAGGAGGGAAGGTCAGTCTTTTTTTTTTTTTGCGGTACGTGGGCTTCTCACTGCTGTGGCCTCTCCCGTTGCGGAGCACAGGCTACGGACGCGCAGGCTCAGCGGCCATGGCTCACGGGCCCAGCTGCTCCGCGGCATGTGGGATCTTCCCGGACCGGGGCACGAACCCGTGTCCCCTGCACCGGCAGGCGGACTCTCAACCACTGCGCCACCAGGGAAGCCCTATTTATTTATTTTTTATTTTTATTTTTTAGGTCAGCCTTTTTATTCTATTCAGGCCTTCAACTGATTTGATGAGGACTGCCCATTTTAGAGAGGGCAATCTGCTCGACTCAGTCTACCGATTCAAATGTTAATCTCACCCCAAAACATCCTCACAGACACACCCAGAATAATCTTAGACCAAATAACTAGCAACCCCATGGCCTACTCAAGTTGACAATAAAACTGATTATCACAGTCCCCTTGGCCACCTCCCCAACTTGCTCCCCTCCCTTCTTCCCATAGATAACCATTTTTGAGTTTGATGCTCATTCTTCCAGATAAATCTTTTAAATACTTCTACCTAAACAGGTAGAGAAAAATACATAGTATTGTATTGTAGTATTTGACATAAATGGTATCAGACCATACATATCCTTTTGTGGCTTGTGGTTTTCATTCACATATGTTTTCGTATTTTTTTAAATTTATTTTTGGCTGCGTTGGGTCTTCGTTGCTGCGCAGGGGCTTTCTTTAGTTGCGGCGAGTGGGGGCTACTTTTCGTTGTGGTGCATGGCTTCCCATTGCGGTGGCTTCTCTTGTTGCAGAGCACAGGCTCTAAGTGCGCGGGCTTCAGTAGTTGTGGCACACAGGCTCAGTAGTTGTGGCACACAGGCTCAGTAGTTGTGGCGCACAGACTTAGTTGCTCCATGGCATGTGGGATCTTCCCGGACCAGGGCTTGAACCCGTGTCCCCTGCATTGGCAGGCAGATTCTTAACCATTGAGCCACCAGGGAAGTCCAGTATTTCTTTTGATGGGAGAGAACTAAACTAGTTTAATGAAAACTGATTGTAAAGTTTTAAGCTAGTCCTTTTGGTTTGTGTGTAATCTTATGAATTGATGCTTTTTGATAAAGATTCTTGAGGTAGAGATGGTATGGCAAGAGGCCAGCTCTCCACCCAAACAGGGCTTTTCAGAGTGGCTGTATTTTAGAGAGAATCAACTTAATTCTGGATCCAGAACTCATTTCTGCATATCCAGGACCTTTTTTCAGTGAACCCATCATGATACCGTGTTTCCAATATCCAAGTACTGTTGAAGCCGCCTCAGGTATAAGTAGGTAGATTCTTATTTTACATTTTCCAGAGTACTTCATGTTCTTTTAACAAAAATTTCTTCTCAAAATCTTTGGGATCACACCAGATTATTTGAGCCTTTTGATGGCTGTAACTCCTAAATTAGGTTGTCGTTCATAAGTATGAGTTTTGTTTTTTCAGAGCTCACAAACCAAAATACTACGTTTTAAATTGGTTTTTAGGGCTTCCCTGGTGGCGCAGTGGCTGAGAGTCCGCCTGCCGTTGCAGAGGACACGGGTTCGTGCCCCGGTCTGGGAGGATCCCACATGCCGCGGAGCGGCTGGGCCCGTGAGCCATGGCCGCTGAGCCTGCGCGTCTGGAGCCTGTGCTCTGCAACGGGAGAAGCCACAGCAGTGAGAGGCCCGCGTACCGCACAAAAAAAAAAAAAAAAAAAAAAAGTTTAAATTGGTTTTTAGACCTGGGTATAAGTGAACAAACCCCCTCATTCTATAAGTAGGTACTATTATCCCTATTTTACAGATATGGAAACTGAGGCTCAAAGAGGTTAAGGAAATTTCCCCCGGGTCACAAAGCTCTGAAATGACCGAGCCAGGATTCAGCCCCAGGTCTGGTTGACTTCAAGTCCAGTGGTAGATATTATGATCTCCATATTACAGATGAGAAAACTGAGGTTCAGAGTTTAAATGACTTTCACAGAGAGTGCCAGGGCAGGATTCAAACTCATATCTAATTAGGATGTAAAGTGTATGTACTTTCTACTACAACCAAGACCTTTCAGTATATTATTGTATTATATTTCTATGTATTATTAATATCTTTATTCTGGTCAAGGTTATATCTTTCTTAGGCAGCCTTTGTGTCCCTCTCTAGCTTCCCTTAATAGTAGGTTTCATTTCATGTCTTACCTTAATGGGGAGGAGTTGAAGGAAGAATTAAACTCTTACTGTTATCTAGTGCCTTTTTTATTAGACTGTTGCATATTTTTTCTTAATAAAATTATTTTGCTTGCTTTTTTTTTTTTTTTTTTGCGGTACGCGGGCCTCTCACTGTTGTGGCCTCTCCCGTTGCGGAGCACAGGCTCCGGACGCGCAGGCTCAGCGGCCATGGCTCACGCGCCCAGCTGCTCTGCGGCATGTGGGATCTTCCCGGACCGGGGCACGAACCCGCGTCTCCTGCATTGGCAGGCGGACTGTCAACCACTGTGCCACCAGGGAAGCCCCTTGCTTGCATTTTTAAAACTGCTGACAGAACATCAGTAAACAGAAAATGTATCACCTGTGTACAGTTCTCTGTTCTTTTCCTTAATATAATTTGGGTCTTTATCGAAGTATGTTTCTAGTTCTATAAGCATTTTTTTATCTTTAAAAAATGGCTAAAACAACAGAGCAAGAAGAATCACTCATAAATTTCAGGAGTCATTCATTCGTTCATTTGTCCACCCATCCATTCAACTCATATTTTTAGAGTGCCTATTATGTGGCAGGCACTATGTTAGTTTCTGAGGATAAAAAGATAAATGTGGGCTTCCCTGGTGGCGCAGTGGTTAGGAATCCGCCTGCCAATGCAGGGGACACGGGTTCGAGCCCTGGCCCGGGAGGATCCCGCATGCTGCAGAGCAACTAAGCCCGTGCGCCACAACTACTGAGCCTGTGCTCTGGAGCCCGCGAGCCACAGCTACTGAAGCCCACGCGCCTAGAGCCCGTGCTCCGCAACAAGAGAAACCACCGCAATGAGAAGCCCGCGCACCGCAACGAAGAGTGGCCCCCGCTCACAGGAACCAGAGAAAGCCCGTGCACAGTAACGAAGACCCAACACAGCCAAAAATAAAAATTAATTAATTAATTATTTTAAAAAAAGATAAATGTGACATAATTTCTATTCTCGAGAAACTCACAATCGGTGGGGGAGACATATAGGTAAATTGACAGTTACAGTACAGAGTGATGAGTGCTGTGCCTGAGCGAGAAAATAGTATAGTGCTTTCAACAGTAGGTCCTTGGGCCACCTGGGTTCATATCCTGGCTCTGTCATTTACTAGCTGTCACTATAAGAATCTACTTCATACAGTTGATACAAGAATTGAGTTATTCACGTGAGTGATCAATAAATAGTATTATTCTGATAGCCATAAGCACTGGGTGATATTGCAACACAGAAAAGGGGCACCTAACCCAGATTGAGAGGGGGGTTTGGGCAGTAGTCCTAGAGATTGAGTCTTGAAAGAAAACTGGGAGTTACCCAAGCAGAGAAGGGGACAATGGTTTTTGACACAGAGTCTACCATGGGCAAAGGCACCAAGGCACAAGGGGATACAGCATGAGTCGAGGAACAACAAGAAGTATAGTATTGCTGAAATATAAAGGGCAAGGGCAGGGGGGCAGTAGAGTGAGATTAGACAGGGACCAAATTGTGGAGGGACCTTGTAATCAGTGCCAAAGACTTTGAACTTTATCTTGAGAGTGATAGAAATCCATGAAGGCTTATAATGAGGGGGCTAACGTCAGCAGATGATTCTGGTGGAATCATGGACGATGGACAAGGGGGCAAGACTAGTATCAGGGAAACTTGTTAATAGGCTGTGACAATAGGTCAAAGGAGAAATGATGAGCGAGGCCCTGGACTAAAGCTATGGCAGTGTAGATGGGAGCATGGGACAGAGTCAAGAGATATTTAGGAATTGTAAGAAGTAGCAGCACTTATAGGCCATTCGGATAAGGTAGGTAGAAGATGTGAATCCTTATTCCTATCATTCACTCAGATAGGAAATATAGGAGAAGCAGTTTGGGGAGAGATTTTCTTGACTTCAGTTCTGAATGCTTGCAAAGTAAAATCTAAATTTCTTAGTACGGCATTCAAGGTCCCCCATGATCTGGCCCCAAATTATATTTTCAACTGTATCTCATGAGTATAGCTTTCCCCAGTCAGATTACAGAAAGTGGTCCTTTCAGGCTGTTTTCCTAAACCCCTGCCTCCTTCAAACAGACATAGACACAGGTAATGAGATCATGTGATTTCTCTCTCCATATATATATATAACACAAATGATGAATAAAGAGGTGACACTTCAGTTGTATGATTGTTAAAAATGACTTCCAGTGAATTATACCTCCCTGTGCTCATGTCCCTTCACAATGTGATGCTACGACTCCTCCTATCAAGAGGTGAAGTCTATTTCCTCTCCCCCTTGAATCTGGGCTGACCGTGTAACTTGGCGTTGACCAGTAAAATGCAGCAAAAGTGACATTCTGGGATTTCTGAGCCTAGGCAGGCCTTAAGAGAACTAGCAGTTTCTGCCTTTGCTCTTGGAACCCAGTTGCCATGGAAAAAAATCCCAGGCTACTCTGCTGGAAAGAGGCTATGTGGAGAGAGAGACAATGGGGGAAGAGAGACCACGTAGAGAGAGAGGACCAGGTGTAAGAGTGTCCCAGCTGAGCCCAGCCCCCAGATGACCCACCTGCTGACTGCAGCCACACAAGTGAGCCCGAGAGGACCAACAGAACTGCCCAGCCAACCCAAAGAATCTTGGGAAATAATAAATCAGGTTGCTTTAAGCCACTCAGTTGAGGGGGAGTTTGTTATGCAGCAATAGGTAAGTGAGACAAACTGGCAATGGAAAAGTGAATAAGGAATCCTCCAGGAAGATAATGGAAGCAAGAGCTTTCCAGGCAAAGTGAGTATAATGAACCAAGGCACAGAGGTGTCAAAGTGCACAGCCTATCTCAGGAAGGGCAAGTGGTATTGTGTGGCTAAAGGAAAACAGGAGGTATACTGCAGGGAGGAGCTGATGAAAGGGGAAGCTGGATGTAACTCTGGAAGGGAAAACTCTTGTTACCAGTTGCAGTTTAATGTCATCGTATCTTAGAACATCACACAGGAATTGTGCTCCTCTTGTATTGTTCCTTTCCTTTGTGAACTCTTTTCTCCCAAACCTCCTCGAAGAAATTGTTCGGTCGTTATCTAGTTTCTTCAATGTCATCATGTAGAGATTACTAAGAAACACTTTCAGAATTTAGCTGCCTGCCCAGTGGGTAAGTTAACATTGCCTTTCATTTTTGCTAAATTTTCTTTGCTGTTCATTTATTAAAGAAGCAAACACTTATTGAGTTCCTAGCATATGCCAGGCACTTGGGATTCAGAAAAAGTAAGCCACTGTTCTTACCTTCTAGAAGTCTATAGTCTATTGGGTGAAATTGACAGGCAGTAGATTACAATAGAGCATGCTTAGCCCCAGAAAAGGAGAGGTTTTCATATAATTATTATTATCTAAGACAATACTGTATTTACAGAAAGAATTGCCATCAAGATCCTTTATTTGTTTCTGAAATAATAGACTCTAGGTTTTTAAGTGGCCATGAAACTGTGATTGGCTTAATGCCACCAGATTTGGTAAGAGACCACCTGGAATACTTGAACGTCAAAGTAAACTTTGCGCAAAAAAAGCCACATTACATATGGCCAGACTCCCTTTTCAGTTACTATGTAATACTTCTCTGAAATCCTCATTTTTAAGTTCTTACTATTTTTCTTTCACTTTCTTCTTACAGCCTAGGACTGATTCATTCATGTATAATTTCTCAGGCATTTGGAGGTCTTGGAATCAGTTCTGTGCTAATATTCACAGCCTCTGGATCTGGAGCTCTTCATTGCTTCTTTCCCCTTTTTGCTTTCAAGAATACTGTTTTTCAATTCCCTCCACCCAGTTTCTTTTCTGGCTCATTAGAAATCACTGTATAGCCCTTTAATTCTTTTATAGTGTACCTAGCGGACAGTTCCATTTTACCGTGTCTTTGCAAACCTCTAGGAGAGCAGCCCTTCCCTTTCTCCCATGTTTTCCCCAATGTGGTACTCTTGATCTTGTGTCTGCTAAGTTATGAGCTCTCTCCTACTCCACGCTGGTGCTGAGATCCCTAACTTAGCCTCCAGGAAATTATTTTCCTTTTTGCTTGGATGATATCCTTCGTCTTTGTGGGGATGGAAGATATCATCCTGTTGAGCCTTCAGGATGTTGTTTGAAAGAATGCTGTTACTTGCCAGGAATATCCATACAGTAGTTGGACTTCCAGCATATACATTATTCATTATTGTTCAGCCACACCTAGTCTTGCATATTATACCAATAGGATACTAGGCAGAGATTTGACTTTGACCCGGAATTCTTTTCAGTTCTATATCAAGGTGTTTATTAGTTTGAGTCTATCTGAATTACCTCATTATTTACTCACACAGGATAATTTAATTGGAGAATCTTTTAATACTTAAACAGATGAGCTAAACTGGTTTTTCCCCTTTTTTCCCTCAGGATAATAAGTATCTAACTGAGAACATCAGTGGCTACAACTAGAGTCTTTTGTATCTCACTTTGGTCTTATCTACTGCTACCTTTTTGGTTCAAATATATATTCAAAACCTAGACTTAATATTTTTCTTCATTTCCAAAAAAAAAAATCTGTATCTACATTTGCTGACACTTGATACTCTTAGTGTGAAGATTTAACCTTTATAAGATTTATTCATTTCTCCAAACAAATCTGAGGCAGTCATTTCACAGTTATGGCACCTGGGTTAAGACACATTTCTGCCCAGACATCAGCATGATTTCCTCACCCTTATTCATAAAAATAGAATTCTATAATAGAATAATTAAATAGGCATTAGGAGGTACAGTTATTTGTTTTTTTACTTGAAGTAGAGTTGATTTACAGTGTTTCAGGTGTATAGCAAAGTGATTCAGTTATACATATATATATAAAATATGTTCTTTTTCAGATTCTTTTCTGTTATGGGTTATTACAAGATATTGAATATAGTTCCCTGTGCTATACAGTAAGTCCTTGTCTACAGTTGTTTTTTTTTTAAACATCTTTATTGGAGTATAATTACTTTACATTGTTGTGTTAGTTTCTGCTGTATAACAAAATGAATCAGCTATATGTATACATATATCCCCATATCCCCTCCCTCTCGCATCTCCCTCCCACCCTCCCTATCCCATCCCTCTAGGTGCTCACAAAGCACCAAGCTGATCTCCCTCTACAGTTGTATTTTTTTAATTTATATTTTTTATTGAAGTATAATGGACAAATTATATTAGTATCAGGTGTACAACATAGTGATTCATTATTTTTATAGATTATACTCCATTTATAGTTATTATAAAATTTTGGCTATATTCCCTGTGCTGTACATTGCATCTTTTTATCTTATTTTTTTTTAAACATCTTTATTGGAGTATAGTTGCTTTACAATGGTGTGTTAGTTTCTGCTTTATAATAAAGTGAATCAGCTATGCATATACATATATATATATATCCCCATTACAGTTGTATTTTAAAGTTAATATCTTAGACCAACTTTGTCTTTTTCAATAAATTTTACCATTTCTTTTTTTTAAATTTTTTAAAAAATTTATTTTATTTATTTATTTTGGGATGTGCTGGATCTTTGTTGCTGTGCGCAGGCTTTCTCCATTTGTGGCAAGCAGGGGCTACTCTTCGTTGCGGTGCACAGGCTTCTCATTGTGGTGGCTTCTCTTTGTTGTGGAGCACAGGCTCTAGGCGTGCAGGCTTCAGTAGTTGTGGCACATGGGTTCAGTAGTTGTGGCTCGCAGGCTCTAGAGCGCAGGCTCAGTAGTTGTGGCGCACGGGCTTAGTTGCTCCGCGGCATGTGGGATCTTCCTGGACCAGGGCTCGAACCCATGTCCCCAGCATTGGCAGGCGGATTCTTAACCACTGTGCCACCAGGGAAGCCCTAGACCAACTTTAAAGAGAAATAAATATTGTAAAATTCAGCATCTTTTTTTACTAATTTGTAAATTAAATCCTTTACATGGAATGTTAAGTTGTAACCAAAACCCTTTTTTTCTTCTTTTCTGATTTATCGAACTCTGGTTCTGGGTCAGTCAGTCTTCAGGGTCCAGCTTTCTTCTCTTTATCTCAGCCATGGGTATTTTGTCTCTTTGCCTATGCTATTTGAGTGGGGCCTAGAAAAGACCTGGTTAACTATTTTAAAATTGAAAATTTTATTGCGATAATTGTAGACTTGCCTACAATTATAAGAAATAATACAGAGAGATCCCTTGTACACTTTGCCCAGGTCTTCCCAGTGTTAACATCTTGTAAAACTGTAATATTATATCACAACAGAATATTGACATTGATACAGTCCACTGGTCTCATTCTGATTTCCCCAGTTTTAATTGTACTAGTTTGTGTACATGTGTTTGTGGGTGCAAGCATGCATGTTTGTATTAATTTATATACAATTTCATCACCCATGTAGATTCATGTATCTACCACCACAGTCAAGATACAGAACAGTTCCAAACCACAAGGATTCCTCAAGTTGCCTTTTTATAACCACACCCACCTCCCTCTGATCTCCCCTCCTCATTATATAAAAAAAAGTCTGTATTTTGTATCTTTTCAACACATACAATGGCAGAGCTACTAATAAAATCTATTTCTTTTGATTTTTAGTTCAGTGACCTTTACATCTTGTTTCTTACACGTCCCTTTTTTGGAAAAGCACTGGCTAGGCAGTCAGATTAGTGGCAACCACTAATCCGTCCTCCATTTCTTACATTTCGTCATTTCCAAAATGTTATATAAATAGATACTTTTCAAAAGTTTTCTGCACTTAGAGTGAGAAGCATATGCAGTGCTACAGTATTTCAAGAACGGTAAAAGCCCTCTTTGTGTTTTTTACTCCGTTTGAAGGAAAATATTTCCTACCGGCAAAGTAAAAGAGTAAAATTGACCCAGTCTCTGGGTATTTTACTCTGGTAAAGTTCTAATTTAGTGACGGTAACTGAAGCCCTTCAGCATGGGCACTGCTTTAAGCAGTGGTTTCTATTAAAGGAAACTCTGCCCCCTCCCTCCACCAGGCAGTGCAGACAGAACATTGGGGTTGGGGGGAATGAAGGAAAGCTTTTGCCCGAGATTCAGATGTTGAAATTGTATCACATATTGATAAATGACAGAATTCAAAAGGCGCTTAAGAAAAAGTTTGATTTATACTCATAGTCTCATTCCATTTCATATTCCATCTTGGAACCAAACGTTTGGAAGAAGTGTGCTTTCCTTTGAACATAAAGATGTCACTGTGAATCCAAGAGCATTACGAAATATATGCTTGACGTTGTTTTTCCTGTGATGGGGAGCAATACCACGTTCTCTTGCTTCCTTCTCTCAAATGGCAAAAATGGCAAAAGGAGTTTGTGGGAAGGCTGCCCAGGTTAGGGGTCAGTGGTTCTTTTCTCATGTTGTTCTCAGTTGGTTTTGTTGTTCTAGGTTTCCCCTTACTACCCAGATAGACTTGGATGTTGTCACAACGTCTTGCTCCCAACTCCCCTCTTGTTTTCTGCTTGGCCAATCCTAGCCTCTTTCCTCCCCCAACTCAACAGCTCAACATTTGGATTTCAGCCTGCTGTGGAATTATCTAAAGAATTTCACCTGCTGGGTGTTTCCAACAGGCCAATTAAAATGGGGGAGAGGGCAGGAGGGAAAGAAGAGGAATAAGAACAGCAAAGAAGAAATGATCAAGTATTAAGCAAAGCAAAGCGAGACCTCCTGTTTGGTTTCAGTGAAGCCATTGAGCTGATCTTTTACAATCTGTTGGGACTGGCGTCAGAGAGGAGATAAGTGAGTCAACTGAAGTGGAAAGATTGAGAATGAAGGTAGAGAGTGATCTGGAAAACTAAACTCCGCCAAAGAAAAGACTTTAAGAATCCTAAAGCCAAAGGATTAGTGGTATTTACTACTACTGTGGGTTGTATTCTAAACATTTTAAAGGCGACTGGTATCAGTGGCTAAAAAATGTAGTAGCAACTGGAGAACAAGGAAAACCTACCTGAACTGGGTCATTTTTTTTTTTAACATCTTTATTGGGGTATAATTGCTTTACAATGGTGTGTTAGTTTCTGCCCCATAACAAAGCGAATCAGTCATACATAAACATATGTTCCCATATGTCTTCCCTCTTGCGTCTCCCTCCCTCCCACCCTCCCTATCCCACCCCTCCAGGCTGTCACAAAGCACCGAGCCAATATCCCTGTGCCATGCGGCTGCTTCCCACTAGCTATCTACCTTACTACGTTTGATAGTGTGTATATTGGGTCATTTTTAATACCTATGAAAGACTGAGTAGAGGAAACCAGCCTGAGAGACTCACTGTGGTGTGTAATTATGCACTTTGAAAGCGCAGTTCATCCATGGATCTCAAAGCACATTACCAACTTTAATTATTTTTCATAACACCTCTGTGAGACCATTATTTCCTACAGATAGATGAAGAAACTGACATAGAAAACGTACCAGGCCCTTTCAATCACACCATGAATCACCTGCTGAGTTGCTCCCTTTCCTGATTTGTCATTTGAATTAACTGACCATTTCCCAATGAAGAGGGAATGCTTGAGCAGGACTTTGAGGGAACTTTGGCTTCTAATTTTTGCTTAGAAGCAATGGAGGCTGAATTCCTTTTAAGATGAAATGCTGTTCAAAGAGTCATTATTTAATGGAATGTGTATGGAAATATATTAAAATATTATTCAAGACACAGGCCAGAACACACACAGAAGCCTATAGCATAACAGCCCAAGTGGGTATTTTTGTCCTCCATTAACCTTGCATAGAAAACAAAACAAAACAACAACAACAAATATATCACATACAATCATAAAATTTTAGTATCTGAACAGCCTTCAACAATCTCAGGGTCTGTAACTTTGGTCACACCACTCTGATGAAACCTGCTCCAGTTATTGGGCCACAACCTCACTTGTCCTTCTTTGTTCCTGTAATAATGTTAGTCTATACCACACAATCTAGCTCTGTATCACACTATATTTACACTCTTTTGTTCCTTTGATTTGTTTTGAGTTAAACAACACCCACCGTGGTTACCAATGGTCGCTGCATTATGTTTGGAATGGGGGAATACCTTGTGAATGATGAATGTAAATCTCTTTCTACTACCAAGACTATAAACTGCAGGAGGACCCAGCCTGGGTGTTACTTTCTTCTATCACTATGTCCCAGAATTTCTGTGTACGCTGCAAGCAATTATTACACACTGTTGGTACGATTAAATAGGATTAAGAGACACTGGTGGAGGTCAAAGATGAAGTGAAACAAGATTTCATTAAACGTATTAAACAAGGTGCCTTAATTTGAATATATATTTCAAATAAAAAGAAACTTGTGTGAGCCTTGTATATACCGTCCAGCCCCAGCAAAGGCTTAGAAAAGGTGATGGTTGCCTGGTGAGTGAATATCCTTTCCTTTATACCCCAACATACCTCACATAACCTGCTTTAGAAAAAACTCACCTGTTTCGTGCTCAGAAATTCAAAACCCATCATACCATCTTGAATTTCTCTAATCTGTAGGGAGAAAGAAAACCAAACTGATCCAAAATGTGTACCCAAGGAGACCTAGCGCACACAAAATGGCCATGAGGATTCCCAGCAAATGGCTTTAGACCTCTCATTCAAAACCTCCATTTTTAGTCTTCAGATATGTCAGACTTTCTTGATTCTGAGCTCTGCACATGCTTCCCTCCCAGGCAGAAATCCCTTCCGCCACCTCCTTGACTACTGCAAGGGCCCCATACTCCAGAATACTGCCCCCCAACACCCTCCCCAAAGTTTGAATTAGATACAGTTCCTATTGCCCTTCAGTGATAGAATTGACTCCCTAGCATCTAGCACAGAGCCTGGCACATAGTAGGTGTTTAATGTTGGTGCATTAAAAAAACTAAAATGAAATTTGTAGAAAGTCAGTATTGATTCCAAATTGTATTACATTTGTCAATGCACAACTTTTAGATGAGGAGGCTTTCCCACTCCATTCACTTACTAATTTGTTCTTTCATTCCTTCACTCATACATCTATGTATTGAAAAAATTAACTCTGCTTATTAATGGACTAGACAGCATGCTAGTCATTGGGAACATAGTGATTAGGAAGATATGGTTCCTGACCTCCAAGGTTTGCCTTGGCAACGTAGTGAAACATTCTCTTCCTCATTTCCAAATTCTTAAGATCAGAAACATAGTTAATCAATTTTGTTTTTTAGAATTACTTTAATTTTTCAATTCTAGTTGAGTAGACATGGTAAGGACCACATATACCTATTTATTCTATTTGGCTTTGTGGTTTGGTATCATATGGCCAGCCAGGTCTTGCTGTACAAAAAAAAGCCTGGATTTGGACGTATACACTCAAAAGTTCAGACAGTGAGGCAGCCAATTTAGCTAATTCATGCCGAAAATTAGCCAGAAACATATTCACTGCCTATAAGAACAGCTCGACTCGTGATTCACCATATGATTTAGGTGAGTCAGGTAACCTCTATGTCTGGGGTTCTTCAGCTATAAATTATAGAGGTGCTGTGACTATAATGAATGAGAGACACAACGGCATAGTGCAAGAGTACCAGACCAATTATTTTATCCTCCCTGAATTTATCCGTTTTATATAGTCTTATTTTCATACGTTAGAAAACAGAGCTGGCCTGACTGCCCAAGTAAATCTATTTAAGGGCCACTTGAATGGCAGGGTTTATGAACACAATTTCCAAAATTGTACAGCAACAATTTCTCCAATTATCTCCGTGCCATTACCCATACACTTCTGATTTAAACACAGGAGTAACCATGTAGAGAGTGGAAGGCAAAGAGATAATGCATGTAAAGGATTTTGAGAGCCACGGAAATGGCCAAGAAACTGTATAAATGAATTTCATCACTATACATCCTTGATTAATCAGATACTGGTCCACAACTGTTTAATTTTGTATGAAACTAACCCATAATTAGTCCAGTAAACTCTAATTAGAGGAATGATTCCTTGGGCTTATATAGTTTATACTTTTTGAAGCTCTTTCATGTACATTTACTCATACGATCCTTTCAACACTCCTCTGAGGTAGGTGGAGCAGGGATACTTATCCCTATGTGTTAATATTTTTGTTACATTTCATTACATGTAAATGACCATATATTGATTTATAACTCATACTAAGTATAGGTCTTTTTACTTAATTCTTATTTTAAAATTTATTTATTAAAAAAATTTTTTTGGCTGCATTGGGTCTTCGTTGCGGCGAGTGGGGGCTACTCTTCGTTGCGGTGCACAGGCTTCTCATTGCGGTGGCTTCTCTCATTGCGGAGCATGGGCTCTAGGCACGCGGGCTTCAGTAGTTGTGGCACGCAGGCTCAGTAGTTGGGGCTCGTGGGCTCTAGAGCGCAGGCTCAGTAGTTGTGGCACACGGGCTTAGTTGCTCCGCAGCATGTGGGATCTTCCCAGGCCCGGGATCACACCCATGTCCCCTGCATTGGCAGGCGGATTCTTAACCACTATGCCACCAGGGAAGTCCTTTACTTAATTCTTATATGAGCTATAAGAACATAATGTATCTGAAATATTTACAGTAGAAAACCAAGAAAGGCATAAGTACAGTACGTTCTTTTTAGTAGTCAAATAACAAACAAAAATCTAGTTGAAAGAAAAACAAGTTTTTCCAGGTGAGTCAGGTCATTCTCTTAATGATTAACACAGGCCTTTGTTAAATTTCTGCTAGGAAATCCCTGCACAATGTTTATTTAATGAAAAATAAAATAATTTTTAGCAAGTTTTTCTCCACTCCAGATTAATTTTATGGGGGAAATTTGGGGTCTTTGTTTTCAATTTAAGTTCCTCTGAAACATCAGTAATTGTTCATGAACATACTTGTGTGTTCTTTTTTCCTTCCTCAATCCAATTGTCAGTAATCTGGCAGAAGGAGAGCCTAATCACTGCCAAACAAAATTCCAATATTTAATGAGAAAATACATTTTTGATGCTTTAGCCAAAAATGCAAAGCCCCTTATTTAAGCTAATGGAATTCAAAAGAAATCCCTAGTACCTAGTAACGAAATAAAGTTAAAACACAACACACAGACTTAAAAGAAAGCTCAAAAGTTTTTGTAACAAATGGACATTCATAATTTTGCATGTAAAAAATATTTTTGAAACATAAAATTGTCTGAAACAAGAATTAGATTTTGAAGCAAGATCATTGTTTAAATACTATTACCTCAATTAATTATACCCTACTCTTTTTTTGAATATTTAAATTCTTCTGGGAAAATAAAAGGGGGAAATAAAGTTTGGTTTCTCTTGGGTTCTTATTCCTTATTTGTTTTGAACCAGTATTCTTCTACTATTTATTCATAAGCCTAAAGTTAACAAGCATAGGCCCGTGCAAAAGATTTCTTATGCTGTAGTTACTAGTTATGGCGCATATAGGGTCTTGGAAATATCAAATTAAACAGAGTAAGATTGGAAAAAAAAACTCTAAACAGACCAAATCTATACAAAGCCAAATGGCTAGGTTATGGAAGTGTTTGTTATAAGCAAATTAGTAGTTTGCAGGAAAAGAAAACTAAGTCTGACTTTCATCTAGCCTTTATCTACCTTAAAATTTTTATTTTGGATACAGTTAGAGACCAATATTGACCTTAGTGTGGATTTATGCAACTATGAAGACCTTTAGAGACCTAAAACCACTACAAGAATTTTCTTTTGTGCCACACTTTAAAATTTCAGACCTAAAAAAAGAATCCAGAACTGCTACTTATTATGAATTAGAGAGGCTGACCACTTCCAACTCTATCATTTGTAGATTAACTGCTCACATTTCACTGAAGCTTTGGCTCTTTCTAGAAGTGCAGGTCTGTTCTGTACAATTTCAACTAATTGCTGTCACACTAGTGCTTATAAGAGAGACTTCAAATACTTAACCCTTTCACTGCTTGATTGGAGGACAGTTTAATGGCAATGAGCAATGTGAGGCTATTCTGAACTTGGCAGTGTAGGGGCTGAAGAATGATTTGCATTATCAAATTCAAAGAGTACTGTATGCAAGAAAATTTTGTTGAAAAGTGGAATCAGAAGGGATTTTCAGGATGTTGCATTTTAAGTCTTCGCATTTTGGTAGCAGGAGAAAATACAGGACTGGATCAGCAATGAGTTACAAGGAGAAGAAAGGTTAAGGATGACAGTCACCTGCAGAGAGCTACATCAATTTAACTTACAGGTTTCAGTCACTTAGTTATTTCTGGATTCGGACCCCATACCATATGCCAGTGGTTTTCAAACTTTAGCCTGTATCAGAACGACCTAGAGGGTTTGTTAAAACACCAACTGCTGTGTTACACCCCAGAATTTCTGATTCACTAGGTTTAGGTTGGGGCCCAACAATTTGTATTTCTAACAAGTTCCCAGGTGATGCAGGTGCTGCTGGTCTCCAGACCACACTTTGAGAACCACTAGGTATCCATACACCATGCAGTTAGCCTACCTTTAGTTTTTTTATTAAAAAAATTTAAAATAGAAGTTTAGTGGATTTACAGTATTTTATTAGTTTCAGGTGTACAACACCGTGATTCAATATTTTTAGATTATACTCCACTTAAAGTTATTACAAAATAATGGCTATATGTCCCTGTGGTGTATAATATATCCTTGTTGCTTATTTTATACATAGTAGTTTGTATCTCTTAATCCCATACCCCTATCTTGTCCCTTACCTGCTCCCTCACCCCTAGTTTGTTCTCTGTATCTGTGAATGTTTGTTATATTTTTACTTTTTAGATTCTACAAATAAGTGATATCATACAGTATTTGTCTTTCTCTGACTTATTTCACTAAGTATAATACTCTCTAGGTCCATCCATGTTGTTGCAAGTTAGCCTACCAACTTTTAATAGGCACCACATTTATTCTACAATCTATAAGCAAACTACAAATGAAATAGTGAGAAGATCATTTAAAAATTTTTTTTTCTTTTTGGCTGCGCCACGTGGCATGTGGGATCTTTAGCTCCCCGACCAGGGACTGAACCCCGGGCCACGGCAGTGAAAGCACTGAGTCTTAACCACTGGACGCCCAGGGAACTCCCTAAAAGTATTTTTTAAATATCAGTTTTGAGGGGGTTTATTTACCTTAATCTTCAAATAGGGTGAAAGGGGGAATAAAGTTGCCTTTAATTCTTGTTTAGATGTCCATTAATATTTAGCAGTAATAGCGGTGTTAAAAATTCACAATTTAAAAAATGTTCTAATCTGGTATAGGTATATAACAAGGTAATTACAGGAGAAATAACATAATGTCTAGGATTTACTCTAGAATATATCAGCAATAAATAAATAAATAAAATCTAAAAATAAATAAAGGGAGGGAGAGTCCTAGATGAAACAAGACTGGCAAAATGTTATTTGTTGAAGCTGAATGATGATTACCATGGGACTCATTATATTTCCCTTTCTACTTTTATGTAAGTTTGAAAATTTCTGTTAAGAGAAAGCTTTGAAAATTCACATCTTCATCAATATTCATTGAAAGTGTAGTTAACATGTACAAAATGTGGACTGCATTTAAAACAAGGTCTTAATGGTATATCTCGGATAAGAGTGATAACATAGTCAAGGATTCAATAATCAGTCACTATACAGACTAGGCCTGAAATACAAATCTCAATTTAGGAACTTCCATTGTGGGCAGGCAGGGGTAGGGGAAATAGCCCTCTTCTAAATTTCTCTCTCCCTTTAAAGATCCTTTATTCCCTCACTTTTTATTCCACCAGATTTGCTTGTAGCTTCTGAAACTCTCTGGGCAGCTGCCAATACAGACTCACAAAAATCCTTCTCTGCTGCCTGCCTCAAAGGGGCAGTGGCTTCTTAGGTCTCTTGCTTGTTCAAGCCTTGTTATGGTGACTATACTATCTCTTGAGTCAACCAGGCCAATCTTTGTGGGGAGGGGGGGGTTCATATTTTTACACATGTTAAAAATTAACTTTTTATGCACTTATAGAATTCTATAAATTAATTTGAAAGCAGATGTCTTTTTTTTTTTTTTAAATATGATCTGACTTGATGTGTACCTTACTGCCTGGCCCAATGGCATAGGGTATATTTAGGAGGTTACATTTTAGTATTTTTAAGTATTTTATTTTCTTCTGAGAAAATGAAACTAAGTAATAAGATATCATTTTAAAGAATAGTGCTTTATTGAATAAGTTTTATTCACAGAAAAATAAGCTTTAATCTATGATGACTGCCAGATTTTACAGTAGAAAGCAATTTTCTTAGTTTTCCATACTGATGGAAAGGTTTCTACTAAATGAAAAGAGCCATAAAATTATATTCACAAATATAGTACTCTTTCTCACACATTTCACATGATTATTCACAACACTAATACAATGACATAAGAATCAGTCATTTTGTCAGGTTAGATAAAGTATAACAGTAATGAAAAAAATGCAAACTCTTCTAACAAAAATTACATTAAAGCCTTTGTTACATCAAATAAAAAATGCAAATTTGTTGCTAAGTATACACAGAATGACAAAATATATAGTAATTTTAAATGTTACATCAATGATACACAAGAATGTAATAAATGCCAAAAAATCTATATGCATTTCTGCAAACTTTAGACTTCAAAATAGAATCTTACCACCCAAACATTAATGTAGTATTGTACAATTTGAAGCTATATGTATTTAAGATTGTCCTATTATATTAGTTATAAAGTATCATTTAATATGTAGTGAAGGTTATGGTATGGTATACAAGAAAAAAAACATTTGAGACCTCCCTGGAGAGGTAGCTTGAAGTTTTTCACCGTCAAACTATGACCCAGTCTGAGCTATCACTAATTAGCTATACAGCTTTGAACAAATCATTTCACCTTTCAGCCTCAGTTCCCTTATCTGTAAAACAAGAGGGATGAATTTAGATACTCTCTAAGGTCTCTTCTAGCTCTGACACCCTATGATCCTATTATACTGCAAATGAAATTCACACTGTGCTAAGTGTACAAGAGTCAAACTGAAACTGATTATGAAAGTGGGAATAAGCCAACTGTTTCTATTAGGAAAGCTCAACTAAATTTGGTGAGAATATTTTTTTCAAGTTATTAAAACAGGAATTTAAATATTTTTAAGGACTTGACCTACTTGTTCATTGTAATTTGCATCTTGACTATGACAAACAAACAAAAAAAATGAGTAAGAGTCACTGAAAGATACCATCTAAGTTTTAGCCCACATTTCCAGAGTCAAGGCATATCCACGGAAGGTAAAAGAGTGTTAGGTAGGGAATTAACATTTATAACAGGTATTTTACATATATGGCCTCCTTGAACTCATAACTTTGTAAGACACGTACTATTCTCATTTCACAGATGAAGAAATGGTTACCTCTTTTTTTCTTTTTTAAAGCAGATTTGGCTAAAAATAACCATATTTGTCAAATATTCCCTCCTGTTTTCTTATTTCTCTAATGGAAATGATACACAACCTATCCTACTTCTCCCACCCCTCCACCCCTTTTCCCCATATTCAACAACTGGGTGAGCAGGAAATAAAACAATGATTTTGATCTAAAGGGTACGATATGTGGAACTAATGCTGTGGTGGTAGTCTCCATTCAGAGTTCAAAATACCAATTTTATCCATTAAAATGAAAACAGGAAAAAAACTACCAACATTTAAATAATATAACAACAAAAGATCATAATACACAGGGCCAAATCACATCATATACATTCACTACACCCATCCTACCCCATCTTAGCCCCAAACCAAAGGGGAAAAAAAATAAAAACAAACAAAAAATCTAGTAGGAAAGGCAATACAAAGCTACTAATTAATAAACTGGAATTTATTTTATAAACACTAAACCCGTTTCTCAAAAATTAAGACAAAGCTTTTGATCAGCACACCAGATTATTACGAATAAAGATAATTATTTATTACAAAACAACTTGACTCTTCGCATGACTAAAATGTAGTAAAATAGGTGGTGCCTTTTGAAATCTTAGAGTGAACTTTATATAGAAAAGAATGTCTACATGTAGATAGTGAGAACTATTTTGGGAAGGGGGAGGCAGAGATTTGGATCTGGCTATATTTTTGACCTTGCAAGTGATCATTCTTTGCACAATTAGATGGGAAGGATCCAGGGCTTTTCATAGTGCAAACAAAGGCAAACATTGGTAAGTCTTTAAAAATTTGATTAGAAGTTGGAGTGTTGAGTGATTTAACAACCTGAAGCAACAGCACTTCTAAACAATTCTTAAAATAAACCTGTTAGCCACATCAGCTTCATGCATTAAATTTCACAACTCATGGGGAGAAAAAAGGTCTTGCTTAACTCTAAACATACAAGTTTTAAAAGAGTTTTAATGAACTGAGGCTTCCAGAACTGGAAAAGCCTTATGTTAAAACAGTTCAGTCCTCGGCCAACAACTAGACTGAACTAACTACCTGACTTGGAGCTGATGTGTCCTGGAAAACACATTTTTAAAACTTTAACACTTTTCTCCCCTTGTAATTTAAGTTTAAATTTAAAGCTTAGACTATACATGTAAAATTTAACTTAATGAATATATAACTAAACCTAAGTAGAAGAAAGTGCAAAGGTAAAGAACTGAGGATTTACATAGTAAAACAAAAACAGGGCAGTCATTATTTGATTTTTAAAATTCTCATTTAAATTTGCAGTGCTTTAAATGAATATCAAAGTAGTAATCAACAGAGGTTAAGAGACCATAATACTCTTTCTCTTAGAAAATACAACAAAAATATAACTTTTAACAGTTCCACTCTCAAACTTTTCTCTACAGTAAAATGCCTCACTCACCTCTACAACAGGTTGTTGTGAGAATCTTTGTCTGGGTGTTCTATGAAGCATTTTTAAACTTTCATTTTCTTTTTTTAATATATACTGATTCTTATTCAAGTTTTATTTTTTCTTTAATATTCAAACAACTCTTCTTTTCTTGTCAATATTTTATAATTTCCAAGAGGTTTTTAAGGATCTTGAGAGAACATTTATTTCAGAAGTATCTACTACTATCACTAGACAAGAAAACAAAAAACTTAGGTAAAGACTTGACATTTTGTCCTATATACATCTTAATCATCCTAAAGGTAAAAACTCACATGAAACTTTAAGATACAAGACGATATGAGAATCTCAACATGGAAAGCTGTCACTATAACTACGAGCAGTGTACAAACATGCTTCTACTCTTACCTACATAAGCTGACAGATGTTTAAAATACTGGGTTAACGAAGATCTTTTAGTAAAGTGACTTAGGCAGGCTTAAACTAGCAAGGATTAAGGATGAATCCTTACTAATTAATTGGAAGATCTGAGACATATTTTATATTTCATTTTACAAAATCAGGAATATTTATTTTGAAACAAGAGAAGAAGACATGGTCTACCTGTCAGAAAACTACCACTCAGAAATATTTTTCATCCACAAAGCAGGAAAAACATATAAACATTTAAATTTCACATTGGCACCAAAAAGGTTAACTGCCCTGCCTTCTTGGATTAGAAAAACTGAAGCTGAGCAGTAAGTAGTTTTGCAGGCGTTTGAACATGCCTAAGCCTTTAAATCAGTAAAATACTTTCTAAAAATTCTGATTACAAAAGTAATACAGACTTATAAAAAATTCAAACAGAACAAAATAAAAAAAGTAGAAAGTGAAAGGTCCCTCCCTGTAAAGCCCCTCTGGGACCCATACCCCCCCAAAGAAACCACATTTAACAGTTTAGTGCCTATCTTTCCAAATCTTCTGTTCTATACGTATATAAAACACACACACCTCACTTGGCTCATTCTATCCACAGTGTTTTGCCACTTGATTTTAAACTTAATATACCTCTGACATCTTTCCACGTCAGTACGTGTAGGCTAGATGGTATTCAATCATTAAATACCCTTTTAACGATGGCAAAATCATTTTTAAAAATCATCCACCCAAGTACATGTGTATAATTTTAAAAGAAAGTGGACAAAATCCTAAAACACAAACATCTAAAGATAATCTCTATCTTTCTACCAGTGTAGAATAGTTCATTCCTTTTTCACACAAAACAAATTATGTGATTGGGGAGATTAATCTGTACGTTTACAAAGAAGGCTCCATTTGTTAAGCCTATCTAAAAAGGATGAAAAAGTCAGTTGATTAATTCACTTACATTTAGAAATCTAAGTCAGTGTACTACATATACAAATTGTGATCAGTTATAATAATATGGTGCTTCTTAGTCTAGGGTTTCAATTAAATAACAGTGAAAAAATAGGACAGATAATACAGCTAAAATCCTGAAAAATCCAGAAATTCAAATTTTAGATTGCTAACTATAACATCACAGTTTACATTTTTTCCCTACTTGGTAGCAAATGCTAATGGAATTCAATGCTGATTTCTTAAAGTTGGTTCACATCACACATTCAATCAGGGTAATAAGAATATAACACGCCTACTGTAGTTATATTAAGACATAAAAATTTTTTGCTTGAAAGTAATGACTGTGTAGCACATGGGACATTTGTCCACTGCTTCCGCACACTGTTTACAAGTGACCAGATGTCCACAAGGAATAAAAACTACAGCAATATTTCTATCCATACAGATTTTGCAAAGCTTCTCCTCTTGCAGTAGCCTTAGCTGCTCTTCAGTACTAATCTCTGTACAAAGAGAGAAAAAAAAGTGTTAATTTTAGACTTTCTTAGTTGTTTAAATTCACTGAAATAATGTGAACCCCTACTATGTGCCAGACACTAATCAAGTGTTGGGAGATAGGATGACTCACATATGGCATCTGCTCTTAAGTAGTTCGCATGCTAGTGGGAGAGAAAGACATGAGCTGAGGCTACGGAGGTAAGCACAAAGTGATAAGTGCTACAATAAAGTTACATACAAAGTCTCTGGGACAAGACCACAGAACAAGTTCTTCTGTTCAGATTAGCTGGGGAAGGCTTCACGGGTTGGCGGCTGTTGGATGGGGGAGGGGGAAGTGGAAGAGTGACATTTAAAAATAGCAATTTGCTAAGCAGAGAAGCAAGGCTTAGGTAAAAGAAGCAGCATATAGAAAAGGCATGGCTTATTCCAGAAATGGAGGGATGGATTTGAGGGCTACTTCTGAAGTGGGACAAGTAGGATTTGGTGACTAGATGTGAGGGATGAGGAAGAAAGGAAATAAAGTTGATTTCAAGATTTCTAGCATGGCTGACAAGGGGATGGTAATGCCAATAGGAAATATACAAGGAGGTACAGGTTTGGGATTTTCAAGATTTTTTGAGGTGCTTGCACAGCATCCATATAAAAATGTCCAACAGGCAATCGGAGAGTCAAGTCTTGAGATCAGAAGAAGTTAGGGCTAAGGATAGAGATTTGGGTGTCATCAATACACAGCTGGCACTGAAGTTCTTGCTTAATTCAGCCTTTGTCAAACTAAGTTTTGTGAAATGTTAACAAATATGTCATAGAAATGTGTTTCACTGTCATATATAACTATAATGACAACAACATCAACAACAGCAGCAATTAACAGTAATATAGCACTTCTACTATGTACTACGCAGTATTCCAAATGCATTACATATTATAACAACCTTTGTAATCACTGTATACCAGTGTATACCAAATTCAGCCTCACATGAGAATCACTTGGGGCATTTTTTTAACAATATATTCCTTGGCCCCATTCACTGAATCTAAAATAATGGGGTTGAGCACACTGGCATTTGGGAACCATGACTATCAAGTTCAGGGCAGTATGATAAAGCATATATGCCCTCTTAGAAATTCAAAATGCATTTCCCTATTTAACTACAGAGTTCATTTTTCATGGCATCTCTTTTAACATTCTGGGGAACACTATTCTGAAAACAGGTTTGGGAAACAGTGGTCTAATTTTATGCAACAAATACTTACTGAACACTTAGCTAGGTTCTAGGCATTAGAGAAAGAACAATTAACAAATACATAGACCCTGGGCTCCCAATCATTCATAGACAAGTAAGGAACACAAGCAGACAGGAAATTATAATACAGTGTGATGATAAAAAGGAATTATAACGTGTTATGAAGAACACAGGAAGGGTGTGTGTCCGTGCACACACACATAAAGGGAAGGCTTCCCAGAAAAAATTATACCTAAACTGGGTCCTAAAGGATGAGTAGGAGTAAAGTAGGAGAGGGAGACGGCCTTGGGGGACAGGAGCAATGGGAGAAGAGGGTTCTGGGCAGAGGAAATGACATAAGCAGGCTCCAAGGAGAGAGACAGAACCAGGCCTGCAAGTGCACGGGTAAGGCTTGGGAAGAGAATCTGAGGGGGAAATAGCATGACATGAGGCTACAGGTTAGCAGGAGCCTGATCATGAAGGATTTGGCAACCCATGTAAAGGAGTTTGGACTTGACACCGAGGACCCCAGGAGCCAGTGAAGGGTTTTAACCTGGAAAAAGATATCAGAATTGCTTCAGAAAGGTTTTTTTGATTAGCGGTGGAGAAAAGGATTATATAATCTCTTTTTTCTTAAAAGGCAACTTCCTGGGCATAATCAAAACTCAAAGATGGAACATAGAGATAAGAAGATAAACTGCCTGCCCCCAAGAAGCTTGTCTAATGGGCAGGACAGAAAAGAAGACAGTTCCAAAATGATGTTACAATTGCTTTAACAGCAGAGAGAGTAGAGGGAGCTGCAAACTCTGCTATGGGTATTGGAGAAAACTTCAAAGAAGTGACCTTTGAGCTGAGCCTTGAAGGATGAGTTCAAGAAATGGATTTAAGGAACTGGGGGTGGAGTGGGGCATCAGATGAGGTATACAAACAGGAAAAAGGCATTCGGGGCATAGGAAACAACAGAAGCAAAGGGATGGCATTATAAACTGATTTATATTATATGGAAGCATCTGACCAAAAAAGTCAGAATAAAGTATATATTCATGCCATCACCAAGACTGTGGTAACCAGTGCGAGCTAGCCTGCCAGAGGAATATGGAAAAGCAGAGTGACTTGGTGAAGGGAAAGCATTTGAGATAACAGGCTTTCTGCTGCCGTCCACAAGCAGAGGGACTCGGAGATCATGCAGCAGAAGCAGAAAAAGGCAAATGAGAACGAAGAATCCAAGTAACTTCATGTCCAATCCTCTTGCACTTCTCCTGTGTGCCTGGAGCTAGTCCCACCATGCTAGAGTTTCCTCCTGTAGTGCTCACAGGTCCCAGCCTGGCATTCCCTTTGCCCTGAGTCTACAGCAGGTCTCTTTTGTGCTTCCTTCCCTTCGGGTAGTCTCTCTACACCTGGGCCAGTCCTGGGGGTCAGGGGACGACCCCTTCCCAGTGTTTTTTAAAAAGTAGCTTTGTAGGGCTTCCCTGGTGGCGCAGTGGTTGAGAGTCCGCCTGCCGATGCAGGGGACACGGGTTCGTGCCCCGGTCTGGGAGGATCCCACATGCTGTGGAGTGGCTGGGCCCGTGAGCCATGGCCACTGAGCCTGCGCGTCCGGAGCCTATGCTCCGCAACGGGAGAGGCCACAACAGTGAGAGGCCCGCGTACCGCAGGAAAAAAAAAAAAAAAAAGGTAGCTTTGTAATTCCAAGAAAAATCAAAAAAAGGAAGACAATTAAGTAATTTACACATTACTTTTGGATGTAATGCCACAATGAATAAAAAAGGACACTGGATCAGATACCTCCAGTAGTCAAATTTACAGAGACAGAAAGCAGAATGGTGGTTGCCAGGGGAGGGGGAAATGGGAGTTGTTTAATAGGTAAAGAGTTTCAGTTTTGTAGATGAAAAGAGTTCTGGAGATTGACTGCACTACAGTGTGAATGTACTTAAAACTACTGAACTGTACACTTAAAAATGGTTCGGAAGGTAAATTTTATGTGTATTTACCACAACTGTTTTGTTTTTGGCTGCGCCGCGTGGCTTGCTGGATCTTAGTTCCCTGACCAGGGATGGGACCCAGGCCCTCAGCAGTGAAAGCGCCGAGTCCTAACCACTGGACCGCCAGGGAATTCCCCACAATTTTTTAAAAAGTAAAAAAAAAAAACAAGAAAAAACAGGAACACCGGACCAGAAGTCAGGAAACCTGAATTTTACTCCCAACTATCTGAGTGACCTTGAGTAACAGCATATCTGCAGTTCAGTTTTCTCTGAAGTAATGAAAATTTTGTATGATCTTTAAGGTTCCTTTCATTCCGATTATTTGTGATTCCATGTTTGCAGACCACAATGGATGAAATGTCATGCCTACCAAACACAGATATCATTAACTCCACTTTTCCTACCTTATTTCAGGCTTGCATACAGACACTTACTTGAGATGGTGATGGTCTGGGCATTCTTTCCAGACTAATAGTTTACCTCTGGCAATTACTTCACTCTAGCCTTTAGAGTAACTACTAGGTTCTTTCCTTTCCTGAGGTACCTTTCCCCTTCTACTTTCTACAAGGCCCCCTTCTAGGTCGGGAGGTTCTGGCACATAGCAATAAAGGCAACAGCTAGATCATCTTTGATGTTATTTGCTAATATTTTTACTACATTATTTTAAACCACTTCTAGAATAAACTGATGTTGTTAATGTTCCTATCAGAGCAGATTCATGTGGAAAGACAGACTGATAAAAAATGTGTATGGGTTATTTGATTTTTACATTATGTTCTGTAATATACACATAAGGATTAAAGCAAGTGCCTTAGCACACACATGAAATAAAGGGCTTTGTATCATACTATGTTGTTTCTAAAAAGAAAGAAAAAAAGATACTAATTTGGTACTATCTTTAGAAGACTGGGGTATTCTCTGTCACAGAGCCAATGGGATAAAAACTAGTATTGAATCTAGGATTTCTCAATGAGTAACAATAACATTGTACTTTTTTCTAATAACTTCCATCTGTTTTACTTCAATTAGGCCCACCCTCTATTTTGTATAGAATTAAAAGATTCTTAGTGCCAGTCTTTCCTCATCAGCTTTGGGGAAGAGAAATAGACAGCAGTCCTCCATGAGAAGACAGCCTGTAACAATTACTTGCCTCTCAATTTCGTGAGACTAAGGAGAAATCATCTGATGAATTCTAACCCGTGCCCCTGAGAGCTGGCATTTGTTTAGGCCCTCCTTCCCACACTACCCTGGCTTGTAGTCTCAGTAATAAGAACTCCCCACCAACTCCTGTTGGATAGAGGACAAACATGCCCCAATGCACTCTGTCCCCTGTTCTCTTTCTACTGCAACCCACTAAATCTTTCTGTTGTAAACACCTTCAGGTATAAAAACTAACACCTTATTGTCAAACTTAATTAAGCTTGAGTTGTGGTTAAGGGGAGAATGGCACAATCACTGGTATCACGAAGTAAATGGTTTGTTTCACTATCACCAAGACACGTGGAGCTATTATAGGTTTAAAATACATGCATCTTTAAGGAAAAGATGCTTTCTGCTGAATCTTTTACATCAACTAATGTAATTTAAAACATCATTAATGTTATACTGTTTTATGACTTATGTAATTATCTGAATAATGTTTCAAAAACATCTGAAATAACCTAAAGATCAAAAGGGTCTTTAAGGTAAAAAAAAAAAAAAAGTGAACTTTTAGGTTCATTAGCCCTTGGAGAGTTCTCATCTTTTGATACAGGTGGTCAAAAGCTTAGAGAACGATTATAATAAAGTACCCCAAGAATGTATTCAGTTTGAAACCTTTTCTTTAACCTCCAATGTTGCTGGCAAGCTCTAGAGTAGCTGTCATCCTTAAAGGAGAAACTTGTATTTTTTATCTTTCTTTTTCCTAAAAGGAGGTTATATACTTCTCTTCTACATTATTTAATACACTTTCTATACATGATTCGTAGTATTAAGATGCCATTAATTCAAGCTCTATTTAGCAATATGACCCCTTTATATATTTACATCATATGAAAAGTTGCAGAACACTCTAAATCCAAAGAGTTTCAACTACAAAACTTATAGTCTACACACAACGATAAAAGTTAGTCTTTGTTGTTCTTTATCTAAAATAAAGCATAAACTCACACTTTTAAAATGAATGCATCACTGGATCTTACTTGGACCCTGAGTAGAACAAATGAACTGAAAAAACATTTTAAGACAATGAGGAAAATTAAAACCAACTGAATTTCAGATGATATGGAATTACTGTTAATTTTGTTAAGTGTGACAATAGTATGTTATGGGCTAAATGTCTGTCTTCCCAAAATTCATACGTTGAACCCCTAACCCACTGTGTGATGGTACTTGGAGGTGGTGCCTTTGGGAGATAATTAGGTTTAGATGAGGTAATGAGGATGGGACTCCATGATGGGATCAAGGTCCTTATAAGAAGAAGAACAGAAAGCAGAGTGCTCTCTCTCTTGGCCATGTGAGGACTTAGAGAAGGCAGCCATCAGCAAGCCTGGAAGAGAGTCTTCATCAGGAACCAAATCTGCCTGCACCTTGGTCTTGCACTTCCCAGCCTCCAGAACTATGAGAAACAAATGTCTGTTGTTTAAGCCACCCAGTTTACAGTACTGTTATAACAGTCTGAGCAGATTAACACACAGTATTAAGGTGATGTTAAAAGAAGTCCCTATCTGTTAGATATTTATCAAAGTATTTATAGGTAAATGATATATAGGATGTCTGGGATTTACTTTGAAATACTACAGCAAAGAAAAAAAGGTGGGGGAAGAAGTGAAACAAGATTAGAAAAGTGTCGATAATTATTGAAGATGGTCGATGCGTACGTGAGGGTTCATTATACTATTCTCTCCACTTTTGAGTATGTTTGACAGTTTTCATAATAAAAAGTTTTAAAAAACATTTATCCTAAGGGGAATATGAGAGGAGGGAAATGAATGGGCCACCAAGTCATGTAAGATACTATCCATAATGAAGTGATGTTAGGTGTGTCTTGTTTTTTAAAAACAGGCATGCGTACCTTTCTGTAACGAAGTCTGACCTGATTCATCTTGTGCATTGTCTTTCTGAGCACTCACTAGATCTGCAACCAGAACTTCAAGTGATTTATAGTTGCTCCCAGATGTCTGAATTTTTTCCTCCATTATTTTCTTAATGTCCTTGAAACTGAATCCCATTCGTATAGCTTCTTGTACCATAGGATTTTGGAATATGGTATCATCTGAAATGAAAACTGGTGAGGAAAGGATCATAGAGTTTAATTATTTTCATGAACACAACTCAACAGCAAAGTATAATTGAAAAGAAAAATTTAAGCAACAAGCAAAAAATCAAAACCAGGGACTCCCCTGGTGGTCTAGCAGCTAAGACTCTGCGCTCCCAATGCAGGGGGCTCAGGTTTGATCCTTGGTCAGGGAACTAGATCCCACATGCCTCAAAAAAAATTTAAAAATCCCGAGTGCCGCAACTAAGACCCAACGCAGCCAAATAAATAAACAACAACAACAACAAATCAAAACCAAACCACCAAACCAAAGCTGCTTTGGGAAGAGGACTTAGAAATACTTGGGCGTTGAAGAATCACTTTCAGAATCTTACAACAGTTGAAAATGCAATGAGTATGTATTTTGTAGCATTATGAATTGAGATTAGGTGCTTTAAAGACTACATGAACAGTACAAGATAAGGTAAAACAGATAAGAAAAGGGTTAAGCGCTTCAAAATTCTGAAAAGCGTGGATGCCTTTAGTGAATCACCAGCAATTATTTTGAAAAAATCATGGGAAATAGAGGAAGACGCAGTCTGTAACCTTGAATGTATCAGCTTCCTATCTCTCTGACTTAGTTTCTGCAGCTGAGGGGAGGGTGGACTAGATAAGGCAAGAAAGCAAATAGAAAGTCACTTTAATGACACTCAAAGTAGGAATACAGATTGTGTAGTGATGTGCTAAAAGAGGAGACTTCTCCTCTGACTCATCAATTCCACTCTTCAGTATTTTTCTTTTTCTTTTCCACGCCACACAGCTTGCAGGATCTTAGTTCCCCGACCAGGGATTGAACCTGCGCCCCGGCAGTGAAAGCGCTGAGTCCTGACCACTGGACCGCCAGGAACTTCCCCACTCTTGGGTATTAAAAATGAGTACATATATCCACCAAAGACATACACAAGAATATTCACAGCAGTGTATTTATAACAGGGCCAAACTGGAAACAACTCAAATGCCCATCATCAGGTGAATGGATAAGTAAATTCTGGTATATTCAAATATTACACAGCAAGAAAGAAAAATGAACTACTGCCACAGACAACATGGATCAATCACAGAGATACGATAAACAAAACATCATCATAATGATGAACCAGAGACAAAAGAGTGCATACTGTATGATTACATTTTTAAGATGTTCAAATCTAATCTATGGTAATAGAAGTCAGAATATAACTTGAGGGTGGATATTGATTGGGAAGGGGCCTGAAGGAGCTTTCCAGGGTGGTGGAAATGTTCTATATCTTGATCTGGGTGATGGTTAGATGGACCTCCACCTCATACCATATACAAAAATTAACTCAAAATGGATGAAAGACCTGAATTTAAGAGCTAAAACCATAAAACTCTTAGAAGAAAACACAGGTGACCTTGGATTAGGCAATGATTTCTTAGACATGACACCAAAAGTATAAGCAACAAAAAACAGACAAGTTGAACTTCATCAAAATTAAAAAGTAATATGATTCAAAGGACACCAACAAGAAAGTGAAAAGACAACCCACAGAATGGGAGAAAATATTTGCAAATCATATATTTGACAAGGGACTTATATGTATAATGTATAAAGAACTAAAATATATAAAGAACTATTACAACTCCATAATAAAAAAAAAGTAACCCAACTAAACAAAGGGCAAAGGAGATGAACAGACATTTCTCCAAAGAAGACATACAAATGGCCCATAAGCACATAAAAAAATGCCCAACATCATTAGCTATCAGGGAAATGCAAATCAAAACCACAATGAGACATGCTTCACACCCACTAGGAGGGCTGTAATAAGGAGACAGACAAGTGTTAACAAGGATGTAGAAAAACTAACTGAAACCCTCATACACTGCTGGTGGGAATATAAAATGGTGCAGCCACTTTGGAAAACCGTCTGGCAGTTTATCAAAAGTTTAAACATAGAGTTACCACATGACCCAGAAATGCCATCCCTAAACATATACCCAAGAGAACTAAAAACATATGCCCACACAACAACTTGAACACAAACATTCATAGCAGCATCAGCATCATTCATAATAGCCAAAGAGTGGAAACACCCCAAATGTCCACTGACTAATGAATGGATAAACAAAATGTGGTATTATCCATATAAAGGAATATTTTCCACCATAAAAAATAATGAAGTACTCATATATGATAAGGGTTGAACTTATATGACTGGATGAACCGTGAAACCACACATTATTACTCCACTTATATGATACGTCCAGAATAGGCAAATCTATAGAAACAGAAGTAGATAAGTGGTTGTTTGTGCTTGGGGGTCGAGGGGCTGCAATGGTGAATGACTGCTAAGGAGTATGGGGTTTCTTTCTGGGGTTATGATAATGTTTTGCAATTAAATAGTAGTTATGGTTGTACAACCCTGTGAATGTATCAAAACCCACTAAAGTGTATACTTTATACGGGTGCAATTTTTGCTATATGAATTATATCTTCATTTAAAAACACTAATCCTAAACCAGAGCAAGAGTCTTACTAGTCATAAAAGGAATAGTATGCAGTATAAGGATGATTATTATCAAGAAATGTTATAGAATCTTTGTTTCTGGACAATTTCAAAAATACAGGCTGGAATAAATGATTTCTTAAACTGTATCATTTATGCACATTACAAAACCTTAATCAAATAGTATCAAATTGGCTCTCCTTCTCTAGCATACGTATGAATATATATAGTATTCTCTTGCCTTCTAATCCTTAAGATACTAAATAGATGATGTTATGAGTATAGGGAGTGGGGAATCACCAGACATATTCTATTTTTGAAACATGATGCCTACGTTGAGAATGAGATCTGTAGTGTGATGTAGGATTCAGAAGACCTTATTTACAGTCCTAGTTCCACTAACGCTTTGTAATGTAACCGTGGGCAGGTCACTTAACCTCTCTGTTTCTTCATCTGAAAAGAGGGATAACGATATCTTCTTTGTTTCACATAATATCTTTCTCTGCACACTTTAGTTTTTAAAGATGCCTATCATGAGTAAATAATCTTTGTGATAAAAATCCTCTACCTCTCTAAAAGGTAATAGGAGGTAAACAAACCAAACCATACCCCTTTGTGAAGAAGCTGGGGAAGGCAAAAAGATGGTATGGAATAAGGAAGCAGGAAGGTTAGGGCTGATCATGGTGATGGCACATTAGTAGAGCACTGGATTCACAATCCTGGCTAACTAAAGAAACCCCATTGACAAAAATACACTTAACGAAAAAAAAAATACACTTAACGCTTTTTGTGATTTTAACAGAAATAACAATGGAGAGCCTACAGCTGTTCCTCTGGAACTTGGAAAAACTGTCCAACCTCTGAACTAATGTTCCCAGTATATAAATATCCAACTTAAATTTATAGGCACTTCATTAATTCTTAAGTCTACAGCAATCTCATCTCAAAGATATATACCTTGAAAGAATCAGTTTACCTTTCCACCTTATAAATAACAAGTATAATAAACTGGCAATGAAATTAAAGTATTTATTTTAATAAGAATATTTACCAATTCTTTTAGTTAATGATGGTGTTTTTTCAGCAGTTCTCGTCTAAAATAGAAATATGAATTATAAGTTAGAATTCCTTTTGGTAGAAGACAATTACTTCAATTTGAGAAGTTATGTTAATCATGAGTTTATAAATTAGCTTTATTCCAGTTCAACATATGAATATTCACAAGAGGCATATAGCCTGATGAAGCTAGAAGTTAAAAGATCATCTAACCCAATCCATTCACTTTACAGACAAGAAGCTGAGGCTCAGGGAGATTAAACAACTTGATTGAGGCAATACAGTTCATGGCAGGGCCATAATGGCAACTCTTCTGTCTCATTCTAGTCCAGGGCTCTTTCCACAAAGTACTGATGCCTTGGCCACCCCAGGCCACACTATCAATATAGATACCTTTTTGAGATTTTAAATATTGTCTGTGAAAAGTTAAAGACTAGTAGTACAAAACACATTATACAAGTCTAAGTTCAGAAGGCTGAGGGATTTAAGTGTTTTAGTTCTTCAAGCCCATTTTCGCCTACAGTGATACTTAAATCAGTTCATCCTGATTCCCTTTTCACAAATTTGCTTTAGCTTAAGAAAAACGAGCACTCTTCAAGATCTCCCCTTTAAGCTCACCATACATTACTGTTTTACTTTTAAAATTTTTATTTTATATTGGAGTATAGTTGATTTACAATGTTGTGTTAGTTTCATGTGTACAGCAAGGTGATTCAGTTATACATATATCTATTCTTTTTCAAATTCTTTTCCCATTTAGCTTATTACAGAATATTGAGCAGAGTTCCCTGTGCTATACAGTAGGGTCCTTGTTGGTTATTTTATTTTATTTATTTATTTTAATAAATTTATTTATTTTTGGCTGTGTTGGGTCTTCATTGCTGCACACGGGCTTGCTCTAGTTGGTGGCGAGCTGGGGCTACTCTTCACTGGGGTGCGTGGACTTCTCATTGCAGTGGCTTCTCTTTGTTGCGGAGCACAGGCTCTAGGGGCACGGGCTTCAGTAGTTATGGCACAAGGGCTCAGTAGTTGCGGTACAAGGGCTCAGCAGTTGTGGTACAAGGGCTCAGTAGTTGTGGCACGCAGGCTCAGTAGTTGTGGCACGGGCTCTAGAGCACAGGCTCAGTAGTTGTGGCGCACGGGCTTAGTTGCTCCGCGGCATGTGGGATCTTCCCAGACCAGGGCTCGAACCCATGTCCCCTGCATTGGCAGGCGGATCTTAACCACTGCGCCACCAGGGAAGTCCCGGTTATCTATTTTAAATATAGTAGTTTGTGTATGTTAAACCCAAACTCCTAATTTATCCCCCTCCCCACCTTTTCCCTTTGGTAACCATAAGTTTGTTTTCTGTGAGTCTGTTTCTGTTTTGTTAAATAAGTTCATTTGTATCATTTTTGCTCACTGACTTCCTTTTGGTCACACATACCTTCTTTTGGTGTCTTAACACCTCCATCAAGCCTTCTGCCCTGGGAGCGATTCTGTTTCTTTAGGTGATTTTGCATAACTCTCTTCTGAACCATTATATTTTGTTTAGCAATGTAGCAGAGTTAATATTTTTTGACAACTACTTTTTAAAGACTGTTTAGGTACACAGTAAAATTGAGGGGAAGATACAGAGATTTCCCATGTACCCCTTGCCCCAACACATGCGTTCCCTCCCTCATTATCAACATCCTTCCCAGAGTGGCACACTTGTTAAAATCAGTGAACCTACACTGATATGTCATAATCACCCAAAGTCTATAGTTTACATTAGGGTTCACCCTTGTTTTACATTCTATCACCATACATTATTAATCTAAAATACTATACTATGAATTTTATACTAAGAAATCATTGCAAAACAAATTATGTAATATCTGAAAATATATATTCTACAATATGTGACTTACCAGAGACTCCTCAATTGAATGGGTTAAATGAATATTGTTTATGTATTCTTGTCCCTTCTCTTCTAACAGAAATCTACACCTAAACAAATAAAACGTTAAACTTTAGTAGCTCATAAATTAGTAAAGTATAATTAAAGATATAACCTCCATCATCTTAATTCCATTAACTTGCTTTTCGATATTTCTAAGGAGCCACAAAATAAAATGTTACTCAATTCCTTATTAAACTATCATTTTAAGGTTAAAAAAATGTTCTCTTTGTTATCCTAATATGCTAATGTCAGTACAACAAAAATATCAACTTGAGAACTTTCAGCTTTTACACAAATTATTAAATTAGCACCTTGACATTTAAAAACAAGTTTTAAGTAATCTTAACGAGTTTTATTTAGAGATTAACCAATTGTACATTTTAAAGGAATTCTTTAGGCTTTCAGCTTTTCCTTTTAAGGCTGTTTAAGGTTAAAATTTATTTTCAAATGATCATTCTGAAGTTTTAAGTTGTACTATTTTGTAGGCCAAAAATCCACATCACTGTACACTGTACACATCTGTGTACTTTATTTTAAAGAGGCAAGACAGGAAAGAGATGTTTAGAATATGTCATCTTTCTAAGATGCCACTGAGTGTAAGCAGCATGATTATATTATGTACTACCACTGCCAATTAAATTATGACCCACCACCAGATGTGTCCTGGTTTCAGAGATCTGAAAATGTGACCAACTGTGTGCCTTAGAATCTGCGAGATTCAGTAGTATTTGTTAGAGGGCATGATGGATTCTTAAGGAATCTCCTTGGCAACATGGGCTCTCATGCCCATCATTAAAGCGCCTACTTCCCACAGTGGATAAGAATCTGCCTGCCAATGCAGGGGACACGGGTTCGACCGCTGGTCCAGGAAGATCCCACATGCTGCAGAGCAACTAAGCCCGTGCGCCGCAACTGAGCCCGCGTGCTGCAACTACCACGATGAGAAGCCCATGCACCACAATGAAGAGTAGCCCCCGCTCACCACAACTAGAGAAAGCCGCACAGCAACAAAGACCAACAAGGACAAAAATTTTTTTTTTAATTTTAAAAATAAAAAAAATAAAGAGCCTACTTCCAAACAACAACAAAAGCATACATTCCTTTTTTTTTAAAAAAAGTAATTAATTAATTTGGCTGCGTTGGGTCATCGTTACTGCACGGGGGCTTTCTCTAGTTGCAGCGAGCGGGTGCTACTCTTCATTGCGGTGCGCGGGCTTCTCATTGCGGTGGCTTCTCTTGTTGTGGAGCATGGGCTCTAGGTGCATGGGCTTCAGTAGTTGTGGCACACGGGCTCAGTAGTTGTGGCTCACAGGCTCAGTAGTTGTGGCTCACAGGCTCAGTAGTTGTGGCTGGCGGGCTCCAGAGCGCAGGCTCAGTAGTTGTGGCGCATGGGCTTAGTTGCTCTGTGGCACGTGGGATCTTTCTGGACCAGGGCTCAAACCTGTGTCCCCTGCTTTGGCAGGCGGATTCTTAACCACTGCGCCACCAGGGAAGTCCCATACGTTCCTAATTTGGTGTTTAGAAATAGAATCATCTGAACGTCATAGATGTGATACGTAAGTAATGAATGGTTTGGTCACTGGAGAAGGCTTAGGTGTTTTTATTTGTTTTTTTTTTTTTTGTGGTACGCGGGCCTCTCACTGTTGTGGCCTCTCCCGTTGCGGAGCACAGGCTCCGGACGCGCAGGCTCAACGGCCACGGCTCACGGGCCCAGCCGCTCCACGGCATGTGGGATCTTCCTGGACCGGGGCACGAACCCGTGTCCCCTGCATCGGCAGGCGGACTCTCAACCACTGCGCCACCAGGGAAGCCTGGCTTAGGTGTTTTGTTCAAATGTATATAAAGTAGGTGACCCCATTTTTATAAACCTGGTGTGAATTTCAAATTTCAATTGGTGAAGGCAAAAATAGCTGACGTGAAAAGTTATTCAAGTCTTCCCACTGCTTGTGTGCTGTCCAACTTGCCTGTCACTGAAGGAACATTTAAATACCTTACCCTGGATACCACATAGCATGTTGTTCCCAAGGGTCTTCACTGGGCTTCCAATCAGTTAGCCCTCCTCCACAGTGAAAGCACTTTACTTTATCACCTTCACCTAAGAAACACACAAGTAAAAATACATGTATTTGTGCAATTACAAGCTTACCCCCAAATATCCTTTTAAATACTATAAAATTAAGCATTTCTAAATTACATGAAAGTCTCATAGCTTAAAAGAAGATATCTGAATTCACATCTAAGTAACAGATAAGATCATTTGAGGAGGAAATACACACTAAATTCACTGATTCAATTTGAGGTATTTTACAGAAGACACAAATAAAATTTCCCAATTTTTATGTGAAAAATCACAATTGTTTTAACATATGTCATTTGGGGCCATCAATGCTACATTTACTTTTTCAAACTGTGAAACTTTAACAATAAAGTTCAGCATATATATAAGTTTCTCTAAGGTTATAGCTATATGACACTAAACAAACTTTCAAGATTGCTATATGATACTAAGTAAATAAAATATTGAAATAACTTATATTTTGTATTTTGGCACTATTCAATCTTAAAGTAACTGGGTCAGATATATAACGGTATAATTTTTCTGAATATTCCTGGAAGCCATCACACTAATGGCCCTTCCTTCCCTACTGACATGTCTACAGCAGTCCATTTGAAAAGTGCTCATTTTAAGCAATAAGGTATCTTTTGAATATACAGGGCAGCTTTCAAATATACAGTCTATGTACAAAAGGCAGGTATCAATTTTAACATCAGCCAAAGTAAACTCCCTAATGTTAACTCTTCTTATAGGGTTGTTGTGAAGCATAGAGAAAATGCATGTAATATACGCATTGAGCACATATAGTAGGTGTGTAATAAATTATAGTTAGTATTACTATCAGACCTATTCTTCTATCAGGGATATCTATCATCTTTTGCATGTCATTCTTCTCCAAAACACAATTACATAAAGATAAATATGACTCATAATATGGTAATCTTTTCCACGTAAATTCAGTGGTTATATTACAGATTCAACATAAGGGTTCACAGAATAATACTAATATAAATAATGATGTCGGCCTACACCTAAATATTTACCAGTTCCGGGGGCAAATGGCATCTATTTACTTTTTAGGAGCCCTGGGATAGTTGGAAAGTTATTTATTAGCCTACTTTTATAATAAAGTTTACCTAAAGCATAAAATCCAGCTCTTGCAAGCTGCTCCTTGTTAACTGAGTATATCCACGTCCCAAATGTAATGATCCGTGCTTCGTAATCTGCCATGGCTGGATTTCTTGGAGGATTTGTTGAATTTGGGAAATTCCTATCAGAACTCACGACATCAGATTCACTTTGAATATTAAAATTCCGGCCCAATACAAAGAAGCAATTAGGAAAGTGTCGCCTGTGTTCTGACCATGCACGATCACAAGGTTCCCAATTTTTCAGTTTCCCGCCACAACAAAAGCATTGTACTTGATCATCAATACCCGTGTAGTAGAGTCCAGCACTAGCTAACTCTCTTGGGGTTAAGTGGGCATAGTCTGGCCAGTTTTGAAATGACTTTAATCTAGCTTCTTCACTACACATGGCAGGGTTCCTTGGGTATATGGTGTCTGATAAATCTACAACCTGTCCAGTTCTCAAAAGATAGTCTGCATGAGTCTCAGATGGCCTTTCTAAAACAAAATGATTTCTGTTTCCCAGACAGTTTTCAGCTTTGTACTGACCATTTTGGACACCAGGATTTGTAGGCTGTGCAGCATTACTTTCGAAATAAAAGCCATTGATAAATCTGCAATTTGGGGATACTTTCCTGTGTCTTCCAACTGCTGAGTCTCCATACTGCCATCTATCTACTGCTGCATGACAACTAAAGCACCGCACGGTGTCTCCTTCACCAGTGTATAGAAAACCAGCTCGTGCTAGTGTTGATGCTGAAACAGGACTACTACTTGGAAAATTAGCAAAAGTTTTTAATCTATTAAACTCTTCTACAAATTCTTCATCCTTACTGATGTCTGCAGGTACACAAGTTTTAGATCCTTCAAAACTGTTAAAAGTCATCTTCTCTTGAAAATAGGACTTGTCCACCTTTTCTAAAAAGAGAACATTACATTAGGAAATCCAAAAATGTCAAACACAAGCAATATACTTTTGATATTAGGAGTTAACAAATTACCCACTGATGACACAATTTTAAAGAAACATTCTAATTCTAAATACTAGAATCCTACATTACCACATGATTCAGGTTATAAAGTAAAAACTAGCATTTTTGTTTTCTCTTTCAGAGGAAAGTAATATTTAAGCAGGTAGATCAGAACTATTCATTTTTAAGTGCCTATTTTACATAAATATGAAAACTATGTGATGCAGAATATATTAAAATTATTAACCATGTAAAATCATTAATTAGGAAAAGCACGAAAGAAGCATAAAATATGCAGATTCTTGAAGTCTATGCATAATTGTTATAATGGATCATTGTATATTCAAGGCATCTAAGTTTAGTTTTTACAATTAAAAGAATGTTCAGAATGTTAATGAATTTTTAGTATTTCTTTATTGATTAGCAAAAGATAAGTTTTATTCACAATGTTGGTTCCAATGTATTCTTTAAGAGCATCAAATGTTTATGATTTTCACGTATAAACAGAGTCCATTTTTGTTAGAATTGGATCATTTCAAATGTATATAATACTGCCCTCTAGAGGGTGGCTCAGGAAAAATACTAAGTACTTGTAGACCTTAACTGCAGTTACTTTTGCTATCAACTGCCCACGGTCAAGAAACAAACTGTTCAAATGGAAGAGAAGTACTATTGCAGCCTCATTAGAGCTGCCAAATTACAGCTGTGTAATATTTAACCAAGATAAAACACTAAAAGGAACTGGCTGGATTATGAGAAGAGTGGCCAAGATAATTTATCCTCCAAACTTGAACTCTTTTGAAACTGAAAAATGATGCTACTAATAATTTCATTGGGACAAGAGGCACAAATAAGGGTTGCCCCAGGCAAACCTGGTTCTTTAGAACCTCACACTGTTCCTGACACTGTGCTCAGTACATGCTTGCCAAATGCAAAATAAAAGAATGGTCACAATGACTCTGTCTCTACTTCATACGTATAGTAACTGATTTCTTGGGAAGAATTAGCAGCTCTTTTGGCATTATGTTGGCACAATATGTCTTGGAACATCATCTCTCTTGGAGTTAATGTTCAACAAAAGGCTTCTGTCTTGCAGGCTGGCAATGGACTTCAGTCTTTCCTGGGCCCAATTTACAATGGTATTAATTCATATACACCTCAAGAGCTGAGTTATATCTGCATACAACAATTTTTGGAAGACAGTCTCCATGATTTTTGATTATTGTTTCCCAGATGTCTGAAAAAGTTCTAGCACTAGCTTCAAGACTCTTTGTTGAATCAGTATAAGGTAGATGACAAAAACCAAGATTCAAAGAAACCAAGGCTGGCTGATAGGCTAATGAGATAAAATAGGGATATGTGTAAAGTCTTATATTCTGACTTTAAAAATCTGTGGTACAACTAAAGGAAGATAGAATCTTGGTTTGGAAAGAAGTCATGTGAAGGGAAACCTCCAGATTAAAATCGTGGGATTTGAGTTAATTACAAACTCATCATGAGCCAACATTACATGGCAGCTAAAATACCTGAAGTAACTTCAGTCCGCATTAACGTACAGGTGTGCAACATCCAGATTCAATTCTGCTACATACTGAATATTATTTTTAATTCTGAACACATTTTAGAAGGGACATTAACAAAGTGTAACTTCCATAGAGAGCAATCAGGATGATGAAAATGGTATTCTATGAAGAAGAGTTGGAAGAGTCAAGTATTTATCTCAAAGGGAAAAGAAAATTGTAGGGAGAGGGGTGTAGAGGATAGAATAACTATCTAAAAGGCAGTCATGTAGAAAAGGGATCCAAATTCTGTTTAGCTTGAGGGCAGAATTAATGAATATAATTAAAGCCAGTAGATTTTAACCCAATACAGGCATGAACAGCTACAACAATCAATATCAGTATAAAATGGACTGGGTTGTCTTGTAGCTTATGAATTCCTCTCATTACTGGAAGGGACTTTGGCATGGACTAGGAGACAGTATTAAACATTTCTAAGTCTATAATTATCCTGAAGAATAAACGCTGAATATAATCTAAAACATATGAAAGTTACCTTCTCTGAGATGGCTAAGTTTTGTTTCTCAGGTCAATCAAAATAAAAGTGTAAAATCAATGATCTATTCTCATTTCATAATAGTGAATATTTTGCATGGTTCAAGTAGTCATCCCATTTCAGATAATATAAGATAAAGCTCCATCATTCAACACTAGCAGGAGAATCTCTATTTGAAACTTTCAGGCGGAGACCTCATCTTCCCAGGGGTTATTTCCATACGAATAGTTCAGATTTCACTGTTTTGAAAAGCAGATATTTATTCAGAAGCATTCAACTGAAAACTACATATATATTATCAGAGTGTGAGCTTTTGGAGAAGGGTGAGAAAACAGAACTACCAGAAAGGTTAAGACTAAAAGAGAGAAAACCGATTGACAAAAGACAGAAACCTTAGGACTGGAGGGAAGCACCAAAAGAAAGGGATGGGAGATGATTAAAAAAAAAAAGTATTTAAGTGAAATGCAGGTGGGGAAGATGATATTTAGAAAATAAGTATATGTGGGGCACAGGAATACAGAAGAAAATGAGGTATGAATACTGGAGAAGGTTTTGGATGTGAACAAGTCAGAGTGGAATAAAGTATGCTGAGGTAACTTAAGGCCTCTTTGTGAAAGCACATTCAGGCTTTGTACCGGGTAAGGAGAAAGGCAAGAAGGCACACAGAGAGAAAGATGTCCAAGAAAGCTTTTACATAAAGGAGCCAGGCAGTCAGAAATCGTGAGGGAACAGTGGTTGGGAAAAATGGCACTCTGAAAGCCAACACTGGTATAAAAAGAATCAGCAAGTGGTGGTACATGTTTATACGAGGGGTATGGAAGATTTCAAGACGCTGAGATGTTGTGTTTAAAATATACATATAATGATGACCCAAAACCTATGGGATGCAGCAAAAGCAGTTCTAAGAGGGAAGTTTATAACAATACAGTCCTACCTCAAGAAACAAGAAACATCTGAAATAAACAACCTAACCTTACACCTAAAGCAATTAGAGAAAGAAGAACAAAAAATCCCAAAGGTAGCAGAAGGAAAGAAACCATAAAGATCAAATCACAAATAAATGAAAAAGAAATGAAGGAAATAATAGCAAAGATCAATAAAAACTAAAAGCTGGTTCTTTGAGAAGATAAACAAAATTGATAAACCATTAGCCAGACTCATCAAGAAAAAGGGGAGAAGACTCAAATCAACAGAATTAGAAATGAAAAAGGAGAAGTAACAACTGACACTGCAGAAATACAAAGGATCATGAGAGACTACGACAAGCGACTCTATGCCAAGAAAATGGACAACCTGGAAGAAATGGACAAATTCTTAGAAAAGTACAACCTTCCAAGACTGAACCAGGAAGAAATAGAAAATATGAACACACCAATCACAAGCACTGAAATTGAAACTGTAGTTAAAAATATTCCAACAAACAAAAGCCCAGAACCAGATGGCTTCACAGGCGAATTCTATCAAATATTTACAGAAGAGCTAACACTTATCCTTCTCAAACTCTTCCAAAATATAGCAGAAGGAGGAACACTCCCAAACTCATTCTATGAGGCCACCATCACCTTGATACCAAAACCAGAAAAAGATGCCACAAAAAAGAAAACTAAGGCCAATATCACTGATGAACATAGATGTAAAAATCCTCAACAAAATACTAGCAAACAGAATCCAACAGCACATTAAAAGGATCATACACCATGATCAAGTGGGGTTTATCCCAGGAATGCAAGGATTCGTCAATATATGCAAATCAATCAATGTGATACACCATATTAACAAGCTGAAGGATAAAAACCGTATGATAATCTCAATAGATGCAGAAAAAGCTTTTGACAAAGTTCAACACCCATTTATGATTAAAACCCTCCAGAAAGTAGGCACAGAGGGAACTTTCCTCAACATAATAAAGGCCATATATGACAAACCCACAGCCAACATCGTTCTCAATGGTGAAAAACTGAAACCATTCCCTCTAAGATCAGGAACAAGACAAGGTTGCCCACTCTCACCGCTACTATCCAACATAGTTTTGGAAGTTTTAGCCACAGCAATCAGAGAAGAAAAAGAAATAAAAGGAATCCAAATCAGAAAAGAAGAAGTAAAACTGTCACTGTTTGCAGATGACATGACACTATACATAGAGAATCCTAAAGATGCTACCAGAAAACTACTAGAGCTAATCAATGAATTTGGTAAAGTAGCAGGATACAAAATGCAGAGAAATCTCTTGCATTCCTATACACTAACAAAAAATCTGAAAGAGAAAATAAGACACTGATGAAAGAAATTAAAGATGATACAAACAGATGGAGGGATATACCATGTTCTTGGATTGGAAGAATCAACACTGTGAAAATGACTATACTACGCAAAGCAATCTACAGATTCAATGTAATCCCTATCAAACTACCAATGGCATTTTTCACAGAACTAGAACAAAAATTTCAAAATTTGTATGGAAACACAAAAGACCCCGAATAGCCAAAGCAATCTTGAGAAAGAAAAACAAAGCTGGAGGAATCAGGCTCCCTGACTTCAGACAATACCACAAAGCTACAGTAATCAAAACAGTATGGTACTGGCACAAAAACAGAAATATAGATCACTGTAACAGGATAGAAAGCCCAAAGACAAACCCACGCACACATGGCCACCTTTTCTTTGACAACGGAGGCAAGAATATACAATGGCGAAGAGACAGCGTCTTCAATAAGTGGTGCTGGGAAAACTGGACAGCTACATGTAAAAGAATGAAACTAGAACACTTTCTAACACCATACACAAAAATAAACTCAAAATGGATTAAAGACCGAAATGTAAGGCCAGACACTATAAAACTCTTAGAGGAAACCATAGGCAGAACACTCTGTGACATAAATCACAGCAACATCCTTTTTGACCCACTTCCTAGAGCAATGGAAATAAAAACAAAAAATAAACAAATGGGGGCTTCCCTGGTGGTGCAGTGATTAAGAATCCGCCTGCCAATGCAGGTGACATGGGTTCGATCCCTGGTCCATGAAGATCCCACATGCCGCGGAGCAACTAAGCCCGTGCACCACAACTACTGAGCCTGCGCTCTAGAGCCCGTGAGCCACAACTACTGGAGCCCACGTGCCACAACTACTGAAGCCCGTGTGCCTAGAGCCCGTGCTCTGCCACAAGAGAAGCCATTGCAATGAGAAGTCCGTGCACCACAATGAAGAGTAGCCCCCGCTCACTGCAACTAGAGAAAGCCCGCATGCAGCAACGAAGCCCCAACACAGCCAAAAATTAAAAAATAAATAAATTTGTTTTAATAAATAAATAAATAATCAAATGGGACCTAATGAAACTTAAAAGCTTTTGCACGGCAAAGGAAACCATAAACAAGATGAAAAGACAACCCTCAGAATGGGAGAAAATATTTGCAAACAAAGCAACTGACAAAGGATTAATCTCCAAAATATACAAACAGCTCATGCGACTCAATATCAAAAACACAAACAACCCAATCCAAAAATGGGCGGAAGACCTAAATAGACATTTCTCCAAAGAAGATATACAGATTGCCAAGAAACACATTAAAGGATGCTCAACATCACTAATCATTAGAGAAATGCAAATCAAAACCACAAAGAGGTACCACCTCACACCGGTCAGAATGGCCATCATCAAACAATCCACAACAAATCATGGAAAGGGTGTGGAGAAAAGGGAACCCTCTTGCACTGTTGGTGGGAATGTAAAGTGATACAGCCACTATGAAGAACAGTATGGAGGTTCCTTAAAAAGCTAAAAACAGAACTGCCACATGACCCAGCAATCCCACTACTGGGCATATATCCTAAGAAAACCGTAATTCAAAAAGAGTCATGTACCACAACGTTCATTGCAGCACTATTTACAATAGCCAGGACATGGAAACAACCTAAGTGTCCATCGACAGATGAATGGATAAAGAAGATGTGGCACATATATACAATGGAATATTACTCAGCCATAAAAAGAAATGAAATTGAGTTATTTGTAGTGAGGTGGATGTAGCTAGAGTCTGTCATACAGAGTGAAGTCAGAAAGAGTAAAACAAATACCGTATGCTAACACATACATACAGAATCTAAAAAAACAAATGGTTTTAACGAACCTAGGGGCAGGACAGGAATAAAGACCCCGAGGTAGAGATTGGACCTGAGGACACGGGGAGGGGGAAGGGTAAGCTGGGACGAAGTGAAAGAGTAGCACTGACATATATACACTACCAAATGTAAAACAGATAGCTAGTGGGAAGCAGCTGCACAGTACAGGGAGATCAGCTTGTGCTTTGTGACCACCTAGAGGGGTGGGATAGGGAGGGTGGGAGGGAGATGCAAGAGGGAGGGGATATGGGGATATATATACACATATAACTGATTCACTTTGTTATACAACAGAAACTAATACAACATTGTAAAGCAATTATACTCCAATAAAGATGTTAAAAAGAAAAGCAAAACAGTTACAGCAGCTATAGGAAACTAACTCACGTTGTTCCTATTTCTTTTTGGTTAGACACTGCCTAAATGTTGAGGATTTCTTTCTTTTTTTTTTTTTTTTGCGGTACACAGGGCTCTCACTGTTGTGGCCTCTCCCGTTGCGGAGCACAGGCTCCAGAGGCGCAGGCTCAGCGGCCATGGCTCACGGGCCCAGCCGCTCTGCGGCATGTGGGATCTTCATGGACCGGGGCACGAACCCGCGTCCCCTGCATCGGCAGGCGGACTCTCAACAATTGCGCCCCCGGGGAAGCCCGAGGATTTCTTTTAATTTCTCTAGTTACGTTCCTCTTTGGACAAGTGAGTATAATTTAACCAACTGGCTTTCATCTAACATCTACATCTGTCAAGCAACTGGGATTGCTAATATATTACCAGTGCATGTTAGCCAAGTAGTACCTATTTGAAATAGGACTGAAATTAACTTTTATAGCATAACAAGTTAATTTTAAAATTTATGACTGTTTTAAAGCACAGAAAACCTTTTATTCTAAGAGGGAAAGATTTAAAAATTCCTGGGGAGGGGCTTCCCTGGTGGCGCAGTGGTTAAGAATCTGCCTGCCAAGGCAGGGGACATGGGTTCGAGCCCTGGTCCGGGAAGATCCCACATGCTGCGGAGCAACTAAGCCCGTGCACCACAACTACTGAGCCTGTGCTCTAGAGCCTGTGAGCCACAACTACTGAAGCCCGCGCGCCTAGAGCCCGTGCTCCACAAGAGAAGCCACCGCAATGAGAATCCCATGCATCGCAACGAAGTGTAGCCCCTCCTTGCCACAACTAGAGAAAGCCCACACGCAGCAATGAAGACCCAATGCAGCCAAAAATAAAATAAATTTTTCAAAAATGTTAAAAAAAAATAAAAGAAGGCTTAATAAGCTTCAATGAAAAAAATAAAACATACATATACCTGTACATATACATACATACAGTATACGTGTGTGTGTGTGTATTTATTTAGCCTAGTCAGCTGGGTAAAGATAGCCATGGGCATGTGCCAAGGAGAGGAGACTGACTGCTTCTCTAGCAATAATGCGGGAATATGGGGAGTTGGAGGGGAGAAAAAAACACACAGAAAACCCACTTACCTGGTATCTGCACACAATACAAAAGTTTCTGTTTCCTTCAGGTTTTTATTATTAAAGTTGTCAAATATATAGAACAAAGGTTATTTTAAATAGGAAAAGGATATAAAGTAGATGTACATCTGACTGCAACTGTGTGAAAATATATACTCATGGACAAACCTGGAGGTAATTTTTAATATATGGGTAAAATATGTTAGTTAAGGGGACAGGATTATAGGTGACCTTTTTCTCCAAAATGTCTTTAATAATATTTTTACTTAAAGTCTCTGCGGTTAGCACCACTGGCCTGGGTCAGGAGCCTGGTCATGGGGAAGGCAGCCGAGAGCAAAGAGGTGGATGGGCTAGTTGCCCCCTTATCCTCCTCCACCAGGGTTCTGCAGTCACCAAAGCAGAGGGAGACAGGATGGAGTTGTGTCTCCACTTGCACCACAGACAGGCTGCCCAGCCACCCTGTGGAGCTCAGCATTGAGACCCAAGCCACCTCTGCAGGTGCGTTTGGTGAGTTGCAGGCTCCTGGGCTGCAGCCCCTGCACTCAGCGTGACTGCGGCTGCCAGGGCATCCTGGAGAAGAGCAGGTTTGGCACTGAATTTCATCAGTTTTTGATAGAAAGAGCAAAACTTGGACATTTTTGAGGAGTTTTATGGATTACTGCAACATGTTCATAAGATACCTAATGATGACATTTTATTAGGCTATACAGACATCCAGGGATACTTACTATCTATAAATAAAGATGATAATTATCACATAACTGCTTCAACAACCAACCTGCTGCTTAAGATTTTTACACAGAAAAAAAGGAAGAAACAAACAGTGCCTTTGGTACAGACATGCTAATGAAGAAGGAAAATGTTTTAACCAATGTTCAATGTCAACCACAGAAAAATGCCAGATCTAGTAATTGGTATGCACCAAGACTTCAGATGTGTGTCTTCTATTACAGATGTTGACACTCCCCCAGAAACACACCATAGGATTAGTTCATCTTTACAAACACAACACTGAACATTCCCTAGGGACTCTATAGCTGGGATGGTTTCATTCTAACGGAGACACTACATGGCTCAGAGAAGGTCCCAGGGATCGTGTGTGTGTGTGTGTGTGTGTGTGTGTGTGCGCGCGCGCTATTTTTGTTTTTTTAATTTTTGGCCATGCTGTGTGGCATGTGGGATCATAGTTCCCTGACCAGGGATTGAACCTGCATTGGAAGCACAGAGTCTTAACCGCTGGACCGCCAAGGAAGTCCCTTCCTCCCCCCACCCACCCCCCGCCAGGGAGCTTTATATCCTGGCTTATTCCAGGAGGTCTGGCTCGCAGCACAGGACTATATTGGCTGTTAATGATGACGTTTTAGATGTTAATGGTATAGAAGTTTCAGGGAAGAGTTTTGATCAAGTAATAGGATGACTGCAAACAGCTACAACCTCATCATAATAGAAGGCAAGTAAACAGGAGAATAACGTTAGGAACAGTAGGACTTCTGGCAGCTCTAGCCAATCTACTGATAACAGCTTTCTTGGCTATCCACAGCAGATTGAACCAAACGTTGAGCCAAAGGATGAAGATGACATTATTACTGAAGACAGCGGTGTGCCACACTAGATTCCTAAAGCTGTTCCTACTATCAAAAGACTGGAAATGGTTAACCCAAATAGAACAAACTCAGTTTTGAGTCTGGAAAGAATAGTTTTATTCCGTCTAATTAAATGAGTTTAGCACCCCTAGCAAATGGTACAAACAGAATTTGAAACACATGTTCCAGATCAAAAACTCTTAGAAGACTGAACAATCATGAAACCATCGTTTGAATGTTTTCTGAGTGAGGATGTCACAGGACTTGCAAATTTGGGTAGTTTAAGATCTTTCAAACCTCCGAGCCAATGACCTGGAATAGGCATGAGAACAATAATGTTGTAAGTTTAAAATGTTCTTAAAATAAATAGAAACAGAAAATAGATTAGTGGTTGCTTACAGCTGGGAGAGGAGGGGAATGGGGAATAACTGCAAATGGTTACTGACTGGGTTTCTTTTTGGAGTAATGAAAATATTCTAAATTGGATTGTAATGGTGGTTGTACAACTCTGAATATACTAAAATCACTGAACTGTACACCTTAAAATTAATTTTATGGTATGTGAATTATATCTCAATAAAGCTGTTTAAATGCTTTTCAAATAGTAGTTTGGTAATTGTTAGTACAAATTTTGGTGGATCAGAGGTGATTTTAAGTCTAAAACAAAGGGAGCTCTGCTAATCAAATTATATGCTTTTGATATGGAAAACTAGATGCTACAGTACATTTTCAGAACTATGTGAGAGGACTAAATTATTTCTGTTTGAAGTGGTTAAATATTTAACCTCTTACAAAGATTCCAGTTAGTTTTTCCTTTAATCACATTCTTTAAATTTTAATGTGAAGTCTGATTCTCTTTTGGTACTCTGAGGACCTCAGTTCTTGCGTACCCAGTATTTTATTTCTTAATGTTGTTCTTTTGTCACTAATTGTTACAAATCATTTTCTGAAATGCATTATTTTCTAACTTCTAAGAAATCAAACCAATTGGCTGTTCTTAGGAGTTTCTTTCCACATTATGAAGCACTGAAGCTATGTTCCTAAATTATGAAATTCTGTGACAGTTTTTCACATTGATGTTTGTCCAGCCTATAGATTATATATTTATAAAATAATTCCAAATAGGTATAATTTATGTTTTAAAATGCAGTTAATTTCATTGACTCTGGTAATATAGAAGACACTCTCCTTTAATTCTTATCCTCATTCCTAATCTCATTGGAAAGCATTCCTTTTGTTTTGGGTGTGTATATCTACATATTATATTGGTAGGCTTTTGAACTTTTTTAATGTACATGTGGTCCCCAACTTACAGTGGTTTGACTTATGATTTTTCCAGTTTATAATGGTGCGAAAGTGATACGCATTCAGTAGAAACCTTACTTCGAATTTTGATCTTTTCCTGGGCTAGCACAATTTGATACTCTGTAGTGATGCTGGGCAGCATGTCGAGCCACAGCTCCCAGTCAGCTCAGATCACGAGGGTCAATAACTGATATACTCATAACTTTTCTGTACCCTACAACGATTCCATTTTCACTTTCAGTACAGTATTTGATAAATTACATGAGACATTCCACACTTTATTATAAAATAGGCTTTGCGTTACATGATTTTGCCCAACCGTAAGCTAATGTAAGTGTTCTGAGCACATTTAAAGTAGGCTAGGCTAAGCTATGATGTTTGGTAGGTTAGGTGTATTAAATGAATCTTCAGCTTATGATACTTTCAACTTAGGATGGTTTTATTGGGATGTAACCTCATAGTAAGTTGAGGAAGATCTGTATTCAAGTAGTGCAAATTGTTTTGGATATAAAATGCACTTAGATTAAAAGGTTTTTACACACAGGACAAACCTGTGCACTTTTTTGTGCAAAGATTCTGGATTTTCTTCAGTGGGATTATTCTGGGAACACTGCCTACACTTTAAGAGAAAGCTGTGGTATTTACCACTGACAAGTAAAGTTTATCTATATTATTTTCATTAGGCTATTTATTTCCCACACATCCACTTAGAACAAGTAAGTGTGAGGCTGTGAACTTTCATTCTTTACCTGATTTCTTTGGCATTTATCATTGTACAATGTGCATAAGCACTACAGTATGCATGTACATAGAAATTAAGAATATTATGAAGTTCCCTGTGGTTTATAGATAATTCCCCCCAAAATTATTAAAATCATCTTATAATAGGGCTAGTATGGATGCCTTTGTAACAGTTGTGTGCTATTAAAACAATGAAGGATCAAATGATTCCCTTTTAAAGGATAGCTTCTCTAAATGGTTAAAAAAATATGAAGAAATAAATTCTGGATTAATTGAAAAAAAACCTCTAATGTTAAAGCAATAGAAAAAAAAAATCCCATGCAGGGAAATATTTTTGTGAGATTTAATATCAGAACACTACTCAGAAATGTATTTAAGTATTAAGCTTTCTAATAAAAATCTTACTTGAAATGAAAATTAACAGTAATTTCTTAAAGTGACTACTATTTGGTAGTCAACTATTACAGTGTAAGTAATTTAAAAAACCAATCTATCCCATAATATCATAAGTTTCAGTTATCACAGCACCTTAGAACAAAGTAAGCAAGCAGTTTTACATGTGTACAAGACACTGAAGAAAGTAATTTTGAAGATTAATATAAATTTAATTATTTAAGATGGTATACTAGGGAACTATCTCTGATGACTGAAAGTTAACAATTACAAATACTTATTAAATCTTTTTAAGTCAAAGTAGCACCTGAATAACAAATCACTGTTCTTAACAAATAAGCAGCGAAACCTCTAGTCTTTTTCTATTGAGCTCATAGATCTCTACAACCTGTCTGTGTTTCACCCTTATGGTCTCTGGAAGAAATTCATTCAGTCACTATAGACTCATTTAATGAACTAAAAATACTTATCATCCCTGCAACCAAGGGCTTTGCTAATTTCTCATCATGAAAAAGCATTTCTTAAGTAACTATATTGACGTGGCACATTAAAAGGGAATTAAATGATTGTTATGGGTTGAACTGTGCCCCCTCAAAACTATGTTGAAGTCCACCACTGGTTAGGAATGTGACCTTATTTGGAATATAGGGTCCTTGCAGATATAATCAAGTTCAGACAAGGTCATTAGAATGCCCTCATCCAATATGACTGATATTCTTGTAGGAAAAGGAGAAGAAACACAGGGAAGATGGCCATGTGAAGACAGAGGCAGAGACTGCAGTGATGATGTATTGATGAACCAAGGAACACCAAGGATCAATGGCAACACCAGAAGCTAAGAGAAAGCCATGGAACAGGTTCTCCCCAGCATCTTCAGAGACAGCATGGCCCTGCCAACACCTTGATTTTGGATGTCTAGCTACCAGAACTGTGAGAAAATTAATTTCTTATTTTTTTCTTTTTTTGGCTGTGCCGTGTGGCATGTGGGATCTTAGTTCCCTGACCAGGCATCAAACCCAGGCCTCCTGCAGTGGAAGCATGGTTTTAACCACTGGACCACCAGGGAAGTCCCTGAATTTCTGTTGTTTTAAGTCACTCAGTTTGCAGTACTTTATTATGGCAGCCCTAAGAAACTAATATTGGGTTGGCCAAAAAGTTCATTTGGGTTTTTCCGTAACAGCATACGGAAAAACCTGAAAGAACTTTTTGGCCAACCCAATACAACGATGTTAGAAATATGACAAAAATTAAGCAAACAATATAACCCTATTAGCTCCCACTGCAGTACTACCATGCTAACTGAAACACATTATGTAATTAAATAAGGGCATCTGTTGAAAACTCAGAAAACATGTTTTTAGAATCTCATCTATGACGTCTTTCCTGATTTGTCCATTCAAAACCCTAGTAGAATGACTACTCTTTGTGCCCTCACTATATCCTCTAAATAATTTGCTGAGGGGGCTTCCCTGGTGGTCCAGTGGTTAAGACTCCATGCTTCCACTGCAGGGGGCACGGGTTCAATCCCTGGTCGGGGAACTAAGATCCCGCATGCTGCACAGCACGGAAAGAGAAAGAGAGAGAGAGGGTAAAAGAAAGGAAGAGGGAAAGGAAGAGAGAAAGAAAGAAAGAAAGAAAGAGAAAGAAAGAAAGAAAGAGAGAAAAAGGAAGAAAGAAAGAAAGGAAGAAAGAAATGAAGAAAAATAGCTGAGGAGCCAAGCTGTACTAGAACAAGACTGAATAATTTCTGCATGTGTGTATGTTTGTAGGTATACCTATATGTACATTGTTTGAAGGAAGGTCCTTTATAGCAAGGGCTCTGTCTTATCACATTTGTATTCCCAATGCCTAAAGCAATGCGTGACACACAGTAGTGCTTCATCAACATTGGGCGAAAGAATGAATGTTGGAGCACCTCTATTAGGTCACTGCTGTCACTATCCCACATCCCACCCATCACCTCCACTGGACTCTTGAGATCACTGTGAGGACTAAAAATTGGTAATATGCCATTGTGCCCAGGAAATGTGACCGAACTAGAAATATATGCATACCAAGCAAACAGTACAACTCAGTGATAAAAACCTATACTAAAATCACATTTCAAAAATATAAGATTTGTAAAACTTTTCATAGTAACATCATAAAAATCTTATATGTGCTAACCCAAAACACCATCATAATTTAAAATTCATCTTAATATTCTCTCTTTGCTCATTATACGTAGAAATATTGTAAGATTTTTCTCATCAGTTGCTTTTTTCCCCTATAGAGGATCCAGCATAGAGATCTTGTCAAACAAGCAACATTCTCCTTGACCCAGTGCAGTGGAGGTCAATCCCTCTTTTTTTTAAAAAAAAAATTTACCTATTATTTTTTAAATTTATTTTTGGCTGTGTTGGGTCTTAGTTGTGGCACGTGGGATCTTTCATTGCGGTGCATGGGCTCTTTGTTGCGGTGCATGGCTTTCTCTAGTTGTGGCGTGCGGGTTTTCTTTTCACTAGTTGTGGCACACAGGCTCCAGGGCGCGTGGGCTCTGTAGTTGTAGCATGGGGGTTCCAGAGCGCATGGGCTCTGTAGCTTGTGGCACGCAGGCTCTCTTAGTTGAGATGCACGAGCTCAGTAGTTGTGGCGTGGCGGGCTTAGTTGCTCTGTGGCATGTGGGATCTTAGCTCCCTGACTAGGGATCAAACCCACGTCCCATGCATTGGAGGGCAGATTCTTTATCACTGGACCACCAGGGTAGTCCCTCAATCCCTCTTTTAATGATCTTAAAGTGTTAGCTCCCTGCTTAGAAATAGCATTTTGATTTACAAAGCTGTAGTATCTAAGAAATGTATCTACGTAGATGTGACATAGTATAAAAAAGCTGTATTTTAAAAATGACATGCCCTTGGGCTTCCCTGGTGGCGCAGTGGTTGAGAGTCTGGCTGCCGATGCAGGGGACACGGGTTTGTGCCCCGGTCCGGGAAGATCCCACATGCCGTGGAGCGGCTGGGCCCATGAGCCATGGCCACTGAGAACGGGAGAGGCCACAACAGTGAGAGGCCCGCGTACTGCAAAAAAAAAAAAGACATGCCCTAAACAAAAAGGGTATATACATATATATGTGTATATATATGATTTTTTAAATTCAGCTTTTATACTATGATATATTTACATAAAAATTCAACTTTTAGGACTTCCCTGGTGGTGCAGTGGTTAAGAATCCGCCTGCCAATGCAGGGGACACGGGTTCGATCCCTGGTCCGGGAAGATCCCACATGCAGCGGAGCAACTAAGCCCGTGTGCCACAACTCCTGAGCCTGAGCTCTAGAGCCCACGAGCCACAACTACTGAAGCAATTGTGCCTAGAGCCTGTGCTCCGCAACAAGAGAAGCCACCGCAATAAGAAGCCCGTGCACAGCAACAAAGACCCAATGCAGCCAAAATAAATAAATAAATAAAATTAAAAATTCAACTTTTAGTCAAATTGTTCATTTATACTACTAGGTTCTTCAAACTATGAAGCATATTTTCATTTAACCTTAAGTTAAATGGTCAATAAAACATTTTTGAGGTTAATTACATTCAATCAAATCAAAAGTTCTCTTCCTAAAATTAAGCACTAGAGCCATTCAAATAACTGAATGGCATTAATGAGCACTTAGCCCATAAGCTCAGTCAATAACATCAACTTATTAATACTGCTGCCTACAATATATGCTTGATCATGAAGCCTACTTCTGTAAACACCTGAAAGGCCATACTGAGAATCCACAAAGGGAGTATCAATTACATGTTCTATACTTAAATTAGAAAGTCATAGTAACACTTAAATTTGAGCCCAGGCCTCCAATATCTGCCAAATTATTTATAATAATTAACTCCACAGGTACAGTTCTCTCAGAATGGACCCACAGTAAGGTATTCCCTCATCTTTTTCTTCGTTTTTTTTTTTCTCTCATCTTTTTCCACAAATTGCGGGAATGTGTTCCCCAAAAGAATGTTTTGCATGAAGAATACACGGGTTTGGGCTCAAGAATTCACTCAAGATAATAAAAAGGCTCAAGATCACTAGTATCCCCTCCTCTATTTTACTGAAAACTGTTCAGAACTTAAAGACAATTTACAGTGCTCGTTAATCAAGTCTTTGATTTAAAAACAAACCATCTATATAACCCAAACTGTAGATCCATAACACAGATTAATACTATTTATGCCTATTCAGAGTCTAGATTAAAACCTTTGCTAAAGTCAGAACAGGCAGAAAAACAAAATCTCATGATGGATATCAACCCAATATTTAATACAAACAACTGTTTTCCTTTTTAAAAGAGAGAGGAAAAAAGAATCCTACTATCCAGGCTGTGAATACTTTAATATGTTTATCCTTTAAGAACCTTTTCTGTGTGCATGTAACACATGCACGTTATAAATATTTCTAAAGGGGATTTATAGTATATGGTATTTTTATAATTTGCTTTTTTCTATTTAATAATATATCATAAGCATCTCTCCACATCAATTTTTATCTAGATTAGAACATTACTTTAAATGGATCAATAGTACCTGACTGTATGAATGTATTTATCATAACCTCACCAATTCCATATTGCTGAACATTAATTTTAGATGTATATTTTTATAAATTTATTTACACTATTTTATTTTATTTTTGGCTGCGTTGGGCCTTCACTGCACACGGGCTGTTCTCTGGTTGTGGTGAGTGGGGGCTACGCTTCGTTGTGGTGTGTGGCCTTCTCATTGCAGTGGCTTCTCTTGTTGTGGAGCACGGGCTCTAGGCGTGCGGGCTTCAGTAGTTGTGGCACGTGGGCTCAGTAGCTGTGGCTCATGAGCTCTAGAGCGCAGGCTCAGAAGTTGTGGCGCACGGGCTTAGTTGCTCCGCGGCATGTGGGATCTTCCCGCACCAAGGATCGAACCCGTGTCCCCTGCATTGGCAGGCAGATTCTTAACCACTGTGCCACCAGGGAAGCAGATGTATATTTTTAAAAAGAGAAAATACACACATGATCAAATAATTCAAGAGGTACAAAAGCTGCATCCATTCCACCCCTTAAACCTCTGGTTCCCTTCCTAGAAACAGTCACTCTTACCAGTTTCTTCTGCATTCCTCCAGAGATAGGTTTTAAAAAACACAAATGTTGGACTTCCCTGGTGGTACAGTGGTTAAGAATCAGCCTGCCAATGCAGGGAACATGGGTTCTAGCCCTGGCCCAGGAAGATCCCGCATGCCACGGAGCAACTAAGCCCGTGCGCCACAACTACTGAGCCTGTGCTGTAGAGCCTGCGAGCCACAACTACTGAAGCCCGCGCGCCTAGAGTCCGTGCTCTGCAACAAGAGAAGCCACCCGCTCGCTGCAACTAGAGAAAGTCCGTGCGCAGCAACGATGACCGAATGCAGCGAAAAATAAAACAAATTTTAAAAACCCCACAAATGTTAACATATTCTATATATATATACAGTTATGCACCTTCATTGCTGGACATTTATAAAGCTAACAATTTTTTGCTATTATAAAGAATGTTGGAATGAATATCCTTCTGTTTATTTGCTTTTAACATCAATATTAAGTGGTCTCAAACAGGAGTGTATCCTGTCACCATCTATTTTTAATCTATCTTGTTTCTGACTGAGAATAGTTTTAAGAAAAAGCTTGAAAGCACTTATTAATCTATGATGAACATCTCTATAGAAAATAGACAAATTTACAAATGGCAAATACTAATGGCCAACAAACGTATGCAAAAATGTTAAATATCATTAGTAATCAAAGAAATAAACACTTTAAAAGATACCATTTTTGTCCTGTTTGGCAGAGACTGCCATCACTACCAACAATAAAAATCCAGCAGTGAAGGTATGGGACAATAGGCACTCTTGCTGGTGGAACTAAAAAGTGGTACACCTTTTCTAGAAAGCAATCTGACAATATATTCTAAAAGTCTTAAAATATATGATTAGTTTCTGAACCAGCCATTCTAGTACTAAGCATTAACGCTAAGGAAATGATCAGTATATATAAGGATGTTCAATACAGTGCTATTTATAAAACAAAACTCAATTCTAACAAAAGAGAACACCACTTTGGTAATGTGTATACTACAGGTTGTAGAAGAATACTAAAGAACACAGATACGTGTTCATGATGTTGTATTAGGTGAAATGAGCTGGTTATAAACCAGTATTGGTCAGTATGATCCCAATTATAAAAAATACCGATACAGAAAGACTTAGGCTAAATTACACATCAAAATTCTACTGTGGTTATTATCTCTGTGCACTGGGATTATTGGTTTTCATTTTCTTTGTTGTGGTTTTCTTAATTTTCTAAATTTTATCCAGCAAATATATTAGATTCTAATCAAAAGAAAAAAGCAGTTGGACTCTTGATTAGTCAAGGTGTCTTATATAATTCTGCCCAGCAGGCTGGGGGTGTTATTTGGCTATTTGCCATGTGACAATGCTTCCTTCATCTGTGAATAAACTGGCCCAGTAAGCTATCAATAGTGGGGCCTGCTATTGCAAGGTTTTCGCTCTTCCTTCACAGAAGATAATTTTTATAACTTATTACAAGGAGAGGGAAGAATATACTCTTAGGTCCTTATCTTTTTGCCTATCCTGAGAATTTATGCCAACTTGATACTTTGTCATATTACTGTCAAACATCAGGTTAAAAAAAAAAAAAGAGGGCTTCCCTGGTGGCGCAGTGGTTGAGAGTCCGCCTGCCGATGCAGGGGACACGGATTCGTGCCCCGGTCTGGGAGGATCCCACATGCTGCGGAGCGGCTAGGCCCGTGAGCCATGGCCGTTGAGCCTGCGTGTCCGGAGGCTGTGCTCCACAACGGGAGAGGCCACGACAGTGAGAGGCCCACATACCGCAAAAAAAGAAAAAAAAAAAAAAAAAAAGAGGATACAGGTCAACTCCCAGAGATAAAAGCAGTAACCAGGTCATGTCCACAGTGGTTGGCCATGAACACATGTCTTCTGGTTCACTGCCTGGGTGGCAGTAAATCATTAGCAGAGAGGGCTGAGAAACACAGGTAATAATAATACCTGACTGCTTATTGTTAACTTGAGTTGAAAATAAAAGATTTCATTGAAAAATGTTCTGAGCGATGCCTATCGCTAGAGTTCTAAACTTGTTCACTCAATGCCTTAAAAAAAATAGGGGCTTCCCTGGTGGCACAGTGGTTGAGAGTCCGCCTACCGATGCAGGGGACACGGGTTCGTGCCCCGGTCCGGGAGGATCCCACATGCCCCAGAGCGGCTGCGCCGGTGAGCCATGGCCACTGAGCCTGCGCGTCCGGAGCCTGTGCTCTGCAACGGGAGAGGCCACAACAGTGAGAGGCCCGCGTACCGCAAAATAAATAAATAAATAAATAAATAAATAAATAAATAAACTGGACTTCCCTGGTGGTGCAGTAGTTAAGAATCCGCTTGCCAATGCAGGTGACATGGGTTCAATCCCTGTTCCAGGAAGATCCCACATGCCGCAGAGCAACTAAGCCCGTGCACAACTACTGAGCCTGTGCTCTAGAGCCCGCGTGTCACAACTACTGAAGCCCATGTGCCTAGAGCCTGTGCTCCGCAACAAGAGAAGCCACTGCAATGAGAAGGTCACACACCACAATGAGGAGTAGCCCCCTCTAGCCACAACTAGAGAATGCCCGCGCATAGCAATGAAGACCCAACACAGCCAAAAATAAATAAATAAATTTATAAAATAATAATAATAATAAATTAATCTGGGGGACTGGTAAGAAAGGAGTCTCCCCTTATCCTTGGCCAAAAAAAATTTCCCTAAAATAATTTTTACAAAAGGGCAGCTCAGAATCAAGTACACAGAAAAGCAAAATCATTATATTTTGTAGACATCCACAAGCAAAACTTGTTCAACATAATTTACTTATATTTGTAATGAACAGGATAATAGAAATCACTCTTTCATTTAAAGATAAGAAAACTAAAGCATAAGGAAGTTAAATGAATTGACTAAGGCCATAGAATCTGGAACTTATTCTGTTTGATACTCATCCAGATAACTTATTCTGACAGAGTGATTAGGATGCAGTACTGAAAAAAATCAGATGGTTCCACAAGTGCTATTCTGAGGTTCTTTTGATGGATGATTTGGTGAATGGGTACTACCTACTGTAGATCTTTCTCAGAATTAAGTATTCTCTTCCATGATCATGTTGGGATCTCAAGCAAGTGCTGAAACAAGTGCTTGATAAAAGCCAACATCTTTTCTTTTTCCCCAGTAAAAATATTTTGTCCTATCTAAAAGACACTCTGTTGTCTATAAGCAAACATTTAGTAGGTTTGTCTTCCATTGGGCTTAAAAAATGACAACAAAGTAAAGGAAACTGCCACAAGTGACTATAAGGCAAATTAAAACAGTACAACATATTTAATGAATGCTCACGTGTTCTAAACACTATCTATAAACTAATTTTCATTTCCTTTCACCCCATCATTTTAGCTACATGTATTTTCTCTAATCTAAAACATGCTGAATTGAAACTAAGTTTCTAATCCTATTTGTTTTAACAAGGTCAAAATTTAAACATGAGCTTGTGTGATTCCACAGCCCATCCTCTTTTACCATGTTACCTCTGATAATAACTAAAATATGTAATGTGCTTCACAATTTAGAATTTTTTCATATATGGTAGCTAATTCAACCTACACAACACATCATACCCCTATTTGAAATATGAGGAAACTGGTTTTCTGACTGGTTGTTACTCATCGAAGATCATGTGGCCTGTAAATGACAGTAAAAAAAGCAAACCCCGTGATTCTGACCAATATAAGTATAGGAAATTATTACCGGCAGAAAGGGTAGTCCAGTGAGGTAGAAAATGTTAGGCTCTGTGCCCTTTCAAGGCTTAAAAAATTAGGTGGAGCCATACAAAAGTATATCACATAGCAATATATGCTGAGAAGCCTGTGTTTTGAGGTCAACAAAATTATTACAGGAATAAGCATAAAAGTTCAAACCATATATAAGTATTTATAGATATGCCAGGGAATACACAACGGCACCACCTTTGCCCAGTTTAAGAAATCAGCCTTAACTTACTCAGTTCAACTTCTGTCTGACCATCTGAGTTCAAGCTACTCCCAGTCTACGCAGGTAAACCTCACTTTTCACCACAACCCATATCCTTGAAAATACATTAGAGAAGCAGATCATAATAGTGAATCACATGTATCCATAACAAAGACTGGGTACCAATCACACCAAATCAAATCTCAAAACGTATTAAATAGCAGAACTACAACTATACCATAATTAAAAATAATAAAAGTCCACACCAAGTCATACAAAATGGACATAAATATGCTTTTATCACACAAAGAACAACCTATTAAGTATACACAAAGTAGATAAAACATATAACTCTTAAGTTTGGCCTCAAATTCTTATGGTAGATACATTTATAATATATAATATTCCAAATGCTCTTTTCATGTTTTGAATTAAGTGGAATAAATATACTTAAAAATTTATGAAAAAGAAAAAAGAAACATGGAGGCAACGAGGTTGAGTGATTTGCTCACAATCCCACAGCTAATCGGAAACAAAGCCAACACAAGAACTCAGGCTTTCAACCTAGTGTTCTTTCCACTGTACCACATGACCTCTAAGACATGAAAATAATATTTATTCAATTCAATGTCAACTTATTTTACCACTACTGTGTTTATCTCCTCAGATCTACTCACACAATGACCTTAAACAGTGCTACAGATTACATTCTGTAATATGTAATACTATTACCAGATTAGACCACAGAGACAAACCTTGAGAACTGACAGCTCATGATAATCTCCCATCCTCAAAAAAACAAGGGCATCTATTTTGCCTTATTCATCTTTTGAATTCTACCACATAGTACAATACCTGGCAGATATAGTAGGTGCTCAGTAAGTAGTTTCTTATTTTTTAAATAAATCATAGCACTTTTTTTTGTCTGTAAGCATCAGCTACCAGACTTAAATATGAGGCCAAACAAAAACAGTGAAATATCATTAGTTCATATTTGGAGTCTCTAAGACTTTATAATATAAACAAACGATTTACTAAACAAGTTAATGCTTACAACCAAATATAAGGAGAACATTTACGTTACTAAAATATTTCAATAGAACATTTACGTTACTAAAATATTTCAATATTGTTAACTATACAAGTTAACTGAGACATTAATTACAATAATTCTTATCTATTGAAATGGGCCTAACTAACCTTTAGTCAGCATTACTTTGTCCCCCTCGTTGGAGTCATCGAATGCACCAGAAAGCAATAAAATGACAGGTGTAGTACAATGGGCACCGGACTAGGACCTAGACTCTAGTCCAAGCTCTGTTAATAATCAGATATATAACCTTGGGCAATTCACTTTTTGTGTCTTAACCTGTTCATAAAAACAAAAGAGCTGAACTACTAATCACCAGGGACCTTTACGATCTTAAATTTATTTTTAATGATTCTTACCCACAAAGATTCTACATTCAGAATTTTTTCATTGTGCCAAATTTGATATCCTGAATGTTATAATCTGCTACATAATTCAATAATTAAAAGCTTAGCACATTTTCTAAAAATATATAAAGACTAATATAATATTGTTACCTTCTCACATTAGGGGCAATAGGAGCAAACCACAGAGGAAATATGAGCATCCAATAATCAGGCCTGCTTTGCCAGTTGGGCTGACGTGAACCACTCTGGATTTTACAATACAAATCACTGATACATAAATACATATATGTATATAAATATATATACACATACCACTGATACTTGCTTATACTGATATACATATGTGTGCAAACTTTAACACTTGTTTTTAGTTATAAAATCAATACTTTGTTTACGGTAAGAAATTCAAACAGTACATTAGGTCACATCTGAGGTGCAAAGTAAAAAGCTTCCCACGCCCCCCCACCCTCCATAAATAACCACTGTTAACATTTTTTTTGTGCATCCTTCAAGAAGTTATCTGAGCATATACAAGTAGATGTGTGTGCACGTATAAATCTTTTTAACCTAAACTACTGCCACTTTCTTCTGGCTTCATAAGCATGTTAAATATACTGAAAGAAGGTAGAACAGTTGTATGGCACAAAGCTGTACATGCTTCACAAATGTGCACTGAATACATTTAATTTTCTTGCTTGGAGGCTACGTGGAGCAGTTGTGCAGAAAGAGCAGTGAGCAAGGAGCCAGGCAACCTGGGTTCTAATCTAAGTAATGGAGTAGCCTTAGGCAAGCCATGAAATATTCCTGTGCCTTGGTTTCTGCTTTTGTAAAATATCATGCTTGGACTAAGATCCCTTCCAACTCTAAAATGCTGTAATTCTAAGATGGCCGTCTGTAACAGTGTTCTCTTGAACTGGATATAACAAATGTTAAGTAAAAAAGGAGAAGAAAGAAACACTAATAGCAACCTCCAATCTTACAAGAGTAAATTTCTATGTGTCATTAACTATCAAGGTAGTACATCTGTGACATAAGTAGTGACGTAGTTATATTTGAAAGCAAAGTAGTGGATTATGAAAATCTGATACGTTTTTATGAAGTTTTGATTTGACGTTTTTCTTTTTTTGGAGGTGGAGAGGGCTGTTGCTTAGTGTCAGCAATAACCACTCCCCCTCCTCCCGATTAGAAAACAAGGGTATTATGGAGTTAAAATAATGAAACTGAAAGTTAGAATGAATTTTGTTGTACTCACAGAATATGCTGGGGAGGTGACAAGGGCAGCAAAGGTTGGAAAAAATTACTAGCTAATTTCCTCTTCCGGAAGGTCTTTGGCTCTTATTCTTTCGGTTCACACGCCCTCGCCAGACACACTCCACCCAGCTCCGTACCTGCCACAGGCGTCAGAATGGGGGGGGGGGAAGTCCCCTTTGATCATTTAAAAAAAAAAGTTCTTTGACTCGATTTACCTTAGGCGTCACGGGGTTTACGGAGGCACCCGGGCGACCTGAAGCCACCCATGCCTTTCTTCCGCAGTCCCGGGAACCTGGGCCCCGGAACCCGGGCCGGCCACCTGCGCAGGGTAGGGGCTGCCTTCCCGCCCTCCCCCGCAGCGCGGGGCCCGAGGGGAGGGAGGGGAGAGGAGAGAAGGAAAGGGGAGGAGGAGGAAGCCCGTACGGGCAGTACCCACCTCGCCTGGAGAGCCGGCCTGGATCGCCCGCGGCGCCCGGAGCAGTGCTGAGGGGAGGGTCCTGGAGGAGGGGCGGCCCGAGCCCCAATATGGAAATGCCAACTCCTCTCGGCGGCCAGGCCCCAGCCTGGAAGGAAACGGAAGTCCCTTCGTCTCCCTCACTCGCACCCACCAGCCCGCCCACTCCCCGGAGGAACCCCGAGTTGGGGAATCCGAAGTGCGTCCACGCCAAGGCCTCGAAGAGACAAGGCACGCTGGGCGGCCCGTCTGTCTCCGGCCCCCGCCGCGCCGCTGGGCCCCTCACGGCCTCCTGGCCTCTGCCCGGCCGCTAGGCCAGCCTCCCGCCCAGTAAAGCCCCTCCTTCTTCCCCCTCCGCCATTTTCGAACTTACCCTTCCAGCCCTCGCTTAGCGCTGAGCCCGCCCGGGACTCCGCCGAGGTCCGGCCACTTCCCCGGGCCGGAAAGGGGTAACCGGGACAAACGAAGCCCTGTTTGCCCCTGCACCCCACCCCCCTAGCTGGAAACCAGAACCTGACGGAGCGGGTGCGCATGCGCAGTGGGCACCTCGCAGTCCCCGCCCCCAGCTCAAACGTTTCCTCTTTCAGCCTTGAGGTGATTTTTCCCACGGTTTTTACCTGCTGAGCTCCGTGGTGGAGGAGTCGGGGAATAGAAGTAAAAGGATGAAAAGACAGAGAAGAGAGCGAACATGTTGAGTTCTTGCTAGAGACCAGGCACTGTGGTCGGCGTGTTCTTTGTTGTTATTTTGACAACCCTCTAAGGTAGGCACTCTCATATGAAACCCATTTTAACAGAGGAAATTTGAGGCCCAGAGAGGCTAACTGCCCCAATAGCACGCAGCTAATAAACGAGAGAACTGAGATTAGAATATGACCTGTATCCAAGGAGGGAAGGTGAAAGGAAAAAGGAAGACAGTCAGTGGGAGCGGGAAAGGGATTGGGAGATGAAGGGAAAATGAATAGGGAAGAAAGAAAGCAGAAGGAAGGAAAACAAAGGAAATCTGTGTACATAAAATGCTGATCATATCCTGGATTTATTTCAAATATGCTGTAGGAACCGACAGATGAATCAGACTGACAGATGAATTGTGTTTCAGAAACTTGGGCTCCCTTACAGGCTAGTGTAGTGAGTTGAGAGGTTCTGAATGAAAATGTTTCAGGTCGAGGGGAAGATCAAGTATCACCTGGATCCTCAAATGATGCTGACCTTCATGAAATTATTATCCTGATAAGTCAGATCATTGTCATTTCTCTGCTCAAATCCCCTCAAAGTAAAAGCCACAGACTTATAATGGCTTACAAAGGCTGTGGTAGCCAGCCACCAAGATGATTTCCAACAATCCTTATCTCTTGCTCTTCACACCCTTGGGTACTTCTCTTATACAATGAACCAGGGCTGATCTGTTTAACCAAGAAAATATGGTGGGAGTGACAGTGTGTCATGAAGGCTAGGTCATAAAAGGCATTGTGGTTTCTGCCTTGCTGTCTCTTGGACTGGTTGCTCTGGAGGAAGCCAGCTGTCATGTCATAAGGATACTCAAACAGCATTTGGAGAGCACGTGCCAAAAGACTGAGTCCTCCCTTTCTTCTCATCTCCTCCTCCCCCACCCAAAACAAACACCAACTTGCCAACAATGTGAGTGAACCACCTTGTAAGAGGATTCTTCAGGATAAGACTTCAGAGCCACAGCCTCCCAGCCAAGCCACTTGAATTCCTGTGTATTGTTTTATTATTTATTTAATATATATATTTATTTATTTTTGGCTGCGTTGGGTCTTCGTTGCTGCGTGCGGGCTTTCTCTAGTTGCAGCGAGCGGGGGCTACTCTTCGTTGCGGTGTGCAGGCTTCTTGTTGCGGAGCATGGGCTCTAGGCACATGGGCTTCAGTAGTTGTGGCACGTGGGCTCTAGAATGCAGGCTCTGTAGTTGTGGCGCATGGGCTTAGTTGCTCCGTGGCATGTGGGATCTTCCCAGACCAGGGCTCAAACCCATGTCCCCTGCATTGGCAGGTGGATTCTTAACCACAACGGCAGAAGGGAAGCCCCTGTGTATTGTTTTAAAAAGCTAAATTTTAGGGCAATTTGTTATCAGACAGTAGATAACAAATACAAAAGCCCTATGCAATCAGGATCCTTCTTACCTTTATGTCCTCATATTCCTACTGCTCTATTCCCTTGTCCTTTTAGCTTTCCTGCCTCAGGGTCTTTGTACTTGCTCTTTATTCTGCCTGAAACACTTCCCCCAGATATCTCCATGGCTGTCCTTCACCCCCTTCAAGTCTTTGTTTAGTTGTCACTTTCTCAGTAAGACCTATCATAACCACCACATTTAAAATTACCATTTCTCAGGACCTCCCTGGTGGTCCAGTGTTTAAGAATCTGCCTTCCATTGCAGGGGACGTGGGTTCAATCCTTGGTCAGGGAACCAAGGATCCCACATGTTGCAGGGCAACTAAGCCCACGTGCCACAACTACTGAGCATGCAAACCACAACTAGAGAGACTGCCACAACTACAGAGCCCACGCACTCTGGAGCCCACACACCGCAATGAAGATCCTGCATGCTGCAATGAAGACCAACGCAGCCAAGAATAAAATAAATAAATAAATATTAAAAATTTTTTAAGGGACTTCCCTGGTGGTGCAGTGGTTAAGAATCTGCCTGCCAGGGCTTCCCTGGTAGCGCAGTGGTTGAGAGTCCACCTGCCAATGCAGGGGACATGGGTTCGTGCCCCGGTCTGGGAGGATCCCGTATGCCGCAGAGCCGCTGGGCCCGTGAGCCATGGCCGCTGGGCCTGCGCATCCAGAGCCTGTGCTCCACAGTGGGAGAGGCCACAAAGGTGAGAGACCTGCGTACCGAAAAAAAAAAAAAAAAAAAAAAAGAATCTGCCTGCCAATGCAGAGGACACAGGTTCGTGCCCTGGTCCAGGAAGATTCCCACATGCTGTGGAGCAATTAAGCCTGTGTGCCACAACTAGTGAGCCTGTGCTCTAGAGTCCACGTGCCACAACTGAAGCCCACACGCCTAGAGCCTGTGCTCTGCAACAAAGAGAAGCCACCACAATGAGAAGCCCGCACACCATAATGAATAGTAGCCTCCACTTGCCGCAACTAGAGAAAGCCCACGCACAGCAATGAAGACCCAACTCAGCCATAAATAAATAAATAAATTCATTTATTAAAAATTTTTTTAATTTACAATTTCTTGACATACAGATGGCTAACAGGCACCTGAAAAGATACTCAGCATTGCTAATTATTAGAGAAACACAAATCAAAACCACAATGAGTTATCACCTCACACTGGTCAGAATGATTATGATCAAAAAATCTACAAATAACAAATTTTGGAGAGGATGTAGAGAAAAGGGAACCCTTGTACACTGTTGTTGAGAATGTATATTGGTGCAGCCACTATGGAAAATAGTATGGAGTCTCCTTAAAAAACTAAAAATAAGGAACTCCCTGGCAGTCCAGTGGTTAGGACTCAGCACTTTCACTGTGGTGGCCTGGGTTCACTTCCTGGTAAGGGAACTAATATCCTGCAAGCTGCAGGGTGTGGCCAAACCCGCCCCCCCCCCCAAAAAACAACCCCCCCCAGAAAAACAAAGAAAATAAAAACCTGAAAAACACAACTACCATATAATCCAGCAATTCCACTCCTGGAGATATATCCAGAAGAAACAAAACCACTAATTTGAAAAGATACATGCACCCCTGTGTTTATAGCAGTGTTATTTATTGGGTTGGCCAAAAGGTTTGTTCTTTTTTCCCGTAAGATGGCTCCAGTAGCACTTAGTTGTTTTTAACTTCATTGGAAACAATTTTGTTAGATTGTGACAGCTGTCATATCAGCGTACATTTTAAAAAAGACATCAAAATTGGTGAATTTTTGTGTAGGCATTTTAATATTGAAGATGGAAGAAAAAAGCAACATTTTTGGCATATTATGCTCTATTGTTTCAAGAAAGGTAAAAACACAACTGAAATGCAAAAAAAGATTTGTGCAGTGTATGGAGAAGGTGCTGTGATTGATCGAACATGTCAAAAGTGGTTTGCAAAGTATCGTACTGGAGATTTATTTCTGGACAATGCTCCACGGTCAGGTAGACCAGATGAAGTTGATAGCGGCCAAATCGAGACATTAACTGAGAACAATCAGCGTTACACCATGCGGGAGATAGCCGACATGCTCAAAATATCCAAATCAAGCGTTGTAAATCATTTGGACCAGCTTGGTTATGTTCATAGCTTTGATGTTCAGGTTCCACATAAGTTAATTGAAAAAAACCTTCTTGACTGTATTTCCGCATGTGATTCTCTACTTAAACCTAATGAAATGTTCCATTTTTAAAACAAATTGTGACGGGTGATGAAAAGTGGGTACTGTACAATAATGTGGAACAGAAGAGATCATGGGGCAAGAGAAATGAACCATCACCAACCACACCAAAGGCCAGTCTTCATCCAAAGAAGATGATGTTGTGTATATGGAGGGATTGGAAGGGAGTCCTCTATATGATCTCCTTCTGAAAAACCAAACGATTAATTCCAACAAGTACTGCTCCCAATTAGACCAACTGAAAGTGGCACTCGACGAAAAGTGTCCAGAATTAGTCAACAGAAAACACATAATCTGCCATCAGGATAATGCAAGACCACATGTTTCTTTGATGACCAGGCAAAAACAGTTACAGCTTGTCTGGGAAGTTCTGATTCATCCACCGTATTCACCAGACATTGCACCTTTGGATTTCCATTTATTTAGGTCTTTACAAAATTCTCTTAAAGGAAAAAATTTCAATTCCCTGGAAGACTGTAAAAGGCACCTGGAACAGTTCTTTGCTCAAAAAAATAAAAAGTTTTGGGAAGATGGAATTATGAAGTTCCCCCCAAAATGGCAGAAGGTAGTGGAACAAAAGAGTGAATACGTTGTCCAATAAAGTTCTTGGTGAAAATGAAAAATGTGTTTCTACTTAAAAACCAAAGGTGGGACTTCCCTGGTGGCGCAATGGTTAAGAATCCACCTGCCAATGCAGGGGACACAGGTTTGAACCCTGGTCTGGAAAGATCCCACATTCTGCAACTAAGCCCGTTTGCCACAACTACTGAAGCCCACGTGCCACAACTACTGAAGCCCGCACACCTAAAGCCCATGCTCCACAACAAGAGAAGCCACCGCAATGAGAAGCCTGCTCACTGCAACAAAGAGTAGCCCCCACTCGCTGCAACTAGAGAAAGCCCGCATGCAGCAACGAAGACCCAATGCAGCCAAAAATAAATAAATAAAATAGAGGCTCTTTGCTGGGACTAATGGCGGACTCCTGGAGGGCTCATGCCAAGGAGTACTTCCCAGAACTTCTGCTGCCAGTGTCCTTGTCCCCACGGTGAGCCACAGCCACCCCCTGCCTCTGCAGGAGACCCTCCAACACTAGCAGATCTTTAGTGTTTCCACAGTGGAAAGGCTATGAACCTCTGCTGGACTGGGAAATTACATTACTTAGAGAATGCAGAGCGCAAGAATGCTGGAGACCTAGATAACGTGATCTTCTCTAAGGTGAAATAGAGGAGGAGCTTCAGGATGGTGGAGGAGTGAGACATGGAGATTGCCTTCCTCCCCACAAATACATCAGAAATACATTTACAAATGGAACAACTCCTACAGAACACCTACTGAACACTGGCAGAAGACCTCAGACCTCCCAAACGCCCTGTGGCTGACACGGTCTTGGTGCTCTGGCCGGGTATCAGGCCTATGCCTCTGAGGTGGGAGAGCCGAGTTCAGGACATTGGTCCACCAGAGGCCTCCCGGCCCCATGTAATATCAAATGGCGAAAGCTCTCCCAGAGATCTCCATCTCAACGCTAAGACCCAGTCCACTCAACGACCAGCAAGCTCCAGTGCTGGACACCCTATGCCAAACAACTAGCAAGACAGGAACACAACCCCAACCATTAGCAGAGAGGCTACCTAAAATCATAATAAGGTCACAGACACCCAAAAACACAGCACTGGATGTGGTCCTGCCCCCCAGAAAGACAAGATCCAGCCTCATCCACCAGAACACAGGCACTAGTCCCCTCCACCAGGAAGCCTACACAACCCACTGAACCAACCTTAGCCACTGGGGGCAGACACCAAAAACAACGGGAACTACGAACCTGCAGCCTGCGGAAAGGAGACCCGAAACACAGTAAGTTAAGCAAAATGAGAAGACAGAGAAATACACAGCAGATGAAGGAGCAAGGTAAAAACCCACCAGACCAAACAAATGAAGAGGAAATAGGCAGTCTACCTGAAAAAATAATGCAGAGTAATGACAGTAAAGATGATCCAAAATCTTGGAAATAGAATGGAGAAAATACAAGAAACATTTAACAAGGACTTAGAAGAACTAAAGAGCAAACAAACAATGATGAACAACACAATAAATGAAATTAAAAATTCTCTGGAAGGAATCAATGGCAGGATAACTGAGGCAGAAGAACAGATAAGTGACCTGGAAGATAAGATAGTGGAAATAATTACTGCAGAGCAGAATAAAGAAAAAAGAATGAAAAGAATTGAGGACAGTCTCAGAGACCTCTGGGACAACATTAAACGCACCAACATTCGAATTATATGGGTCCCAGAAGAAGAAGGGAAAAAGAAAGGGACTGAGAAAATATTTGAAGAGATTATAGTTGAAAACTTCTCTAATATGGGAAAGGAAATAGTCAAGTCCAGGAAGCGCAGAGAGTCCATTACAGGATAAATCCAAGGAGAAACACGCCAAGACACATACTAATCAAACTATCAAAAATTAAATACAAAGAAAGCATATTAAAAGCAGCAAGGGAAAAACAACAAATAACATACAAGGGAATCCCCATAAGGTTAACAGCTGATCTTTCAGCAGAAACTCTGCAAGCCAGAAGGGAGTGGCAGGACATATTTAAAGTGATGAAAGGGAAAAACCTACAACCAAGATTACCTCGATGAAAAAAATAATAATAATAAATAAATAAAATAAATTAAAAAAAAACTGAAGGCACTTTTTGGCCATCCCAATACAGTAGCCAGGACTTGGAAGCAACCCAAATGCCCATCAACAGGTAATTGGATTAAGAAGATGTGGTATACATACAATGGAATATTACTCAGCCATAAAAAAGATTGAAATATTGCCATTTGCAGCAACACGGATGGACCTAGAAAATATTCTGCTCAGTGAAATAAGTAAGAGAAAGACAAATAATATGTGATAGGACTTACATGTGGAATCTAAACAATAATACAAATGAATCTATATACAAAACAGAAACAGACTCACAAACTTATGGTTACCAAAGGGGAGAGGAAGGGGAGGAGGAACAAGTTAGGGGCAAGGGATTAATAGATACAAACTACTATACATAAAATAGATAAGCAACAAGGATTTACTATATAGCACAGGGAATTTTTGACCCAATATCTTGTAATAACCCATAATGGGATATAATCTGCAAAAAACAAAACAATGAATCACTATGCCGTACACCTGAAACTAACACAATATTATAAATCAACTATACTTTAATAAATTAAATTAAATTAAATTACAACTTCTCCTCTTAGCACTCCCTGCCTCCCTTCCCTGCTCTACTTTGTATTTTTCCCATGGTATCTTTCACTTTCTAACATGCTGTATGGTTATCTTATTTATTATGTTTATTGTATGTCTCCTTCCTCCCACCCCTGCTAGAGTATAGGCTCCAAGAGGACAGAGATCTTTGTTTTGTTCACTGATATTCCAAGTGCTTAGAACAGTGTCTGGCACAGTGTAGGTACTCAGAGATATTTGTTGAATGAGTGAACAAAAATTTCATAAACATGCCAGACCCTTGGTAGATACTTGTTCGGTGAATTGTCATTTGGGAGATATGAACACCAAATGCAGATATATCTGAGGTATGGTGTCTAGATTTTATATTTAGGGACACATAGAGCTCTGAGGTTAGAAAAAACACAATCTATGGAGAGGTTACTCTAACCTGTCAAAGGACTTTTTTTGTAATTGTTGTTGGTTGAGGAGAAGGAAAATTTACAGAGGGAAAGAACAAAGCTATATTAGTCTGAACCATATGAAACTGCCAATGTTCCACCATTGCTAAATGTCCCAAACAGCAATTTAATATGGTTCAACCTAGTAGGAGAAAGGAAATTTGATGGCATAAAGACTCAGAGGAAATGAGAAAGAGATGGGATCAAGCATGAGTAGTGGCATTAGCCTTGAACAGGATAAAGGACTCATACTCAGAGGCTCAAGGGCATGAGATGTAGGTAGGGAGAGAGGAATGTTGAGTGGTTACCACACCTCAATGGTGGCTGGCTTCTATGGGAAGTAAAATATGTAGTTATCTGCTGAGGGAAACAGCAAAGGTTTAGCACTGTAACACTTTTTGCAAAAGAAGTTATATAAGTGAAAGTCCAAATAAATAAATGTAGAAGAGAATTGCCTTGAGTGAAGGGAGGTGGAGTGAGCCCTGACTTCCAGGCCTTACCCTTGGAGCCATCAGTTTTATGTACCTTCTTCTGGCAGGAAGGGGTACATCTGCATAGGATTACTCTTGACTCATCCTCAGGAAACAGCTTTTGTGAAGGTCATTCATGTTGAACAGCACCTATTGGCAGCACCTGCCCCTCAGTCTCCTGACTTTTGCTCAGGTGTCTTGATTGCTAACCTCTCGTTCCCTCCTTGTTTCCACTAAGACTGTGACTGTAATTTCCTCTCTTTGAGCAGTCTTATCTTGTTCCAGCAAAACTAGCATCTCCAACCAGTCTTCCCTTTCCCTTCTCTGCCTTTATCTGCCAGGGACCCAGTCATAGAGAAGAGACCTGTTGCTTGTCTGGGGTGAGGACAGAAGAGCACAGTCTTGTCTCAAGCTAATGGAAAATTCCACCTGGGCTTTCTATTTATGAATCTATTCGTATGTTTGTCTATTCAGTCTGCAGAAATCCAACAATCCAACAACAAAGTCAAGGTCAGGATGTTGTCACAGTGTGTCTGGAGTGGGGTAGAAGTGAAAGCTACCGGAGTTGAGATCCAGGAGAGAGGCTAGCATGTTGGAGGGGTCATCACCCAGAGCGGTTGTGGGATTTGTGTTTAGAGTGGAAGACTGAGCAAGAGGCCAAAGACGTCAGTGGATGTGAGGTAGTGTACTGAATATAGACAGATAATAATAGCATTTGCTGAGAGTTTGCCATATGCCAGGCACTGTCTTAAGTGCTTGGCACACTTTATCTCTCGTAATACTCTCAGTAACCCTATGAGCTAAGTGGTTTTTTTAATTCTCATTTTGACTCAGACCCTAGAATGGTGCTTGGCATATAAAGGGTACTTAAGCCAGATCAGGTCGGTCCTCCACCTAAAACCCTGCAATGGCTTCTCACTTGGTAGAGGCAAGCACAGGGTGCTGTGGGAGCCCAGGGTGGGGCTCTGGACTGGGGGAAGAGCAGGCTGCACCAGGAATTCAGTCTTGAAGGACAACCAAGAGATAGCTAGGTGAAGCAGTGAGAGAAAGGCATTCTAAGCAAACATATCAGCATGTGCTAAGTCACGCAAGTGAAACCAGACAGCATGCATTTAGAGAATGACAGTTAATGCCTTTTGGCTGGAGTGTAGCTGCTAACATTTATTGAATGTTTTATACGTTCACACTGTGTTATATGCATTACAGAGATGATCATTTTACAGATAAGAAAACTGGGTACAGAGAGGTTAGGTTGCTCAAGGTCTCAAAACTATTAAGTGGTGGAGGTGTGGGTGGGTGATGATGGGGGGATGGCTGGAGCCTGACAGAGAACTGAGGCTCCAGAGAGGTAGCCAGGGCCTGGATTCAATCCTTGCGTATTTGGTTGCTTGGGCTGCCATAACAAAATACCACAGACTGGGTGGCTTACACACTAGAACTGCATTTTCTCACAGTTCTGGAGGCTGGAAGTCTGAGATCAAGTTGTTGGCAGGTTCACTTTCTTCTGAGGTCTCTCCTCTTGGCTTGCAGATGGCCGTCTTCTCCCTGTATCTCTACATGGTCTTCCCTCTTGGTCTGTCTGTATCCTAATCTCCTCTTATACAGATGTCAGTCATATTTGATTAGGGCCCACCCTGACCACCTCATTTTAACTTAATTACCTCTTCAAAGGCCCTGTCTCCAAATACAGTCATATTCTGAGGTACTGGGGGTTAGGACTTCAGCATATGAATTTTGGAGGAATAGAATTCAGTCCATAACACCTTGCATGGCACATTAAATAATTTGGCTTCTATCATATAAGTCAGTGGTTCCCAAATGGGGTGATGAATTGGAATCACCTGAAGAGCTTTTGGAACCTACTGATTTGGGGACACTCCCTCCTCCTGTGATTCAGAGTCAGTGAATGTGGGCTATGTTTGGGGAAGATGTAAAGCTTCCCCATGCTTTCCAGTTGATTTTGGTGCTTTCCAAACCTGCTTTCCAGCCCGGTTTGAGAACCACTTCTGGAAGCAACAGAACCATCAGAAGGTTTTAAGTAGGATAGTGAAATGATGAGAGTTGGGTTTTAGAAAAATCACCCTGGTGTAGTAATGTAGAGAATGGATTGGAGGGAAGTGGTGGTGAGATGACTTAGGAGACAAGTGAGTGCAGTAACCAGGAAATGAGGAAGGTCCCAGCAGAGGCAGTGGCAGTATGAACGGAGTGTAAAGGCATGATTTCAAGAGCTGTGAAAAGGGGATATTTGTGAGAGGAAGAAGGGGGAAGCTGAGTATGAGTCATGTCTTCCCATCTAAGACAGGTTCCTTTAAAGACCCTTCACAGAAGCCTTATGGAGCTTGCACTTACACCTCGTTGACTATTCCTAGCTGCAAGGGAGAGCGAACAGTGTATTCTTTTATCTGGGTACATTTCCACCCAAAATAAATCAGGGTTCTGTTAGGAAGGAAAAGAGAGTGAATACTGAGTAGACAACTAGCTGTCTTTGCCTCCACAATATTCATGGATTGGAAAACTCAGTATCATAAAATTATTTTCCCCAAGTGAATCTAACTTTAGATCCTGTGCATTTCCAATAAAAATCCCAACAGAAATTTTAATGGAATATGGCAAACTAATTCTGAAATTCATATGGAAGACCAAACAAGCAAGAATAGCCAAGACAATTTTGAGGAAGAGGAACAAGGTGTGGGGACTTGCCCTTCTAGATATCAAGACTTATTGTAAAGGCTATAGTGATTTAGACAATGTGATGGTCCATACAGAGGCAAGGAGGCCAATTAAATAGAGAGGAATGCCCAAAATAGACCCACACGTTTCCATATGGAAACTCGATGTATGACCAAGGTGGCATTACAAATCGGTGAGGAAAGAATGGATGGGCCAGTCAAGAAATGATGCTGGGCTTCCCTGGTGGCGCAGTGGTTAAGAATCCACCTGCCAATGCAGGGGACACGGGTTCGAGCCCTGGTCCGGGAAGATCCCACATGCCGCAGAGCAGCTAAGCCCGTGCGCCACAACTACAGAGCCTGTGCTCTAGAGCCCGCGAGCCGCAACTATGGAAGGCCGTGTGCCTAGAGCCCGTGCTCGGCACCAAGAGAAGCCACCGCAATGAGAAGCCCGTGCACCGCAACGAAGAGCAGCCCCCACTCGCTGCAACTAGAGGAAGCCCACGCGCAGCAACGAAGACCCAATGCAGCCAAAAATAAATGTAAATAAAATAAATAAATTTACGAAAAAAGAAATGATGCTGTGTCAGTTACTTCCCTGTGGCTAAGACTCTGCACTCCCAATGCAGCGAGTCCGGGTTTGATCCCTGGTAGGAGAACTAGATCCCACATACCACAACCAAGAGATCACGTACTGCAACTAAAGACCCCACATGCCGCAACTAAAGATGCCACACGCCACAAAGAAGATCCTGCATGTGGCAATGAAGATCCCGTGTGCTGCAACTAAGACTCCGCGCAGCCAAATAAATTAAAAAAAGAAAAAAAAAAAAAAGAAATGATGCTGTGGTTTCTGGGCTATGTTTTGGGGGAAAATATATTTCTCTACTTCACATTCTATAAAAAAAATCAATTCCGGGTTGATTAGAGATATAAATGTAAGAAGCAAAACTTTTACATTTTTAAAGAAAATTTAAGAGAATATAATTTCATCATAGGGTAGAAAAAGATTTCTTAGGCTAGTAGTTTTCATGTTTTTTGCTCTCATATCTCTAAAAGAATTTTGAAAAATTGTGCATCCTCTTTCACGTGTTTAATATGACATAAAAATGTTTTCATTATACATTAAAATAATTACAAAGGATATAATTTCCAATGTATTGTAAATGTTGACATAAAAACCAAATCCATGGTTATTTAATTTATTTATTTTTAAAAATTATTTTATTTTATTTATTTATTTTTGGCTGTGTTGGGTCTTCGTTGCTGCACGCGGGCTTTCTCTAGTTGCACTGAGCAGGGGCTACTCTTCTTGGTGGTGCCCGGGCTTCTCATTGCGGTGGCTTCTCTTGTTGCAGAGCACAGGCTCTAGGCACACGGGCGTCAGTAGTTGTGGCTCACAGGTTCTAGAGCTCAGGCTCAGTAGTTGTGGTGCACAGGCTTAGTTGCTCCGCGGCATGTGGGATCTTCCCAGACCAGGACTTGAACCTGTGTCCCCTGCATTGGCAGGTGGATTCTTAACCACTGCGCCACCAGGGAAGCCCTCCATAGTTATTTCAAATGAAATCAAAATACTATAGTGATTTGATACTCATGTCACCCATTTGAAATTTAAAACAATAAGCTCTTCTATAACAGCCAGAATATTTATATCTATTTTTGTCTTTACTTCATTTTTCCATTCCACTTCCCTCATAGAATTTTATCTTAATGTGATATATTTTATTCCTTTTTTAAAAATTAATTTTTTGAAAGGAAAACCTAGATCTTTTTTTAAAAATTAATTAATTAATTAATTTTTGGCTGTGCTGGGTCTTCGTTTCTGTGTGAGGGCTTTCTCTAGTTGCGGTGAGTGGGGGCCACTCCTCATCACGGTGTGCGGGCCTCTCACTGTCGCGGCCTCTCTTGTTGTGGAGCACAAGCTCCAGACGCGCAGGCTCAGTAGTTGTGATGCACGGACTTAGTTGCTCCGTGGCATGTGGGATCTTCCTGGACCAGGGCTCGAACCCGTGTCCCCTGCATTGGCAGGCAGATTCTCAACCACTGCGCCACCAGGGAAGCCCTAATTAATTAATTTTTATTTTATTTTTGGCTGCGTTGGGTCTTCACTGCTGCGCGTGGGCTTTCTCTAGTTGGAGTGAGCAGGGGCTACTCTTTGTTGTGGTGCATGGGCTTCTCATTGCAATGGCTTCTCTTGTTGCACAGCACGGGCTCTAGGCACACGGGCCTCAGTAGTTGTGGCACGCAGGCTCAGTAGTTGTGGCTTGCAGGCTCTAGAGCACAGGCTCAGTAGTTGTGGCACACAGGCTCAGTTGCTCTGCAGCATGTGGGATCTTCCTGGACCAGGGCTCGAACCCGTGTCCCCTGCATTGGCAGGTGGATTCTTAACCATTGCACCACCAGGGAAGCCCCAAGATATATTTTATTCTTAAAAGTCTTTTATTTATCACCTTTTCATAGTTCTTTGCAGCAAAAATGTGAATATAAAATAAAATTTTAGCAAATGTCCTGTAAATAGAAGTTTTCAGCTATTAAAAATTTCTCTGAGGGACTTCCCTGGCGGTCCAGTGGCTAGGACTCTGCGCTTCCACTGCAGGGGCCACTGGGTTCAATCCCTGGTCGTGGAACTAAAATGCTGCAAGCCACGTGGTGTGGCCCAAAATTTTTTTTTCTCCGGATTGAGTTATTGTAACAATTATTATTGGTATAAAATTGCTCAAAACATAAATTTTTTATACATTTTCATAAATGAATTGAAAGCATAAATAGTCCAATTTTATTGGAAATGCACTCTTGAATGAGCTGGATTTTTTTTCCTCCCATATGGCTATGGATGAATACTACTTGTTGCTAGAATGAGAACTCAGTTTCAATTCTATTTCTGTTTTTATTTTTATAGATATACACACTGAGAAACTTGTTCAAACATATAAGAATATAGGAGTATAAATAGTAGTGTAATAGCCATGTAATTTGATTATTTGAACACTTTCTGAGTTGTTTGCCAAAATCACATAGTGATCTATAAGAAATGTCTTTTTAGGGACTTCCCTGGTGGTCCAGTGGTTAAGACTCCGAGCTTCCACTGCACGGGGCACAGGTTGGATCCCTGGTGAGGGAACTAAGATCCTGCATGCTGCGTGGCACGGCTAAAAAAAAAAAGAAATGTCTTTTTGTGATCTTTTGTCTGACTACCTGATTAGATTTTCCTTCAAATTTGTTGAAAGCAAAGGATTGGCAACCACCTGAATTGCAAAAAGATTTGTTACTCTTTCTCTAGAGCCATTTACTTTTTCTCAGTCTCTAGGAACTATACCAAAAAGGCTTTTTAGATGACTAGTAACTATACCTATTTACTTTTTCTCTTAGAGGTAACTTATTTAACCCAATATGTTCAGAAAGGGTTGGAAAAATAAAAATACTGTTAATTTGAATGAATTTTTGCCAATACAGTATTTTAAAATAAAATGCTTCCGTTTTATCTTGTGTTTTAAATATATTATCTTCAAAACTTTGGGGAGCTGCTGATTTAAGTTTAGTCAGTTTATGTAAAATGCCCACCATATATTCTAATTGGCAGTGTCAGTTCTATTCATAAAAAAAAGTCAAATTAGACTTACTTCCTTTTAAAAAGTCTGAGTTTGAAACTCAAATAAAAATGTGTTGATGGGGGCTTCCCTGGTGGCGCAGTGGTTGAGAGTCCACCTGCCAATGCAGGGGACACGGGTTCGTGCCCCAGTCCAGGAAGATCCCACATGCCACTGAGCAGCTGGGCCCGTGAGCCATGGCCGCTGAGCCTGTGCGTCCGGAGCCTGTGCTCCGCAACAGGAGAGGCCACAACAGTGAGAGGCCCGTGTAGCGCAAAAAAAAAAAAAAAAAAAAATGTGTTGATGCATTCCTTGTAACAAGCTATCTCATTTCTGAATTCTAAGATAGATGTTTCCTAGATGAAATAAGGCATTGCCATCTTCAGTATTTCTTTCTTACCCAGGCTCTTATTGCTTTGTTCTCATGGACCTCTCAGGAGCAGAGAAAGACACAAGAGTTTGATTAGAGGAGACTTCCTCAGCATGAGTAGTTTTCTACATGTTATTCCTTTCCCCTAACATGTTATTATGGAAATTTAAAAACAAATAGAGAAGTTGATAGAATTGTACACAAATGTCCATATTCTCGGCACCCAGATTCTGTAATTAGCATGTTGCTATGTTTACTTTATTACCTGTCTTTCCATCTACCAAGCCTTCTATCCATCCATTAACCCATTTTATGTTTTTAATGCATTTCAAAGTAAGTTTCAGGCATTATTACACTTCACTCCTAAATACTTCAACATGCATATTATTTGCTCTTGTGGGGTTTTTTTGTTTGTTTGTTTGAGGCAGTCAATCTTCATTCCCACCCCAGAAGCAACCACTGTTCTGATTTTTACTGTGAATTCATCTTCCCTGTTCTATAATTTCGTATATAAACAGAATGTACACTTTTAACACCAATATTTTGATTTGCCCCTTTGTTTGGCTCACCAGAGGTTGTATACTTGGGACAATGAACAATACTAAGATTCAGGTTGGGGAAAAAGGATACAGGCATTTGTGAAAAGAAAGATGGAAAAAGAGACCCAGAATGAGGCCACCACACCTCATTCTGAGGCATTCTGAAATACTTCATTTTAAGAAAGAATAGCTATGGAAGTTGAGGATCTAAAAATCGATTCCGGGCTTCCCTGGTGGCGCAGTGGTTGAGAGTCCGCCTGCCGATGCAGGGGACACGGGTTTGTGTCCCGGTCTGGGAAGATCCCACATGCCGCGGAGTGGCTGGGCCCGTGAGCCCTGGCTGCTGAGCCTGCGCGTCTGGTGCCTGTGCTCCGCAATGGGAGAGGCCACAACAGTGAGAGGCCCGCGTACCGCAAGAAAACAAAAACAAATAAAACTCGATTCCTTCAAAGCCATCCATACTCTTAAACACCTTAAAAAGTTTTCACATACCCCTAGGGAATGTGTACCTTAGACCAAAGATCGCTGCCATAGACAAGATGGATAAAGTACAAAATGTAAAGGAAGGATACAAAATTAATGCACAGAAATCTCTTGCATTCCTATACACTAACAACAAAAAGTCAGAAAGAGAAATTAAGGAAACACTCCCATTTATCACTGCAACAAAAAGAATAAAATACCTAGGAATAAACCTACCTAAGGAGACAAAAGACCTGTATGCAGAAAACTATAAGACACTGATGAAAGAAATCAAAGATGATACAAACAAATGGAGAGACATACCATGTTCTTGGATTGGAAGAATCAATATTGTGAAAATGAGTATACTACCCAAAGCAATCTACAGGTTGAATGCAATCCCTATCAAATTACCAATGGCATTTTTCACAGAACTAGAACAAAAAATTTTACAATTTGTATGGAAACCCCGAATAGCCAAAGCAATCTTGAGAAAGAAAAATGGAGCTGGAGGAATCAGGCTCCCTGACTTCAGAAAATACCACAAAGCTACAGTAATCAAGACGGTATGGTACTGGCACAAAAACAGAAATATAGATCAATGGAACAGGATAGAAAGCCCAGAGACAAACCCATGCACATATGGCCACCTTATCTTTGCCAAAGGAGGCAAGAATACATAATGGAGAAAAGACAGCCTCTTCAATAAGTGGTGCTGGGAAAACTGGACAGCTACATGTAAAAGAATGAAATTAGAACACTGCCTAACACCATACACAAAAATAAACTCAAAATGGATTAAAAACCTAAACGTAAGGCCAGACACTATCAAACTCTTAGAGGAAACCATAGGCAGAACACTCCATGTCATAAATCACAGCAAGATCCTTTTTGACCCACCTCCTACAGAAATGGAAATAAAAACAAAAATAAACAAATGGGACTTAATGAAACTTAAAAGCTTTTGCACAGCAAAGGAAACCATAAACAAGATGAAAAGACAACCCTCAGAATGGGAGAAAATATTTGCAAACGAAGCAACTGACAAAGGATTAATCTCCAAAATATACAAACAGCTCATGCAGCTCAATATCAAAAAAACAAACAACCCAATCCAAAAATGGGCAGAAGACCTAAATAGACATTTCTCCAAAGAAGATATACAGATTGCCAAGAAACACATTAAAGGATGCTCAACATCACTAATCATTAGAGAAATGCAAATCAAAACCACAAAGAGGTACCACCTCACACCGGTCAGAATGGCCATCATCAAACAATCCACAAACACTAAATGCTGGAGAGGGTGTGGAGAAAAGGGAACCCTCTTGCACTGTTGGTGGGAATGTGAATTGATACAGCCACTATGGAGAACAGTATGGAGGTTCCTTAAAAAACTAAAAATAGAACTACCATACAACACAGCAATCCCACTACTGGGCATATACCCTGAGAAAACCATAATTCAAAAAGAGTCATGTACCACGATGTTCATTGCATCACTATTTACAATAGCCAGGACACGGAAGCAACCTAAATGTCCATCACAGATGAATAGATAAAGAAGATGTGGCACATATATACAATGGAATATTATTCAGCCATAAAAAGAAACAAAATTGAGTTATTTGTAGTGAGGTGGATGGATCTAGAGACTGTCATACAGAGTGAAGTAAGTCAGAAAGAGTAAAACAAATACCGTATGCTAACGCATATATATGGAATCTAAAAAAAAACAGTACAGATGAACCTAGGGGCAAGGCAGGAATAAAGATGCAGACGTAGAGAACAGACTTGAGGGCACGAGGGGAAGGGGAAGCTGGGACGAAGTGAGAGAGTAGCATTGACATATATACACAACCAAATGTAAAATGGATGGCTAGTGGGAAGCAGCCGCATAGCACAGGGAGATCAACTCGATGCTTTGTGACGACCTAGAGGGGTGGGATAGGGAGTGTAGGAGGGAGGCTCAAGAGGGAGGGGATATGGGGATATATGTATACATATTGCTGATTCCCTCTGTTGTACAGCAGAAACTAACACAACATTGCAAAGCAGTTATACGCCAATAAAGATGTGAAGGAAAAATGATTAAATTTGACTGTATTAAAATTTAAAACTTCTGCGTAAGAATACATCCCATAAACAAAATGGAAAGACAAGATATTTGCAACTTGTAAGAGATACATGATTAGCATCCAGATAAAGAGGTTCTTAAGAAAAGTAAAGACAGGGACTTCCCTCGTGGCACAGTGGTTAAGAAGCCTCCTGCCAGTGCAGGGGACACAGGTTCAAGCCCTGGTCCGGGAAGATTCCACATGCCGCGGGGCAACTAAGCCCTTACGCCGCAACTACTGATCTTGCACTCTAGAGCCCACAAGCCACAGCTACTGAGCCTGTGTGCCACAAGTACCGGAGGCTGCGCACCTAGGGCCTGTGCTCCGCAACAAGAGAAGCCCCCGCTCGCCGCAACTAGAGATAGCCCGCGAGCAACAACGAAGAGCCAATGCAGCCAAAATAAATAAATAAATTTATTTAAAAAAAATTAAAGACAAACAGCTCAACAGAAAAATGAACAAAAGATACAAGTAGACAATATATAAAATGAAATATGGTTAATATGAAAATATGTTCAATTTCATTAGTAATCAGAGACATGCAGATTAAACAATAAGAACCCAAGAGGGATGAAAAGATATGTCTACAAAAGACTTGGCAAGAATGTTCTTAGCAACCTCATTTATAAAGCCAAATACAGAAAAGACACAGTGTCCATCACCAGAAAAATGGGTAAACAAGCTGTGGCATACAATGGAATTCTACTCAGCAATAAAAAGAAACAAACCAGTGATAGATGCAGCAACCTGGGTGAATCTGACAAACATGCTGAGTGAAGGAGATTTTCCACAAAAGAGCACATATTATGTCTAGAACAGATAAAAACTAATCTGTCATGAAAGCAAAAACCAAAACAGAATAGTGTTACCTGGTGGGAGTGGGACCAGGGATTGACTTGGAGGGGGATTAGGGAACTTTCTACGGGCAATGGTAATGTTCTATATTTGATGGAGGTTTGGGTTACACAGGTGTATATGCATTTGTTAGAACTCAGTGAGTATATAATTATGGTTTGAACATTCCACTGTAAATAAATTTTACCTTAAAAATCTGTAAGCAAATGTCAAACTCATTAATAATATGCGTGCTGAAGTGTTCAGGAGTAAAGTATACTGATGGATTCAATTTACTTTTAAATACATTACAAAATATTATGGATTGAGTTATGGCTAGAGGGATGGATAGATATATGATAAAGCAAATAGGACAAAATGCTCATATAGCCACCACCTGAATTCACTACATACTTAAAAAAACTTTACTATGTGTTTAAATTTTTTTCATAATAAAATGTGGGGGAAAAAGCAATAATGTGACACACCCATCAGATTGGCATAAATGACAACTGACAGTGTTGTGTGAAGATGTGGTGAAATGTAGTGGAAGTATAAACTGATACAACCACTTCAGAGAGTAATTTAGCAAAATTTAGTAAAGCTACAGATGCTCATCTTTATGACTCAGAAATCCTACTTCTGAGTGTATAACCTAGAGTTTCATGTGCCCAAGAAGATATGTGCAAAAATGTTCTTTGCAACATGATTATCATGTTTTGAAACATTTAAAATACTAAGTTGTGGGGCTTCCCTGGTGGCGCAGTGGTTGAGAGTCCGCCTGCCGATGCAGGGGACACGGGTTCGTGCCCCGGTCCAGGAAGATCCCACATGCCGCGGAGAGGCTGGGCCCGTGAGCCATGGCCGCTGAGCCTGTGCGTCCAGAGCCTGTGCTCTGCAACGGGAGAGGCCACAACTGTGAGAGGCACGTGTACCGCAAAAAAAAAAAAAAAAAAAAAAAAAAAAAAAAAAAAAACTAAGTTGCAAGAACAGGGCAATGGATGTCAGCACACCCCTTATCAACTGTAAGCATGTTGTCACATTTGCTTTATCTATGTGTAAATATACATTTTTTTCCCTGAATCATTTGAGAGCAAATTGCACTTAATTCCTAAATACTTCAGCATGTATTTCCTAAAGCAAAGGCATTCTTCTACATAACCACAATACATTGATCACAGTCAGGGCATTTTAATGTTTATCGTTTTACTATTACCTAATTTACAATCCATATTCACATTTCTCCAATTATTGTAGTAATCTGCTTTAGTGTTGTTTTAAACGCCATCTAGAATCCACTCAAACATCACACATTGTATTTAGTTGTCATTTCATTTAGTCTGTAATCTAGTAAAGTTCCACTGCCTTTTTTGTGCCTTTCATGACATTGACTTTTTTTTTAAGACCTTATTCTTTTTTTTAAAATTATTATTTATTTGTTTTTGCTGTGTTGGGTCTTCGTTTCTGTGCGAGGGCTTCCTCTAGTTGTGGCAAGTGGGGGCTACTCTTCATCGCAGTGTGCGGGCCTCTCACTATCGCGGCCTCTCTTGTTGGGGACCACAGGCTCCAGACGCGCAGGCTCAGTACTTGTGGCTCATGGGCCTAGTTGCTCTGCGGCATGTGGGATCCTCCCAGACCAGGGCTCGAACCCGTGTCCCCTGCATTAGCAGGCAGATTCTCAACCACTGCGCCACCAGGGAAGCCCCATGACATTGACTTTTTTGAAGAGTCTAGGCAAATTGGGGTTTGTCTGTTTGTTTTTAGATTTTAGAGATTTCATTTATTTATTTATCTATTTATTTGTATTGAAGTATAGTTGATTTACAATATTAGTTTCAGGTGTACAGCATAGTGATTCAATATTTTTATAGATTATACTCCATTTAAAGTTACTGTAAAATATTGGCTATATTCCCTGTGCTGTACAATAGGCAAATTGTTTTTGAAGAATATTCCTACATTTGGATTTGCAACATTTTTAAAGAGTAAACATTTTATTTTAGAATTGCTTTAGATTTAAAGAAAAATTGCAAGCTTAATACAGAGAGGTAACATACACAGTTTTCCCTATTATTAAGTTCTTGTAAGTAGGATGGTACATTTGTCACAATTAATGAATCAATACTGGTACATTATTATTAACTAAAGTACATATCTCGTTCAGATTTCCTTAGTTTTTACCTAACGTCCTTTTACTATTCCAGGAACCCATCCAGGTTACCACATTACATTTAGTTGTCATGTCTCCTTACACTCTTCTTGGCTGTGATATTTTCCTGAACTTTCCTTACTTTTGAGGAGTACTGGTACAGTACTGTTTTGAGGAGTACTGGTCAGGTATTTTATAGAATGTTCCTCAATTGAGATTTGTCTGATATTTTTTTCTCATGATTAAACCGGGGTTATGTGTTTTAGGGAGGAAGGACATAGAGGTAAAATCTCATTCTCATCACACCGTATGAAAGGTACATGTTAGCAACATGACTTACCATGTTGATGTTGATCTTGATCACCTGGCTTAGGTAGTATTTTTCAGATTTCTCCACTGTAAAGTTACTTGTTTGTGACCCTTTCCATACTATACTGTTTGGAAGGCTGTCACTATGCTTAGCCCACACTAAGGAGTGGGTAGTCATGCTCTACCTCCATGAGGGTGGAATATACACATAAATTATTTGGAATTCTTCTGCATGGGATATTTATCCCTTCTCTTCCATTTATTTATTCAATCATTTATTTATATCAGTATAGACTAATGGATAAATACTTCTTTATTTGGTTGCTCAAATTGTTCTAGATTTGGCTAAAGAGAGTTCGTTCAGCTGCCTCCTGTGTCCCTTTGATATACCTCCATCATCATTGCATTGTTTTTTTGTTTCTTTGTTTTTTAGCACTTCCTTACTTTCTGGCAATATAAGATGGTCCAGGTTCATCGTGTATATTTCTTGGCCCATTCCTAGAATTAGCCATTTCTCCAAGGAACCCTCATCCCTTTTATTGGTATTAGAAACCAAGATCTGGGTGCTAGGTGTGCTTGTTGCTACTGGATTGTCATTGCTCCTAGGCTCTCTCAACTGACAGATCAAGTAGCTATATGTATGTATACTAACCCATGTGTATGCACATATTTATAAATATTTCTATATATAACCATCAGTATCTGTATTAAGCTAAAGATAAGTTCATACTGATGTCTCCAACTCTAATCCATCACCACATGGATCATTCTAGCCTCTTCCTCTTGCTTATCTGTAATCTCTCACTCCAACAGCAAGAAACATGTCTCCTACTATCCACTTTCCATTTACTTATTGTTCAATCCCAGTGTACATGTACAGTGGTTTCAGAATTGTTAATCCATATCCCCATGGGAAACAACTTTGCCAACCAGAGTTCAGTGCTTGTGAACAGTTCATTTTGCCTTTAGTCTTACAGACTTCATTCATTTCCAAAGGCACTTAGGTTAGCACCTTTCCTTCATCCTCTTTAGCGAGGTTATGTCATACATTTGAAATACAGCTATATATATTTTTTGTCATAGTCTGCACCCCATTCTGGGATTCCCCTGATCTCCTAAATGATTTTTTCTTAATTTGCATACACTGTTTCACTCTTTGTACTCTAAGATCCTAGGGGTTTTGACAAATAATAGCCCAAAGCTGGAAGCAGCGAAGATACCCTTCAATAGGTGAATAGATAAACTGTGGTACATGCCTACAATGGAATCTTCTTTTGCAATAAAAAGGAATATACTATCAATCCACACAACAGTATGGATGAATCTTAAAGGCATATAGTTAAGCAAAAGAAGCCAATCTGAAAAGGCTACATACTGTGTGATTCCAACTATATGACAGGAAGGCAAAACTATGGAGACAATAAAAAAGGTCAGTGGTTCAGGAGTTGGGGGAAGAGAGGGATGAATAGGCAGATGTTGGTTTGAAAATTGGCCCTCGTACATGGAGAGCAAGGAGAGACCAAAGAAAGAGGCAGACCACCCCAGATTGGTAGGTGGTGGTTTTAATAAGCAAGGGAGCTTAAACATGAGGCTTGTCTTGGATGGCTACAAGATGAGTAGATCTCTGCACCCGCTGGCCAGAACGTTAAAAGTTTACATAGAGGTCTTAACTGGGTTCAGTCATGTATACTGTCCACATGGTCTCAGCAACACATTACTCTCTCAAGGGTATGTCCTTGAAAATGGCTCCCACTGTGGGAATGGTGGGCAGAATGTACATTCCAAGGAAAGGGGAGGGGTGAGGAGCATCTGATTGCCCGGGTCCAGCTTGTGGGGTCAACTGGCAGTCACATCCCCTCAATGACCTCCAACAGCAGAGAACAAAGGATTTTTAGGGCAGCAAAATTACTCTGTATACTACAGTGGTAGATATATGTCATTATACATTTGTTCAAACCTATACAATGTATAACACCAGGAGTGAACCCTAACGTAAACTATGGACTTTGGGTGATTATGCTATGTCAGTGTAGATTCATCAGTTGTAACAGATGTACAATGCTGGTGAGAGATGTTGATAATAGGGGAGGCTATGTATCCGTAGGGCAAGGGGTATATGAGAACTCTGTACTTTCTGCTTAGTTTTGTTGGGAACCTGCAACTGCTCTAAAAAATAAAGTCTATATAAAAGGGAAAAAAATGAATGGCAGGTTATACAGGTATTTTATTATTATTTTATTATTCTCTATACTTGTTTGTATGTTTGAAGTATTCTATAATAAAAGGAAAAGAAGATGCTTGCATACAGGCATTTCTTCAGGATTCAAAACAATGTTGAATTATATGCAAATGTTCATAGCAGTTTTATTAATAAACTATAAACAACTCAACTGTCCATCATCAGGTGAATGGATAAACAAACTGTGGTATATCCATTCAATGAAATACTACTCAGCAATTAAAAAAAAAGAAACCACTGATATATACAACAACCTGTAAGAATCTCAGAAACATAAAGTTGAGCAAAAGGAACCATACAGAAGAGTTCATACATTATGAGTCCATTTATATGAAGTATTTATTTATTTATTATTAAATGCTTTTATTATCATTACTCCAATATATGAAGCATTTATAAATGGAAATCAGAACAGTGGTTGTCCCTTGGGGGATAGTGGTAGTAATTGACTGGAAAGGGGCAATTGGGAGCTTTTTTAAAAATTGAGATATAGTTGTCATATAATATTATGTAAGTTTAAGGTGTACAATGTGTCATTTGATACGTTTATATATTGCAATATAGAAATGCTGAGATGTACAGAAGGGGAACAAATCAGTTTCTAGGCCCCTCACTTAGTGTTAGAAACAGCAAGAGCCTCCAGCCTGTAGGAGGACTTAGGCCTTGTCAGTGGAATCAGCTGTGGCCTCAACCCATCATGCTTTGGATGCAATCACATCTTGGTTGTGTCAAATGGCTCAAGGCTTGTCAAGCTCACACATGAGACAAGACAAGGCCAAGGCCTGACTGATTTGGCCAGTAAGATAGAGTGAGTCACTTCTAGATTTAGACATTTTACTACTTAAGTAGACAGCAAAAAGAAAAATAAGCCTAAAGGTGCCAGCCCCTGTGATCCTTGTCCCACACACTAAAAGGATAACATCGAAACAAGTTGTCCTGAGGAGCTGAGCTGCCACTACAGGTTTTACGTTCTGCAGCTCTGCTCTGAAGGAGTACGTTGGAAAGCTCCACACCTAATCAGAACCAGGGAGGGGATGCAAAACTATCTCATGACAGCCTCCCAGTGTGGGTACGGAGGCCAGTGGGAGATGGCCTCATAATAGCTCCCTATGGGCCGCCTGTCCTTGCGTGTTCCAGGAGGATCAAAAGGCATTCTGCCAAAAATCAGATAGTCCAAGCCTTTGCCTCTGTGGTTATGTGCAACGTTGCCATGGCAGAACCATCTCCCTAATAAGGCTATTTCTCTATTGACAATGGATTGAAACAGTAGCAGCTGGATGAGTGGAAGGGCTCAGGCCTCTTTTTTTTTTTTTTTTTTTTTGCAGTACGCGGGCCTCTCACTGTTGTGGGCTCCCCCGTCGCAGAGCACAGGCTCCGGATGCGCTGGCCCAGAGGCCATGGCTCACGGGCCCAGCCGCTCCGCGGTATGCGGGATCCTCTGGACTGGGGCACGAACCCGTGTCCCCTGCATCGGCAGGCAGACTCTCAACCACTGCGCCACCAGGGAAGCCCTCAGGCCTCTTTTGAGTGATCTGGCATTGACCTGGATTGATCATGATTTGGAGGAAATCCAAGTTCAGATTTTTCAGGTAACTGGATATGTTAGTTCCTAGAATCCTTGTGTTGCCCTAGAATATGAATCACTTCCCTTTGCCAATACTTGGCTAAGGGAGAGAAAGAATTAGTGGCAGTTCACAAGTTTAGCCTTTATATTAATTGCAATATGCTTTGCATTTTATTGTATTGTTCTTTCTTTCTTCTTTACACAGAGTGTAGGTTCCTTTTTCTCAATTCATTCTTTAAGTGTTTTTTTTTTTTTTTTTTTAGAAATTCCTGAGCAAAGATCTCTTTTTGTGTGAAGGAAAAAGCTCTTAACTGGTGGTTGAGCCTGAAAAACAGTTGCAGGCCAGTTTCTGTCCACAGAGAGCACACTAAGTCAACAGTTCTTCAGGATGGTGTCTGAACAAGGCCTATTCCTGTCTGGGTATGCCACATGTTACAGGACATTAGGAAAATTAAAACTAACATTCAAAAAGTCAATAAGCTGCAGGAAGCCTGTGGACTATTTAAAAAATACCTTATTGGAAGCCTGAGAAAATGTATGCCAACGGTCAAAAATACTAGGCGCCTGGGAAATGAAATATGCAACTTGGTTAACTGGCAAAGTCAAAGAGGCTATTGTAAGGGGGAAAAAGGCGTCTTTCAAAAAATGGAAATATAGTTTCTAATGAGGAGAATCAGGAAGTCTAGAAAATATGGCAGCTCAGATACAAAGTACAAATTACATGGCCTCAAGAAGAATGGTGAGTTCTTTGCCAGGGACTCTAAAGCTCTTCTCTGAAATACATCCAGGAGAAAGCCAGCTAGAGAATCAGTGGGATTACAAGGATTTAAAAGGGATTTGATGTGTGGTAGGAGCCTGGGAGGTAGAGGTTTCAGGTTGCTGGTGGCTTAAATGAGAGGGCTTTGGGTGAGGCCCTGGAGAGGTGGTTGAGTAAGAAAAGTTTTACCTTTCCCTCTCTCTCAGTCTCTCCTTTCCTCCTATTTCATTCTCTCCCTAGCCTTTTCCAGAATTGGCTTTGCTTTGCCCCTCTTTGCTTTTTTTTAAAATTAAATTAAATTAAATTTATTTTTTATACAGCAGGTTCTTATTATCCATTTTATACACATCACTGTATACATGTCAATCACAATCTCCCAATCCATCCCACCACTACCACCACTCCCCTTGCCACTTTCCCCCCTTGGTGTCCATACGTTTGTTCTCTACATCTGTGTCTCAATTTCTGCCCTGGAAACCGGTTTATCTGTACCATTTTTCTAGGTTCCACATATATGCCTTAATATACGATATTTGTTTTTCTCTTTCTGACTTACTTCACTCTGTATGACAGTCTCTAGGTCCATACACGTCTCTACAAATGACCCAATTTCGTTCCTTTTTATGGCTGAGTAATATTCCATTGTATATAGGTACCACATCTTCTTTATCCATTCATCTGTTAATGGACACTTAGGTTGCTTCCATGACCTGGCTATTGTAAATAGTGCTGCAATGAACATTGGGGTGCATGTGTCTTTTTGAATTATGGTTTTCTCTGGGTATATGCCCAGTAGTGGGATTGCTGGGTCATATGGTAGTTCTATTTGTAGTTTTTTAAGGAACCTCCATACTGTTCTCCATAGTGGCTGTACCAGTTTACATTCCCACCTGCCCCTCTTTGTCTTTAATGTCCTTTTTCTGTTTCTCCTTGACCAGATCTTGGTCATTTCCACATTGTGGTGCCTAGGGAGACTGCAAAACACTTCCAACTGGGCTTACCCTGTAGGCACACAAGTTCTCACCTGAAATCGGTGCTAAGAAATTTCTGCACCTAAGTAGCTCTGATCAGGAATAGGTGAGGAGTAAATAGTTGCAAAGTCCTTTGCTCCTTCCTCTCCTGTTGGAGAGGTTAGACGACTGGTCACCTTTGGCCTGGTAGGGTTTAGCTAGGGGAGGCTGACACCTGGTGGTCACACGTGGGAGGTGCCGAAGAGTTCATAATAGCCCCATGCCTTTACCATTTACTTACAATTATTGAGCTATTTGCTATATATGAATTATCTCATTTAAAACTCACAACAACCCTGTGAAGTGAGTATCATGATTTCAGCTTGACACATGAATGATTTATCTAAGCATTTATGAACTGATTTAAGCAATGGGGTCAGGGTTTTTTTTCCATTTTTCTTTTCTTAGCTCCTGGGACAGTACCTGACTCATAGTAGAGTCTCAGGAAATATTTATTGAAATAATATTTTTTACTTATCAACATCATGAAACATTAATTTAGAGGGCAGTCTCTTTGTAATAGAGTTGATTTGAATATTGTGCCACCCACCAGATAAGCCTAGTCTCAGTCTGCTACAACTCTTGCTTAAATACCTTTCCCCAGAAATCTCACCACCTCAGATACTTGGAGACCAAGTCTGCTGCGAGAAATATTCAAATCTATTGAAACTCTACTCAACTACAATCATCCTACACCCTCTGTCCTGGACACCACGAGACTGGGTCTCTGTCCAAATGTAGACATTTCAAGTTGAGAAACCACTAAGAAACCACAAGGTTTAGTCAGCTGAGGCTGTTCAAATGCTGCATTCTTAGAATCCCCGCAAAACATTAGGTGCCCAGGATGGATGCTTGCTGATAAGAACACTGAAGTTGCCCAGGATAGTGGCCAATGTATTAGAGAGGAAGACTGTGAGTCAAGTGACAACATATTCAACCAATGAGAGAGAGAGAGAGAAAGAGAGAGAGATTGGCCAGGAGGCTATTAGACAATCACAATGAAGAAGAGAAAATAGATGGAATAACTTCAAGGAAGCAATATTGAAAGAGTTATGGCTTGGAAGTAGTGATGACGTAGGAGGAGAATGCCAACTGTAATATGTGGAGAATGAACGAGCAGCCTTCTCTGGAGGGAGATGCAGGGGGAGTGGTATCTTGAGGAGAGAACCATGTTTCATTTAAGGTCAGAAAGTGAGAGAGTTTCCATGGAAGAGAGTCTATCTTTTTTTTTTTAAATATTTATTTATTTATTTAGGCTGTGCTGGGTCTTAGTTGAGGCATGTGGGATCTTTTAGTTGTGGCATGTGCACTCTTAGTTGCAGCATGCGTGCAGGATCTAGTTCCCCAACCGGGGATCGAACCCGGGCCCCCTGCATTGGGAGTGCAGAGTCTTACCCCCTGGACCACCAGGGAAGCCCCAGTCTATCTTTGAATGGGAATTCCCTAGGGCCAAGTGGAAAGGTCTGGGAGGGAGAGGTAAAGTGGGAATTTGTGTAGGTGAGGAAGCACAGAACAGGGTGGAAATGAAAGGAAGAGATGATCAAGGGGCTTCATCTTGGATGGTGGCAAAATATGATAGGATGTAAAGAAGGGTGGTATTAACTTTCCTCAAAGCTAAAGCAGGCTGAGGCCCTTGGCTATGGTGGGGAACTGGGACATTTGGAGTCATTATTGTGAAACTTATCAGGGAGGGGTCTGGATCTATCAAGGTAGAAGTGGTGGTTGCAGAGATAAAAGCAAAACCATCTGAGTGATTAAGTTGGCAAGTAGAAAAGGCAGGGATAGGAAAGTGAGTATTGCCTTGAAAAGGCTGAAGAGTGAAAGCTCTACACATTGGCTGACCCCAAGTGAATAAGAAGGGTATTTTCAGAAATCAGTAGGTGCCCCACAAGAAATGCTATGCTCTTAACCCCCCAAACCTTATTGGGCTCCTTCCTTGTCTTCTGTTTTCAGCATCTACTTAGATGACAGCTTTCTAAACTTTCTTGGCAGGCTCTTGGTCCTTCCTTTTAGACATCTCTTGTTGATCCTCATGGACTCCATTAAGGTCTGTGCCCCTTGAGACCATGGATCGACCATGTCTATCTCTCAAATGCCCCTCTGTTTCTGTCTCTGCCCATTTGGCATGTTTTCATCATGAAAGTAAAGGAACAGGAGCAGTTGAAGATCCAGAGAGACTCTGAGGTGAAGAAGAAGGAAATTGAGGAAGGTTATGTTGAAGTCCTCATTCTTTTCTGTACAATGGAAGGCATGGTTGTTGGCTGAAGGTGAGGGGGGTAATTCATACCTCATTCGGTTGTTGTGAGCATTAAACAAGATAGTGGATGTGAGGCATCTAGCAGAGTGTGTAGCTCAATAAACTGGAGTTTTAAAAAGCTCCCTGTTGAGAAGTCAAAGTCCTGGCTGGGAATGGCAGTAGTCAAATCAATTGATGAGTGTTGGGCAAAGTTCAGCACTCAGCAATGGATTAGTGAACAGATAGGAGCTGGGATCCAAATAAGGAGAGACCAGCAAGCTACTAAAGCTCAAGGAATAAACTGAGGATTCATCACATTGTATAACCTTAAGCAGTGAGTTTTAAGTGAAGCACGGATCCTGGCAAACCATTTGCTAGGCAGGGGGCCGCCTTAGACCCAAAGGTTATACCTTTCCTGGGTTGAATTTCAAAGCCCATTCATTATGACCCCTTAGGGTGTCTTGAGAGCCTGACTTTGTACAGAATCCAGAGAGTATGATTTAGAGAGTTTCTTTAATAACACTTAGTAGGTAGGAAGAAGGAGTAGAGAAATTGGGACAGGGCAGGGGACTGGCAAAAGGAAATGTGAATGGGGCAATTTAGGGTAGCAGAAGGCATATTGTTGGAGTGTTCATAGTGGGATGAAGCAAAAAGAGGGAGAGTGTTTTGTAGGAAACAGAAAAACTACAAAAAAAAAAGGGAAGGAGATAGAAAAAAAGTTATATATCTGTTTTCTCTCCATCAAATATAGTACCTAGAACCCAAGTAAATAATTGCTAGAAATTTAATTCTAAATGAGAACACAGTAACTCTTTAAAATATGAAGTGAATTTATTCATAGAAAATGGATTAAAACTATACTATTAAAATTAAAAAGATGAAAAACAGAGCAAGCAGGATTGATACAAAACACTTCCCTAGGAATTTTTTTAAATAAATTTATTTACTTACTTACTTATTTTTGGCTGTGTTGCGTCTTCATTGCTGCACGTGGGCTTTCTCTACTTGTGGCGAGCGGGGGCTACTCTTCCTTGTAGTGCACAGGCTTCTCATTGTAGTGGCTTCTCTTTGCTGTGGAGCACAGGCTCTAGGCGTGCGGGCTTCAGTAGTTGTGGAACATGGGTTCAGTGAGTTGTGTAGGCTTCCTGGTAGAGGGGACTAGTGCCTGTGTTCTGGTGGATGAGGCTTGATCTTGTCTTTCTGGTGGGCAGGACCACGTCCGGTCGTGTGTTTTGGGGTGTCTGTGAACTTATTATGATTTTAGGCAGCCTCTCTGCTAATGGGTGAGTTTGTGTTCCTGTCTTGCTAGTTGTTTGGCATAGGGTGTCCAGCACTGTAGCTTTCTGGTCGTTGAGTGAGTTGGGTCTTAGCATTGAGATGAAGATCTCTGGGAGAGCTTACGCCATTTGATATTACGTGGGGCCGGGAGGTCTCTGGTGGACTAATGTCCTGAAGTTGTCTCTCGTACCTCAGAGGCTCAGGCCTGACACCTGGCCGGAGCACCAAAACCCTGTCAGCCACATGGCTCAGAAGAAAAGGGAGGAAAAAAAGGAAAGAAGGAAAGAAAAATAAAATAAAGTTATTAAAATAGAAAAATATTATTAAAAATTCAAAAAAGTAATAAAAAAAGGAAGAGAGAAAGAAAGAGAAGAGCAACCAAACCAAGAAACAAATGCACCAATGATAATAAGCGCTAAAAAGTATACTAAAAAAAAAGGCAGTCAGAACCCTAGGACAAATGGCAAAAGCAAAGCTCTACAGACAAAATCACACAAAGAAGCATGCACATACACACTCACAAAAAGAGAAAAAGGAAAAAATATATATATATATAAAAAATAAAGAAGAGAGCAACCAAATCAGTTAACAAAGCTACCAATGATAATAAGGTCTAAATACTAAACTAAGATAAACATAAAACTAGAAACAAATTAGATGCAGAAAGCAAACCCCAAGTCTATAGTTGCTCCCAAAAAGCTAACCCCAAGTCTATAGTTGCTCCCAAAGTCTGCCACCTCAATTTTGGGATGATTTGTTGTCTATTCAGGTATTCCACAGATGCAGGGTACATCAAGTTGACTGTGGAGATTTAATCCACTGCTCCTGAGGCTACTGGGAGAGATTTCCCTTTCTCTTCTTTGTTCTCACAGCTCCTTGGGTTCAGCTTTGGATTGGCCCCCTTCTCTCTGTCCCCTTCCTGCCCAGCGCTGGAAGGGAAGCATTCCTCACTGGCCACAACTGCTACTAGGCAGCCCTCTTGCCCCACTCCATTTCTCACCAGGTTCTAGTATTACTTCCCTCTCCTTGCCTCTTCTGGTCGAGGGGTGATAATGACTTCCCTCTGTTGCTTCTCCATGAACACATTAGCATCCCTTATTGCTTCCCTTATTCTTGCCCACATTTTCATTCAATTCACCTCAGATAAATTCTTTGAGTGTGCCATCTGTTCTTTTGCCAGGATAAGAAATTCCTTGCAGGGCAAGGTGCTGCCTTGAACTGGGGCCAGGACAGTGCCATTTACATTGAGCCTGGGGCTCTCCTCCCCATCAAGTGACAGTACTTGTCAGAGCCATGGGTTTGGGTCCTAGAAAAATAGGCAAATACACATCTGAAGTAGGGGTGCAAAAGACATTTATTCTTTCTTACAAGGGATTTTTGTGAAAAAGTGAGGTAAGAAGGCCAGGCTTTACTAGGACTACCAGGCCCTAAACAAAGAGGATGGTACAGAATCACTATCTACTCCTGCTTACCCTGACACACTGGCTTGTCTCCAGGGTGGGGGGTGCTCAGGTGCTCTCAAACACAGTCTTCATGGCAATAACCAATCATATCTGAATCAGAGAGAGTGATGAATCAAGATGTCATTTTAGGGGCTTCCCTGGTGGCGCAGTGGTTGAGAGTCCGCCTGCCGATGCAGGGGATGCGGGTTCGTGCCCTGGTCCAGGAAGATCCCACATGCCGCGGAGCGGCTGGGTCCGTGAGCCATGGCCGCTAAGCCTGCGCGTCCGGAGCCTGTGCTCCGCAACGGGAGAGGCCACAACAGTGAGAGGCCCGCGTACTGTAAAAAAAAAAAAAAATGTCATTTTAGTCCTTAGTAGGGCAGGGTGAATACTGGGTGTTTCCTTTGCCTGAATTGTTCCCAAGCCAGCTATATGGCATCCTTCATGACCTCCTGGAATGACAGTAATCATCTAAGAAGACGACTATTGTGGGTCTCCTGGCCTGTGTTAATTGTTCCCATGGCCAGAATTCAACCATGTCTAGGCATGTCTCATAACCTGGAGGGGCAAGCAATACAAAGATATTTTTTGCATCAGTATCAAATTGCACAGGGCACCTGTGTAAAGGAGGTTTGCATGGGCACCTGGGGAGACGTGAAAATAAAGAAGATGGTACCTTGTTTTGCTTAGGTGCTGATTCCCCTGCCCAGCCTCAGAGACACATGTTTGAGCCCTATAGAGAGGCTAACGGCATAAGCTGATGGATCTGGTTGCCAGCAGAGGTGTAATAGCATGGGAGGGGAGCAGTCCCCTGACACTTCAATCATTTGCAATTTCAGCGATATAAAGAGCCTATACTCTTGACACAGATGTTCTTATGTGGTGAAAAATTATGCAAAACTTGGAAATAAGGCAGAAGGATGTTCTTTCCATGTCACATTGGAGCATTGTCTAAGAGGCCTGCCTAAAGATTATTTAATTCTCTACAGAAATGTGTTTTGTTTGACTTACTATTTACTATTGATTATAGCCAAGTCTCTGTGAAGTCTCTGTTAACTTGCAGAGGTCTGTTGGTAAAGATGCAAATGCTTCTGTCAAGTAGAAAAGATGGCCTCAAAGGTAACAGCTGTATTTCCCTATAGAACATTAACCAGTACTGTATCTAAATCTAACTTACTAGTCTTATTTTAGAATTATTTCTTTGAGTGCCTATATGCACTTTCTTTCAAATTCTCCTTTGAACCAACTTCCCATACTGCTGTTTCCTCATTAGTGAGTTAAATAAAATATTTATAGGGGCTTATTTTATATTTTGTACAAGTCATATTTTTAACTTTCTAAAAATTATACTTTGCCAGTGGACACTGGTAGCTATGACAAAAGTGAGACACTCTTTATGTGTTTAATTGAGCAGTGGATATCAATGAGAGGGCTGAGGCAAATGAGGAGAACGGCAGGTGCCATAGAGTAACTATAGCGCTGAAAGATAGGTTCACGAGGACGTTAGAAATACCTCTTGGGAACTCCCAGACATGACTTGGTGAAACAAATATTTGACCTAAATTTCCTGGTTTCGTCTTGATTGTGACGGCAAAAGGAAATCAGAAGAGGGAAGCTGCCCAAGTTCCACTGTGCTGTTATTTCAAAACCTTTTCATGAAAACTTCTAATTGGATATCTTTTTGCCAACTCGAACTCAACAGGTCTAAAACTGAACTTATTTTTCCTCTGAAACTTACTTCTACCATTTTCCCTACCTCTTGAATGGCACCTCTGCTCACCCAGTCCTTCAAGCCAGAAACTGAAAAGTCATCCTGGGCTTCTCCAGATTCTACATATAATCAGTATGGCCAACCTAAATAAAGAGGTAAACTGAGGCAAGATTGAATTACCAGATATTGAGTTTATTCGGGAATAACAGAGTAATCGCAATTCAAGAAATGCAAACTGTAGCAAGCTACAGGTGAGTCCCTTGAGGGTTTGGGGTGGGCTGCATTCATGAGCAAGGAGTGCAAAGGGGGGGAAGTCTAGACAGAGACCAAGCAGCAAGTTCACTGGCTTGAGGATGGGGCTAGATATTCATTGGTCAGGAGATAAGTCTCGGTCTTCTGTAAGTCAGGCATTTATGGGAAATCAGTCTCTTGGTTAAATTTCGTTCTTCTGAGGGCGCATGCGAGATTCTCCATTTCCTATCCTCCGGTTCCATTTTATGTTGAAATCCTTTCACAGTACCCAAGTCCTAGCTAATTCTATCTCATAAACATTTTCCGCTTCCTCTTCTATCTTCCTGTTACTGTTTTCTCAATTCAGTTCTCTCGCTTGACGAGCCTCCTCACCTGACTCAGGTTCCACCCTTCTTATCACTCATCCTGCCAGTCTAGTTTATACAATGTTGCGAGGTTTGTCTCATTAAAAAAAAATTATAATCATGTTACTCCTGTGATTAAAACCCTTAAAGGGAAGCAGTGTAGAAGCAGAGTTGATGCAACTTGATGACCGAGTGATTTAAACAATCCAGGGTGTGAAAAAAATCTTCAACATTTTTTACTGCCTATGGGGTAAAGTCCAGATCAGGCTCTTAGCGCTAAGGCAATTTGTATCCTAGTCTCAACCTACTTTATCAGCCTCATCTCCAGGCCATCTCTAACAAATACCCTATACTGTGATTACATTGCACTTCTCACCATGCTCTTCATGCTTCCTTGCCTTTGTGCTCGCTGTTTCCTTTGTCCTAAATGACCTCATCTCTCTTCTCTGCTAGGTATATTCCTATTCACTTGTCAAACTCCTCCAGGTGGAACTCAGTGTTTCCTTAAATTTTGTACCATAGATGCCTTAATCCTGATGCTGGTAGCCCGTGACCAGCTTGCCTGTCAACTGGCAGTCACATCTTCTTGATGACCTCCTCCACCATGTGACAACTAAAGGCAATATCTGACCCTAGACAGGATCCTGTACTTGTGGGGTGGGGATGGGGGGGGAATACTGTAAAAGACATTATTAGGTCAACTGCTAAAATTGGAATATGGGATGATAGATTAAAGTATTTTATCATGGGACTTCCCTGGAGGTCCAGTGGTTAGGACTCCGCGCTTCCAGGGCAGGGGGCACAGTTTCGATCCCTCGTTGGTCAGGGAGCTAAGATCCCGCAACCCGCACGGCGTAGCCAAAAATAATAATAACAATAATCAAGTATTGTATCAATGTAAATTTCTGAAGTTCATAACTGGATTATGGTTAAAATAAGAGAATATTACCATATTCTTCAGAAATATGCACTGAAGTATTTAGGGGTGAAGGCCAATGATATATAATTCTCTCAAATACTTCAGGAGAAAAAATAGATAGACAGATAGATAGGTGGAACATGCACATGATAAAGCACATGGGGTTAAAAGTTAACAATAAGTGAATCTGGGTTAAAGGTGTTGGAGGAGGTCATCAAGAGGATGTGACTGCCAGTTGATCTTAGGGCTGGACCCAGCAATGGGAGGCTCCTCACCCCTCCCCTGTCCTTGCTTGGAATGTACATTCCGCCCACCACTCCCATAGCCAGAGGTGATTCAAGGCCAGAGCCCTGAGAGAGCTAGGTGTTGAGACTACCTGGACTGAATAAGTGACTGAACCCAATTTAGGCCTCTATGTAAACTTTTAAGATGCTGGCAAGCGGGTGCGGAGATGGACTTGTCTTGCGACCACCCAAGACAAGCCTCCTATGTAAGTTCCCTTGCTTATTAAACTTCCACCAACCAGTCTGGGGTGGTCTGCCTCTTCTTTGGTCTCTCCTTGCCCTCTGAGTACAGGGGGCCGGTTTCAGATTTCACCTGGGGAACTCCTGAGGTTTCGAATCAACAAAAGGGTTTATAGGTGTTCTTTACACTATTCTTATTCTAGCACTCTTGCTGTAAGTTTGAAATTACCTCCAAATAAAAAGTTAAAAAAAACCAATAATACCTTTGTCAGAGTACTTACATTATTATATTGTGATTGTGGCTCCACTAGTCTGTGAGCAATCACAGATATGAACTATGATTCATCATTGCCAGGGAGGACAAATAGTAGGTATGCTATGCATGTTTGTTGATTGACCATAAGCGTTAGCAAATGAATGCCCCGCAAATGGTGTACTGATGAGGGTTATCTCCTGGGTGATGTGTTCCATAGAGGTTCAAGCAAGTTAAGAAATCTCTTCTGGTGCTCATATCAAAAGCATTTATAGGTTTCTTGATGTTATCGCCTCTTGCCTTCAGGGGTTGGCTTGATATTACAGGCATACTTCTGCAAAGGATACATATGGATTCCTCAGTTCTGAATACTTAAGCCTTTCCTAAAGTAAAGCCCAAACAATGTTGTGCAGGCTGTGTTGAAATTTACCATTTCCTGTTATTTCTATAATTGATCAGACACCCTGAAAAATATGTGAACATTCCCATACCATCTTCACAAAAAGGTATGATTGTAAGCCCCGAAGAGGCCACATCATTCACAGAGGTAACTGTCCAATGCCTGCTCCATTACATCTGCCTCTAATTAAAAGAATGACTCATCAGTATGCCATGATGGTTAATTGTTTTTAGTACTGCTTTTGACTGTCAAGGAACCATAACTCAACCATTCATTAAATAAAAAAAAATTTGTTGAGTATCTACTATTTGAGGGGTATTGTCCTGGTCACTGAGGATATAGCAGTGAACAAAAGAGTGTCCTGGTGTCATGGACTTTACAGTCCGGTAGGGAAGACAGACATTAGGCAAGTAAGCACATCAGAGATTACCCTTGTAAAACTCAACATTTCAAAAAATATATAATACATTCCTGGGCATAAGGCTCAATGTTCCTGGAAATTATTTCTTTAGAAGTTTGAGTGTATACATTTAGTGGTTTCACAAAATTATCAGTTAGAGAGTCTATATATCTCTTTCTTGAATTGAAAATTAGTGCTGTTAACTTATCAATTAATAGAAGTAATGGAATTAATTATTGAGGAATTTTCTCAGTAGTATATGAATGAGCCTGTGTCAGTGGGAATAGATGGCACACTTAAATTTTTTGAAAGAATCATTTAATAAAGCAACTATTTACTAAATTTAGGTAGGGTATAGAGAATCCACAAATGATATTCCAGAACCCAAGGCTAGTAAGGCTGTTAACACTCTTAAACCTGAAGCAGCAAAGGGAAGGAGTGGTTTCTTGAACTTGGGTGCGGGGAGAGCAAGAGCTAGGTGGCTAGGGTTACCTGACAGGAAAAGCTACAACTTTCAGGTGAGGGAAACAGCCAGCCCGCCTCCAGAAACCTCTCAGGGAAAAAGTCATAGAAATAATATCCCAACTTCATTCTTCTCCATCCTTGCCATTTCTTGCCAGTCCTTCCCATTGGCTAAGCCCAACTGGAAGCTAGAGGTAATGGAGCTTACTGACGTACATATATGGGTCGGTGCAGAGCAGAGCGGAGAGCTCATCTAGAGGAGCAAATCATTAAAGGGAATGCAGCACAGGTCCCTATTACTCTTTTCTCATCACAGCCCAGGCCTTGAACTGTTTGCCTCAATCTACATTACATTTTATTTTCTGACGGGTTTCTGACCTTACCATCTCATAACCCCCTTTTCTTATGTAAAACTGAAGATCATCTTTGGAAGCTGAGGCTTGTCACTGCTTCCTTTTTTTAAAAAAAATAATTATTTATTTTTGGCTGTGTTGGGTCTTCGTTGCTGCACGCGGGCTTTCTCTAGTTGAGGCAAACGGGGGCTACTCTTCGTTGCAGTGCCTGGGCCTCTCACTGCAGTGGCTTCTCTTGTTGCAGAGCACAGGATCTCGAGCACAGGCTCAGTAGCTGTGGCACACGGACTTAGTTGCTCCGTGGCATGTGGAATCTTCCTGGACCAGGGATCGAACTTGTGTCCCCTGCATTGGCAGGCGGATTCTTAACCACTGCACCACCAGGGAAGTCCCTGTCAGTGCTTCGTACTTGTGATTTCTGGCTTCCCTTCCTCCCTCATCCCTTTGACCAAGATGTTTTCCTCTGCTCTGGGTAAACTTGCCCAGTTCATTCTGGAACACTATTTGAACAAAGGCCCTCAGAGCAAGTGCCCCTGATATATTTGCTTCAGCCCTGTGAGTGGTGACTGGATGTGACAGCTGAGATGGGAAGCACTTATTTGTGTCAGCCTAATAACTCAGTCATCACTCCAGTTCTGTTTACCTCCATCCCCCTCTCTTGCCTGGCAGCCACACCTCTGAGTGGATTAGTAGATTAGGACTCCAAACAAAGGAGTTCAAAGATACCTCATTAGAGGTGAGATGAGGAGTGACTAGGGAGACTATATGAACTTGAAGAACTGGTATTTCTTGCCCATGTTGGATGATGAAATTTTTTAAAAAGGCAGGCTAGTAAAGAGTTCTGGCATGCCTGGGAAAAATAAACTCCAATTTCCATGTCGTGGCTACTTTTGGAGCGGGAAGGCAAAGAGATCCAGAAGTGCAGAGGGAGCTCCAACTGGGGCTATATTTTATTTCTTAATAACTGAAATTCTGAAGCATGTATAAGAAAATGCTAGAATTTCATAGTGAATGGTGGGGTGCTAATTATGAAATTCTTTGTACTTTTCTCTATGTGGAGATTACAGTTGAGTAGGAGAATGGGGGTGGCTGCACCCCAGACATGACCAAGGAAAGCAGACAGGATGGAAAGAACAGTGCAGTTATCTGTCTCCTAGGGTCCCAGTGGTACTCGGAGAGTATGTTACTTCAGTGCAGCCACAGGCAGTGTAAGGAACGGCACCAAAAACGGAGGAGAGCTTAAACAAGCTTTACTTGGGAACGCTCCCGGGCTCCCGGGCGAGGTTCACTGGTCCGAGAGAAAGGGGCCAGAGAAGTCGTGCCCGGGCGAGGGTTTGGGCAGAATTTATAGGGGAAGAAGGGAAAGGGGTGTGGTGAATCCGGGAGGGCGCAGGGTATTCCTTATTTGGTGGTCTTTTCGGGTATCGTGGGGGACCGTTAGTCCCGCCCCTCGAAAGGCGGGAAGGCTGGGCCGGGTGGAAAGTCCCCAGGTCAGTTTCTGGAACTGGGTGGTCGGGAAAGTCTCCAGGTCAGTTTCAACCTGTGAGTCTGATTGCGTTCCCCTGCCTCGGGCCAGTTGGCCTTACAGGCAGAGGCTTCATGGGGGCTCTGGAATCATGGTGACACTAGTAGTTTGTAGACCTGATGAAGTTTTTGTACCTAGCTCTGCTCTACAAAGGAGGTAGTTCCGTGTAGTAGTTAGGGGCCAGTCTGATAAAGCCAGCCTGCCGGGGTTCAGATCTTGGTTTGGGCACTTCCTGGCTGTGTCACTTTACCCCTCTGTATTTGTTTCCTCACCCGTAAAACGTGATGAGAATGTCAACCCATGTCAAGAGGTTGTTGAAAGGAGTATGGCCACAGACTGAATTTTATGCTATTTTTATGCTGTTATTCTCCCAGACGAGCTGAACTAATGGGAACAATCCTCTAGCACAAGGATTGGCACACTCTTTCTGTAAAAGGCCAGATAGTAAACATTTGAGCCTTCATGGGCCATCTGCTCTCTGTCCCAATTACTCAACTCTGGTGTTGTAGTGAGAAAGCAGCCATGGACAATATATAAACAAATGGGTGTGGCTGTGTTCCAATAAAACTTTACTCATAAAACAGGCAGTGGAAAAACAAAGCAAAACAAAACAAAAACATGCAGTAGGTTCATGAGCTGTAGTATGTCAACTCTTTCTGTAGCATATTTTATTTTATTTTTTAGTATTCTTTTCCATTATTGTTTATTACAGGATACTGAATATAGTTCCCTGTGCTATACAGTAAGAGCTTGTTGTTTATCCATCCTATATATACTAGTTTGTATCTGCTAATCCCAAACTCCCAATCCATCCTTCCCCCACCCCTCTTCCCCCTTGGCAACCACTAGTTTGTTCTCTATATCTGTGAGTCTGTTTCCTTTTTGTTATGTTTACTAGCTTGTTGTATTTTTTAGATTCCACATACAAGTGATATCATACAGTATTTTTCTTTCTCTGTCTGACTTATTTCACTTAGCATAAAGCCCTCCAAGTACATCCATGTTGCTGCAAATGGCAAAATTTCATTCTTTTTTATGGCTGAGTAGTATTACATTGTGTATATATATATATATATACCACATCTTCTTTATCCATTCCTCTGTTGATAGACATTTAGGTTTCTTCCATGTCTGTAGCATGTTTTAAATGCTTGGATGCTCCACTTATCTCTCAAAATGATGGATGCCCTAGGCTATTTGGGAAGAGTGGCACACATTCCTATGCCCTGGTTGGACCCTTGTGAAACCTGTACTGTGCCTCCCTTCAAAAAAGGAAAAAGTATGTTTCCTTAACACAAGTTGGGACCACATCTCCACCTTCCAAAGTAGAGTCTGCCTGTGACCCTCCAGTTTAATTACCCCAAGACTCAGGACTTGCTCCCTACCAAGAAGCTTAAAGCAGTCTCACTTCAGCCACACCATTGCTACTTGAGAAAATTCTCCATCCTTACTGAGGAAATATGGAAAATCTCTGACTAGGACACTTAAAACCTGCCCAGAGTTCAGGGTGCACAGTCCACAAGAATTCTATCATAAATAACAGCATGAGTCAGCCATTAGTTACATAGGGACCAGACACACACTAAGAAGGACACTGTCTAAAAAAGGGCCAGTTTGAAAACTACCACTTCCCAGTGTGCCAGGGGACAGCCATAGTCCATACCATTATCTCTAGCACACACTCCAGGAAACATCATCAGTCAGGACGACATAATGGCACAACATCACTGTCAAGGACAGGACCCGCTTACATACCCACAGGCAGCACTTCCCAAACTGGTTTGTGCCCAGACCAGGGTTTATGGCCAACTGTCATCTAGACATACTGTGAGACAGCTGCCTCTCAGATACATGATCAGATACCCCTGAGGGGGCTGGCCTTGCTGAGACCAAGATATAGACACCTCCCCACTCAGCACACCCTTGCTGAACCCAGTCCATAGTGCAAGATTAGGAATTATCAAAGACAGACTCGGGCCATACCCAGATACACAGACCCCAGCTCAAGACCATGCAGAATGGTCTCAGCTTACTCCCAGGACTTTATGTGTTCACTTGCTGGACACAAGGTCCCCAAAACAGAGATCAGACCCAACTCAGTTCCAGGCCCCTTTGAATACGTATACCAAGCACAGGGACCCCAAACCAGCGCTGAGACCCAACTCCTCTAGGATAAGCCTACCAGAAGAGGGCCCAACCCATGCCACCTCCAGGCAGCCCTCACCACCGCCCCTGCAGGCCAGATGCAGATGCACAGTCCCACTGGGCACGTCCTGGTGGGGCTGCGACTCTGACCAAGGCCCCCTTAATGTCCTCTACTCCCAACAGCAGAAGGGAAGGGAGCCCTGCTTGAGACTGACACTCCTTCCAATGCCACCGAGGGTGACCACCTGTCCCGGTTTGCCCAGGGCTCTGTCCCGCTTTGAAAATGGAAAGTCTGGCTTCTGGGGAAACCCCCAGTGGCGGGAAAGGCGGGGAGGCCGCCCCTCACCCCCGTGATGGAATGTGGACCGCCCGCTCCTGTGGAGAGGGCCCGGGCTCTGCCTGCAGGGAGGGGCCCGGCTCCCCTCAGTGGCCAGCAGTCACTGGAGCCCTGCACTTGACCTGAGACTGTAGGGCCACTCCTGCTCATTCCACTGCAGTTGGGCGCTCCTACCTCCAAGCCGCTGATGCAGCCTTGGCTCTTCTGCCTGCCAAATTGTCTCTACTAACAGCGGGAATTCAAGGGCCCTTCAGGCCTCTCATGACGGCTAAGTCTGCACCGACGCCTGTCAGCTGATTCAGCAAACATTACTGAGCCCTTACCGGGGTTATTAGAGGCGGCCCTTGCTGCCACTCGCTGGCGGCGCCTCCCCTCCCCGCCTCCGCTCCGGGGAGCCCAGGGATCCTGCGCAGGGCCCCCGCTACTGCCCGTGCTTCCAAACACACAGGCCTCCAGCTCCAGAGCTGCCCGGTTTTATCAAGCCCTGGCTCAGAGCCAGGCGCCAAGCCCTGTGGTGAGGACCCAGAGGTGAGAAACAGGGTGCTCCTGCCTGCGAGGACCTAAGATCTAGAGGGGGAGAGATGTTCGCCCTGAATGCCGGTCACACTGTGCTGGAGAGGCGAGTCCAGGGGCTGTGGGCTGGATCTGCCAGAGCTTCTTGCGGAGGGACACCTGAGGGTTGTGCAAAGAAGGGGGGAGGTCCTCAGGGACCCAGAGGACAGCATCCATGGGGGCATGGGATGGCACAAGGGGTGTGCAGAGAAGTGGGGAGAGGCAGGAGCAGAATCCAGGGACCTGAGGGAAGAGAGAGTTTCACGGAGGAAGCTGGGACGCAGTGCCCAATCCCCCAACCAGGTACAATAGGTGAGGGCTGGAAAAGCAACCTTTGCTGCTGAATAGTGGACACTACAGAAACCCTGATATGCGTGCGGATTCCTTGTTGCATGATCAATCATGATATGATGATTCTGTCTGCCTGGGGGTATCACATTCTGTTCTGATTCTTGGCCTGTGAATGGTTCTTCTGTAGAATAGCAGCTTGGTTTGCATGTGCTGTGCAGTGGATGTGCATGGGCTCTGTTCTCAGCAGTGGCCACCATGTTGTTTGTCATGTTACAGCAAGGGTGAGTGTTTGGGCCTCAGGCCTGGCTTTCCCATGGCACGCTTGGCATATACATATAGAAGGCACAGGCCGAGTCTTAGTGAGAGACTGTCTTCTGGTGGTGCCTGTGTTGGCCCTGATGCAGACCATGTGGACTATGGCTCCCTCCTGTTTGCTGAGCCATGGGATAAGGATAGGAGTTGGCCTGGTCATGTGGTGTCTCCTTGTGTTCTGAGCCATTCGGTGGGCATGGGCTCAGGTGTGAGTGTGGTCTGTCTCCTGGCTCACAGGCTGATGTATATATGTGCGTGAATCCTATTATAGGCAGAAGCTGCATAGGAGTTTGCTACTATAAATATATCTGCTTATAGATATAAACCCTCATTTGAGAGATCCTCTCTTAGCGTGCTGAAGGCTGCTCTGCTCCAAGGCTCACTGTGAAGCAGGAGAGAGTTGCCTGTGATTTTAGTTTTTTTTTTTTTCCTTTGGCTGCACCACGCGGCTTGTGGGATCTTAGTTCCCCGACCAGGGATTGAACCTGCGCCCTCGTCAGTGAAAGCACGGAGTCCTAACCACTGGACCGCCAGGGAATTCCCGATTTTAGGTACTTTTAAGGAAAAAAGAAACAGCTTTAAAACCAGGTAGAAGCACACAATGTTTTTTCCTATGTTCATCAGTGGGACAAAACTCACCCCTCCCAGCCTGCATTGCCAAGAGAAACCAGGAGATATTCATTGATAATCAGTGGAAGCCAGAATGGCTGGTTTTGCAGGATTCAAGCAACTGGGGGAGTGGGGACTCCATTTTCCTGTGGGGAGAGGACATACATCCCAAGGACAGGGGTTGGGGTAGGTTTGCGGGAATGACTCCCAAATGGGGAATAGCTTAAAAGGGGAGAGCTACGAGCTAGGGAGGGAAAAGAAGGGAAGAGTTAGGAAACAGTTTCCTAAATTATGTGCCACTGCACACAGGCGTGCCCCTTCTGGGTTCTATGGGTCCTGAAGTATTGCCCTCCTTAGCCCTCAAGACGGCCATGCAAAGACTAGTGCAGCAGAGCCTCGAGACAGATTGTCTTTGGCCGTGAACCGCCTATCCATTTATGACAGTGTGCCCTAAATATCAGTTTCTATGAGTACCATGAAAAGAAAAAGATTGGGAAGCACCAAATTAGGAAATACAGAGTGTCCAAGGCACCACTCCTGATTTGCCCACTAGCCTGACTGAGTTATGAAACATGCACCTGAAACCTAAAGTCAAGAACTGCTTGAGGGGGGCTTCCCTGGTGGCGCAGTCGTTAGGAATCCGCTTGCCAATGCAGGGGACAAGGGTTCGAGTCCTGATCCCGAAAGATCCCACATGCTGCGGTGCAGCTAAACTCGTGCACCACAACTACTGAGCCTGCATTCTAGAGCCTGCGAGCCACAACTACTGAGCCTGGGCACCACAACTACTGAAGCCCACACGCCTAGAGCCTGTGCTCCGCAACAAGAGAAGCCACCGCGATAAGAAGCACGCGCACCGCAACGAAGAGTAGCCCCCACTCTTTGCAACTAGAGAAAGCCCGCATGCAGCAACAAAGACTCAATGCAACCAAAAATAAAATGAATTAATTAATTAATTTTAAAAAAGACACGTGGAGCTCTAACCATAAAATAAAGTATTGATGAGTTTGAATGCTTTAAAATTAAGAAATTCTCTTCATCAGAAAATACCATAAGATGAAAAGATAAGTCACAGAGTGGGAGTAGATATCTGCAATAAATTTACTAGAAAAAGGGCTATTTTCCAAAATGAATAAATAACTTCTACAAATCAATAAGAAAAAAGATAGAAAATGCAATAGAAAAGGCTAGAAACTTGAATAGTTACTCCACAAAATTGTACATCCAAATAGATAAAAAACATATGAAAGCTGTTTAACCTCATTAGTAGTTAGTAATTAGTAATTAGGAAATGCAAATTAAACCCACAATGCAATACTATTACATACTCACTCAGTTGGTGAAAATTAAAAGCCTAACACTAATAATGGCTGACAAGAACATGGAGCAATAGTGGGTCTTTTAAATCATTGCAACCACTTTAGAAAATTGAATGTTACTATTTACTGAATTTGAAGATATACATATTTTTATGATTGAGCAGTTCCACACAGGTATATATCCAGCATAAATACATTCTTATGTACCCCAGGGTGTGTGTGTGTGTGTGTGTGTGTGTATAGAAGCTGTCCCTCAAGAGTAGAATAGTTAAACAAAACATACCATATTCATCCAGCGGAATACTATATATCAATAAAAATGAATAAACTATAGATATAAGCAAAAATGGTGTGGAGAGTTGAGTTGTTGGTTCTTGCTTGGGCACTTATATGAGTGAGATTTGTATCATGGCTTACAGGGGCAGAGATAAAGTTACGGCCACGGTCTGAGAGGTCTTTCCAACTGTGCTTAATGGTGGTATGTGGCTAAGCTGTGTTTTGTATTGACATACTTATAAGCCAAGTACTTAGGCTGAATAGTGGTAAAGATTTAGGCTTTGCTTTGGCCTAGGGCTGGTGTGCTAAGCCCTGATACGTATATGGGTATGGACCCTCCCCCATCCTTGGTGAAAGCTGCCTCCTCTCATGCAATCATAGGGTGGATTTAGGCTGTTTGCTGAGAAGGTACTTATAGGCACTTAAAGTATGTTGAGAGGTTGTATGGCTATGGGCTTGGTCCAAGATGGGGCTGACTCTTGAGTTGGTAGATCTGGTTACCAGTATTGTTAGGGGCAATAACCTCTCTGAGTGCTGTGGTGGTTACTATAGCGCTGTGCCTGACACATGGTGGATGTTCAATAAATATTGATTTAATGAATGAAAGAATGAGTGAATGATTGAGTGAAGTGCTGTATACTTATACGAACCCTGTTCCTGGCCTGTTCTGTACCTTGGTTTGACAAATGGTGGTGTGGTCATGGTTTAGTTTAGACTTGAGTTCTAGTGTGCTTAACTGTGGTTTTGGAATGACTGTAGTCTGGTGGGAATCATGGCATACATTTAGACTTGTATATTTTGAGCCCTGTTATGTGTAGGGTCTATCCTTTGATGAATCATGGTATGGATATAGAACTTAATCTGGACAGGAGAAATCCTACTGATCTGGTATGTGTTGGAAGATTTTCTGCTCAATGATTTTGGGAGTGGAGATCTGCATAAGGGTCCTGAACTAGACAGAGAGCCATCCCCCAGGTCACTGGCTATTGTGGTTAGGCATGTGAGCTGTATGAGGGCTCCTTTGTGTTGGGTTCAGACACGGTATATAAAGGAATCCTGGACTGAGCAGGGACCATGCATGGTTGCTGGGTTGTGGTATGCATATATGCTCTGCTCTTGATAGAAAGAGATGATTTGTTAGGAAAAAAATCAGTCAAGAAAAAGGGATTGTTCAAAATAAATGTGATGCAATATCACTTAAAAATATTGCTGCAAAAACTCTAATAGGATACTAGCAAAGAGAACACCATCGTGCATTAATCACGACCCAGTGAAATTCATTCTAGAAATGTGAAGATGCTTCAGTATGATGAAATATATCAATGTTATAACATTTATTTTATTAAGAGGTGAAAGGTAGAAAACATATGATCCTCTTGATATATGCCCCAAAAGGCACCATATTTCTTTATGGTAATATTTGGTAAAAACTCAGTGAAACAGGAATAGATGGATATTGCCTTAACATGATAAAAAATGTTTTGACCTCAAACTAAGAGCCAACATCAGCTTTCATATTTTTTTTTCTGAACTACCTCCTGTCTGCTCTTTTATGGTTTTAGTAGCAAGCAACTGAGTAAGCCCTAAAGCAAACTGTTACAGCTTAGAATTAAAAAGCCTTTAAATTTCAACAACCTCCTGGAATAGGGAATAACCTTTCAATAATATCTGACTCCGACTGGGAGGCAGGAATGAGGCCGCTACAGACAAATGTGTTGTGTAAAACCGTGTAAATAAAGCTGCCCTGGAAGCTCTTTGGCAGGCTGAATTGGACCTGGATTCCCTGGCTAGAAGTGGGGCAGCGGGCAGAGCAGGAAGGTAAAGTGTTCCTTTTTGTGTGGGCTGAGAATGTGAGAGAAAGCGTCACCATAAGATTACAAAACATAGAATAGAGAAGTGTTATTTAATGAATGGGCTGGGCTGGTGGCAGTGCGTGCGTGGTGTGTGTGTGTGTGTGTGCGTGCGTGCGTGCGTTCGTGTGTGTGTGTGTGTGTGTGTGAGAGAAAGAGAGAGAGAGGGAGAGAGGGAGAGAGAGGTGAGCACAAGAGCCTATCTAATACTTGAAATATTGAAAAGATACCACAAGAGTCAGAGCATGAGGAAGCTATACTGGAATGGCTAAGGATCTCAGCTCTTAGTCACCATTTTTCTTACCGCCTGGGTTTCTAATATTAATAGGGTTTGCTAGTTTCAATGATATTCTTTGACTCCCACCTATGACCTATGTAGCAATCATTGAGCTTATTCTACATTTCTCCTTTGCTCACATTTTGAGTTGTATTTCTACTTTGTCAGAGAACGTTCTTCAATTCTTATCCTCATATTTGTCTTAGATTTATGATTAAACCTATCCAATTCTCCTTATTTGTTCTTCTGCCAAACTTTTCCAATCATCTCTTGGATGGAACATGACCCCTAGTAGAATCCTCAGAAAGAGTTCCTGCATAAAAATTTTCTTGAGTTCTTAAAAGTTTAAAACTGATCCTTGGGACTTCCCTAGTGGTGCAGTGGTTAAGACTCCATGCTCCCAATGCAGGGGGCCCGGGTTCGATCCCTGGTCAGGGAACTAGATCCCACATGCATGCCACAACTAAGAGTTCACATGCCACAGCTAAGGAGTCCACAAGCCTCAACTGAGGAGCCTGCCTGCTGCAACTAAGACCCAGTGCAACCAAATAAATAAATAAATATAAAAAAAAGCTGATCCTTGGCTCACACTTTGTTTACCTGAATTTCTTTAAAATGTTTCTTTACTCTTGACTTCCTTTCTATAATCCTGGCAAGTAGTTTGCTGCCATCTGATTTTCTTTTTTTGTAGGTCACTCATTTTTTTGTTTTGCCTGTAGACCCGAAGGAATTTTTTTCTTTATCATTAATGTCTGTTTTACTAGACTATGTCTCAGAGTTGATGGTCAGTTTTCTCAGTTACACAGTGGGCTCTAGAAATATGTAGAATCAGGTGTTCTTTTATTTCCATAAAGTTTTAAGATTATAATGTTAAATATTTGTTCTGCTCTATTATTTGATTTTTCTTTTTAAGAGATTCCAGATATATCTATCAGTTTCATCTTTATCTCTTTATTTTGTTTTGGTTCATATGACTCTTTTTCATTCTCATTCTTCTTTCCTTTATTGTATTTTCCAATCATATCTATTCTCCCTTGGATATTTTGTAATTTAGTCTTCTGAGATGATTCTGTCTTTTTCTTCAACTTCTTTCCTGAGTTCAGTCAGCACTCCACATTTTCTTGTTTGTTTGTTTCTGAGTTTTAAAATTTCTGATTCATAATATTCTTTCATATCAGTAATTGCTTGTTTAATTCATGTTTTCTCTGCTTTACCATTGTTTTTATTGGGGAGTGATTATTTTTATCAGCTGAAAAGTTTTTTGTTTTTTTTTTTTCAGCCATGCCACCGGCTTATGAGATCTTAGTTCCCTGACCAGGGATTGAACCCGGACCATGGCAGTGAAAGGGCAAGGTCATAACCACTGGACTGCCAGGGAATTCCTTCAGCTGAAAATTTTGATTCTCACTTTTATTTTTAGAGTAGCTTTGTGCAGATGTTGGGTTCCTTTTGCTAATCATCATAAACTGTACTGGCAGCTCCTGGTTCAGCGATAACAGCGGATGCTATATGGAAAAAAGCGTTTGGATACCTTATTTGATTTATTGGTTCAAGAGCACCCTCTTCTGTTGATACAGGAAAGTACAATTTCTTTAATAAATGGTGCTGTGGGGGAGGGGTCATTTGAATTTCTGATTCTGTAATGCTCTTCCTCTAGTGGATACTTCTCCATTCTCAGTTACTGCCTTCTTCCTTCTCAAGCCTTTTGTCCTGTGCAATTTTCAGGCCCCTTCCTTTTGACTCTTAGTGTTCTGATCACCAGGTCTCAAACCTGTTCTTAGTATTTACTTAGGGTGGGACTTTCTCCAGAATGTGAACTCTAAGTGATGTTAATCATGTTTTACCACTGCTGGTACCCTGCAGCAGCCCTCGCTCTTCCTCACAATTCATGTAAGTGCCTGATATTTCATATTAATGGAATAATATAATATGTGGTCCTTTGTGACTGACTTTTCTCACTTGGCAGAACGTCTTCAAGTTTCATCCATGTTGTAGCAGGTATCAGTAATTAATTGCTTTTCACAGTGAATAATATCCCATTTTATGGATATACCATAATTCGTTTTTCCATTATTCAGTTGATGGACATGTGAGTTGTTTCTACTTTTTGGCTATCATGAATAATGTTGCTATGAACATTCATGTACAAGTTTGTTTTTTTCTTTTTAATAAATTTATTTATTTAGTTAGTTAGTTAGTTTTGGCTGCATTGGGTCTTCGTTGCTGCACGCAGGCTTTCTCTAGTTGCGGCGAGTGGGGGCTACTCTTTGTTGCAGTGCGTGGGCTTCTCATTGCAGTGGCTTCTCTTATTGTGGAGCACAGGCTCTAGGCGCGTGGGCTTCAGTAGTTGTGGCATGTGGGCTCAGTAGTTGTGGCACACTGGCTTAGTTGCTCCGTGGCATGTGGGATCTTCCTGGACCAGAGATTGAAACCATGTCCCCTGCACTGGCAGGCAGATTCTTAACCACTGCGCCACCAGGGAAGTCCCTCACGTACAAGTTTTTGTGTGAACATGATTTCATTCCTCTTGGATATATACCTAGGAGTGAAATTACTGGAGCTTATGGGAACTCTGTTTAGCATTTTGAGAAATGGTCAAATTGTTTTCCATTGCTGTACCATTTTACGTTCCCAACAGCAATGTATGAGAGTTTCCATTTCTGCACATCCTTGCTAAAGCTTGTTATTGTCTGTCTTTTTTTTTATTATGGTCATCCTAGTGGATGTAAAGTGATATCTCATCATGGTTGTAGTTTGCATTTCCCTAATGATGAGTGATGTTGAGAATCTTTTCATGTCCTTATTGGCCATTTGTATATCTTCTTTGCAGAAATGTGTATTCAGGCCCTTTGCTTTATTGTTGAGCTTTAAGATTCTTTATGTATTCTGGATATAAGTCCCTCGTTAGATATATGATTTACAAATATTTCCACCCATTCTGTGGGTTGCCTTTTCACTTTCTTGGTGGTGACTTATGTTGTACAAAATTTTAAAATTTTGATGAAGTCCAACTTATCTATTTTTTCTGTCATTTGTGCTTTTGATGTGATATCTATGAAACCATGGCCTAACTCAAGGTCACAAAGACTTACTCTTATAATACTTCTATAATTTGTTTTTGAATACTCATTTTGTATCCAGCAACCTTGCTAATTATAATAATTTACTGTATTTTCCTTTTGATCTTCTATGTACATGAACATATCATTTGAAAATAATGACAATTTAAATTTTTTTATTCCAGTCTTTTATTTCTTATTGTTGCTTTCTGCCCAGCATAATGTTGAATAGAAATAGTGATAATGGATATTATTGTCTTATTCCTGATATATAAAGAGAAAGCTTTCAATATTTCTCTTTTAAGTTCGATGCTTGTTGTAGGGGTTTTCTTGGGGTTTTGGGGTGTTTTTTTTGCCACACTGCATGGCATGCAGAATCTTAGTTCCCCAATCACCAGTGATAGAGAACCTGTGCCCCCTGCATTGGAAGCCTGGTCTTAACCACTGGACCCCCAGGGAAGTCCGTGTAGGTATTTTTTTTAAGATTAAGGAAGTTCCATTCTATTACTCATAAGATTAAAGTTCCATTCCATTACTATTTGCTTACAGTTTTTCTTTATCATTTTGTCAAATGCTTTTTCTGCATCTACTGATATGATCATATAATTATTCTTTCATCAGATAGTGTGGCAGATTACACTGACTGATTTTTAATGTTAAATCAAGCTTACATTCTTGGGATAAACCCAATATACTCATTACTCCTTTTTTATATTACAAGATTCAATTTGCTAATATTTTGTCCAGGATTTTGCTACAGTGCTCATGATACAAATTAACCTGAACCTTGTCTTTCTTAAACTGTCTTTTTTTGGATTTGGTATCAAGGTTAGCTAGAATCAAAATTAAATGGAGAAGGCACCCTCCCTCTGTTAACTACTCTCTGGAAGACTTTGCATAAATTGCAATGTTTTCTTCATTGAATACGTGGTAGAAATTACTTATGATGCCATCTGGGCCTGAAATTTACAAGAAGCTTTTTTTTAATTACTGATTTTATTTCTTTCATACTTATAGGTCCACTTACTTATCTATTTTTTTCTTTTCTTTTTTTTTTAGGGAACGCTATTTATTTATTTATTTATTTTGGCTGTGTTGGGTCTTCATTTCTGTGCGAGGGCTTTCTCTAGTTGCGGCGAGCGGGGGCCACTCTTCATCGCGGTGCGCAGACCTCTCACTATCGCAGCCTCTCTTGTTGCGGAGCACAGGCTCCAGACGCGCAGGCTCAGTAGTTGTGGCTCACGGGCTTAGTTGCTCCGCAGTATGTGGGATCTTCCCAGACCAAGGCTCGAACCCGTGTCCACTGCATTGGCAGGCAGATTCTCAACCACTGCGCCACCAGGGAAGCCCTATCTATTTATTTCTTGAATTAGTTTTGGCAAGTTATTTTTTCTAGGAAATTATCAATTTCATGCAAAACTTCGAAGTCATTGGTAAAAAGTTCCTCATAATATTTTCTTATCTTTTTAATATGTGCACACCCATAGTTATGTCTTCTCTTACATTCTTAATATTAGTCACTTGGGCTTTTTGTCCTTTTTTTTAAGATCAATCTCACCAAGAGTGAGATTTTCATATGTTTATTAGTATTTCAAAAAAAACCAACTTGGGAATTCCCTGGTGGTCCACTGGTTAAGACTCCATGCTTCCACTGCAGGGGGCACAGGTTCGATCCCTGGCTGGGGAACTAAGGTCCCACATACTGTGCAGTGTGGCCAATAAATAAATATTGATAAATAAAATTTTAAAAACCTAACTTTTGGCGTTGGCTTTGTTGATTTTCTCTATGTATATTTGTTTTCTACTTCATTAATTTCTACTTTTAACTTTATGACTCTCTTTTTACTCTATCTGGGTATGTTTTCCTGTTCTTCTTAAAATTTCATGACATGGATACTTACCTCAATAAATTTCAGCCTCTGTTCCCTTCTAATATATACACTTAAAACAAAATTTCCAGGACTTCCTTGGTGGTCCAGTAGTTAAGAATCCACCTTCCAGTGCAGGGACACAGTTGGATCCCTGGTCGGGGAACTAAGATCCCACATGCCACAGGGTAGCTAAGCCCGCACGCCGCAACTACTGAGCACGTGAGCCACAACTAGAGAGAAGCCCACGTGCCACAACTACAGAGCCCACATGCTCTGGAGCCTGCGCGCTACAACTACAGAGCCCATGTGCCCTGGAGCCAATGCACCACAACTAGAGAAGAGAAAACCTGCAAGCCACAACTAGAGAGAAGCCCACGTGCTGCAATGAAGAGCCCATGAACCACAACTAAGACCTGATGCAGCCAAAATAAATAAATATTAAAAACCCACAAAATTTCCTGTAATTATTGTATCCCACAAGTGTTGATATTCAGTGCTTTTGATATCAGTCAGTTTGAAACATTTTCTAATTTCCATTACGATTTCTTCTTTGTCCCATAGCTTTGTAGAAGAATGTTTCTAAATTTATGGACATTTCCTAGCAATATTTTTGTTATTGATTTCTAGCACAATTTCACTGAGATCTGAGAACATGATCTGTAGAATATAATCTATACAATTTCAATCCTTTGAAATTTGTTGAGATTTGTTTATGATATTTGTAAATGTTCCATGAATGCTAGAAAAAAAATATATTCTGCAGTTGTCTGGTACAGTGTTGTATACATGCTTAATAGGTCAAGTTTCTTAACTGTGTTGTTCAAGTGTTTTATATCCTTACTAAATTGTTTTTGTCTACTTGTTTAATCAGTTACTGAGAGAGGTATGTTAAAATTGTCCTGTATAATTAGTCTATTTCTCCTTGTAGTTCTGTCAATTTTTTCTTTATATATTTTGAGTTCATATTACTGAGTGCACAAATATTTAGAAATGTTACATCTTCCTGGTGAATGGGGTGACTACATCTTTAATATTTTTTAAATGTAAAGTCTATTTTGTCTGATATTAATGTAGCTTATATTAGCTTTCTTTTGGATAGTGCTTGAATGGCATCTTTCCCCATATTTTTAAACTTTCAACCTTTCTGTATCCTTTTCTAATAGATGTGTCTGTTGTTTAAGCATGTAGTGTATGTATGTGTGTGTGTGAATTCAGTCTAACAATCTTCATTTTTAACTGAAGCATTTAGTCAATTTGCATTTAATATAATTTAATGTGCATGCATTAATCTTTTTAATGTACTGTCTCTTAATACCACTTCTTCTGTGTTCCTTTTTATTGTTTTTCCTCTTTTGGATTAGTTACATTAAAAAATCATTTACTTGTCACTCCCACTATTTTCAAAGTTACACCATTAAAAAAATATTCTTTTGGTGGTTACCTTAGAAATTGTAACATGCACCTTGACCTATCAAAGTCTAATATTAATCTTTACCTTTCTCCTTCTCCCAGACAATGCAAATACCTTAGGACAGTTAAATCCATTTAACTCCCTCCCAACTTATGTGGTATCATTGTGATTAATTTTTTTATTGTGGTAAAAAAACCCATAACATTACTTTACCATCTTAAGTGTACATAACATTTAACATTTAAACACATAACATTACTTTACCATTTTTAAGTGTACAGTTCAGTAGTGTTAATTATATTTACATTGTTGTGCAACAGATCTCTAGAACTTTTTCTCTTACAAAATTGAAACTCTATGTTGTCATTTATTTTAGTACTATACATGTATAAATTTCATGAGACTTTATTATTGTTATTTTATCCACTGTTTATTTAGTACCCATAATTTACTGCTTTTTTTGTTCTTCATTCCTTGCTACATTTCTGAGGTTCTATCTCGGATCACTTTCTTTTTGCCTGAAGAACAGTGTTTAAAATTTCCTTTAGTAGGTGTGTGCTGGTAGTATACTCTCTCAGGTTTTGTTGGTCTGAAAATGTCTTCATTTTACTTTCTTTATTGAAATACATTTTTACTGATATAGAATTCTAGAATTCTAAGTTGACGGTTACTTCCTTTTAGCATCTTGTAGATCTCTTTTCACTGTCTACTAGCTCCAAAGTTGCGTGTGAGAATTCAGGTATCATTCTAATTATTGTTTCTTTTAGGGTAAAAGATCTTGCTTTTCTAGCTACTTTTAAGACTTTTCTCTTTGCTTTTGACTTTTTGAAGTTTTCCTCTAATATGTCAGGCATGAATTTCTTTTTATTTTTCCTGCATGAACCTCATTCAGCTTTTTAAATTAGTAGATTGATTTCTTTAATCAGTTCTGAGAAATTCTCAGTCTTTATCTCTTCAAATATTCCCTCACCCTTTCTTTTTCTGTTTTCCTTCTGAATTCCCATTAAGTGTGTATTAGCCCTTCTCACAAAATCCTGTATGTATCTCACTCTTTTTTTTTAATAGACTCTATTTTTTTAGAGCAGTTTTAGGTGCACAGCAAAATCAAGCAGAAAACACATTAAGTTCCCATATACCCCTTCCCCCAACACACACACAGCCTCCCCCACTATCAACATCCCACACCAGAGGGGTACATTTGTTACAGACGATGAACCTACACTGACACATCATTTATCATCCAAAGTCCATAATTTATGTTAGGGATCACTCTTTGCGTTTTGCATTTGATGGGTTTTGACAAATGTATCCACCGTTTAAAAAAATTGCATTTGTTTTATTTTACCAATATTTTTTTTAATTTAAAAAATTTTTTTCATTTATTTAAACATTTTTTTGGCCATGCCATGCAGAATGCAGTATCTTAGCTCCCCGACCAGGGATAGAACCCATGTCCCCTGCAGTGGAAGCACAGAGCCTTAACCACTGGACCTGCAGGGAAGTCCCTATATGCACCATTATAGTTTCATACAGAATAGTTCACTGCCCTAAAAATCCTCTGTACTTCACCTATTGATCCCGCCCTCCCCCAAATCCCTGGAAACTACTGATCTTTTTATTGTCCCCATAGCTTTAGTCTTTTAGTTGGATTCATACAGTACATAGCCTTTTCAGATTGGTTTCTTCACTTAGTAATATGCATTTAAGATTTCCCCATGTCTTTTTTTTTTTTTTTTTTTTTTTTTTTGCGGTATGTAGGCCTCTCACCGTTGTGGCCTCTCCTGTTGCACAGGCTCAGCGGCCATGGCTCACGGGCCTAGCCACTCTGCAGCATGTGGGATCTTCCCGGACTGGGGCACGAACCCGTGTCCCCTGCATCGGCAGGTGGACTCTCAACCACTGCACCACCAGGGAAGCCCCCCCGGTCAGGTCTTTTTTTTATGGCTTGATAGCTCATTTCTTTTTAGCACTAAATAATATTCCATTGTCTGGGTGTGCCACAGTTTATTTATCTATTCACTTCTTGAAGAATATCTTTATTGCTTCCAAAATTTAACAATTATGAATAAAGCTTCCATTCTCTTTTTCTGTGTTTCTCATATTTTGATTCAGTTTTGTTTTTTTTTTTTAACATCTTTATTGGAGTATAATTGCTTTACAATGGTATGTTAGTTTCAGCTTCACAACAAAATGAATCAGTTATATATACACATATATTCCCATATCTCTTCCCGCTTGCGTCTCCCTCCCTCCCACCCTCCCTATCCCACCCCTCCAGGCGGTCACAAAGCACCGAGCTGATCTCCCTGTGCTATGCGGCTGCTTCCCACTAGCTAACTGCCTTACGTTTGGTAGTGTATATATGTCCATGCCTCTTTATCGCTTTGTCACAGTTTACCCTTCCCCCTCCCCATAGCCTCAAGTCCATTCTCTAGTAAGTCTGTGTCTTTATTCCTGTTTCACCCCTAGGTTTTTCATGACATTTTTTTTTTAATTCCATATATATGTGTTAGCATACGGTATTTGTCTCTCTCTTTCTGACTTACTTCACTCTGTATGACAGACTCTAGGTCTATCCACCTCATTACAAATAGCTCAATTTCGTCTCTTTTTATGGCTGAGTAATATTCCATTGTATATATGTGCCACATCTTCTTTATCCATTCATCCGATGATGGACACTTAGGTTGTTTCCATCTCTGGGCTATTGTAAATAGAGCTGCAATGAACATTTTGGTACATGACTCTTTTTGAATTATGGTTTTCTCAGGGTATATGCCCAGTAGTGGGATTGCTGGGTCATATGGTAGTTCTATTTGTAGCTTTTTAAGGAACCTCCATACTGTTCTCCACAGTGGCTGTATCAATTTACATTCCCACCAACAGTGTAAGAGGGTTCCCTTTTCTCCACACCCTCTCCAGCATTTATTGTTTCTAGATTTTTTGATGATGGCCATTCTGACTGGTGTGAGATGATATCTCATTGTAGTTTTGATTTGCATTTCTCTAATGATTAGTGATGTTGAGCATTCTTTCATGTGTTTGTTGGCACTCTGTATATCTTCTTTGGAGAAATGTCTATTTAGGTCTTCTGCCCATTTTTGGATTGGGTTGTTTGTTCTTTTGTTATTAAGCTGCATGAGCTGCTTATAAATTTTGGAGATTAATCCTTTGTCAGTTGCTTCATTTGCAAATATTTTCTCCCATTCTGAGGGTTGTCTTTTGGTCTTCTTTATGGTTTCCTTTGCTGCGCAAAAGCTTTTAAGTTTCATTAGGTCCCATTTGTTTACTTTTGTTTTTATTTCCATTTCTCTAGGAGGTGGGCCAAAAAGGATCCTGCTGTGATTTATGTCATAGAGTGTTCTGCCTATGTTTTCCTCTAAGAGTTTGATAGTTTCTGGCCTTACATTTAGGTCTTTAATCCATTTTGAGCTTATTTTTGTGTATGGTGTTAAGGAGTGATCTAATCTCATACTTTTACATGTAGCTGTCCAGTTTTCCCAGCACCACTTATTGAATAGGCTGTCCTTTCTCCACTGTACATTTCTGCCTCCTTTGTCAAAGATAAGGTGACCATATGTGCGTGGGTTTATCTCTGGGCTTTCTATCCTGTTCCATTGATCTATCTTTCTGTTATGGTGCCAGTACCATACCGTCTTGATAACTGTAGCTTTGTAGTATAGTCTGAAGTCTGGGAGCCTGATTCCTCCAGTTCCTTCTTTCGTTCTCAAGATTGCTTTGGCTATTCGGGGTCTTTTGTGTTTCCATACAAATTGCAAAATTTTTTGTTCTAGTTCTGTGAAAAATGCCAGTGGTAGTTTGATAGGGATTGCATTGAATCTATAGATTGCTTTGGGTAGTAGAGTCATTTTCACAATGTTGATTCTTCCAATCCAAGAACATGGTATATCTCTCCATCTATTTGTATCATCTTTAATTTCTTTCATCAGTGTCTTATAATTTTCTGCATACAGATCTTTTGTCTCCTTAGGTAGGTTTATTCCTAGATATTTTATTCTTTTTGTTGCAGTGGTAAATGGGAGTGTTTTCTTGACTTCACTTTCAGATTTTTCATCATTAGTATATAGGAATGCCAGAGATTTCTGTGCATTAATTTTGTATCCTGCTACTTTACCAAATTCATTGATTAGCTCTAGTAGTTTTCTGGTAGCATCTTTAGGATTCTCTATGTGTAGGATCATGTCATCTGCAAACAGTGACAGCTTTACTTCTTCTTTTCCGATTTGGATTCCTTTTATTTCCTTTTCTTCTCTGATTGCTGTGGCTAAAACTTCCAAAACTATGTTGAGTAAGAGTGGTGAGAGTGGGCAACCTTGTCTTGTTCCTGATCTTAGTGGAAATGCTTTCAGTTTTTCACCATTGAGGATGATGTTTGCTGTGGGCTTGTCATATATGGCCTTTATTATGTTGAGGAAAGTTCCCTCTATGCCTACTTTCTGCAGGGTTTTTATCATAAATGGGTGTTGAATTTTGTCAAAAGCTTTCTCTGCATCTATTGAGATGATCATATGGTTTTTCTCCTTCAGTTTGTTAATATGGTTTATCACATTGATAGATTTGCGTATATTGAAGAATCCTTGCATTCCTGGAATAAACCCCACTTGATCATGGTGTATGATCCTTTTAATGTGCTGTTGGATTCTGTTTGCTAGTATTTTGTTGAGGATTTTTGCATCTATGTTCATCAGTGATATTGGCCTGTAGTTTTCTTTCTTTGTGACATCCTTGTCTGGTTTTGGTATCAAGGTGATGGTGGCCTCGTAGAAGGAGTTTGGGAGTGTTCCTCCCTCTGCTATATTTTGGAAGAGTTTGAGAAGGATAGGTGTTAGCTCTTCTCTAAATGTTTGATAGAATTCACCTGTGAAGCCATCTGGTCCTGGGCTTTTCTTTGTTGGAAGATTTTTAATCACAGTTTCAATTTCAGTGCTTGTGATTGGTCTGTTCATATTTTCTATTTCTTCCTGATTCAGTCTTGGCAGGTTGTGCATTTCTAAGAATTTGTCCATTTCTTCCAGGTTGTCCATTTTATTGGCATAGAGTTGCTTGTAGTAATCTCTCATGATCTCTTTTATTTCTGCAGTGTCAGTTGTTACCTCTCCTTTTTCATTTCTAATTCTATTGATTTGAGTCTTCTCCCTTTTTTTCTTGATGAGTCTGGCTAGTGGTTTATCTATTTTGTTTATCTTCTCAAAGAACCAGCTTTTAGTTTTATTGATCTTTGCTATTGTTTCCTTCATTTCTTTTTCATTTATTTCTGATCTGATTTTTATGATTTCTTTCCTTCTGCTAGCTTTGGGGTTTTTTTGTTCTTCTTTCTCTAATTGCTTGAGGTGAAAGGTTAGGTTGTTTATTCGAGATGTTTCCTGCTTCTTAAGGTGGGCTTGTATTGCTATAAACTTCCCCCTTAGAACTGCTTTTGCTGCATCCCACAGGTTTTGGGTCATTGTGTCTCCATTGTCATTTGTTTCTAGGTATTTTTTGATTTCCTCTTTGATTTCTTCAGTGATCACTTCATTATTAAGTAGTATATTGTTTAGCCTCCATGTGTTTGTATTTTTTAAAGATCTTTTCCTGTAATTGATATGTAGTCTCATGGCGTTGTGGTCAGAAAAGATACTTGATACAATTTCAATTTTCTTAAATTTACCAAGGCTTGATTTGTGACCCAAGATATGATCTATCCTGGAGAATGTTCCATGAGCACTTGAGAAAAATGTGTATTCTGTTGTTTTTGGATGGAATGTCCTATAAATATCAATTAACTCCATCTCGTTTAATGTATCATTTAAAGCTTGTGTTTCCTTATTTATTTTCATTTTGGATGATCTGTCCATTGGTGAAAGTGGGGTGTTAAAGTCCCCTACTATGAATGTGTTACTGTCGATTTCCCCTTTTATGGTTGTCAGTATTTGCCTTATGTATTGAGGTGCACCTATGTTGGGTGCATAAATATTTACAATTGTTATATCTTCCTCTTGGATCGATCCCTTGATCATTATGTAGTGTCCTTCTTTGTCTCTTCTAATAGTCTTTGTTTTAAAGTCTATTTTGTCTGATATGAGAATTGCTACTCCAGCTTTCTTTTGGTTTCCATTTGCATGAAATACCTTTTTCCATCCCCTCACTTTCAGTCTGTATGTGTCTCTAGGTCTGAAGTGGGTCTCTTGTAGACAGCAAATATATGGGTCTTGTTTTTGTATCCATTCAGCCAATCTGTGTCTTTTGGTGGGAGCATTTAGTCCATTTACGTTTAAGGTAATTATCGATATGTGTGTTCCTATTCCCATTTTCTTAATTGTTTTGGGTTCGTTATTGTAGGTCCTTTCCTTCTTTTGTGTTTCTTGCCTAGAGAAGTTCCTTTAGCAGTTGTTGTAGAGCTGGTTTGGTGGTGCTGAACTCTCTCAGCTTTTGCTTGTCTGTAAAGGTTTTAATTTCTCCATCAAATCTGAATGAGATCCTTGCTGGGTAGAGTAATCTTGGTTGCAGGTTTTTCTCCTTCAACATTTTCAATATGTCCTGCCACTCCCTTCTGGCTTGCAGAGTTTCTGCTGAAAGATCAGCTGTTAACCTTATGGGGATTCCCTTGTGTGTTATTTGTTGTTTTTCCCTTGCTGCTTTTAATATGTTTTCTTTGTATTTAATTTTTGACAGTTTGATTAATATGTGTCTTGGCGTATTTCTCCTTGGATTTATCCTGTATGGGACTCTCTGTGCTTCCTGGACTTGATTAACTATTTCCTTTCCCAAATTAGGGAAGTTTTCAACTATAATCTCTTCAAATATTTTCTCAGTCCCTTTCTTTTTCTCTTCTTCTTCTGGAACCCCTATAATTCGAATGTTGGTGCGTTTAATATTGTCCCAGAGGTCTCTGAGACTGTCCTCAGTTCTTTTCATTCTTTTTTCTTTATTCTGCTCTGCAGTAGTTATTTCCACTATTTTATCTTCCAGGTCACTTATCCGTTCTTCTGCCTCAGTTATTCTGCTATTGATCCCATCTGGAGTACTTTTAATTTCATTTATTGTGTTGTTCATCGTTGCTTGTTTCATCTTTAGTTCTTCTAGGTCCTTGTTAACTGATTCTTGCAATTTGTCCATTCTATTGTCCATTCTATCTCCAAGATTTCGGATCAACCTTACTATCATTATTCTGAATTCTTTTTCAGGTAGACTGCCTATTTCCTCTTCATTTGTTAGGTCTGGTGGGTTTTTATCTTGCTCCTTCATCTGCTGTGTGTTTTTCTGTCTTCTCATTTTGCTTATCTTACTGTGTTTGGGGTCTCCTTTTTTGCAGGCTGAAGGTTCGTAGTTCCTGTTGTTTTTTGTGTCTATCCCCAGTGGCTAAGGTTGGTTCGGTGGGTTGTGTAGGCTTCCTGGTGGAGGGTACTAGTGCCTGTGTTCTGGTAGATGAGGCTGGATCTTGTCTTTCTGGTGGGCAGGTCCACGTCTGGTGGTGTGTTTTGGGGTGTCTGTAGACTTATTATGATTTTGGGCAGCCTCTCTGCTAATGGGTGGGGTTGTGTTCCTGTCTTGCTAGTTGTTTGGCATAGGCTGTCCAGCACTGTAGCTTGCTGGTCGTTGAGTGAAGCTGGGTGCTGGCGTTGAGATGGAGATCTCTTGGAGATTTTTGCTGTTTGATATTATGTGCAGCTGGGAGGCCTCTTGTGGACCAGTGTCCTGAAGTTGGCTCTCCCACCTCAGAGGCACAGCACTGACTCCTGGCTGCAGCACCAAGAGCCTTTCATCCACAGGGCTCCTTAATTTGGGATGATTCGTTGTCTATTCAGGTATTCCACAGATGCAGGGTATATCAAGTTGATTGTGGAGCTTTAATCCGCTGCTTTTGAGGCTGCTGGGAGAGATTTCCCTTTCTCTTCTTTGTTCTCACAGCTCCCAGGGGCTCAGCTTTGGATTTGGCCCCGCCTGTGCGTGTAGGTTGCCGGAGGGCGTCTGTTCTTTGCTCAGACAGGACGGGGTTAAAGGAGCCGCTGATTCGGAGGCTCTGGCTCACCCAGGACGGGGGGGTAGGGAGGGGCACGGAGTGCGGGGCGGGCCTGCAGCGGCAGAGGCCAGCGTGACGCTGCAGCCTGAGGCGCGCCGTGCGCTCTCCCGGGGGAGCCGTCCCTGGATCCCGGGACCCTGGCAGTGGCGGGCTGCACAGGCTCCCCGGAAGGGCGTGTGGCTAGTGACCTGTGTTCGCACACAGGCCTCCTGGCGGCGGCAGCAGCGGCCTTAGCCTCCCATGTCTGTCTCTGGGCTCCACACTCTTAGCCGCGGCTCGCGCCCGTCCCTGGAGCTCTCTCAAGCAGCGTTCTTAATCCCCTCTCCTCGTGCACCAGGAAACAAAGAGGGACGTAAAAGTCTCTTGCCTCTTCGGCAGGTCCAGACCCCTCCCCGGACTCTCTCCCGGCCAGCCGCGGCGCACCAACGCCCTGCAGGCTGTGTTCACGCCGCCAACCTCAGTCCTCTCCCGGCGCTCCGACAAAAGCCGGAGCCTCAGCTCCCAGCCCCGCCCGCCCCGGCGGGCGAGCAGACAAGCCTCTCGGCTGGTGAGTGCCGGTCGGCCCGATCCTCTGCGCTGGAATCTGTCCGCTTTGCCCTCCGCACCCCTGTTGCTGTGCTCTCCTCCGCGGCTCCCAAGCTCCCCCACTCCGCCTCCCGAAGTCTCCACCCGCGAAGGGGCTTCCTAGTGTGTGGACACTTTTCCTCCTTCACAGCTCTCTCCCGCTGGTGCAGGACCCGTCCCTATCCTTTTGTCTCTGTTTAGTTTTTTCTTTTGCCCTAACCAGGTACGTGGGGGGTTCCTTGCCTTTTGGGAGGTCTGAGGTCTTCTGCCAGCGTTCAGTAGGTGCTCCGTAGGAGTTGTTCCACGCGTAGATGTATTTCTGGTGTATCTGTGGAGAGGAAGGTGATCTCCGCGTCTTACTCTTCCGCCATCTTCCCGGAAGTCCATCTTGATTCAGTTTTGAAAGATGTTTTCACCTGTATAGAATTGGCGTAACTTAGTTGGGAATTACTTTTTTTGTAGCTTTTGGATCTCTTTCTATTATCTTCTGGCTCCTTTGTCTGCAGTCGAGAAAAAAGATTTATTTGAACAATTTTCTTTTGGTTTCTTTTCTGGTTAATTGATTCTGTCTTTAGCTATGTTTAATCTGTTCTGAAAACTACCTATGGAGATCTTAATTTTGGTTATATTTTTCACTTCTATAATTTCTAGTTGGTTTGTTTTCAAATCTGTACTATCACTCTTATAATTTCTAGCTCCTTGAGAAACGTTTAAATAAGGCTTTTATCAGTATCTGGCACCTTGTAGTCTGTTTCTATTGCCTGTTGCTTCTGATGATTCGTGCTCATTCTGTGTTGTTCCTCGCTGTGTACCTGGTTATTTTTAATTGTGTTTTAATATTTGAAGAATTATTTATAGAAATAATTTGAGGTCTGGAATAATATTATTTTTTCCTAGAAGAGACTTGTTTGTTCCTTTCCAGGTGCCTGGGGGCACTAAGAATATGAGATTACCTTAATCCAAGTTTAAACCTTGATGTTTTCTTTTTTTTAAATTAAAAAAAATATTTATTTACTTGGTTGCACAGGATCTTTAGTTGCAGCATGCAAACTCGTAGTTGCGGCATGTGGGATCTAGTTCCCTGACCAGGTATTGAACCTGGGTCCCCTGCATTGGGAGCATGGAGTCTTAGCCACTGGACCACCAGGGAAGTCCCTAAACCTTGATGTTTTCTGAGCCATTCAAATGACAAAGTCAAAATGTAGACTTCATGAAGACTGATTTACTTCTTGTTCATCCTTATACCTAGAATATAGTCCTCTAGTTTCCAAGCCCAAAGCAAGGAATAGTTTACCTCAGATTCCAACTTTTGTACCCCTAGCTCCATGAGACTGCCAAAAGAGCAACTCAGCTCCTCAGGTACCTCTTTGGAATAGGCAAACACCCTTCAGATAAAAGCATCCCTGTGTGCTTTGCTAACCTCTCTGGGTTTCTTGCCTCTCTCAAATCTCACCTCAGTCATGGCTCACCTGAAGGCATTAGCAGTCTGGAACCAAAGCTTGAGGACTTTTTGTTTTCCCCTTTCCAGCGTGCAGTCCTCTGAGTTCCTGCTCCAGAACAGGGTGTATGTTGCACTAGGAGTCCCCCTTTGGCTGGTACTCAGCTCCAATTCAGCTTCAACAGAGCTCCAAGTCTTCAGTTCCCAGTGTCCACCCATAAGCATTGTTTATCTATCAAGTGTTTCCTGGGTTGGGCAAATGAGCCCTGGAGGAAAGACTACAGTGGGATCCTAGTGGTGTGGTATGTGTGTGTGTGAGAGAGAAGTGTGTGTGGGGGCAGTTATCCAGAGTCTGGGGTCTATCTTCCTGGTGGCTTCAGGTCACTAACTCATTGTCTCATCTGCCCCCTCACTTAAGGAACACCTCTACGGGAATTCCCTGGTGGTCCAGTGGTTAGGACTCTGAGCTTTCACCGCTGAGGGCCTGGGTTCGATCCCTGGTTGGGGAACTAAGATCCCATAAGCCGCACGACCAAAAAAAAAAGCAAAAACACACCTCTACTACATTGGCAAATGCCTATGAATAGAAGAGGCCCCGGTTCATTCTTGTGTTCTGACCACACAATACCCTCACCACTACCTCCCCACCTCGGACGCAAGCTACCATCATCCAACCATCATCCATCTAGACTTAACTGGTCTCCCTGCTTCCACTTTTGTCCCCTCATAGAAATGACAGTGATCCTTTAAAGGAATAAATCAGACATGACACTTCTTTATTTAAAACTTCCCAGTGGCTTTGAAGCCCACTCAGAATAAAATTCAAAGTCCTTCCCATGACCTACAAGGATTTACATAATCTGGCCTCTGGTTACCACTCAGATCTTATCTCCTGCACTTCAGTCACACTAGCTTCCTTGCTGCTCCTTAAGCAAGCCAATCATGCTTGAGCCTTAGGGCTTTGTATTTACTGCCTGTAAAGCTCTTTACCTTGATATTCACATGGCTGGTCCATTCACCTTCTTTACGGTTCTGTTCCAAGTTTCATCTATCAGAAAGGCCCTCCCTGACAACTCCATATAAAATAGCTTTCCTCTCCCTTCAGTCTCTATCTTCCTATCCAGCTTTATTTTCTTTTAGCACTTGTTATATGTTTATTTGTTTTTTAAAACATTGTTTTCTTCTCCCACTAGATTGTAAGCTCCATGAAAACAGGAACTTTTTTTTTTTTAATTTTTTGGCTGCCCCATGTGGCATGCGGGGTCTTAGTTCCCTGACCAGGGATTGAGCCCATGCCCCCTGCACTGGAAGCACAGAGTCTTAACCACCTGACCGCCAGGGAAGTCCTGGGACTTTTTAAATTTATTTTTTATGTCCAACATCTTAGACAATGTCTTGCACATTATAGGTGCCCAATAAATACTATGTTAATGAAGATATTGTGTAAAACCTATATAAAGGAAACTAAATTGTTTCCAGAGAGACATCAAAGGACTGAATTTTGCAAAGGTATTAATTACTCCTAAGTTGATTTGAGAATTTATAGCAATTCTGATTTTTAAATCCCACAGTACTTTTTGGATAGTTAAAAAAAAGATCTTAAAGTTTCATGTAAGTAAAAACATGTAAGACTATTTAGGAAGTTTATAAAAAATTTAACAGAGAGAAGTCTAGATCTACTAGATATTAAAAAATTGTAAGGTGACAGGGGCTTCCCTGGTGGCGCAGTGGTTAAGAATCTGCCTGCCAGGGCAGGGGACCCAGGTTCGATCCCTGGTCCGGGAAGATCCCACAGGCCACGGAGCAACTAAGCCCCTGTGCCACAACTACTGAGCCTGCGCTCTAGAGCCCGCACGCCACAACTACTGAGCCCATGTGCTACAACTACTGAAGCCCGTGTGCCTAAAGCCTGTGCTCCGCAACAAAGTGTAGCCCCGGCTCGCCGCAACTAGAAAAAGCCCGCACACAGCAACAAAGACCCAACGCAGCCAAAAATAAATAAATTAAAATAAATAAATTAAAAGAATTCTAAGGTGACAATAATTTAAAAAGCATAATATGGTAATTAAAATAGTAAGAAACAATAGAAGGTTTGGAAATAAACTAAGTGCATATGACAATTTAGATTTTGGTAAAGGTAGCATTTTGATATCACTAGAGAAAAGCTAACATTGTCCAATAAAGGTGTCTGGAAAACTAGCTAGCCAGCTGGAAAAATAAAGATGATGTACTACCTCATTCCTTATTCCAAAATACATTAAAATGGATCCAAGATATAATAGAACCATAAAAGTAGTATAAGAAAAAAGTGGGTGAGGCTTTTGTAAGCATGCCACAAAACCTGAAAAGCATAAGCACCATAAATAAAGATAAAAAACAAATTGAGAGAAATATTTGCAACGCATGTGATGGACAAGACTTTATTTATTTAATACCAGAAAAAGAATTCTTACAAATCACTAAGACCAACAACACATTAGAAGAATGGGAAAAGGGTATGAAAATAAAGAAATGGTTAATAAACATATGCAAGATACTCAGCTTCATTAATAACGAAAGAAATCCAAATCAAATATTTCATTTGACCTACCAGATTGGTAAAGATTTAAAATATTGACAATTCTCAGAGTTGGCAAGGGTGTGGAGAAAGAGCCGCTCTTTTAACACTGTGGTGGGATCATATATTGGGTCAATATTATTGGTGGGCATTTTGTATATCTATAAGCACTATATATTTATAAGTTTTTTTAAAGTTGCAGACTCTTTGACCTAGCAACTGCAATTTGGTGAATCTATCATGTAGAAATACTTACAGGTGGTTATATAGTAATGATCATTGTAGAATTATTTGTGAAGATGAAAAATTGATGAAAAAACCCTAAGTATAGGGGGCTGGTTAAATAAGTAAGTCATAGTAATCCATGCACTAGAATTCTACATAACTATTAAGATAATTAGGAAACTCACCATTGTAAAGTTGTTTACCTTTTAAAAATTAATAGCTTTTATTTTTTAGAGCAGTTTTAGATTCACAGCAAAACTGAGCAGAAAGCACAGAGCATTCCCATATATCCCTTGTCCCCTCCCCACTGAAGCTCGACCTCCTCCATGATTGATATCCTGTACCACAGTGATATATTTGTTACAATTGATGAACTGACACATCATTATCACCCAAAGCCCATAGCTTTGGGTTCACTCTTAGTGTTGAACATTCTATGTATTGTAAGGTTTTTAAAAAGCAATTGTGGAAGTAAAACAAACAGCATGATTTCATTTTTGTAAACAACCTTATATATAAATATATCTGTGTACATATATAATGGATGTATAAAATTTGAATCAGAATTTCCATGTTTTGGAAATTTGCCTAAAGCTCAAAGCTGAGGACAATAGGCAACATATACCTCCACTTTGTAAAGGGTGGTCCAAGGACCTGTCAGGCACCCCCTCCAGCACACACTAAAATATAGAATTGATTCTTCAACTATCATCATTACCACCTCACCAAGTCCATATGAAGAGAAGATCAGATATCTGAGGCAAATTCATTGAAATACAAACCAGATCCCAGATTCAAGAATTGATAGCCTAAGGCGATGAGTGCTCTGGTTTTCCCCTTCAAATGTGGGGAATCCAAGAGAACTCTTCAAAAACTAGAGTGGCTGCTGAGCTGTAGAAATTTGGAGACTGTTAGTTTGGGTCCCCTGGGGAGCAGATGCTGAGAGTAAGTTAGGAGCGTTAGAAGCTTATTAGGTGGGTACCTCCTGTGAAAGATAAGAGGAGGGGAAGAACTGGGCAGGGAAAGCTTCAGATGATGATACAGATCTGACACCTGTGAAAAGAAATGGGGGGGGGATAGAATTGAGCAGGGAAAGCCTGCAGATCATGATGCAGATGTGACACCTGTGAAAAGAAAGGGGGAAGAAAGTAGGACTGGGTAGAAAGAGCCTGAGACCACAGTACAGACCTGACAAAGTTTCAGCCAACTCAATGGTGAGCTCCAGAGGAAAGACTGCCTGTTAGAGGAATCACATGTTGGGCATAAAATGGACAGGTCCTAGTACCCCTGCCATGCTCAGTAATTGGCTAGAGGATGCCCAGAAAGAGCATCTCAGTTTAAACTGCAGCAGATCCTGAAGATGCTGCAGCTTGAGGCTGTCAGCTACCTTCACCCCTCGCAGTTAAATGGCAACTTCGTTCTTGACGAGAGGTCCTAGCGGTGCTCCTCCATGCCTGCCACGGAAGATTTCCCTGGGAGCGCCACCAGCGTCGAGGGTGGTGAACAAATTTTTGAGAACTTGACATGTGTCCCCTGGAATTTGGGGGCATACATGAACATAGAGAATGATTCCCACTTCTCCCCCCAGAGAATGCTGCAGGTGGGAGTGCTGGCTTGAGGAGCCTATGACAGCAGGATGAGGAGAGAAGGCAGAAGTGGGGTAGATGGTACTCCCATTGTTAGGTGTGGTGTGGATGCACGAGTTTCCCAAGAAACAAGCAGGTACCTTAGCATGTAGCTAGACTCAAGCTGTTGTGAATGTATCCTGCTTTCTTTCTTCATTCATTCATTTATTTATTTTTTATGGCTGCTTTCTTCATTCATTCATCCATTCATTTATTCATTCATCCATTCATTTATTCATCCATCCATTCATTTATTCATCCATCCATCCATTTATTCATTCATCCACCCATTCATTCATCCATCCATCCATCCATCCATCCATCCATCCATTCATCCATTCATTCATCCATTCATCCATTTATTTATTTATTTATTTATGGCTGTGTTGACGTAGAGAGCCACCTGGCAAGGACCTGAGACCCTCAGTCCAACAGCCAACGAGGAACTGAATCCTGCCAACAACCATGTGAGTGAGCTTGGAGTGGATCCTGTCCCGGCTAGGCCTTGAGATGAGACTGCAGCTCCTCCTGACACTTTGACTGCAGCCTGTCAGAGACTCTGAGTGGACACCTTGATTGCAATCTCACAGGAGATTCTGAAGCAGATGACCCTGTTAGGCCATGCCCGTATCCTGACCCACAGAGACTGTGAGATCATAAATGTGTGTTGCCACTAAATTTTATTTTTAAAAAAGAAGAATTCAAGATTAAAAGCAATAAACAAGACAGAAAGGGGCATAAATTGTTCAATCCTTGATGAAGAGATGAGCCATAAATCTTTACGTACTAAATTATTATAGCAGCTTAAGATTTAAAGCAAAAACTCTTAGAAACACAAGAGGATTTTGATAAAAAAACAGCCATAATTGGAAATTATGATATACTTCTTTCAGAATTTAAGTGATCAAGTAGACAAAAAATAAACTAGAGAATGCATGATTTGATTAATATAACCAACAAGCTTAATGTATAGTCTTACATATGTCCCTATGCATCTAAAAATGTAAATTATTTTCTAATGTCCATCGATTGTGTGCTTCATCACAGAGGAAAAACTTCATAAATTTAAGAGATTTTTAGGGGCTACACTTTCTCATTATAACCCAGTAAAATGAGAAATAAATAATAAAGGAAGGTCAAAATATCTTTAGTACTTGGAAATAGAGAAACATTAATTTAGTCCTAGATTAAAGAGAAAAGCAAAATGGAAACTATAAATTTTTTAGGAAGTAACAGAAAGGTGAATACTTTATACCAAATGCTATGGGATCACCTAAAGCTTTATTCAGAAGAAGAAAATTTATAGCTTTAAATCAGGAATCAGAAATGTGTTCAGGGCCTAGGTAGGTGACGTAGATGTAGGAAGTGGTTAGGTGTAAAAATAGGGGTTGGGCCTTGTGGCGAATTAGAAGGTACATGACTGCCCTAAAAGCACTGAAGTCCACCATTTTATATGCTTTAGTATTTATTTATTTATTATTATTATTATTAGTTTGGCTGTGTTGGGTCTTCATTGCTGTGTGCGGGCTTTCTCTAGTTGCGGTGAGCAGGGGCTACTCTTCGTTATGGTGCGTGGGCTTCTCATTACAGTGGTTTCTCTTGTTTCAGAGCATGGGCTCTAGGCGCATGGGCTTCAGTAGTTGTGGCACGTGGGCTTCAGTAGTTGTGGCTCTCGGGCTCTAGAGTGCAGGCTCAGGAGTTGTGGTGCACGGGCTTAGTTGCTCCGCGGCACGTGGGATCTTCCCGGACCAGGGCTCGAACCCGTGTCCTCTGCATTGGCAGGCAGATTCTTAACCACTGCGCCACCAGGAAAGTCCCTGCTTTAGTATTAAAAAAGAAAAAAAAAAAGGAAAATATGTAACCTAAGTAACCCACTAAGAACACAGTTTCTAAACTGCAAAATTATCTAAAAGAAAACAAATAGGGAATTAACAAGGATAAAGCTCAAATTAGTGAAACGGAAAATTGTCACAGGTTGTGTTCTCTGGGAAACAGATGCTGAGGAATTAAGGGTCCAAAAGCTTTATTGAGCAGCAACATCTGTGAAGAAGAAGGGGCAGGGACTGTTGTTAGACTGTAATGCAGACTTGACAAAGTCCCTGCCAGTTAATTGGGGAGCTCTATAGCAAAGACTACCCATTAGAAAAGTTCTGCTTTGGGCAGAAGAGGCTCTGCCCCAAAGCCTGCCGGTTCATTAGCTGTGGGCATCTGGAGAGGAGTGTGACCCTCAGCTCAAAATCTGAGGTGGACTCTGAAGGTACTAACAGCTGGCGGCACTCCTTGCTGCTGGACAGTCAGTCCTTTCTTGAAGTGGGGTCTGAGCAGCACCTCTCTATGTCTGCCACAAAAACAAACAAAAACGGTATTAAAAAAAAAAACCTCGGGGGCCTTCCCTGGTGGCGCAGTGGTTGAGAGTCCGCCTGCCGATGCAGGGGACATGGGTTCATGCCCCGGTCCGGGAGGATCCCACATGCCGTGGAGTGTCTGGGCCCGTGAGCCATGGCCGCTGAGCCTGCGCGTCCGGAGCCTGTGCTCCGCATCAGGAGAGGCCACAGCAGTGAGAGGCCCGCGTACCGCAAAAAACCAAAAAACAAAAAACAAAAAACCTCGGACTTCCCTGGTGGCGCAGTGGTTAAGAATCCGTCTGCCAGTGCAGGGAACACGGGTTCGATCCCTGGTCCGGGAAGATCCCACATGCTGCAGAGCAACTAAGCCCGTGCACCACAACTACTGAGCCTGCGCTCTAGAGCCCACGAGCCACAACTACTGAAGCCTGCGTGTCTAGAGCCCATGCTCTGCAACAAGAGAAGCCACCGCAATGAGAAGCCTGCGCACCACAATGAAGAGTAGCCCCTGCTCGCCGCAACAAGAGAAAGCCCTTGCACAGCAACAAAGACCCAACACAGCCAAAAAACAAACGAAAACAAAACAAAAAAACCCTCATAAAATCCAAAACGAAAAGTTGGCTTTAAAAAAATTAATTCAGTTAATTAAAGCTTCCACCTTTTTCTCTGTGTGTGCAATTTGCAAAACTGTTCTACAGTGGAATACACAGGCACAAATCTGGCAAAAGTGGACTTTTAGGATTTGTTAAATGATATATCAGGCAAAACCAAGTAGCATTCAGAGAACTGTCTTCCATGGGGGGGGCCTTTAAATCCCATGTCTTTAAAAGTCAAACTTTTTTAATTTAATTTTTATTTTATATTGTAGTATAGTTGATTTACAATATTGTGTTAGTTTCAGGTGTACAGCAAAGCGATTCAGTTTTACATATATATATATATATATATATATATATATATATATATATCCATTCTTTTTCTGATTCTTTTCCCGATTCTTTTCCCATATAGGTTATTACAGAATATTGAGTAGAGTTCCCTGTGCTCTACAGTAGGGCCTTGTTGATTATCTATTTTATATATAGTAGTGTGTATATGTTAATCCCAAACTCCTAATTTATCCCTCCCCACTGAAGTCAAACTTTACATGCCAGCCTTCCTTCCACTGCCCTGTAAATGAGGAAGCACTTTTCAATGACTTGGAATGAAGAGAGGGCTATTCCTACAGAAAATAAGAGAGGAATATTCTGCTAGTTCGAGGTTTCAGTGTCCCCTAAGATCAGGAACAGTATTTGGGGGAGGGCTGGGCTGGGTATGTGGATGTGCAGTGGCACCCCTGAAGATCCAGAGCTTTGGTGAACCCAGAATGCTCCAACTGCCCAACTCACTGAGATTTCCTGGCTTGACTGGGCATAATTCAAACAGGAAAAGCTCACAGTCATTCCAATCTTCTGGAGCTCTGTGATAACATTTAATAACAGCCAATGAGATTTATTCCATACATCGTATTAAGGAATTTCTTCAAGGAATTGTTAAAATATGGGGTCCAATTGTTCTGTTAGTACTCCTACATGTTTTAACTAAATTAGATTCTAGATAGTCAATGGATCCATAAATTGCACTTGGAGATTCAGCAGAGTAACTGTTCAGAACCTTTGACCTAATGGCAGAAACAGAAGAAACTGCATCGTCCAGTATGGTGACCACTAGCCTCATGTGGCTTTTGAGCACCTGGAATGTAGCTAATCTGATTGGAAATATGCTGGAAGTGTAAACTCATGCAAGATGTCAAAGACTTGGTGTGAAAAAGAAGAAAGAATGTGAAATACCTCATAATTTTCATACTGATAAATATTGATAAATTTTGGATATATTGGAGCAAAGTTATTGAGATTTATTTGACCTGTTTCAACTTTTTAAATGTGGCTACTGGAGCATTTAAAATGCACACTTAGCTTACATTTGTGGCTCACATTATATTTCTTTTGGACAATGCTGTGCTAGATATTTACGGTAGTTTCCTGAATTCCTATTTTTTTGACTCATTCTGAGTTCCAAGCAGCACAAGAATAATGGCAAACCCATCCTTATTGCTTGCTATGGCTTTGACAGTATAAGACCAATGTATGTCAATACTGTGTTCATCTTCAGTTCTACAGAAATCTTCTGATTAATAGGGAGGTCATACAGAGTTGTCCTGTATCTATCCACACTGAAAAGTGCAGAGACAGAGGGGCATGTGATGGGAAAGCCATAAGCCCGGGCAGCAACAAAACCCGCAGTAAGTTATCCTGAGCAGGGTGTGATAATGGCTCCAGTGTGTCTTTTTGTTTGTTTTGTTTTCAATCTGCACTGTTTTATTTATTTACATCTTTATTGGAGTATAATTGCTTTACAACGGTGTGCTAGTTTCTGCTTTATAACAAAGTGAATTGGTTATACATACACATATGTCCCCATATGTCTTCCCTCTTGCGTCTCCCTCCCTCCCACCCTCCCTATCCCACCCCTGTAGGTGGTCACAAACCACCTAGCTGATCTCCCTGTGCCATGTGGCTGCTTCCCACTAGCTATCCACCCTACGTTTGGTAGTGTATATATGTCCATGCCACTCTCTCACTTCGTCCCAGCTTACCCTTCCACCTCCCCGTGTCCTCAGGTCCATTCTCTACGTCTGCATCTTTTTGTTGACCAGCCCTGTGAAAGCCAACCTTCTAGCTGTGCATTCAGCTGAGGGCCTACGGCTGGCTGCGTACCACTGTGTACCGCCGCATCACTTGGTGGGACATATGGTGCAGGGGGAGGAACCCAGAGGCGGCGGCGGCGGCAGGAGCGGCATCAGGAGGGACCAGGCACCGCGAGCCCGGCTGGGGAGAAGGAGGAGGCGGCGACAAAGGAGGAGGAGATAGCATCCGGGGCGGCGACGCCGGAAGATGGGGCTTGCCGCGGCTTCACCAAACCCGGAAAACCCTAATTCGGGTCCCCGGAGTTACCGCCTCTCCTTGGCCGGGCTAATTCCACCGAGCCGTCCCCCGCCGCCCCCTTCCCTCAGCTCCGAGTGACCCTGTCCCCGGGCTCCGCGCCCGCCCAGCGCCGGCTCCCCAAAGCCGTTTTTTTTTTTTTTTTTTTTGGAAAGAAACAATAAAATAAACTCCTGGCTAGCCAGACTAAGGTACGAAGGAAGAAAAGGAGGACGGGAGGGAGGAAGGGAGGTAAAATATTAGTAATGATAAAGTAGACCAAAAAAGCACACAGATATATAGGATATTAAAAGATTTTTAAGAGAATATCGAATGTGAATATATCAAAGGAATGGTTGATTTCCTGGCAAACCATAAACTACCAAAATTAACGCAAGAAATAGAAAACACGAAGAAAGCATTGACTATAGAAGAGAATAGAAAGTCAGCAGGTTCATTTGGCTTTACAACTAAGTTCTAGCTAACCTTTAAAACATAAATAATTCTCATGTTATTTCGTTCATTCTAGACCAGTGTTTTTCAAAATATCTGAATGAAATACCAGTTTTTTAAAAGTTACAATTATTGTGGATATACACTTTTGTAGAATTCAATAACAATAACTAGAAAAAGAAATAATAAGCAAGGCACGCCCAACTTTTAAGATTCCTCAAAAATAAACTACATTTTACATTTCGATAAATATAATCAAAACAAATTTAACATAGGGACAAAAAATAATTACAAAAACTGAATGCATTATTCATTGATGAGTCCACTGATCACTGCTTGGATGTCACAGCGATGTCAAATTTCTATAAAGGTTTTTAAATCCTCTCAAGTTTCTGTACTTATCTCATTATGGATTGGTAACAAACAGTTCAGGGACTGGCAGCAGCCCTCAGATCACAGAAAAGATGGAAAGATCCCAAATTCATTTTGTAAAGCTAGCATAGCCTTACATATGGTAATATGATATTAAAATATGATAATATTTGTACAAAATATACACTTAGAAATTCCAAATAAAATAATAAACAGAATCTAGCAGTGTGGCAAAAGAATAACACACTGTGACCAAGTAGGGTTTATTTCACAAATGCAAAAATGATTCAACAATAATTCATGACATGAAACAATTAAAAAAGAAAACCCATAGTATTGTGTCAATAGAAACTGAAAAGGCATTTAAAAATTCAGCAGCCATTCCTAATAAATATTCAAAGTAAAATAGAAATTAAAAAGAAACTACTTAGGGACTTCCCTCGTGGCACAGTGTTTAAGAATCCACCTGCCAATGCAGGGGACACAGGTTCGAGCCCTGGTCCGGGAAGATCTCACATGCCACGGAGCAACTAAGCCCATGTGCGACAACTACTGAGCCTGTGCTCTAGAGCCCACGAGCCACAACTACTGAAGCTTGCGCGCCTAGAGCCCGTGCTCCGCAACAAGAGAAGCCACGACAATGAGAAAGCCACGCACCACAACGAAGAGCAGCCCCTGCTCGCCGCAACTAGAGAAAGCCTGCGCGCAGCAACGAAGACCCACTGCAGCCAAAAATATAATAAATAAACAAATAAATTTATTAAAAAAGAGAAAAGAGAGCTTCCCTGGTGGCGCAGTGGTTGAGAGTCCGCCTGCCGATGCAGGGGACACGGGTTCGTGGCCCGTTCTGAGAAGATCCCACGTGCCGCGGAGCGGCTGGGCCCGTGGGCCATGGCCGCTGAGCCTGCGCGTCCGGAGCCTGTGCTCTGCAACGGGAGAGGCCGCAGCAGTGAGAGGCCCGCGTACCGCAAAAAAAAAAAAAGAGAGAGAGAGAGAAAAAAGGCAAATTATGCTATTTAAAAAATTATATTCATAGAAAACTTAATTGTTTTACAAAAACTATCAGAAGTAATACAGGTTTTTGGCAAGGTGGTTAGCTATATGAAAATAAGCAGCAACCAATAGTATTTCTTTATGTTGTCAATAACCAGCTAGAAATTATAATGGGAAACTATTTCATTCCCAACACTGACAAAAATTTGAAGTACCTAGGAATGAAGGGAAGAGAAAATGTACAGGACTTATATGAAAGACATTATAACTTCTTATTGAACAACATAAAATAAGATCTGAACAAATGGAATGGCACAATATCATAAGAACATTAATCTTCCCCAAATGATAAATATAATTCAAATATTAATCCCTATAAAGTTTCATTGAAATGGATAAAATAATTATATATAATAGTAATTATATAATAATTAAAATAAATTATTATAAAAGTCGATATTTTATTTATTCTTTTAAATGAGTTAAATATTCATATGGTTCAAATTCAAAAGTTACCAAGAGGCATGCAGTGATAAAGCTCCCTTCCACCCCTCCCCTCAGCCACATAGGCAATTTAGATCACCAGTTTCTCCCATATATTTTCAGAGATATTTGAATCATTTTTTTACACATTTTATACACATTGCTCTTCATATTACTTAGTCTTAATGAGACATACGCAAAGAGCTTGCTTCTTGCTCCTTTGTGTATATAGAATTTCACTTTATGGCTATACCATTGTTTAACTAGTCCCCTATTACTACAGTGTTTCAATGAATAACACTGTATATACAATTTGTATATTTCCAAGTCTATGTAAGGTATGTTTCTGCACATAGAATTTCTGAGTCAAACAACATGTACATTTTAAATTCTTATAGATATTGCCAAACTATAAACTTGTATCAATTTGTACTCCCACCAACAATGCATGAAACTGTTTCCCTGAACTCTCACAAAAATAGCATTTTATTAAACTTTTTGGTCTTTGTTATCTGTGAGGTGAAAAGGGTATTTCAGTGTGGTTTCATTTTGTACTTTTCTAATTATGACTGAGTTTGAACATGCTTTCACAGGTTTAAGGGTCATTTGTATTTATGGTTTTATGAACTGTATGCTCATATTGTTTACTCATTATTCTACTGGGTTATTCATTTTCTTATTGATTTTATTGTAACTATATACTACGGAAATATGTCCTTTGTGATATTAGTTGCAAACATATTTTACCAGATATTAAAAGTACCATAAAATCTCCATATCAAAAGAGTACAGCATCAGTACAGGAATAAAAAATAGATCAGAGAAGTATAATTGTCCAGAAACAAAATCCAAATACGCATAGTAAACTGACAGATAAGAAAGCAGCACTTTAATTCAATGATTTGATAAATAGATGTTGGCACAATTGGCTATCCACATGAAAGAAAATAGAGCCATGCCCCTATATCATACCATATAAAAATATAATTCACATGGATGAACAGTTTTTTTAAAAATAAACTTATTTTTAAAACAATTTTAGGTTTATAAAACAATTGCAAAGGTAGTATAGTTTCCATGTACCTCTCACCCAGTTTCTTTTGTTAACATATTACAGTAGTGTGGATGGTATATTTGCCATAACTTGTTCACAATTAATAAAGGAATATCATATATTTTCATTAACTAAAGTTCACTTTATTCAGATTTCCTTGGTTTTACCCTAACATCCTTTTTCTCTTCCAGGATCCCATCCAGGATACCACATTATATTTAGTAGTCATATGTCATTGGGCTCCTGTTTTTGTTTTTGTTTTTAAAGGCTGCCCTCTTTTATATATGTATGTATGTATGTATTTATTTATTTTTTGCTGAGTTGGTTCTTCGTTGCTGCGTGCAGGCTTTCTCTAGTTGCGGCTAGCAGGGGCTACTGTTCGTTGCGGAGCACGGGCTCCTCATTGCGGTGGCTTCTCTTTGTTGCGGAGCACCGGCTCTAGGTGTGCGGGCTTCAGTAGTTGTGGCTCGCGGGCTCTAGAGCACAGGCTCCGTAGCTGTGGCGCATGGGCTTAGTTGCTCCGTGGCATGTGGGATCTTCCCGGACCAGGGCTTGAACCCGTGTTCCTGCATTGGCAGGTGGATTCTTAACCCCTGCGCCACCAGGCAAGCCCTGTATAGTTTATTTTTTTAAGTTTTTATGTTTCTAAACAACATAAAGTCAAATGACACATTTTAGACTTGGAAAAAGTATTTGCAACACATATATGTAGGAGTGATATTCATAATACACCAAGAGTTCTTATAAAAGCCTGATTGAAAAAAATGGGCAAAAGATATGAATAAACAATTCATGAAGAGAAAATCTAAACGGCCAACGAATGAAAAGATGTTTAGCCTCCCTAGTGGTGATGAAAACAATTACAGTAACAATGAGATACTGTTTTCGTCCTTTAGATTTAAAAATTAAAGGAGTAACAACATTGTATGCCATCAAGGACTGGGGAAAAGGTCACTCTCAACTTTCCTGGTGGGAATTGAGTTACTGGAACCCTTTCAGAGAGAAATCTGGAGGTAGATTTTAGAAGCAAAAATATACATACGTTTGACCTAGCAATCCTTAATTTCTGAGTCTATCGTATATAAATAGAAATACTGGTTCATTAAGTTAAAAGTCCAAGAATGCTCTTGGTAGCATTGTTTGTGGAGACAAATCTGGAAACTACCTGAATGTTTAGCAATAGGAGAATGGTATATCTATACTATGGGATATGACACAGCTATTAAAATATTAATTAGATATACAATTTATTGGCCTGGAAGAATTTCCATAAAGCAACATAAAATGAAAAAAGATTATTGCAGAATAGTGCGTATGGCATGATCTTTTTTTGGGTAACAACCATCAATAATGACAACAAAAACCCTCTATATGTATATTTTTTAGTATAAACAGAGTCCAGAAAGAAGATACCTTTGGTTGGGTTTTCCCAGAATTAGACCTTGAGGTAAGGACTTGAGTGCAAATAGTCTATTTGGGAGGTGATCCTAGGAAGCATTGGTAGGGAAATAGAAAAGTGGGGCAGGGAAGGATGGAAACCAACGCAGGGTACAGAGTGAGCAAGTATGGCTGTGGGCACCTGTCGTTCAGTCCGACTGGGGATTTCTAGGTGACTGTGGAGCACACCTCAGAGTTGTCTTACCTGGGCAGGAGATGAGGAACCTGGCACTACTCCCTGCCAGTTCAGTCAGGATGTGGCATCATTACTTATTTTGGCTGGGTGAGGGAGTTTCAGAAGCTTCCACTTAGCCATTTGTATTATAATGGCTTTTACTTGTTATGTGAGGGAATAATTTGAGGGTTCTTCTAACTGCTGAATATGTCTCTTCCAATAACACACTCAGGGACCAGAGAAATGACCACAGAATGGATGTGGATCTATTGGATTCACTGTGAGACTTGGACCAGGACTGCACTTCCTACCAGGCCTCTGTACATTCTGCTCTAACAGGGGGTCCCATGATGGTACTTTGGGTTCCCTGGTAGCAGTATCCCCAAAGTATGGTTATTCCTCTTTCCCCACTATATAGTCACACTGATAAATGGCCTAGGTCTTGTTGAGGCAGAATTGCTGGAATCATAACTGTATATATTTGCTGTGGTATTGCAGGGTCTCTCCTCAAGGGGACCTGGTCTTTTCTTCAGTTGATTAGCTCTGGGTCTGACAACCTGCTTGGGGATGGAAATTAGACAAAGGAACATGATTTTTCCATTGTGGTAACTGACATCAGTGTAGTGCAACTATTTTTGGTTTATTTTTATTTTTCAGTTTTATAGGCAATACCCTTGTTGAGTTCTGCTGGGGGCTGAATTGTAACCCTGCAAAATTCACATGTTGAAGTCCTAACCCCCAGTACCTCAGAAGGTGACATATTTGGAGATAGAGCCTTTAAAGAGGTAATTAAGGTAAAATGAGGTCATTTACCATTTGAGTAGGCTCAAATCCAATATAACTGGGGTCCTTATAAGAAGAAGAAATTAGTACACAGATAATACACAGACTGAGGGGTGACCATGTGAGGACACAGTGAGAAGGCAGCCATCTGCAAGCCAAGGAGAGAGGCCTCAGAAGAAACTGACCCTGCCAATAACTTGATCTTGGACTCTAGCCTCTAGAACTGTGAGAAAGTAAATGACCATTGTTTAAGTTACTATGTCTGTGATATTTTGTTATGGTAATCGTAGTGAAGTAATACAGCTTGCCATCTATATTGTTCCTAGGAATGCCACAGTTTATTAGTTATCTCTACAGACCGCTACAGGTTAAAGCCCCACCCACCTTTGCCATTCCAGATTTGCTGTCCATTATGTTTATTACACTCATCTTGATTCTGATAGTTAACTGCTGCCACCTGGCCTCTGCTATTCTAGACTCCTATCATCCTCACTGACACCAAGGAGCCTAATTACATAGCAATCTACCCTATCATGAACCCTGACCCATAGAAGACAGCCATCATGGAGTTCTTCAACAATGCCAGTAACATTTCTTACTGCCTTAACAAAAGAAGTGTCCTCTGGGCCCTCCCAGGGGACATTGTCAACTGGTATGTTTTCTGGTCTTACATAATAAAGCCATTCTAGTTTGTCCACCTCTATGAGCTTTTGGCCCTTCTCTCAGTACCCTGTCAAGGCAGTTCCAACAACTCCACTTCATTTACTATATAGGCTTTGTTGTTTCCAAGTTTCAAGGAGCCATTCCAGCAGCATACGAGGACTGGCTCCAGGTGTCCTTGCCAGGATGTTAATCCTGAGTTATGGAGAGTGTTCCAATATCAATAAACTCTCCCATATCCAGGTTTAAATTCCTCCCTGGTCCAGTACCCTCCAGATCCATTCCCAGGTGTATTCTCTTGATTCCTACAAGTACATATTCACCAAGTGAATAGTCTCTTTTCTCTCATAGCAGAAACACTATTTCTCTGCTTCAGTCATGCTAAGAATTGTCCCTAGCTATTTGTCTATAGAAGAAATGTGCTAAGGTGAGAGCAGATCTTGAGGAAAACAAGCATCATCCTTCCGTGTAATTCTACCACCCTCACAATCAAATCTGGGCCTGATTTTTAGCCTAGACTGCCCTTTTCTGGAAGAGACAAAAAAAGATAAAAGTTCCTATGAAGGCCTTCGGCTCCCATACTGTTCCTCAATTTAATAGTTGGCTGACCAGACCTATCATTTGCTGCTTTTAAGGTTTCTAAGGCTATTAACAATAGCAAACCAACTCCTTGATTCTTAAAAAGTTTCCATCTTTCAAGTGCTAGAGCTATTGTACAAACCAGTGCATTTCCTTCCATTTGTACCCTATCACAATCCAGCATAGGTGACGGTCTCGCCAATTGTGATTCTATTCAGTACAATATGCCAGGTGTTGGGCTGCACCCCACAGGCCTACAAGGACTGTGCTTGCCCAGCTTCAAGACGGAAGAAAGAGCCCGGAGTCAGCAAGAGAGACATCAGTTGTTTAATGGGTGGGGGAGCTTACATGTCTGAAGCAAGGTCCTGGAGCGACACCCCACCGTCATGTATGGTGCATGGTGGGCAGGACATGGCAGCAGTCTTAGCTCCGGGGGAGGAGGAGATTGCCTGTTATAGGGGAATTGAAGTCAGGTGGGCTCATTAGTTACCAGGGAAAACAGCAGAGGGGCACACCCTTTACCTCCCCTTTGATGAGAGCAATCACTAGCTGGGGCCTGGTGCAAGTACTTAGGAAGGTCAGTCACGTGAGTAGGGTGTAGGTGAAGCAGGCACTGGTCAGGCAGGGGATGTACAGAGAGCGAGAGAACAGCCATCTTTGTTTTCTTTTCTTTTCTTTTTTTTTTTTTTAGAATTCTTACTACGAGTGACTTAATTTTAGTAATCAAACCATCAGTCAAGGTGAAAATGAGCTCTAGACAGAGCTATAGAAAATAACAAAATATTGCTCCAAAATGGATATAGTAGGAAGTTTTATAAGCTTGTGAAAATGGCAGATCTTTAAAAATGCGAAATGCAACAAGGTAAGAATCAATTTGGAAGAGCAGCAGAGCAACTGGGAAATACTCATCAAAGTAATCAGATTTAGGGAAGAAAATGTAAATCAGACATTAGTTTCATCAGGTAGAGATTGGCCAACTTTTTTGTGTAGGGCCAGACAGTGAATATTTTAGGCTTTCAGGGCCTTAGAGCCTCTCTCAGAGCTATTCAACTCTGCACAAAAGCAACCATAACAAATGAGTGTGACTATGTGCCATAAAATTTTAAAATAAATTTTAAAATTTATTTTAAATGAGTGTGACATAAATTTTAAAATTTTTGAATAAAATTCTATTTATAGACAATGAAATTTGAAGTTCAATAATTTTCACACTTCACAAACTTGTATGCTTCTTTTGACCTTTTACAACCATCTGAAAATGTAAAAAACACTCTTAGCTCACAGGCTATACAAAAATAGGTGGTGCACCACATTTGGCCCACAAGCCATGCCTGATTTGCCAACCCCTGCTCTCAGGTCTCTCAGTGGACAAAATTCAGGAGACTAAAGGTTTGATATAAAATTGTCTTTGTTCTGATCTAAATGGGATTCCCATCACTTGAAAACTTGGTAGCATTTTTCAGAAATTATGAAATGACAGGTAATAGTTTAGATCTAACATTTATAAAATCAACCTGTGCTTACCACATAACAGTAAAATATTTGTATCGTTCTTGTTCTCGGCCCATATAGACAAGAAGGAGAACAGCCATCTTGAGTGGCCTGACTATATACGAGGGATTACCAGCACCAGTAATGAGGTCTTTGTGTTCATATGTTCTACAAGTGATCCAACTCCAGAATCCCATCCTGAAGGTCTACTTCAAAGGACTACTTCTGTACCAACTGTCTTACTTTGGGTGAAACAGAGCCTGAGAGAAGTATTTGAGAGCAAGATATTTGAAAGATAATCCCAGGAAGCTATGGAGGGGAGTGGGGAAGTGAGGTAGGGAAGACGTGAAAAACAATGGGAGGTCTGTTAATGAACAGGTTAGTGCTGTGGGCACCTGGGACTGGATTCCATGGGGACCTCAGGAAGACTAAATAGAACATGCCTCAGAGTTTTCCACCCAGGGAACAAGAAGCTGGGATATTTTTTCTCCACTCATGTCCATCATGGATTGAGGGTTGCTCCTATGGGCTTTAACTCCCTGCTACTTCTGACCTGCTGTGTACACTGGCTAAGCACCCTCCTGTGGCAAGAAAGTCCTCAGGCAGAGAGTCGCAGGTGCTTGCAGTAAGAAGTCATTGGCCTAGATGGAAACAATGAGTGCCCAGGGGATACTGGGAGGGGCATCAACACAGGGTGTTAACCTTTTCTTTATATACACTTGTATCCTTTTTCTGGTTATGGTGAGCATGTTCCTCTGTGCACTGGATGCCAAGGGGCAGGGAGGTGGAAGATTTCCTCCTTTAGACTTTGAAGTGGGAGGTTTGGTACTGCAGTCCACCAATGCTGTACACACTGGGGATTTCCCCTCCATCCAATCAATTGGATGTTGAACAGAAAAACAAAATTCCACTGCACACACCTTTCACGCTCAGGTTAGGTCTCTGTGACATTCTCTCACAGCTCCTTCTATTTTTACCTGCTTGTCACTCAGGGATGCTTTTGTCCACATGTAACAGAATATCTAACTTTATTTTTCTCATAGAAAGAAGGTGGGAAGTTAGGGGCTGCTGGCATTTATTTATTCAGCAGCCCAACAGAGTCAGGGCTGATGGCTTTGCAGTTCTCTTGGCCTTTCCCTCAATGTCACTAGATGACTTTTACAGCTCAACATTCAAGGCAAGTCTAAGGAAGAATAGGAAGGGACAAGGCCTGTATCAGGAAAGAAGCTGCACGTTGGTTTACTGTGATGGCTATAACACGTCTCTGCAAATTCAGTGGCTTAAAACAACACACGTTTGTTATCTTACAGTTCTGGATGTCAGAAGTCTGGAATGGGTCTCACTAGGCTATAAAGCAGTGTTGGCAAGGTTGAATTCCTTCTGGAGGCTCTGGGGGAGTGTCTGTTTTCTTGCCTTTTCCAGCTTCTAGAGGATGCTCGTATTCCTGGGCTGGTGGGCCCCCTGCCATCTTCACAGCCAGCGATCACATCACTCTGACTTCCTCTTTTGTCATCATATCTCCTTCTCTGACCCTGGCCCTTGGTCTTCCATATTTAAGGATCTTTGTGATTACGTTGGGCCCACCTGGATAACCCAGCATAGGCTCCCTATTTTAAGGTCAACTGATTAGCAAGCTTAATTCCGTCTGCAAACTTAATTCCCCTTTGCCATGTAACCTAACATATTCACAGGTTCTGGGGATTAGGACGCGGTGTGCATGGGGGGACGGCCGTCATTTGCTTACCGTAGCCCACTTTGGCTCATTGGCCAAAATTCTGGCTGGAGTGGGAGTTGGGTTAGCTGAACAACAGCGTCTGCCCTACCTTGCTAACACTTCTTACAGTTTGTAATTACATATTTATTGTATGATTTTCTCCCCTAGTAGACCTTATATTCCATGAGAGCAAGAACCATGGGTTTTGTTCATCGTAGTATTTTCAGCATATAACACAATACCTAACACATAGTACCAGCTCAGTAAATTTTTAGTGCATAAAGAAATGCATGGACAAGTACACAGACATGTAGACACACACACACACACACACACACACACACACATATGAAAAAGCACACTACAGCATTTTTTAGTCATAGCCAAGAACTGGAAACAGTCTATGTATTCATCTATAGAAAAATGGTTATACTACAAATCATTGATCTTTGAAAAGTAAATCCCTGGTGCATTTCTACAATGGAATATTCATCCTTTATAAACAATGAGGCTGATCTTAAACGTAGTGACATGAAAGAATGTTCATGATTTATCATTATGGGAAAACGTAAGTTGCAGAACAGCATGTACTGTATGACCCTGTTTGTGTGGTAGAGACTAAACTGAAGCTTATTGCCCTGGGGAAGGAAGAACACAAAGAATCACAAAGAACAGAGTCAAATTCTTGGCTTTGAATTTTTCCAGGAACGCACACCAAGCACATTCACGCCTCATGGTCTTTGCACCGACTGTTCTTTCTGCCTGGAATACTCTTCCCTCACATATTAACATATTAATATGAATTAACATTAATATTTACATATTAATAGGTTGCTCTCTCCTTTCATTAAGGTCTCTTCTTCATTAAGGTTATCTTCTTAAAGAGGCTGGACTTGACCACCCTGTCTTAAATAGCATGCCCCATCACTCTCCATGCCTTTGCTCTGCTTTATTTTATATGACATTATCTGTTTGTTTATTATATCACTTCTCCACTCAAATGTAAGCCCCATGAAGCCAGAGATCTAGGTGATTCTGATGCGGGTTGCTGAAGTACCTCAGCTTAGTAACCACTTCTAACTCTTAGGGCAGTGATTCTCAAAGTGTGGTCTCCAGACCAGCAACATCACCATCACCTGGAACTTGCTAGAAATGCAGATTCTCAAACCTCACCCCAGACCTACTGAATCGGGAACCCTGGAGCAGGGCGCAGCAGTCTGTGTTTTTTTTTTTTTTCAGTCTGTGTTTTTAACAAGCCCTCCAGGGGATTGTGATGCCTACTAAAGTTTGAGAACCACTGACTTCGGTTTTGTTTTTTGTTCAGCATCTCCCCAGCTCTCTTCTAGATATCTTTTCCAGGTAGAAGGATGTCTAAATGAGATAGGAATGTTGAAATTCTGTGTTTAACTTACCTTAAATTTAACTCAAATTTTTCTTAAACTTTACTGTCTAGAAAAGGAGCTGACAGTAAGTATTTTTGGCTTCACAGGCCATACAGACTAAGGCAGCTACACAACTCTGCCATTGTAGTGTGAAATCAGCCATAGACAATATGTAAATGAACGAGCATGGCTGTATCCCAATAAAAGGTCATACACGGACACTGAAATTTGAATTGTTGGTAATCTGGTGGCATAATGTATATATAATATCACATTAGTTTGCATCTCTCTACATTCATCTTGCCACCTCTGTGAAATGCTTGCCCATTTCTCTTGCCCTTTTTCCTATCTGCTAAAGGGGAATCATTCCAGTGGGCAATACCGTGGTCGTTCACTTTGTATGGAGGAAGGTGAAGCCTGATATATGGACATACAGTGAATCCTGAGAAGTGGCAGGTATCTTGGCTCATTGGCGGCATAGAAGGAACAATGCTGGAATACCAATGGCAAGGAAGTCTGCAAAAGAGATACATAGATGGACCGCTGGGAGTGGGCTCAAAGTGCACAAATATTTGTGTCTCACTTTCATATCTGCCAAAGAGCATTCGTTGCAGAAGATATTAAAAAATAGCCAGGTGGATACATCAACTATATTTCAATAAAAGAAAACAAAACCCAAAAAAAATAAAACAAAACGCAAACCCAGAAGACAAAAAAGTCCCCAGCCAGGTAGATAAGCCAACCTTTCTCCTTAGCCACTCAGTACTCGTGCAATGGGCCCATTAATAGATGGTTATGCCACCAGGGAGGGAGACTATGCCTGGGCCCAGCAGTATGGGCTTCACCTCTCCAAGGCCAAGAAACTGCTCGATGTTTTAAACTTATTTTGAAAGCTTTAGAAACCAGTGTGGATTTGATTACAACTGGGGACTTCATGTCCAGGTTTTGTTCCAACCTTTGTCTTCCTAAACAAGTACAGATGGCAGCTACACATATAGCCCATAAAGCTGTGGGGTTGGACTTGGTTCCTGGAAGGAGCCCGATATCTGTGGCAGCAGCCGCCATTTACATGGCCTCACAGGCATCAGCTGAGAAAAGGACCCAAAAAGAAATTGGAGATATTGCTGGTGTTGCTGATGTTACAGTCAGACAGTCCTACAGACTAATCTATCCTCGGGCCCCAGATCTGTTTCCTACAGACCTCAAATTTGACACCCCTGTGGACAAGCTATCACAGCTATAAATTGAGGCAGCTAATGTGAAACTCCTATGAACACCGAACTTTGCCTGTTGTACATAACCTATACAAAGTGCTGGATTGAGCCTTTAATAAGGAAAAACGAAAGACATGGTATGCATTCCAGGGCTAAATATTAATTGCTTGGCATTCATATGTATATACTAGTGAAACATATTTAATGATTTAAATTTCTTATTGAATTTGCTTTCTTCTGTAGCAATCTAGGAAACTGTATTTTGGAAGATATTTGAAATTATGTAATTCTCGAATAAAACGTTTCTCAAAACTAAAAAAAAAAAAAAAGTTAAACTGCCACTGCTGAGTGCCCAAGAAGCCAATGGCAGAGAACAACGGTGAGCTCTTTATATGGTACCAGTGACTGAGGGGACACTGGCCAGCCACCTTATGGCAAGTTAATTACATTGGACCCCTTATACCTTGGAGGCGACAGTGAGTTGTCCTTAATGGACTCAATACATACTCTGCATTTGGGTTTGCCTTGCCTGCCTGTACTGCCTCTGCCTAATTCTACTGCCTCCTCATTTCCCTTACAGGTTTCACTCTCCAGTAAACCATTTGCACGCCTAACTCGGTTAGAATTAGAATGCAATCTGTGACAACTTCTTTTCTAGAGAGAAATAGGGCACTTGTAATGCGTGGCATGCACTGAATGATGATTACTCAAATTATCACCCACGGTGGCTTGAAATGAAATACAAGTGGAGGGCAAAGCTTTCGGAAATCAAGTGGCTAGAGCACTTAGTCCCCATGGTGACAATGATGATTGCAATGGATGTGGCTAGGGCTAACTTCTTCTGATGCTCATAGAGAGCTTACACAGAAAAGAGCACAAATGAAAAGCCTTGAATGCACAACTCAGATCATAGTGGAAAATGAAAGAGCCCAATGCCACCATTAAAGTAGTCTTTATTCTCCTGGAGCTGCAGGACGGATATGAAGATCATACTCAGGGACTGATTATAAATGTTGGAGAGCTATAGCATCAATTAAAGTTACAGCCTTGCTAGGACTCCGAGGCTAAGTTACTGGCACTCCTGGGGAAAGAACAGGAGCCTAACACATTGGATGGAAATATTTGAGTATAAACAGATGAAGCTGAGAAAAATGCAGACTCCAAGTCCCTTTGAACTTTCCTTGCCAGTGGAAGCAGTCCTCTCTTCCTTGTCTAACAGTACCAGCCTTCCTCTGCATAAAAACCTTTTTGTGATTTCCACTGGGGTGTTTGCCTCACAAGGAACGCTGATTCTCTTTAGGACCAACTCGCACAACACTTCATTGCCTGCACTCCCATAAGAATCGTTAGATTTTAGTATAGCCTGTAATGCCCATGGAGAAGGGAATGTTGAAGCGTATCTATTACGGGTGACCTGATCAGTGCCTTGCCTACCACCGACTACACTCATAGGGAGGACTATGCAGTAGAGTTTTCTGGGTTGTAGGATTTTCAGGGTTTTTTTTTGGCTGTGCCACATGACATGTGGGATCTTAGTTCTCCGACCAGGGATCGAGCCCGTGTCCCCTGCATTGGAAGCGTGAAGTCTTAATCACTGGACCGCTGGGGAAGTCCTAGATTTTCAGTTTTAAAACCGTGACAGTCCCAGGAAAATTGGGACAAGTTTGTCACCCTACTGGGAGGACACTCTACACTAAGCCTCAAGGTATACATTGATGAGAGGAGCACTGGCTCCGTGGAATATCCTCTGTAGGTCAGAGATGATGGCGAGAGATGCTTCAGTGGAACTGGGCTCCCTGATTTCTGTAGGAATAATAGGGTCTAAGTGGTAGAGTGCAAGTCATGGCACTTAACAGGCAGAGCTAAGGTGGGTGCAATTAACATAATAAAGCACAAGAATAGAATGTTGTCAGAGTGTTTTGACATTCATCTGTTGGAGTGGATGATTGTTTATGGATTTCCCTAGGGATGAAATAGATGTGACCTACAGAAGCAAAAAAAAATTCTAGTTTTTTTAAAAAATAAATTATTTTATTTTTGGCTGTGTTGGGTCTTCATCACTGCTCGCAGGCTTTCTCTAGTTGAGGCGAACAGGGGCTACTCTTCGTTGCGGTGTGCGGGCTTCTCAATGCGGTGGCTTCTCTTGTTGCGGAGCATGGGCTCTAGTCGCATGGGCTTCAGTAGTTGTGGCATGGAGGCTCAGTAGTTGTGGCTCTCTGGCTCTAGAGTGCAGGCTCAGTAGTTGTGGTGCACGGGCTTAGTTGCTCCGCGGCATGTGGGATCTTCCTGGACCAGGGCTCAAACCCATGTCCCCTGCCTTGGCAGGTGGATTCTTAACCCTTGCTCCAGCCGGGAAGTCCAAAAAGTTCTAGTTCTGATGGGCAGAAATTTTGCAGACTCCTTAACTTTTACTATGTTCCCGGATCTACTAAGCCAGTTCACAGATCTGGAGCCCCTTGATTAAGGGGGAGGCCAGATCTCTTTGAGAAAGGACCCTGCTGCTATGCTGTCACAGATATAATCTGCACATCTTCCAAGTCCTTCCTCAGACTGGGACCATGACCAGGGAAAAGGAAATATCCAGAATCTTCTGAAGATTATCAGATTCTGGCTCTGATTTCAGGCTAATTCTTGGAGGCCCAGTATGCTACTGTGGTCCATCTCCAGAGTGGGGACATATGGAGATGGGTGATAAATTAAGTCTTGGTCTGAGCTCGTTTCAGTGGGAATCTCAGCAGAATTACCACACGTTTTTTCTGACCTGCTGATCCATGGAGGGAGGGCTTTATGATAGGAAGGGTCAAGTAGCATCCCCTGGAAGTGTACTTTCCCCTCCTTTCACCCCTACTGCTAAGAAAGTAAACGAAAGCAATACTGAATTCCTGGTACAACTGAAAAGACTAGAGCCACCACCAAGGACTTGAAAATTGGAAGTGTGATGATTCCAACCACATGCCCCTGTATAACTTGCCTGTTTGGCCTGTGGGAAAAGCCATATAAGTTTTGTGGGATGCTGGGTTATTGTTAATTTAATCAGGTAGCGACACCAATCACAACTGTGTTTCCCACTATGGTATTTTTACTGGAGCACATCGACACAGCTTCTGGCACTTGTTGCCTTAGCAAATATTATCAGTAGAGATAATCAGACATAGTTTGCTCTCACTCTTACCTCAGGGCTATCTCAAATTATGCTGTTTTCTGTCATAATCTTCTCCAGAAGGAAGTTGGTTGTCTTTTTATCCCACAGACATAATGCTGGTCCATTACATTGATGGCATTATGCTAATGAATCTGAGGGGCAGTAAGAATCAAGCACCCTAGATGCCTTATGGCCAGAGGATAGGAGATAACCCCCATGAAATTTCATGGGCCTGCTACATGGATGACATTTTTAGGGGTCCAGTGATCCAGGCAATGTCAGGCTCTCTCTTCTAAGGAGATAAGTTGTTTTTTCCTTGTACAACCCACTACAAAGAAGGAAACCAATACTTGGTGGACCCCTTTGGACTTCAGAGGCAACGTATACCATATTTGGGCATGCTGCTCTGACCCATTTACTGAGCAACCTGTAAGGCTGCCAATTTCGAGTGGGATCTGAAGCAAGAAAAGCTACTGCAGCAGATCCAGGTTTCAGTGCATGCTGTCCTGTTACCTGGGCCTTAGGACTCTGCAGACCCAACGGTTTTGGAGGAGTTTGTGGCAGAGATGTTCTGGAAGCTCTCTGTTCTAGAAGCGGCACAGTATAGACCCTTAGGGTATCTAAGTAAGGCCATGCTTTCCCTACTTGACAATTATTCTCCATTTGAAAGGTAATGTCTAGATTGCTACTAGGCCCTGGTAGTCATTGAATTCCTGACCATAGGACACCAAGAGACTATGTGACTTGAACTGCCCATTATGAACTGTGTGTTTTCTAATTCACTCAATCATCACATAGTCATGTGCAGCAGCATTCCACTGTTAAATGGAAATTGTGTATGAAATCAGATCCTAGCAGGTAAAAGTAAAGTGAATGAGGAAGTGGCTCAGACGCTCATGGTGTTTGCTCCTACTGCATAGTTTCCTCTCCATCAGCCCTCACATACGGCCTCAAGGAGAGTTCTCTATGATCATTTAGCAGAACAAGAAAATGTAGGCCCAAGGGTTTATACATGGGTCTCCATGGTAGGCTGGCACCTGGCAGAGGTGGGACACAGTTGTCTGACAGCACTACTCAGAGATGGCCCCTAAAAACAGAGGTAAAGGAAAATCCTCCCAAGTACTACATCTGATTGTCTATTTGGTGGAGAGAGAAATGCCCTAATAAACTGGTGCGGATTGATTCAAGGGCAGAGGCTAACGAATTGGCTGGATGGTGAAGCGTGTGGAAAGAAAAGGATCGAAATTTGTGATAGGTAGGCCTAGTAAAGAGGTTGGTGGATAAGATGAACTTTTCTGTTGATGTTAGCCTCTTCCTTCAGCTGCCCTAGTGCTGGCTTAGTTGGCCCATGTACAAAATGGCCACGGCAGCTGGGATGGGGGATATGTAGAGGGTCTTCCCTCACCAATGCTGATGTGTCTAACACCACTTTGAATTGGCAACCTGCTTATCAGCAGACCAAACACTGAGGCACCAACCTGGCACCATTCCCCAGGAGGACCAGATAGTCATCTGTTGGCAGATTGGTTACACTGAACCCCTTCCATCACTGAGGAAAAAGCCAGTGTCTTCACAGGAATAGAGGCATATTCTGAATATGGATTTACTTTTCATGCTTGCAGTGCTTCTGCCAGCACCACCATGCGGACTCACAGGATGCCTGATTCATCACCATAGTATCCCACCTAAGTTGCTTCCAACAAAGGAACTCAGTTCAGCATAAAGGAAGTGTGGCGATAGGCTCATCTCTATGGAATTCATTGGTCTTATCACATGTCCCATCACCCAGAAACCACTGGCTTGATAGAGTGATGAAATTTCCTGCTGAAGGCTCAGTTATGGCACCACAGCTTGCAAGTTTGGGGTAGTGTCCTATAGAACCTAGTATATGCTTCAAACCAGTGGCCAATGTATCACATCATCTCCCTTGTAGCCAGAAGGTATGGGTCCAGGATTCAAGAGGTAGAGGTGGGAATGACCCCTCTCACTGGAGAAATATTTGCTTCCCATCCCTACATCTTGGACTCAGTGGGTTAAGAGGTTCTAATGCCCAAGGGAGAATTACTTCCACCAGGATTCCTATGTTTTAGAAGTTGATACTGCTCTCTGGCCATTTTGTGTTCCTCGTGTTTTTGAACTAACAGGCAGACAGGGGGTCACTTTATAGACCAGGGTGGTCTATCCTGATTACCAAAGGCAAATTAGGTCGCTGCTACACAACGGAGGCAAGGATGACTATGTCTAGAACCTAGGGGCTTCACTGGAGTGCCTCGTATCACTCCCTTGGCCAATGAAAACTGGTAACTCAGTCAAGCTAAGATTATAAGAATTCAGATCCTGTGGAGATGAAGGTTTAGGTCACTCCACCAGGTAATGTATCCTGTCCTACTGAGATGCTGACAGAGGGCAAGGGAAACATGGAGTGGGTGGCAGAAAAAGGAGGCTATGATTATCAACTTAGAGCTCGCTTCCAGCCACAGAAGCAGGGGCTACAGCAGCTATGTTTTCTCTTCTACTTTATATGCAAAGCACTGGTGGTGGCTAATATTTTAGATTTCATGTAGGAGTATGAATGAATCGACATCACCCTGCACTGATACAGTAGCTGATGGGGCTTTGTACATTTCTTTTGAGGGCATGGGTTTTTCATCTGGACAAAGGGCAAGAGTGGTGTGGAGGGGCAAAAGAAATGGTCAGTGCCGGAAATTCTATTTTCCCTTTCAAAATCCACTTTCTATCCTTCTCCATCCTGCTCTGTCCCCTGACCCATACTAAATGCATTTTCCAGGCTCCCTTGAATTATGGCTTGCAGTAGTCATCAGCCAATGGGAGGTATCAGCAGGAGATAAAATGGTAAAAGGAGAGAAAGGTCAGGGCATTTATTCCCCAGCCTCCTCCCTGCTGGGATGTGAGTTGGCAGTTATTCTTCTACAGAAGGCCACAGTTCCTGTTGAATGTTCCTTTCCTTATTATTTCATTTTTCCTTATTTCCTTAGTTTTTGGGAACCACTCCCTCCACTTGCCTCCTCAGGCTTAGGGCTGCTAATGTCTCTCAGTATCGCTGGCCCTGAGGTGCTTCACCATCCATTTTTGGTTTTCCTTAATCCTGCCCACACTCCTGTGCATGGTTCCTTTATTAAACTCTCTTTAATTATCCCCTATGAGTATGTCATCTGTCTCCTGTCATGAGCCCAACTGATACAATCCCTAATATTTGTTTATATGTACCTCTCTCTCTTTTATTTATAATCAGTTCTTGCCAGAGGTTTGTCAGTCTTATTAGACTTTTCAACCAAACAATTTTAGGTTCTATTGATTTTCTTTTGGATAGTTTCTTTTGATTAATATTTTCTATTTAAAAATGTCATTATTTCTGCTTTCTTTCATTTATTCTGTATTGTTTTTTGGAACTTCTTAAATTAGATGCTTAGCTTTTTAATTTCCAGTCTTGTTTCTTTAATAATACAAAGGTTGAAGAGCATAAATTTCTTTCTAAATACCACTTTAGCTGCAATGCATCATTTTTTCATTAGTTTTGATATGTAATATTTTCATTATTGCTCTGTTCTAAATATTTTCTAATTTTTAGTATGACTTTTTTCCTTGACCTGTGATTTACTTCAAAGTTTGTTTTTACATTTTCAAACATAGGGGTTTTCTTTATCTTTTTGTTATTGATTTCCAATTTAATTGCATTGTGGTCAGTAAATGTGAACTATATGAGACGAATTATTTAAAATTTGTTGTCATTTGCTTTTTTAAATCTAGTATATGTTTAACTTTCATAAATGTTCCGTGTGCTGGACCACCACTCGATGACACATTGCCTTTATGTGAATTAGGAAACTGTGCCCTTTCTTCCAGGTAGATACAGCAGCACACCTGAGCATGTGGTCTGGCAAGTGGAGCATGGGATAAATTTTTGATCCCCACTTGTCCCTCTGGCTAGGTGTTTTGATCAGTGTGCAATCTGTACATGGTGCCCCATTCATGTGTTATTATAAAGGATATTTATTTTCCAGTTGCTAGGTACAGCGTTCTATGTATATCTACTAGATCAAACTTGTTCGTTTGATGTTCAAATTTTCTACATCTTTACGGATTCTTTTTTGTCTGTTTCATCTATCAATATCTAGGAGAGATGAATTAAAGACTCACTGTGGTAGTGGATTTGTCTATTTCTCTTTGTAGTTCTGTTATATGCTTCATATATTTCAAAGTGGTTGATTACATTCAAGATTAGAATGGTTACATTTTCTTGGTGAATTGAAATTTTTATCAATATATGGTAACCGTCTTTAAATTTGGTAATTTTTTCCTCCCGTAAAGTCTAGTTTGCCTGATATTAATCTAGCTATAACAACTTAATTTTTGTTGATCTTAGTATTTGCCTGGTGTATTTTCCCCATTGTTTTTACTTTCAAACTTTCTGTGTCCCTGTGTTTTAGAGATGTCTCTTAAAAATAGCTAGCCTTCTTTAAACCCAGACTGATAATCTTTACTTTTAACTGGAGCATTTAGTTCATTTACATTTTATGCAATTTTTGATATATTTAAATTTAAATTGGTAGGTTTAAACTTCTTCCTCTATTCTCTCTGTTCCGCTTTTCCAAAAAATTTCCCTACCTTTCTTGCCTTTTTGGGATTGATTTTTTTCCTCTTTCTCTTTCAATTTTTTTCCCCCTCAGATAGTTTGGAAGATATATAATATCCTTATATATTTGTAGTGGTTATCGTAGAAATTTAATATGTATATTTAACATAACTAAGTCTTTGGTTAATAAAAACCCATTACCAATACTCAGCATTCACGGGACAGTCCCACAAAATGTACGGCTTTCGCATTCATTATTTATTTTATTTATTTTGTCTTGTTTTGCTATTATGTGCTTCCTTCTTGGTCCCATTATCTGTTGTCACTGAGATAATAAAAAGATTGCTTGACCTTACAATTACCTAGAATCAACCAATCACTCCATGCATCAGGCTGTCAATATTGAAACTACCCAATCCCTAGCCTTCACCACAGACCTCAGTCCCTGCCTAGTCCTTTGGTACCTGTGAGCCAGTGAAATCATCAGGGAACAGTACCCCCAGCTGCTGAGACAATACCAGATGCTGATAGCAAAGAAAAGGCAAGCCAACAAGGATGCGAAAGATATGATAGCTTTGCAATCTTATGGAGCAAAAAGCAATTAGCTGTGAGCAATTCCTAAAGGAGTTATCATACCATGTAAAAATAGTTCTGCAGGCTCTGGGAGAGGGGAAGAGCAAGGCCTCAAAGGGCATCACTGCAGTCAGGTCATACCACATTTGTGGCATACTGAGTAGCATGCATACTGCACACAGTTCAGTGTTTGGAAGAAGAAATCACTGTGATACAGTGGCAAGGTAAGCCACAATACAGCAGAATATTATAGCTCACTAGCTCTCAACAGGGGGCTATTTTACACTCCAGGAGACATTTAGCAATGTCTGGAGATACTGTTGTAACAACTGGTGTGGGAGGTGCTACCGACATCTAGTGGGTCCAGGCCAGGGATGTTGCTAAACATCCTACAGTGCACTGGATTCCCCCTGCCTTCTGCAAAGAATTATCTGATCCCAAATGTGGATAGTGCTCACTGCTGTAGATTATACAGTGAAGTATACATAAGCATCAGGATAGTTCTTCTTGTATCACAGAGGCCATCCTGTAACAATGATTTCAAACTCTTTAGGGAGGATGATGGTACAATGAAGATTCGCTATACCATTCTGTTCACTTTAAAAATATTTCATAATAAGAAAAATGAAAAGATCAGAGGGAACTCATATCTCTGAACCTCCTTGAAGTGGCAAAAGATTTTTTTTGAGATGTCACTGAAACTGAACGGTGTATATTTTCTAATGGGTGGCTTTAGAATTTCAGAATCAGACAGGACATTAGACTAGATATAGCTGATGAAAAACAATCATAAACAATGTAGCATTTTCCCCAACTGATTCTAAATACAGCCTATCCCCTGAACAGTTTTTCAATGCAAATAAACCTGGTCCATTTGGTAAAACTTGCCAAATTTAGATATTAGTTCTAAAGTTCATACATTAATATATGTGTGGTAGGATTTCTTCATTTCATTTGTCTGTATTTTCTAAATTTTCAGCCAAACATGTATTTTTAAAACCTCTTTATTTTGAAAAGTTGCACAAATAGAACAGAGAATCTGTCAGTCCTTCACCCAGATTCCTAAAATGTTAATATTTTACATTTGCCTCATCATCCTATCGTTTTTTTCTGAAATATTTTAAAGTTGCAACATGGTTCACCATTATCTCTAAATACTTCATATTTTCTTAAATAAGGACTTTCACATAACCACAAAACGAGTATTAAACTCAAGAAATTAACATTGATACAATATTATTACTTAATCTACAGATATTCAAATTTGGTCAACTGTCCCAAGAATGCCCTTTTCAGCAAAATAAAAAAAAATTTTTTTTTTCTGGCTGGGGATCAGTTGTTCTGTTGTTTTCATTAATCTGGAAGAGTTCCTCAATCTCTCTTTGTCTTTAGTGACCTTGATGATTTTGAAGAGTGCAAGCCAGTAATTTTGTAGACTGTCTCTTAATATGGGCTTGTCTGATGTTCCCTCGTGATTAAATTCAGGTTATGCGAATTTTGGCATGATGAATACTACAAAATTGGTTAGTGTTTTTCTTAGCACCTCATCAGGAGGCATATGACGCCTATTTGTTTAATACATAAGGATGCTTATATTCATCAGAGTTAGGAGGGTGTCGGCCATGTTCTCCGACCGTAAAGTTTCTATTTCGCCCTTTGAAATACGAAGTTATCTCGTCGGGAGATACTTTCAGACTATGTAGTGTAAACAACTCGTTTCTCTTCATACTTGCGCCCCCTAGTTTTGCCTAAGGTTACAATGACAGCCGCAGACACAGTAGCTGTCAGCCCTGATGGTTGCAAGCGTTTCCCAGGGCCGATTTATCTTTCTCGTAAGATTGTATCCTTCGGATTAGCAGAATGCCTGGCACACAGTAATCGGCTGCCTCTTCCCCAATTTCTTTGATCTCAGCGGGGTGTATTGTAATTGATCTGTTTATATGTTTGTCTTCCCCACGGACTGAGCTCGTTGAGGGTAGGCATCATGGCTTATTATTTCTCTGTCCCCAGTGTCTAGCACATATTAGGTGCTTTAAAAAACACAATTTTGAATTAGCGGTCTGGAGTAGATGCTACGGAAGAAGATAAAGGCTACGAGTTGGCCTGGGGATGGCATTTTTCCTGTTCTAAAGGGAAGGGGGGGCAAGGTTTGCAGAGGGCCCGGCCAGCGTAGTCACTCTGCGATGGGACCCACGGGTCCCAGCCACCTGGTTAGCAACAGGGCCTCGGCCTTCCGCAGGGTGGGGTGGAAAGTGGGGCGGGAAATCGAAAACCGAACTCGCGACTCCCGGCATTCCTCGTGGGCGGTGCTCCCCTTTGACCCCTCGCTCGCGTGCTACACATCCGGGTTTCTGCTACTAGTGAGGGGAAGATGGCGGCCGCGACTGTCTTGGTTCCCGTAGAGTGGATAAAGAACTGGGAGAAATCAGGGAGAGGCGAATTGTGAGTGTCCGGGCTGGAGGCGGACGCACGGCCGGGCTGGGCTCGGGCGTCAGCCTTGCTCTCATATTTGTGGGGAGGTGGTGGTGGGGAAGAGGTGTCCCCTCCCCCATCCGGGTGGCGGGTGTGGATGGTTGTCTAGGAGTTTCGAACTCGGGGATGAGAGGTGCTGGTAGTCGCCGCCGACCTCCTGCCTTCCCCGGCTTCCCAGAAAGCCCCGCTGCCCGCCGGAGCTTGTCTTTTTTAGCCTCTTAGCGGAACTCTCGTTTTGTCCCTACGGGTCCCTGCGCTTTCGTTCCGTCTCTTTTTGTCCCCCTCATCGCTTGAGCTCACTTGGCTCCTTTCTCTTCACGGGGCCGCGCCGGGAGGGTTCGGAGTTTCAGTCTGTCCCATTTCTTTACTCTGCACCCGTTCGACTCCGCAGTTTGGAGCCCGGCGCCTCCTCTGCCCGAAGTCCGAACCGTCCCGGACTCCCTCCCCTCCTCTCCGCCCGCCGCCGCGAAGCCCGGGGCTTCGGGAAGAACCCCGCTTGGCACCTCTCGTCCTCTCCGGGAGCTGTCTCTCGGACTGTCCCGGCCTCGCGCGGCGCCGCTGCCCGTGGGCGAAGTGTAGCAAGGATTGCCGCTTTCCCCGAAGACCTACCGGCATTTCTTTGCTCCGTCTTTTCACCTTAGAGCCGTTTCGGGTTGGAATCAACTTTCATCATTAAATGTTCCTAAACCCCATTTTGTCCTGGGACTGCAACTAATTTTGGCAACTCTCCAAGGTTCTCGTGTACCTAGAATAACGCGTTTCCTGTAGACCCAAAACTTGGGTTTTTTTTTTTTTTTCCTTTCAGTAATACAGAAAACAGTAATTTGCTATAACCGCGGTTTCCTTGCCCCGAATTTCAGCTCTCCCTGTCTCGGGGGGAAAATTCTCTTAAGCGGCGGAACAAACCCCAGATTTTAAAACAAATAACTTACTGCAATTTTTTTCCTCTGAATCGCTTTATTAATTAAAGCTCAGCCCCGTCTTAGATTAACTCCTGTTAGCCGTTTTTGCCGTGGTTGCGCGCCGATCCCCGTAGTCAGTTTACGGTTGCTGGCGCGAGATACGGATCTTTGAAACTTCGTTACTTGGAACGAAACGTGGGGAATGCGTCGGCCGATCTTGCGCGTGTAATAGCGCCGGCCTATATGGCCCTCCCCACCCCGCTGCCGCGCTCGCGCTGCCTTATGAAGTCTTAGTGTGAGCGCTAGACTTGGATTGCCTGGGTAAGCGGCAGTTTTAGCCACTTAACTAGCCGAGTGACCTTGGGTAAGTTCCTTAACCACTTTGACCGTTTCCCCTTGAGTAAATTGGGAATAATAAGTACTCAAAGCATTGTTGTGAAGACTAAATAACGCCTGTAAAGCACTTGCCTTATAGTAAGTACTCAAGTGATAGCTATTAAAAGTAATATTATTATTCCAATCTTTAGATATTTAAACTTCTTTGGACAGCTCTTACACTTAAAGTCTGTACCACTCAGGTTAGCAATTAATTAGTCTCTGACTCTTTCATGTATACTCTTGTACTCTAACGAATTGAGAGACCCTTGAAGAGTGGGGACTGTCTCACGTTTTCTTTTGGTTCAACCCTCCCGTCCCCGTCCTTCCCCCACCCCCCATAGCCTTTCTAGCATATGCTTAGAGAGCTTATTTTGTTAACTGCCAGAGAAGTCTGTTTGATAAGCATTCATTTTTAACTGTTAGGAACATTTTCCAAATCCTTGTACTTGCTAGTTAACAAATAGCTATTAAGTCTCTTGTGTGCAAGGAAGGCAGGATGGGAAGTTACCAAACCAAACCATCATTTTCATCTATATTCGATTAGGATAACCCCCCAAAACGGATAAGTCAGTTCATTGTTGTTTTGTTTACTTTTAAAGCCAACAGTTATTTAGGGACTGTCATCTGTAGATTGCTCAGCTTCCTCCTTCTAGCTAACTGTTTTTGACAGTTTTACTATGACTCCCACCTTAGAATGAGTGGTATTCAGGGTAGGAAATTCTGCTTGGCTTCTGACTGGCAGTGGTTGGAGAAAAAGTCATGTAGGAAGTCGAAATACCTAGTCAAAATGGAATTTTGGATTCACTTTATGTATATTTACATGATCCATGCTACCCATCATAATTTCTGTGTTTGAAGAGCTGCTTCAAAACTGCTATTAGGACTTAACGTTTATGTAGTTAGTGCATGGCTTGTGGAATGTAGTTTGAACTATAGTAGATCCAGATCAGTTTAGTCAGTTTTATAACTCTGTTCTGTTACATGAAGAGAGTTGTGTGACAATAATGAAATAGTGTAAATAGTTGTTAGATGTATGAAATAGTCAAACAAATCACCATCCAGTGCTTAGTCTTCATTTACTGGACCTCTTTTCCCTCTTTGAAAACTTTGTTGCATATAGTCTAACTTTGGAATTTTTGTATCTTGCTAAAGATAGAGTTAGCATTTTCATTTTATTAGAAAAAATGGTATTATAAATATATTACAAAAAATCCTTTCTTTTGTCTGAAAAACAGCTTCTTAAAATATAAACCAGCAGCTGGAAATGTTAAAAAAAAAGTGCCACCAAATTATTAATGAATCCATTTATATATTTGGCTTTTAAGGTATGACCAGTATTTAAAATTATATCTTGGGTGGATTTTTCCTTTTTAATGAGATAAATTAGCAGATGAGCTTTAACTTGACTGAAAGTTACCTTTTTAAAAAACTGCATGATATGTTTCATGAGGTATTAGTTCATTTCTTGTCTGTCTCAGCAGTGTAAGTCTGTATTCTGGGAGTTGTAGTCAACTTCAGCAGCATAGTGAACATATGCAATGTATGGGATATTTTATAACTTTGAGAGGGCAAATTCTTAATTGTGCCTCATGAAAAGCAACTGTCTATTAAGATGGAAAGTCTTGGCTTTGAAGAATAAATTTTGTTAAGTAACTAGGGAGAAAAGAAAAACTGTATTTTGCCTATCTGAATGGTCCATCACATACTTAGCTAATCTGTTGTTTCCAGAGATACTGATTATGTTTTTCATGGTAAATTACAGAATTCTTAAAATGATCTTTTCCAAGAGATAGCAAAAGGACAGAGGAGGACTACCAAAACATAATTGTCCTTTCCAGTAACACTTAGATCTGCTCTTCAGAGTTTCACATCTTAATACAAACTCTTTGAAATTCTGCGACATATGCAAGATATGGATTTAATCACTTTAATTTTGGAATTAGAGCTCTAGTTTCTTGATGATTTCATATTAGCATAGGGTTTGCCACGATTAAGCTAATAAACTTGCATGTACTGGTAGATCCAGGGGAGAATTTTGTTTTTAGTAGGCATGATTAACACAGTGAGCTCAGCATTTCTTTGTGTCACAAGCAACCTTAATGGAGGATTTATATTCCAAGCTCTTAATCTGAAGATGTTAGCCTCATGTCAATACTTAGTTTAATTTTGAAATACTTGTATTTGTTGAATATCATCTATTTGTCTGTTTAAAGAACTTAATTCTTTCTTTTAAAAAAATTATACATCAATTAGAAATTTTTGTTGGGTGTTACCTTATTAATTACTGGTAGTTAAAATAAAGTTTTAAAATTTAATCGCCAAATGTTTTGGTGCCATTCTTTTTCTTCTTCTGCTACTAGATGACATATTCCAGAACTTATGGAAGTACATTTGGATGTTCATTAAATGTTGTCTGTCCTGAATTTTTTGGAGGGAAGTTGGAGGAGGGAGTTTATAGCAAATAATAATTCTAAGAAACTTCAGTGTTAGTATTTAAGTCTTTTTTTTTCTTCAAAAGGTGCTCTAAGTTCAGCTGAAGCTTTATCTGAAACCATTTCTTTATGTCTTACTTTTCATTTGGCATTTGTTTTCTCATTTGACCTGTGTTCATAAGTCTTGGTCTTATTTCCCTGGTAAGAGAAATTCATTCTTCAGAAAATGTTATAGCAGTATCAGAACATTTTTCCAGGCTACTGCTTTCTTTGTTTGCTAGAAAAATTAAATTATTCTTTAGTTAAGGTAGTGTGAGTGCTATTAATGTACTTGTGAGCAGGAACTTCTGTTGTCTTTTTTAAGATTTCCTGTTCCCTTTCCTCCTCATAAGTGCATATTTTCATTTTCTTAAATGCATCTTTCAATATAAAACTACATGTCCCAATATTCATTTTTGTGGGTTATGTCTCTCTTCTATCAATGATAATAGAGGTAGCACTTGCTTAACAAAATGCAGCCTTTTCTGTTGTTTTGTTTTTAAAAATTAATTGAAGCACAGATTGACATCAATTTTTTATATGTAGAGCCAACTTTGAGATGTTGAACATAATCAAGTAGTGCAGGTTGTGTTGTGCTTTTTTTTACTGGAAAATAGGACCAAGTAAGACGGAAAGCCAAATACTCATGTTAAAGAGTATTTGCAAAATAACATTAAGTTCTTGGAAGAACTTAAGACATTTTATTCAGTTTAAGATTCACAGGAATTTGACAGAAAGTATATTCTTTGTTCTCAGGGGCCTGAGATAGCATCTCCACAGTAGCACCAAACTGTTATAAAAGTGGAAAAAATGGTAAACTCAATTATTTGGAGGTTATTAAAGGACTAAAATAATCATTTGAATTTGTACCGAGGCAGAATATTTGATTATTTTTAAAACCACATTAAAATGGGCAACTGTTGGAGGTAGTTTTGTTTTCCTCCCTTTAAAATTTAGGGTAGAGAACTAAAACTGTATGAGAGCTGTAGTAAGACACCCAACATTCAGAAACAATTGTTTCTTTAAGGATACTTAAAGATACTTAGGATACTTAAGGATACTTCTGTTAGTGAATTACTTAGGGGAAGAGCTGGGACAAATCTACTGATTGGGGGAAAATTCTTAGTGATTGTTTTTAGCTTCCTCCAACAACTAAGGCAGAAGTGTTTTATACTAGGGAAATAAAAGTATCTGTTATACAAGTAAGTTGCCTTATCATAATAACCCATCAGTGATTCCTTACACAATTTGAGCAAATCTTTGAGATGCTTATTAATAGTTCATGATGACATTATCATCTGCATCCTTTAATGAATATGTTTGTGGCCTTGTGACTGACAAGATGAAATTACATTTCAATGATTTTTAAAAATTATGTAACAATGACTGTACCATTAGATTAAGTGGGATTTGGAACACTGACATTCCCCCCTCCCCACTGGAAGGATTATAACAAAAGACATTTGCATTAAGCTTATTAAAACAAATAGAAAATGAAGCTATTGAAAATGTGAATAAGCAAACACATTCATTGTAAGAAGGAATATTTGACCTTGCTTTTTAGTAGCCTGGGTATGAAGGGAAAGATGAGTTACTTGATGTCCCTTGCATTCTTCTGTCAAAGATACAGTATTTCCTGCTACTACATTCTAAAGGGAAACGAACCTCTGGGGACAGTGAGAACCACAAGGGGGAATTGTTTCAGTACTTTATAGCAAATATTGAAGCAGCCTTGATGCACCTTCTTATATATTTACTCTTAACAAAAAAGGAGCTAAGTATCAGACATTTTTAGGTTATATTCTCTGATGATAGTCTTGAAGCAGATATTTTTGTATTGCCTAATGTAATGAAGATTGATTTTTTTTTATCTGAGGTAAGTTTGTGGTAGATTTAACTTATTTTGAGAAATTAAAAGCTTACCCACTGTCTTAACACATTGGAAGGCCTATCTGGTTCTCAGAAGTAGTTGAAAGTACTTGGGGTCAAACTTAAATCAGCTTATTTAACCATTTCTAAGGTGCTGTCTGAAAAGTTTTTTTTTGTTCTTTTAATAGGAATTGGTTAAAAACTAATAACTAAATGAGATTTTCAAACTATGCAGATTTAATTTAGTAATTGTTCTTCAGTGGCAAGGTATTTTTGTTCTTTGGTTTTGAAAATAATTTTGTGAGACCTACAAATGAATTGTTGACTGGGAAAAGTTTATTGAACCGTACCCTGCTCATTCTGATGAAGTATTGAAATAATCAAGACACAGAGAGGTGAACTGCAAGGGCATGCATAATCTGCAAAGTCGATAATCTCTCTGTGGATGATTGTCATGTGGCATCATATTTCACCTTAGATGTGATATATAAGCATATTCTGTAAGTCTTAAAGTTACTTGTTTTATTGACTATGGAAAGAGCATTGCTAGACATAAAAGAGTGAGAAACATGCGCATTCATTGGTTCTCTTCTTTTTCGTTAGAGCTTTGTACAGCTTGTAATAAGAATATTTCTTTTTCTGAAATGTGAAATTAAAAAAATACAGAAAAGTACATAAAATCTAAATAGAGCTTAAAGAATCACTGTAAGATGCACACCCATGTAACTCATATCCAGCTCTAGTCAACATAATCCCCCTTCCTGATTGCACCCTCTTTATCTCCCCTGTGGTAACTGACATTTATGGCTTTCTCTAGTTTTTATTTACAGTTTTGCTACCCAAATAAGTTTAAGTTTGCTCTTCTTGAATTTCATATAAATGGAATCATAGAGGGTGTATTCTATTGTATCTGGCTGCTTTTGCTCAACATTATGTCTTTAGGAATCATTCATATTTTTGCAAGTATTTGCAGTTCTTTGATTTTCATAGTTAAAAGATACTCCATTGTATAACTATACCACAATTTATCTCTTAGGCTACCAATGAACAATTTTGTTGTTTTGAGCTTTTGGCTGTTACCAACAGTGCCAATAGAACCATTCTTATACAGGTATCTTAGTGTACACAGCATGTGTTCTTGTGGGATATATACTGAACTGTAGAATACATACATTGTATGTGTGGCTAGGTTCTAGATTGTGATTAACTTTAGCTCTGCTAGATACTGCCAAACTATTTTAAAATATACTCCCACCAGCAGTGTATGAGAGTTCACCTTCACATCCTGGCTAACATTTAATATTGTCAGACTGTAAATTTTTGGTCAATATAATATGTATCTAATGTTATTTTCTTGGGGCTCATATTTTCATAGGCATTTTTCCCAATTTTTAAAATTGAAGTGTAGTTTATTTACAATATTATATTAGTTTTGGGGATACAGCATAGTGATTCAGTATTTTTGCAGATTATACTCCATTACAGGTTATTATGAGGTAATGGCTATAATTCCCTGTGCTATACAGTATATCATTGTTGCTTATCTATTTTATACGTATTAGTTTGTATCTGTTAATCCCATACTCCTAAATTGTCTCCCCCTTCCCTCGCCCCCCGTCCCTCTCCCCTTTGGTAACCACAGTTTGTTTTCTATATCTGTGAGTCTGTTTGTTTTGCATATGCGTTCATTTGTAGTAGCATAGGCGTCTTTTTCTGTGTTATTGGCCATTTGGATTTCTGGTTTTTTGTGAAATGCCTCTTTATATCTTTTCCCCATTTTTCTGTTGGATTGTTTGCACTTCTTTCATTGATTTGTGGGAGTTCTTTCTGTAGTCTGTATTTGTCCCCTTTGTGGGTTACATTGTATGTGTGGCAAATATCTTTTGTTATTCTTAGGCTTGTACTTCCACTCTTATGGTGGTGACTTTTGTTGAGCAGAAGTTGTTCATTTTAATGTAGTTAAATTTATCAATCTTTTACTTTTTGATTAGTACTTTTTTGGGTTTACTAGTTTCTCTCCATTTTCAGGTTAATGAACTTATCCTATGATTTTCTGGAAACATTATTTTGCTCTCCCTTTTTAAGTCTTATCTAACTGGAGTTGATTTTTATGTGTGCTGTGAAGTAGGGGTTGCAATATATTGTTGTGGTTGACGTATATGAAGAAAGTTCAGCCTCACACATAAATAGTTGGCAAAAGGAGGAGAATTTTAGTAACCTTTTCAGATAATTGTAGATATTCTTTGATATCATGTCAAAATTTGTCAGGTGGTAGTTTGTTAATGGTTTGTTGCAATGCCAAATCCAAAACCATATCAGTGTACTTTTTGTACTTTGTTAAATTGAAATCCAATTGTCTCTCTTTTACTTGGAATCTGTCTTTTACCCATGCATTATTTTGCAACATCATGCATTGGTCATTTGGAAAATATTGGTTCACTGAATGATGCAGCACTTCCAAATATTGACACAATACATTGTATAATATAAAAACCCCCCACATTCTTTAGTATCATCACTGAACTTATCGGGAAAGTTTTTATGAATTGGGAACTAGCCAAGTCCATGGTGCCAGATAAAAGTTTTCCAAAATTCTAATTTTTGTTTGAAACCTTACATTTTCTCATTGGCAACACATACTCTCAGTTGTTTTTCTTGAAGTGACTGGCTCTCTTGGTTCATTTTTGAGAAAATGCCTGCCAAAGACCCAAATCCGAATAACCATAGTTTGTCATTTCTTTCAAGTAAAAATGGTGTTCTGTGAAAAAGCAGCTAGTTCAGCTCAGAATTCAAACAGTCGTATAGGTGATTTTCCTGGAGACAACCATGGTATTTTGGTGTGTGACAGAAATGTTTTATGTATACTTTCCAATTTGTCACATAGAATATTAAAAATATGTATTTTTAAAAAAGGCATGTTCTCAGGGCTAGGATTTATTAAAATTAATTTTCACTACTTCATTAAGGACATTTTCTTTATTGTAGATACAAACACATAACAGATAAATCTTAACACATTTTAAAGTGTACAGTACAGTATTGTTAACGATGAGCACAGTGTAGTACAACAGATCTTTAGATCTTTTTCATCTTGCTTGACTGAAGTTTTATACCCATTAAACAGCAAGTTCCCATTTCTCTTTCCCCCTAGCCCCTGGCAACCACCGAAATTCTACTTTTTGCTTCTATGAGCTTGATTACTTTAGATACCTCATATAAGTAAAATCATGCCATATTTATCCTTCTGTGACTGATTTACTTAGCATACTATCTTCTGGGCTCATCCATGTTGTATATGACAGGATTTCTTTGTGCCTGAGTAATGTTCCATTGTATGTATACACCATGTTTTCTTTATGTATTCATCTGTTGATGGACATTTAGGTTGTTTCTATCTCTTGGCTATTGTGAATAATGCTGCAGTGAACATGGGAGTGCAAATACCTCTTTGATATCCTCTTTTCAACTCTTATGAGTAAATACCTGGAAGTGGGATTGCTAGATTGTATGATAGTTCTATTTTTAATTTTTTGAGGAACTTCCGTACTGTTTACCATTTTACATTCCCACCAACAGTGCACAGGGTTTCCAGTTTCTTCATATCCTCCCTAACACTTATTTTCTGTTGGTTTTTAAAGAATTAATTTTTTTAAACAGGTGTTTTAAGGTTCACAGAAAAATTGAGAGGAGGTTACAGAAATTTCCCTTACCCCCTGCCCCCGCACATGCACAGCCTCCCCATTATCAACATCCCCCACCAGAGTGTTACATTTGTTACAACTGATGAACCTACATTGATAGATCATAATTGCCCCAAATTCAAAGTTTACCTCTGTGTTCACTCTTGGTGTTGTACATTCTATGCATTTGGACAAAGGTGTAATGATGTGTATCCATCATTATAGTATCAGAGTATTTTTACTGCCCTAAAAATCCTCTGTGCTCTGCCTATTCATCCTTCCTCCTAACCCCTGGCAACCATTGAACTTTTTACTGTCTCCATAGTTTTGCCTTTTCCAGAATGACATTTAGTTGGAAACATATACTATGTAGTTTTTTCAGATTGGCTTCTTTGACTTATTAGTGTTCATTTAAGGTTTCTCCATGTCTTTTCATGTCTTGATAGCTCATTTCTGTTTAGTGCTGAATAATATTCTATGGGGTCAGTGTACCAATTTATGTATCCATTCACCTACTGAAGTATATCCTGGTTTCTTCCAAGTTTTGGCAGTCATGAATAAAGCTGCTATAAATCCATGTGCAGGTTTTTGTGTGGACATAAGTTTTCACCTCCTTTGGGTAAATATCAAGGAGAGTGGGATTGCTGGATTGTAAGGTAAGAGTATGTTTAATTTTGTAAGAAACCACCAAACTGTGTTCCAGTGTGGCTGTACCATTTTTCATTCCCACCAGTGATGATTGAGAGTTACGTTGCACCACATCCTCACCAGCATCTGTCGTTGGCAGTGTTCCAGATTTTGGCCATTCTGATGGGTGTGTAGTGGTATCTCATTGTTTAAATTTCCATGTCCCTGATGATATTGATGTGGAACATCTTTTCATATGCTTATTTGCCATCTGTATATCCTCTTTGATGAGGTGTCAGTTAAGGTCTTTGCTCATGTTTAAATTGGGTTGTTTGTTTTCTTATTGTTGAGTTTTAAGTGTTATTCGTATATTTTGGATAATAGTCCTTTATCAGATGTCATTTCTGGGTTTTTTTGTTTGTTTGTTTGGGGTTTTTTAATAATGACCACCCTTACAAGTGTGAGGTGATGCCTTATTGTGGTTTTGATTTGCATTTCTCTGATGATAAGTGATGTTGAGCATCTTTTAATACACCTATTGGCCATTGGTATGTCTTCTTTGGAAAAATGTCTATTCAAATTCTTTGCTCATTTTTAAATCAGATTTTTTTTCTTGCTATTGAGATGTAGACGTTTCTTAAATATTTTGGATATTAGCCCCTTATCAGATACATGGCTGGTTTGCAAACATTTTTTTTTTCCATTTCGTAGGTTGCCTTTTCATTTTTTTTTTTTTTTGGCCGCACCGTGTGGCACGCAGGGTCCTAGTTCCTTGACCAGGGTTGGAACCCATGCCCCCTGCAGTGGAAGCATGGAGTCTTAACCACTGGCCCACCAGGGTAGTCCCCTGCCTTTTCATTCTGTTCATTGTTTCTTTGCTGCGCACACAAGTTTTAGTTTGATGTCCCACTTGTCTGTTTTTGCTTTCATTGTGCTTTTGGTGTCATATCCAAGAAATCATTGCCAAGACCAATGTCATGAGGCTTTCCCCCTGTGTTTTTTTCTAGGAGTTTTACAGTTTCAGGTCTTATTTTTATGTATTTGATCTATTTTGAGTTGATTTTTGTATATGATGTAAGAAGTGTCCAATTTCATTCTTTTGTATATGACTATCCATAATGCTCTTGAATTATCCATAATGCTCTCTAGTGACTTTTTCAGTTTAGTTGTTACATTCTTTAGCTCCAAAATTTGGTTCTTTTAAAATTTTCTGTCCTTTTGTTAAAATTCTCATTTTGTTCATGCATCATTTTCCTGAGCTCATTGAGCATTTTTATGATGGTTATTTTAAATTCTTTGTCAGATAATTCATATGACTCCAATTCTTTAGGATCAGTTTCTGGAGACTAATTTTGTTTCTTGTATTGGGCCATTTTACCTGTTTCTTTATGTTCTTTGTAATTTGTGTTGGTATCCTTGCATTTGAAAAAACACTCTTATCCCAGTCTTTATGGACTGCTTTAGTACAGGGGAAGGCCTTTACCAATCAGCTTGGCTATAGATTCTGGGGGCCTCTCAATTTTTTTCTCTGGATATGTCTTCTCTGGACTCATGTGTAGATTCCAGATGAGAGGGATTTTCCAGTTTCTTTTTTTCCGGAAACTGGCACTCTCTTGCATTCTCTGGTGTCCATCTGTTGTACCATGGGTCCTGTGAAGCAGCAGCACAGCACCCAGCTCTTTTTGTTCTTAGTGGCTCCCAGGCAGCTAGAGTATGCTGGGTGCCATCAGTGCCCTAAGTCAGGCTAGACAGAAACCAGTCTCTCAGGCAGTCCCCCCTCCCCAAAGGCTGGGCTATTGGACACTCTTTTTTCTCCGTTGAGGGAGAGACTGCCAAGCTGTTGCCCACTCCCCCCCCCCAACCAATCAGAATGTTAGAGGTATATATAGTCCAGTCTCCTCTTTCCCTCCTCAGGGAGAATTTGGGAATTGGGAATTTCCTCCCAGTTGTGTGGTGGTGTGCCAGGAGGAGGGACTATGGTGAAAGAGTGTGTTGTGTTTTCCTACGAGCTTTGATGCAGCTGGTTTAGTCCTCGCCTGGGATGCAGGAGCCTCTTAACTGGTTTCTGAATTTCTCGTAAAGGGAATTGGATATGTGTATTGTTGAGTTGTGTTTCTATGGGAGGAAGGAAGGCCTGGGGCTTCCTATTTTGCCATCTTGCTGAGGTCACTCCTATCAAGGACATTCTTAAGTGAAACTGGCTTTTGTTTGTGAATGGTCATGAAATATATAATGAAACAGTTTGGTGACATCTTACATGAGACTGGCTATATTCTTTCCTTTGATTTCTTGATAATGAAGAATTCAATGAGACAGTTTGGTGCTACTGCCTTGATAAATGTTAAGGTGCTAACCGTCTTAACCTTCCTTTGCTTTTGAATTATTAGGGCAAATGTCATTACAGCAAAAGAAGGGAAATGAAGTCTTAGTATTATTATGAATATAGTTTTGAGCTTACAGAGCTCTAGAAAGTGTCTTGGGGATCAGGGGTTTGTGAACCACACTATCAGAACTGCTACTTTATCAAATTATAAGTTTTTTTCTATTCCTGATTTTCTAAAAGTCTTTTTAAAAAATAGTGAATGGAAGTTGAATTTGGTCAAATGTCTTTTATGCATAAAAGAACTTTTAGAAAATTAGGAATAGAACCTATTCCTGAATTATTGTGTTATTTTAAAAGTCAGTTTAATGTGGTGAGTTAATTTGAACCAACTTTGTGTATTTGGGATAAACCCACGTTAGCCTTGATGTATTTCAGTGTTTTTCCATTTATATATCTATCTCTCTATATTTAATACTACACATGTTTAAATACCATAAGTCACTATTATTATTATTCAGTTAATATTAAATTAGAATTACCTATATACTTAGCACTTTTTTCCCTCATTTCTTGCTGCAACTCTAAGGTTCTTTCTGGGATCATTTTTATCCCGCCTGAAGAATGTCCTCAAGCATTTCTTTTAGTATGTGAACTCAATTTTTATTAGTCTGAAGTTCAGTCCTTATTTTGTCTTTTCTTGGAACTGTGTTTTTTGGGTATAGAATTTTAGGTTGACAGGTACTTTGTTTTAGCACCTTGAATGTATCTTCCAGCTATCAAGTGTTCTTGTTGAGAAGTCATGAAGGTAATAATTGCCTTTTTTTCCTCAGGTGCTTAAATGATTTTGTCTTTGATTTTCTGTAGTTTTACTATTGATATAACCAGATACGGATTTCACTTCAGTTCTGGAAAACTGAATTCTTAGCTATTATTTCTTCAAATACTGCTTTTGCCCTGTTCTCTCTTCTTTCTGGAATTCCAATTAAACATACCTCTTTTCACTGTATACTGTATATCTATCCTTTGCTGTATTTAAATTAGTGAAGAAATATTCACCATACAACAAGTATTTTTTTTAATTTTATGAAAAAATTTCAACTTTTTGTTTTTAAACTTTGTTATAGGAAAAAAGTCTCAGATGAGAAAGTAGATATAATAGCTCCCCAATGAAATCATCAACCAACTTAAATATTTATCAACTGCTAACCAGTCTTGTTTCATCTATAACCCTACCCATTTTCCCATACTTTTGAAGTAAATATTTCATGTGTAGATATTTCAGCATCTATCGTTTAAAAAGTTATAAAATATTCCAGTTGACTCATAAATGTTAATTTTTAAAATATTTGTTTGAAACAGGATCCAAATAAGGAGCCATACACTGTGATCGATACATCTCTTAAGCCTTTTTCACCCTAAGGATCCCACACCATCTTTTATTTTCCCTTGTAATATATTTGTTGAAGAGACTGGGCCATTGTCCTATAGAGTTTCTCACAGTTTGAATTTAAGTTATTGCCCCCCCCCCTTTAAAGACAACTTCATAGGTGGTGGTGTATTCTTGTATATCAGGATCAGGAGGCACATAATATCTGATTGTCTTTTGTGATGTGAACAGCCATTAATAGATGCCTAGATCCTTTAATTTATTAGGGACCTTAAAATGGTGCTGTTCTAATTCTACCATTCCTTTGTTTGTTAGCTGAAATACTAACAGAGGCATTTCTTATTAACTATTCGTTCATATACAAAAGGCAGAATAAGTGCTTGATTTTCATTCTTTTATTTACCAGTTTTCAAAATAATGACTTGATTCACTAGCATCCTCCAGTTCTGACCAATTAGGGTTTATAGGTTTATTTAAATTATAAACGAATAGATTTAAAAATATCTGGTACATTTCCAGATATTTTTAGTTGATATAATTTGCTCTATAAGGATTATCTATGTTAGGATTAGAAATTAATACAGATTGTTTGTTTTATTCTAGTTTGCATTTATGCCGGATCCTCAGTGAAAATAAAAGCCATGATAGTTCAACTTCTAGAGGTAAGACTTTTAAAAGTATCATAGGACTTCCCTGGTGGCACAGTGGTTAAGAATCCTCCTGCCAATGCAGGGGGCATGGGTTTGATCCCTGGTCCGGGAAGATCCCACATGCCATGGAGCAACTAAGCCCGTGCGCCACAACTACTGAGCCTGCACTCTAGAGCCCGCGAGCCACAACTACTGAAGCCCGCGCACCCTATCACCTGTGCACCACAACTACTGAGCCCACGTGCCACTACTGAAGCCTGCGCAATCTAGGGCCCATGTGCTGCAACTACTGAGCCTGCTTGCTGTAGCTACTGAAGCCTGCATGCCTAGAGCCTGTGCTCTGCAACAAGAGAAGCCACCACAATGAGAAGCCCGTGCACCCCCATGAAGAGTAGCCCCCTCTCGCCACAGCTAGAGAAAGCCTGCGCGCTGCAACAAAGACCCAACGCAGCCCAAAAAAAAAAAAATAAATAAAGTATCATAGCTATTATTTTTGGCTTGGTCAAAATTAATAAATATCCTGTTTTCCATTAAATTTTATGAATAAAAGCAAAAGGTCTAAGATATTCACATTATATAAAGCTTTTATATGAATATATTAGAATTGAGATTAAAACTATAGTTATAGTAAGACTATATATCTCTTTATATGGTTGTCTTTTGACCTGCATAATAGTCATATAACGTTGCTTGGCTTTTATAATTGTAACATGGTATATTTACCTACATTTCAGCAGTGGCTAGCTGTAGTAAAACTTATACAGGCTAGGTATCAATCATAAACAGAAGAGAAGAGCTAGCACGGAAAAAAAAAACTATTCTGATCTTTTTGGCACTAGGAAACTTCCAGAAACTGAGGTTCAGTGTTTTTACTAAAGCTGGTTATGTTTAGGTGGTATCTGGGGATCTTGTTAAAGGTAGTGTCATGGAAAACATTAAAAGGAACAGAGTTGTTTACTATTGCATATCACAAATATGGTATATTAAGTAAAATGTTATTAAACAGGGTGTAAATTTTTAGTTATGTTAATTTTAAAGGACTTGCTATTTAACTTTCATTAATTTAGAATTAGGTATATGGGGCTTCCCTGGTGGCGCAGTGGTTGAGAGTCCGCCTGCCGATGCAGGGGACACAGGTTCATGCCCCGGTCTGGGAAGATCCCACATGCCGCGGAGCGGCTGGGCCCATGAGCCATGGCTGCTGAGCCTGCGCGTCCGGAGCCTGTGCTCCGCAACGGGAGAGGCTGCAACAGTGAGAGGCCCGCATAACGCAAAAAAATAAAAAATAAAAAAAATAAGTAAAATTAGGTATATGGATTTAGAAAAGGAGGGGCAAAAACAAAAGCAGTAATGCCCAGTAAGTTTAAAGCATTTTCATGTGTAGCTTTCATTGGGGATAGAACCCATAACATTTTTCTTTCAAATCTGGAAAAATAATTTATAGTCAATATTCTATTTTAAATAAAAAAATATGAGATAATTTTCTGTAGATAAGTTTACTTTTATCAGAAATTAAATATTACCTTAATATGAGCCCTTGCCTACTTCCTCAGTGCATAACACTCTTTGGCTGATATCTGCCAACAATCAAGCTTTGGTCTGAGGGCCCCAGTGGGTAGTCCATGCAGGGAATTGAATGTTGTTTCTTCAGAATTTCCTTCGTCTATCTCAGGAGGATTGAGTTTGGGTGGTGTTCCTTGTGCCCTTTTTTCCCTTTGTGCCTCTCCCTCAAATTGATTTCATTTCAGGCAGGCAGTTTCCCTTGCACACGCTTCTCCTTGTTCTTTTTATAAGTCTCTTTCCCACACCCCCATAAAATAACGTTGTAAGGATGGCTGATAAACATGAGTAGTCTTAGTGATATTCGACATAACCAAGAACTAGTGTCTAAAATGTTCAAATTCCACAAAGAATGTCTAGAAGTCCCTTTTACTTGTGGCTGTTCTTAAAGCTGCTTTTTCTGAAACGTTAGCATTTATTCTTTTCTGTGTAATTATAAGGGTTGTAAGTTTTCCTCCCCATTGTAAATGTAAAGTTTTTCAGCTTTAGTGTAGATTTTGCAGGGCTTTTTCAGCTTTAGTGTAGATTTTGCAGGGCTTTTTTGCAGGGCTTTCAGCTTTAGTGTAGATTCTGCAGGGCTTTGTGGATTTTGCAGGGCTAGCCACTTAAATGGGCATTTAAATAACATGTGAATTGGGGACTGTCTTTGCTACTTTGTGGATTACACTGTGATTGTTTTTATGTCACTTAGTGTCAGCAAGATGACCTGGGCCATTTGTTCTCTACTTTAATCTCCTTTGATTAAGATTAGAATTCCCTCAGCCCCTGTGAGCCCATATTCTTACGGGAATTTAGTTTATGATGCTCAGCTGTTTTGTGCTTCTAAGAGTGATTGCTTTTTAAAAAATCTTAGTTAACTGGATAACTTCAAATGGCTATTATTCGTTATAAAAGCATTTTATTAATGGAAATTGAAAGCATGAAATTGACCTCATATTCCTACTGTACTAACAAATTTTTCCTTTGCATTTTAGTTTTTATATAGTTTACTATAAGCATAATGAAGGCATATTTGTGAAAAAGATAGAATATATTTAATGGATTCTTCATAAGGAATTGGGATAATCTGGCTGTATTTCTTTTGTGAATAATTTAATGGACGAATTTACTTCATTGTAAAATACTATTTTCATTGTTTAAAGGGGGATTGATAAACGTTTTGATTTCTGTTATGTTCCTTTTTTGTGGCTAGTAGTAGACCAAAGGAGAAGATTTTTAAATATTTGATTTCTCTTTTAACTTTTTATTTTTTGGCCGCGCTGCACAGCTTACAGGATCTCAGTTCCCCGACCAGGGATTGAACCCCGGCCACAGCAGTGAAATCACCGAATCCTAACCACTAGAACACCAGGGAACTCCCAGATATTTGATTTCTTAACTTGTTATATTGCCCTGAAAGATTTTTTGATTTATTTCAAAAGTGGATTATAAATTGACTTTATTTTACATTAATGTTTTTAGAGCTACTTGTTTTCCTACTTTTAATGAGAGGAAGGAGATAAAGATTTTAGTGTATGGGACTAAAGAAAAAGGTGGCTGAAAGGAGGTGTTCACCGGACCATTAACTCCTCCCCCCTCCTCAAATTCCTTCTCCAGGAAAGGGGGGCTATGCTGATTAATAGTGAATGAGACTACTGTACATGTGGTTGACAGTTCTCATAGGACTGATGTTTTATGTGTGTATGTATATATGTAACTACGATCATCCCTTAGTATCTGCAGGGGATTGGTTCCAGGAGCCCCCTCTGATACCAAAATCTGAGGATCCTCAAGTCCCTTATATAAAATGGCATTGTACAGTGACTAAAGTCAGCCCTCCATATCTGTGGATGCAGAACCTATGGATACAGAGGGCTGAACGTATTTTAGTTTGAATTCTGATGGAAATAGAGGAGAAAATGAGATTTTGGGGAGAAATTTCTCTGACAGTAGGATATGGGTAAAATTAAATTTTATATTTACTGCTATTCCTTATCTGTTGTCAGTGTAGCCCTGCGATTGAATTGACTATAATCTGAATATAGTTAGAAAAATCTGTGAATCTCCTGGCGAGAAGAATGGTTAGTTTATATTCACTTGCTAGAGTTCTATGCACTCACTAAAAATAATTTCGTAGACTTTGGTAGCACGAGAAAATGCTTTTAGAAATGTTTGTCAGGTAATCAGAATGCCAAATGATGTAAACTATGAATGCAAGTATGTAAAATATGTAGACATATAGAAAAAGATTGCAAGGAAGTGCTCAAGCAGTAGTTATGTTATAGTAGTGGAGTCAAGGTTAACTTTTTTCTACTCTAAGTATTGTTTTTGTGAAAATAAAAGGAAAAAGTCTGCTAGAGAGAAGCATTAGAAGTATAGTTTTCTTAATCATTATTGATGTTTATAATAATTCCGAGAAGTAGGAAATACGTAGATCTTCCCCTAGAGAGTCTACCTTTCATGTTCAAGAGACTGTGTCATTATACTCTTTCTTTTATGTTTGACAGATTTCCAGCAAGCTCTTTATGAGTTATCATGCCATGTCATTAAAGGAAATCTAAAGCATGAACAGGCATCTAATGTTCTTAATGACATTAGTGTAAGTATATATATGTTTTTTAAATTTGATAATTGTTACATATTTCTTTTTGCCTTTGATGCAAGGATCCCTGACGTGTATAACTTGTGTTTCATTTTATTCAAAATTATAGTAGTGAATGTTTTAAGATAATATTGGTAAGCCATTGTTGCTAGACAGAAATATAGGTATTTTAATCTTTTTCTCTGGTTGTGAGTAGAGCAGGAAATATTACGTAAGCTGGGAGGACAAAAAAAAAAAAGCTCCTATAAAAAAATAATTTGGTTAGACTGTTCTCCCAGTATAGCATAACAAGGCATTTTCTTTTGTTTGTGGTTATGTTTAGAAATTAAATGTATTAAAAAAATTGAGGATTAAATTATTTTAAATTGAGGTTGTATGATTCTAATGTTTGCTTGATGCTAATTTTCCTGTTGTTTGTTGTTTGCTTTAGAAAATGATAACTAGATTTTTCCCTAACCTTTAAGTGGATATTCTGTTTCACTCTTTTATTTATTAGAAAATTTAAGTTAGATTCAGACCAGATACTTTCCATGGTTGTTTGGTATTTGAATTGAAAGATGAACTCTCAAATTGTAAGGGTGTTTATTGTAAAGCAGGAGTTAAGTTTCATTTTATTACAAGTGGTGTATTATTCTATTATTATTAGGCTGGGTTTTACACTTGTATAAATAAAATTATCTGCCCAGTTGAGAACAGCTTTCATAATAAGTATTATTGAGGTGGTACCTGGAGTTTCTTGATGTCAGTATGAATTTCCCCTGTGCTGCTTTAAGCTTCTGTAGCCTTTTTCTTTGTATGATTTTTGTGCTTTCCTGAGGATGGTCTTAAGGACTTTCTATGTTTAGTAGTTGTGATTTTCCCCCCCCCCTCATGTTGAGATGTATTTGAACAGTAGAGGTTCAATATGAGTTTCTCCTTTACCTCTCAACTGTCTCTATCTGATTAGCTTGTGTTGGAGTAGTCTATTTCTTCAACAACTAATATTCCATGTTTGAAAACTCTTGTCTTGCTCTATTGTTTTGGAGCACTTGCATTCAAGTAGACATAGCCAAATTTCATAGCCCTTAAGAAGAGACTAATGTCTGATCGGCAATGAAGGTTATTTCATTCTGTAAATTGGGCATCAGTATAGGGTTTAGTGTGTTAATGGAATTTGATTCTAATACTTTTCCCATTTATTGAAAATGAATAGTCCAAATGAACTTAATGTGTGTTTTGTTCTTACTTAGCTTCTCTTTCTTTGAGTCCTTAGTGATATATATACTTCTGCAGCTGGATTCTTTGTCGTGGCTAGATTCTCATAGTCCTATATTGCACTGTCCCATATCTTAGCCACAGAAACATATCTTGTCTGTCTCTTACAGCTACCAGTTTTTTCTTTAGAATTATATTTCTTTCCTTTACTCTCTGAAAGTAGGCTAATTTTAGGGTTGCTATAGTGCCAGCAAACTAATTGCAATAATTGAACTATGATCCTTACTAATGGAAAATGGCTCTAAAATTGGGTGTGGGAGTGGGAAGTCAGGAGACAAATCTAGGATAAATGCTGAAGTATTCATCCAGAAATGAGGGGAGAGTTTCGGGTCAGTTTCTCCAAAGGCTGCAAACATCAGTGCATAAAGAAAATAAAGATAGATTTTTGGTAATTATTTTCATCTTCAGAGAATCTTGAGTTATGAGACAACAGCTTGTAATTATTATTGCATTTTTTAGATTTTTGTTCTGATAATACTATGATCTTTGCATAGATCAGTGTTGACTCAGGCATGAGCACAACATTTAAAGTTTTAGATGAAAAATGTACCATATTTAACAGTCTTGCTTTAGGTAGGTGTAAGGTACTCCAAATTCCAGTGGTTTCTGACATGAAACTTCACTGGAAAAATGTTACTCATTTGTGTTCTTTATTATTTCCTGAGGTGCTTGTTTTAAGTTTCTTTTTTTTTTTAAACTCAAGTTATTTCATGGTAGACATTTAAACATTTTTTTCAACCATTATCTCCCTCTTAATTTTCTCTATATTATGAAACTTGAAAACTTTTATTTGTCAACATAGTGGTATTAGGGTTTTGTTTTTAAGTTTTACTGAAGAGTGTTTTTCTGAAACCATAATAATTGCTAGTGTGCTATTCTAGTATTTACTATGAATAATTGTATTTTTTAAAATTAGGAATTTCGTGAGGATATGCCCTCCATTCTTGCTGACGTATTCTGCATATTAGGTAGGTATTAATAAGCCTTTATTTCACCTGTAAAAAGTGTTGTTTGGTAAATTAATGTACTGTTTTAAATAAAATGCTGTCTTTCAAACTGCGGATTTTACAAATGTTTCTACAAATCTAGAATATATATATATTTTACTTTACAGGGAATATATATTATAAGTCAGATGTGAGTTTAATTACTATTTATAAGCTAGCTTTAAATAGTTTTAGTTTATAATTCAAATAGTTTGAGTGTTTCAGAATGTATCTTTATATAAAATTGAGCTAAATTAAGTCATTTCAAGTAAAAAGGCCAAGTTTTCTGAAGATAAGTTAGTCTGAATTATTCAGATTTTAGTAACCACCTAATTAATATTATTCAGTGCAGATTATCAATGAATGTCAGAATCTCAAACTTAGGATACTCAAGAGGTATTTACTTTACTATTGTACTCTTTTGATTCTTCTTAATTTTAGAGAGAGCAAGAAGAGCCAAAGTAATCAAAAGTACTTTTGTTTTGAGGATGAGAAACCAACTTTGGAAATAGCAGCTTCTCTATTTGTCCAGAATAAATAAGAATTCATGCAAGATAAGAAAGGAATATTTCTTTGACTTAGAACAAAAGGTAGTGTCCCTCCATGGGAGGCATGGATTTAAAAAATAATGTATATTACAAATTTATTTCTCTGATTTTAAATCTGAATTAAAGTATCTTTGAGCACAGTTTTCCTCATCAGTCTTATGCTTTCTGTAACTTTGACCTGTTAGAAAACATTACCAAACATTATAATATTCGCTTTAAAATATGAGTTATCCTCTGAGACTTTGTCAAGTTGGAATGAATTACTTTAGCTCATTAATCTTAACTCTTAGAATTAGATAGGTTACTTAAATGTCTTACTGAGAATCCCAAATTTGACTGCAACAAATCTAAATGTCTGGTCCTTGATCCTTCAGGACGTTTAAGATTTTATAACAACAGTAAGGTTGGGAACAGGTCAAAATGTGTGTGGACCGTGAGTGATAAATGAAAAGACCATTGACTGGTGACCGTATGTCCCCTTTTTGTTTTGTTCTCCTGGCGTAATTATTAATTGTGCCTTCTTTCAATCTTAAAACTATCCTGGTTTAGATGATAAAGTATTTGTTCATGCTGTCTATTGGATTGATTGATTTATGCCAACAACAAAAACCTTTTAAGCTTAATTTTTAGAGCAGGCACTAAAGATATTATATTATGTTACTAATAAATATAACACGAGACAGGTTTCAATTTAGAAAATTGTTTGTTTTTACTATAAATTTGTAAGACTTAAAGAGTGATTTGTAGGTACCATTGTGTGGAAGCTGTTATTCATTGATAGTGTCAGGAGTACATTTTATATCTTTCTTTGGGTAATCGTCAATTATCAGCTTACTAGTAAGTTCTAGTAATTTTTTATATTGACTTATTTTATTAGGATATATTTTCCCTTCATAGTTATTTAGTTATATAATATGAATTATTATTACAAGTCATTGCTTTTTACTAGTAACATGAATTCATGAAGATGATGTTTGGTTGCTCTTGGGAAATTTCTTTTAGCCTATCCAGTCCATTTTTACGAGCAGGATCAGGACGGCAAACTTGGAAAGAGAATTTCCCTCACCTGCCCCTTCACTCACGTACCCCCACCCTTGGCAGAAAAAAAATGATCCAAGGGTGACCCCAGACCGAGGTAGGGGAATAGGAGTGAGAACGTGAGCTACCTCTAATAATGATGATGATAATTATAATGATGATCACAGTAATAATAATGTAGGTGCCATTTTGGAGCACCTTCTGTATGTTAAGCATTTAATTTCATTTAAATCCTCACAGCATTCTGTAAAGTAGATACATGGATCAGAAAATCGAAGCTCAGAAAAGTGATTTTTCAAGGCCACACAACTAGTATAAGGCAGGGTTTGAACCTGGGTTTTTTTGGTTCTAGAGTCCATGATCTTTCTAGTGTATCATGTTATCTTTCTAATATTTTAACAGGTATAAGAGAAATCAGTGCTGTACTTTCCTGGTTAAGATAACAATTTCCTTTAAAAGATTAATCATGTAAGGGTGAGGGGGCCTGAGAGCTATATTAACCCGAAAGGAGAGTCTGATGTGACTTGATGCACTGATGGGACCTCTGAGCTGGGTTAGGTGGTTGGTGATACTGGGCCTAGAGATGGAAATGGCTGAGGGCTTTTTAGGAAAATCAGAGGGAAATTAAAGAAAACTTACTAGGTGCTGATTTGGGGTTGAGGAGTCAGAAATAATGAATAAATAATGAATGATTTCGTAAGTTAGAACAAAAAGAATAAAGAAAACAGGGAAAGCATAATTGGAATAGTAGAGTCCTATATTGATTATTGAGATAGTTTAGCCAAGAAATTTACTGAGGTCCCATTAAGCATTTCCTAATATGGTCAGAACCCAGAGAGTTAATCAGGTCCGATGGCTGAGAGGAGAGTAGACTTTACTTGAAGAGGATGAACGTGCTACCCAAATGCTCTCATCTTGGGGACTTTGGAGGTAGATCTTAGGGACTGTAGGGCCTTTGAGGGTAGATGGATATTGGTTAAAAGAATAGGCCCACTTTAGTCCTGACCCCTCAAGATCAGTATCCTTGAAGTTCTAGGCTGAGGAGGGACCAGAAGACTAGATAATGAGGAGACAACTAGGAGTCCCTGGAAGGGATTGTTGAGATACACACAGATTAAAAGTCTTATTGATAGATTGAGATTGTACTGCAATTTACATTGTATAAATTACACCCTGAAATTCCCTTAATACGCTTGAGCTGACTGTGTGCTTAGCTGTAGTTGCCAGAATATTGGGAGATGGCACTGTCCAAGAAGGAAAAGTGGAGAAGGCCCCGGAAAATATGGATGTGTTTAATGATAGGTCCTCTTCTCTTTTGATTCTTAGTGATGGCAGTAGAAAGTAAACTGAAGCAAAGCAGTTGTAGGATGTCTGTCTGGGGGAGCCCTAGAACTTTTAGAGGGCAATTTTTATTACATCACTAAAATTGGTGCCGTTTTCTATAGCACATTCTAAATATGAATTGACTTTAAAAATAAGGTAATGGTGTGTAATCAGTTAAAACAATCCTGAGATCAATTTTGTAATCCTGCTAATCCTGGTTGAAGTTTTTGATGCTTACCATTTAGAGCTAATTGTTTATTTCCTCTATACTTTAGATCAGAAAATTGTTTGACAAATTTTTTGAATAATGTACTGAAACTCAAGGAGGTCTCAGTTTTTTAAAAAAATATTTCAGTAGGAAGAAAATGAAAATCTTGAGTGAAGTTTTGTTTGCTGACTAGAATTGTAATTCAAAATAGGATGTTAAAAATACCTTTTAATACAGTTTTCATAGAGTTGGTGACCAAGTAGCTTGGTTAGAACATGGTACCAAGGTGACCAAAGTCAAGGGTTTGATCTTCTGAGTAATAGGATCTTTAGTATTAGAAGAGATCTTCGTTGTCACCCAGTTCAGCTTTTTACCTTAGCATCTCTGACATGTGGTTGTTTAAACTTTGCTTGAATGTTTCCCTTTTTTTTTTGGCCGTTCTGCGTGGCTTGTGGGATCTTAGTTCCCCAACTAGGGATTGAACCCTGGCCCTTGGCAGTGAAAGCGCCAAGTCCTAACCACTGGACCACCAGGGAATTCCCTAATGTTTCCATTTTTGAAAACAGTATTTTTTGGAAGCTTTGTTGCTTGCAGTGCCTTAGCACATAGCTCCATAATCAACTTACCATTTTATGGATATGCCATTGGTCACAAGGTCAGTTTTTCAGTATGAGGAGAAATTATAAGTATTTATATAAGTTTTTAATAAGTATTTATAAATTATAAGTATTTATAATTTATAATATATAATTTATAAAATTTATAAATCTTTAAGTATTCATATGCACATGAAGGACTGCTTATGCTTACCACAGTTTAAATTTTTTCCCCAAATTCAGAATGAGGAGTTTTAAATTTAGCTAGTTTTAAAGAAAACAGGTATCTTATTATAGTTGTGGAGTCTAGAAAAATCAAACTTTCATCTTTCTTTTTCTTCATCATTATAGATATTGAGACAAATTGTTTAGAAGAAAAAAGCAAGAGAGACTATTTTACACAATTGGTATTAACATGTTTGGTAAGTTTTAAAAAATACTTTCCATTTCTAAATTTTATGTGGAATGATTATAATCACAGATAATCATGTTAATGGAGGAGGGTATTGACATTCAGTTGACTGTTCATTATAAGGTGAGATTTGGGTTTTGAAATGGAATGCTTTGTAAAATTAGACATGCTAATTTTTTTCTATGAAATAGGCATGCTACCATATCACTTAAACTATCTATGCATAGAAAACCTCTGGTGATATTCCTGACCTAGTAAGTTCCTAACTAAGGAAAAGGTAAGCATCTATCAAGTGACTAGAAATGATATGGACAGCTTTTAAACTGAACAATTTTTCATAAACTGTTAGGCAAGGAGAAAAAGAATGGAGGTAGTTTAAAAATAATTAATTCTAGAGCTCATCATAATCATTGTCTAGCAAACCATTTTATGTTCATAAATTTAAAACCAAGGCGGAATGCCATTACTCAGACCTGGAAGAATGTCCTTGTCTTTGCTGCGAGGACAGACAATAGAATTTGACTTAAACAGTAGAAGCCAAAGAAGGCTGAAATGCTGCATTATCTTAAAGAAAATTCAGTTGACAGACTCAATTTTAATCAGAATTACATCTGTAGTTCTTGTCATTTTTAGGTTGTGTACAGCATGGCATATAATTTTTAGTGAAGTTTTAAAAAGCTGTATGTTTCAGTACTTGGAAAGTCATCATTTTTGTTAGATTGAAGTTCCAAGCCTTTTAATAAAGTTGTTGATGTATATATATAAGGTGATTTTAATATTCTTATTTGGGAAAATAATTTTGAATATGTTTTAATATTGTGAATGCATAGTTGGAATGCTGAGGAGTAAAATGGCCTTTAATATTTTTTAATACAGCATTTAGTTTCAGACACAGTTCTGAAGGAACGCTTGGATCCAGAAACATTGGAATCGTTAGGGCTTATCAAACAATCACAGCAATTCAATCAAAAGTCAGTTAAAATCAAGACAAAACTCTTGTAAGTACATGTATTTTTATGTTGCAGATCAAGTACCTGAGCATGCTTTTTAGTTCTCATGTTGAATACTAGAAGTTTCTAAAGGCGTTTTGAAGATTTTTGTTGTTGTTGCTGTTAGCATGTGTCTTGTGTTTTTTCCTTTTAAGAGTAGCCTATGGTTATTGAGTCAGCAGTGAACTTTACCTGTGTGAAACCAATGTTAATTTTTTTCCGTGTTAGAAGTTAAAATAATATTCAGTGCTTTTATTACTACCAATAAAATAATTTACAACTGTGGCTTTAAGGTATATTCTTGTCAATGATGGAAATAGTGTTATGTTATTAGCGATATCCTTTCCTTGTGTAATTAACATTGGGGTGTCCCTTAAGAATCACTGTTATTTTCTATCCTAAAAGATAGACAAAGAGGTAAACTTTCAACAACTGTTCTCATGATTGTTTTATATAAGAGAGTAAGAAAATTCAGTGAGAAGAATACAATACTCTTATGCAAGCTTGTTAATTGAAATTAATTTTATCTGCTTTATGATGTTTAATTTCAGTTATAAGCAGCAAAAATTTAATTTGTTAAGAGAAGAAAATGAAGGTTATGCCAAGCTGATTGCTGAATTGGGGCAAGATTTATCTGGAAATACTACTAGTGATTTAATCTTAGAAAATATCAAATCTTTAATAGGTAAGACGTATATCTATATATACTATATGTTACTAAGATAAATTTTTTTAACTGTTGAAGAATATCCATAAAGACGAAACTAGTGCATTCCCTATAGTTTTTTGTTTTTAAGTTAAGAAACGAGAGAAGTGTCTAGCTTGTACTTTTAAGATTGTTATCAGTAATAAAAAAATTTGGGATGATATTTATAAGAAATCTTGTTACTCTTACCTTTGTGTTTGTATTAGTTTCTGCTCTCTAGTATTTCTATCTTTAATTTTTAAGTATTTTCCAATAATTTTATGGAGGGCAGAAAATAAGTAAGCAAATGTGAAACTTTAATAAAATCTTCGGTGAACTCTTGAAACGTGGAGATGTTTAGTTCTTTTGAACTTGATTTTAAAAATACCGAGCAACTTTGATACACATTTTATTTTATTTTTACAACAGTCTGTTAAAGTAAGTGCAGATGTTGTAAAAGTGTAACAAATAGGAAAGTGTTACTTTCCCTACCTTTTAAATAGAATTTCTTTAGCATTGTTCTTTTTATTTGCATTGAGCATTTGGAGGAAATAGTTGGCTTCTATAGAAAGGAGGAATGAATGATAGAAAAATAGGGTACTCCTGATTTTTCAAGAATGGAAAGAGTTTTTGCTATTTGTTAGGTGTTATGCTATCTCAGGGAAGATTTTGCAACACCTAGATGTCTTAAGTTTTGAGACCTGTTGGAAAAGTCATATTTCCTGCTTCACTGGTTATATTTTAGAGGATGCTTATGCTCAATTCTCAGTTCTTTCTCTGTTTTTGAAATTTATGGATGAGAAAGAGAGAGGAGGTGTCCCAATCCTTATCCCCTTTCTCCAGTGGGGACCCAGATAAAACCAGTTTTACTACAGTAATTTTTGTTTTTAGCTTAAGCTTTTGGTGGCCAACAGGTATAGAGGTAAGGAGCTTTTAGTTTAAATTTACCCTTTTCTTTGAAGTAAGTCTAGTTCTGGCAGCTGATTTAGTCTCTTTGCTACTTTCTTCCATTGTCAAATTAACACCAAGACTGGCAGTCCCCTAAGGCTGCAGGGCTCTTGCTTACCTGTGTAGCAGTGACCCATTAAAAAAAAATCCTCCTGTAGGGTTTCCTTTCTGTTCTTTCCAGGGTAGGCTCTACATTTTTCCTGCAGAATTTTGATCTAGTTTGAGATGTTTGTCAGTACTGCCTTGCTATAAGTTTGTCTTTCCTTATATCCTGCCATGTACTCTCTTAAGATGGTATCCCCCACAAAAAAATTCTCTGCTGTATAAGGTCCTCACTTTTTTTTTTTTTTTTTTTTTTTACTTTATCTGCTTATTTGTTGACATCTCTTGTCTGGCCTTGTTTCTTCTATTTTTTTGTCCTTGTGAGTTTATACTTTTTTAGTCCTTTGTTATTTTGGGAACATTTCAAAGAGGGATTTTCTTGAAAGTGTGCTTTTATCTAACTGGGAAAAATGTATGCTGTGTACTTTCTTTTCTTGAACTTTGTCCCCATAGAGAACAGGTTATGTTACTGTCTCTGAAGAACAGTGTGACAGTCACAACTGCAAGCTCATAACTCACATGGATATTCCATGAGTATAAACAATTTGATTTCTTGGGCTAAACCTCTGTTCTAGTCCGTCGGGTGTGCTCCAAAGCACGCTAGCCCAGAAACACTCAAATGCCACCTCCGCAGTGTAGCCTTATATGGCCACCCCCCACCCCGACACTCCCTGTGGTTCACTGTCTTTCTTCTGAGCACTTAACACCATATAATGTGCACCGTATTTTATGCCACACCCCCCTGGAATGCAAGTAAGCTCCATGAGGACAAGGGTTTTTGTCTGTTTTGTTTAGTACCTCTAACCTCAGTGCCTGGTACGTAGGTGCTGGATAAATACTCACTGAAAAACGAATGAATGTTTCCCTCTTTCTAGTAGACTTTATAGTGATTCCTAGCCTCTTTTTTCCCTGACATGGAGGATTTGAGAAAGTTCATCTCCCTGGCTTAGTGTTTGTTTCTCTTTGACTAGCTGATTCCCTCCTCCCCCATTGTCTGAGAAAGGAATTTTTCATTGACATTAAAGTTGAGGTTAAGACTTCAATTCCAGTGAGTACTCACTCTTTAAGAGTTAGAATTTATCGGATTCCCCCTCAGTGCAGACTTCAGGTAGGCCTTGTCTCATCTGTCCAGAGCAGTTCACTAACATAGCATCCTGCTTTTCATGGCATCTTTGGATGAGTTTCCTCTTGTTTATTCCCATTGCTTTCTCTTTAGGAGCAACCTAGACAGATAATATCTTATACAAAGCTATCTGAGGTCTGATCTCCTTCACCAGCCATTGACGGAACTGATATCTGGTTTGGGAGGCATGCATTATTTAAAAAATAAATTTATTTATTTATTTGGCTGCGTTGGGTCTTCGTTGCTGCACGTGGGCTTTCTCTAGTTGTGTCGAGCAGGGGCTACTCTTCGTTGCAGTGCACGGGCTTCTCATTGCGGTGGCTTCTCTTGTGGAGGAAGGGCTCTAGGCTCGCAGGCTTCAGTACTTGTGGCACGTGGGCTCAGTAGTTGTGGCTTGTGGGCTCTCTAGAGCTCAGGCTCAGTAGTTGTGGCACATGGGCTTAGTTGTTCTGCGGCATGTGGGATCTTCCTGGACCAGGACTTGAACCCGTGTTCCCTGCATTGGCAGGCAGATTCTTAACCACTGTGCCACCAGGGAAGTCCCGAGGCATGCATTTTAGATACACTTATATTTCAGGGTACTTGGTCTGATCAGGAGAAATCCTTATTTATCATTCTATAGTTAAAAGATAGTCATTTGCTCCCTAAAAGATTCTGGCACATCAAAATGTTTATGTCCTAAATAAACAGTATATCCTATCAGATAACCTTGGGCTGTTTACTGCAAGAAAGCAAGGAATAGGAACCATTATAAGTCTGCCTGGTGTTTGTCTGACAGTAAGCTTGAAAAACTTAACAGGAATGGATAGTGATTATTAGTCCCTTGAGCTGCCATATCATAGATGCCTCACAAATGATCCCTGCATCAAGATGGCAAAAAGCATCTTTTAGAAATTAGAGGAAAGGATATCAGAGATGGACTCTTTGGCCGTGCCACGTGGCTTGTGGGATCTTAGTTCCCTGACCAGGGATTGAACCTGGGCCCTCGGCAGTGAAGGCGTAGAGTCCTAACCACTGGACCGCCAGGGAATTCCCAAAGATGGACTCCTTTGATTGCTGAACTAAACTATAAGCACCCTACTCTTCTGAATGCCCTTCAAAAAAGTAATAGCTAGGTGTTCTTTTCTTTCTTCTAAATTAGTGGTCAGCAAACCTTTTCTGTAAAGGATGAGATAGTAAATATCTTTTTCCTTTTGGGTCACATGGTTTTTGTTGCAGCTACTCACTTTTGCCATTGTAGTGTGAGAGCAGCCATGGACAACATGTAAATAAATGAGTGAGTCTGTGTTCCAGCACAACTTTATTTACAAACATCGAATGTATTTGACCCATAGGCCATGGTATGCTGATCGCTGCTCTAAATCAGAAGTTCTGGCTAAAAATTAGTCATGGAGCTAGCTTACTTGTGTGTGTTTGTTTGTTTGTTTATTTATTTAGCTGGCTGTGCTGGGTCTTAGTTGCGACACGTGGGATCGTTGCCACGTGCAGGATCTTTGTTGTTGTGTGTGGGATCTTCAGTTACGGCATGTGGGCTCTTAGTTGCAGCATGTGGGATCTAGTTCCCTGACCAGGGATCGAACCCGGGCCCCCTGCATTGGGACCGTGGTCTTATCCACTGGACCGTCAGGGAAGTTCCGAGTTTGGTTTTAGAGATTGAAAATGGTTCTTCCTGGTTTTGGGTTTAGTGGTCCAGGATCTTTTTGGCCTTGGCTCTCTGATCCTTTCCTTCTCACCCAGAATCAGAGCCCTCTTCACCAAACCTCAGGACCTTCATTTGTCGCCTGGTGTCCAAGATTGTAGATTTGGCTGGAGATGGGGAAGGGTGGGGTGAGAATCTCTCCTCCTTCAGTCTCACAAGTCCTCTTGGTTGCTTGTTAAGTGACCAGAGAAACATTAAAGACAAAATAAAATCCCCAGTCAAATGATTTTATTCTTTGGTAGATTATGGGACATTTAATCACTTTGACTACATTATCTTGAGTGTACTTAGTATTTTGTCTTTGGATCAGTATGGATATAAGAGCCATTAAGCCTTGAAGCTTCTTATCTTTTAGTCAACTCTCTCCTATCCCTTGGAAAGGGAAACCAGTTGACTGCTTCCTTTCCCTAAGGTTTTGCTTTATTGGAGTTTCTTTACTATACACTAGTTATGAAGAAGTTGTTTATCTCTACTATGAAAAAGAAGACAGCGATTGGTGTTCTCAAGCGTAGTTGTTTTTACAATTATACTTTTATTTTGTTGGGTGCATCTTGGCTCTCTGGTTCTTGCCTTGAGATGTGCAGTTTTTTGCAAATACTATTTCTTAGAAATAGTCTAGCATAAGTTATTAGTCTGTTTTAGTCCATTCAGGCTTCTGTAACAAAATACCACAGACTGGGGGGCTTATAAACAACAGAAACGTACTTCTCACGGTTTTGGGGGCTGGAAGTCCAAGATCAGAGTGCCAGAATGGTTGGGTTCTCATGAGGGCCCTCTTCCGGGTTGCAGACCGCTAACTTGTTGTATCCTCACATGGTAAAAGGGGCAACGGAGCTCTCTTTTTAAAGGGCATTAATCTGATTCATGAGACTATGCTCTTATGACCTATTCACCTTCCAAAGGCCCCACTTCCTAATACCATCACATTGGGCATTAGAATTTCAACATATGAATTTTGGGGGTACAAAAAACATTGAGACCATGGTATAGCCTGTTTCTAAAGTAATTCTACATGCCAGAGCCAGATCATGTCCTTTTGTTCAAAACATGGTTTTTCTTTGTCTTGTAAGGTTTATTCTGTCAGGAACATGATGGTTGACGCTATCATTCTGTTTTCTTGTCTGAAATGTACAGGCTGGACATCTCTCCAAGTCATGTTTACAATATTACCTTGGCCTTTTTGTTCCTGTTAAGAATCTCAATTTGACCTATTCCTAAAAGAACCGTTGTCACTTTTATCATATTTTTGGCCTCTAGTTGCAATTACTTGCTCTAATATACTGGCCATCTTGTCCATCTTTGGGGAGCCTTCAGTTACTTTTCAATGCATTTTTTCAAAGATGTATCATCCAAAAGGTGCGAACTCTCCTCAAGGGTAGGGAAGGCATTTTATTAATCTCTGTATCACAAGCACCTGGCACTTAGTGGGTAGTTATTTAATGTTTATTTAAATGAAGGAATGAATCCATGGCCATTACAAGTCTACCATTTAAAAATGTTTCCGCTTCCGATATGGTTCCCTGTTTGTTCCTCAAAAGGCATGTGTGTGTGTATATTCCTTAATGTAGCTGGTGGTAGAGGTAGGGAGCTAGGCTTATGATCTGTCTCAAGGTCACATGACTGTTGATGCTTGGGCTGGATAAAAGCCTTTTTTAAGATGTTTGAGCACAAGAGTGTCTGTTCTACCACAGCTGCCATTAGAAAAAAATTATTTTGGACGTTTCAAGCTTACTTATTGTTACTAAAATCTTGTATGTGAAATAGCTTAACTGTTATTTAGCAAATCTCTAAGGTTTCAAAAATGGTTTTCTAAGTCCTTGGTTTGGCTACTTTTTCCATATTATGTAGCATAGGTCATTCCAACTGATTGGACTAACCTATGGCACCTGAGACATATAATAGAAAATTCCTAAGCCAGTTTTTCTTTTGTGAAAGATACAAAGGTTATCTATTATAAATAAAAGTTGCATCCTTTTTGTGTAGGTTACTACCTTAAATTGCCTCTAGAAAGCAATTGGTAGTTAGTTGACTGTACAGATCACTGTTAAAATAGCCTTCATGGAATAATACTGTTTAAACAAAACGTAATGTCAATGGTTCATATTGTAGCACATTGAAAATACAAACTTTAAAGCAATGTGAATGAAACACATTTCCGTGTAACATGTTGCTGTTCTAGTCCTTATTCACAAGTTTTGTGGATGTAGCATAATGGGTAATTATAAGCCAGCCATTTTTTCAAAAGTGTATTCAGTGTATCTTTTGTCCTCTCTGACAGAGTAGAGCATTATTCATTTTTATTTAGTTGATTAAACTTTTATATTTAGTAAATATAGGAGCAGTTATAAGGTTGGAGAATTTGCTAGATCCTACTTCTATAATCTGTTGTCAGTGGCTTTTTTTCCCCAGCTTTATCTAGGCATAATTGATATACAATAAAATGTGCATGTTTGAAGTGTACAGTTTGAGTTTTAACACATGTATACACCTGTGAAAACATCACCACAATCTAGATAATGCACATTTCTATCACTCCCCCCCCCCAGTTTCCTCTTGCCCATTTGTATTTCATTCCCCCCCGTACTTCCTCTTTTCTCCTCCCCAGGTAATCAATGATCTGCTTTCTAAACTATAGATTAGTTTTCATTTTCTATAATTCTTTTATAAATGGAATCATATAGTGAGTTTTTTTGGGGGGGCCTGGCTTATTTCATTCAGCATAATTATTTTGTAATTCATCCATGTTGTTGCTTGTATTGGTAGTTCTTTCCTTGTTATTGTTGAGTAGTATTCCACTGTATATTCTACAAATATACTGTACTACAGTTTGTTTATCCATTCACATGTTGATGGCTATTTCAGTGTCCTATTATAAATAAAGCTGCTGTGAATATTTGTGTACAAGTCTTTGTATGGACATAGATATTTTTTCTCTTGAGGTAAATACCTAGGAATGAAATGGCTGGGTCATATGGTAGGTGTTAAGTTTAACTTTTAAGGAAACTGCCAATTTTACAAAGCAGTCGTACTGTTTTACATTTTTTATTTCCACCAGCAGCATTTAAAAATTCCAGTTGCTATTTTGGAGTCACTTGTACATTCATAAGCCATACTTTTTGGGGGTGCAAGGACAGGCAAAAATATTTAGACGTTTTCTTCCCAGAACTTTAGGTAAACATCTCTTTGGAGAATTTATGAAAGCCTGGAGCTCTTTTCAGTAAGAGATGATCACTGTGTTGTTCCTTTCTTTCCTTAGTATGAGAGAAATGGAAGAAAATATATTCTTAACTTTGCGTTTCACAAAAAGAGGAAAGAAATACTTCTTGTATTTGGAGAGTTTGGTTTTCTAAGTGATTGCTAAGATACTGCAAATTAGACATTAGTTTTATAGCATTTAATATACTTAAGTGTGGAGATAATAGAAGTAACTCTGGAAATCATTAATAGGATATATAAGAATTTTCTTTGAAAAATCCTCTAAGTCATCCATAAGGTGTATAGTGTTTAGACCTAACGTCTCTCCCTAAGTTAACACAGTTGTTCTTTTTCCTCCAGCATTAGAAGAAATCAGTGTTTATTTGCTTGCCCCAGATGAAGTGGTTAGCTTGCATTTAAGGGCTATGCCTAATGAAAAATACGTAATTAAAAATACTAGAATTCCATTCAGCTTGATGCACAAGGCATGAGGGAACTGATATAAACTGAGGGAACAGCCGATTGATATGCTCACTCTGGGTCATAAGCATACATTATATTGAGAGGAATGGTGGGTGGAATTGACTATATCATTTAAATTCTCTCTTTTGTTTATTTTGCTGTGTGTAAATGGTTGCATTCTCAAATTAAATGCACGTATGATGTGACTGTGCTATAATATAATTATGGTAACAGCTGAAGCTGAATGCAAATAGAGGTAATAATGTATTAATAGTAGGGTGGCTGATAGGAATGTTTATTAAATTCATGTCTGTTGGCCCTTTTTAGCTTACCCTAGGAGATTAGCAAGGATAAGTAGCCATCGGTACCTATTAAGTGCTTCTTTCCTTTCCCTTTCCTGCTCTACCTAGATTGTTTTCTTCCTTCTCTGTTTGCTTGTGTTTTGTCCCCAACTCCTTGTATTCTCATCTTTTTAGTATTAGCAGTATACCTGTTTTCCTTTAGAATGCTGCCCAAAACTATGAATGTACAATTACGTTTTGTTGTATATGTAAGATAAATTAAAAAATGATTATAAAAATCGTGCTCTACTTTCATGAACCTGAACTTTTAACTCATTTGTCAACATTCCAAGCACTTCTGCATAAAACATAAAAAAACCTTTAGTTGCCTAACTTGTATTGTTTGATTTTCATATTTTGCTAAGAATTAAAAATGTGAATCTCTTTCACTAGCGTGAGTAATCAAGAACTGATGAGATGATGTGGCATAGAAGAAATTTCACTTGACTTAGTGTCACAGGTCCTGGGCTCCAGCCTAAGCCCTGTCATTAACCCACTTTGCAATCCTGGGCAAGTCATATTTCTCATCTGTAACATGTGGGGAGTAGCCGTGATGACCTTGAAAATTATGAAGATTTCCCTCTGGGGCAGGGGAAGCAAACTTGTAAAAGAAGTTGTTTTTAAAAACATTTTTATTTTATGTATGTTGTCCCTGAAGGTTAATGGCTTTTCTAGAGATTATGTATAATCACTTTTGAATTTGTGTATATCCATCTGTTGCAGGATGCTTTAATCTGGATCCCAATAGAGTTCTGGATGTCATTTTAGAAGTGTTTGAATGCAGGCCAGAACACGATGACTTCTTTATATCTTTATTAGAATCTTACATGAGTATGTGTGAACCGCAAACACTGTGTCATATTCTTGGGTTCAAATTCAAGTTTTACCAGGTAAAGAACAATATGTGTGTGTGTGTGTGTGTGTGTGTGTGTGTGTATGTATGTTAATTTTGTGATTTTATATGTAAAATTTAATTTGAATTTTATTTCTTAATGACTGGTTTTAGCTCAGCCATTCTAGCAGAGGGGATAGAAAAAACTACATTAGTGGTATGAATGATGTCATGTGAAAGCCTAGAAGAAAGCATAATACATTTTTGCCTTGAGAGAGATGGAGTCAGGGAAGACTTCACAGATAGAACCTGTTTTAAACCTGGTCCTTGAAGGATGAGTAGGAGTTTGTTGAGAGTTGTCTGTGCAGAAGTAACAAATAGTGTGTCAGTGAAGACGTGGCAGTGTGAATGTACGTAACATATTGAAGAAATGGTACATAGTCTCATGTGGCTGGATTGTAAGATGTGGGGAAAAGAAAGGATAGGAAGTGAGGTTGGAAAGGTTGGCATAACTTTAGATTGTCAAGGGCCTTGAACACTGTGTTGACTTAAAATTTTATTGTACAGGTAGTTACCATTGGAATTTTTTATGGATGTGAATAAATTCTTGAGGCATATCTTACATCATTTTTCACTTAAACCACCACAGTAGTTATCTTGCAAATCTATGCCTCTGATTATTTCTCTTTCAATCCACCTTTCATATTATTAAGTACTGTTACATTCTGAAAGAGATCGAATTGACTCACTGTTTAAAAACCATTACCTGCAGGATGAAATTCAGACTTTCAAATGTGGCAGAAAAGGCTCTTCCCCATCTAGCCCCATTCTTTCTTTCTAGCCTCATCTTTAATGATTTTTTCCCTCAAACCTCATATTCTAGTCATATTCAGTTACTAGCCATTTCCTGAACTTAGGTGGGGGCATTGCTATGTATAGACCTCTGTTTACATGCAGTTCTTTATAACTAGAAAACTGTTCTTACCCACCCCCTCTCGCCTATCTTTTCTTCATCTTGTAAACTCTTATTTATTCTTTAAGATCACGTGCTACTTGTGCTATAAAGTTTTGGTGGGCACTTCACCCGTGCATAATTAGTCACTTCTTAAACTCTGTTCTCATAAAACTTGACACAGGCTTCTAGCACTTATCAGGTTATATTAGAATAAACCATGTCTGTCTCCTTTGCTAGGTTGTTAGTCATTTAGGATGGTCTATATTTTACTAATTTCTCTGGATTAATTTATTGCTTAGCCTATGGTAAATGTTCACTAATTACTACAAATGAGTTATCTATGTTTTAGGAAGATAACTCTCTTGATAGCATGGAGGATTTTAATGTAATAAGGCCTCTGTTGCCTTTTTGGTATAGCTTTCCTAATTTGTCTACCTGCCTGGGATATTCAACTAGTCAAGAAATACTCATTTATTGAGTTTTTAGGGTATGTTGTTGCTTTGCTAAGCATTGAGGATACTCTGGTGAAGAGTGTCTATTCCTGTCCTCTGGAGCTCAAGTTCAGGATAGTAAGACAGTTTTCTTTTAGGATTCTCAAATATATACCACCTACTGCCTTTGCTTATCTTCAGTTTTCCATTTCTCTGGAATGCTCCAGAAGAGAAATTAGATCAGAACTAAAAGCATATAGCTTTGTGATACCAAACAAGATGAATGGCAGGGTTTTGGGGCAAGAGCATTTCACCTTGGTTCAAAAATTAGTGATGGCAGATGTTCCTATTCCTACCAGTAGCCAGGGAGTCTGCTCTTAGTACAGAGAAAGAGAAGTTCAAGTGTTTCATCACATTTTAAGAGGCACTTTGATTGTTTTGGGTTTGAGAACATGAAGCCGACTGCTGAAGTGACAGGGTAGCTGAAATTTAACTTGGGCACGATTAATTAGAATATAGGTTAGGGCTTTGCAGACTGAGGTTTTCAGAGCATATTGCAGTGAATATGGATGACCTACTGCTTAATATCAAGTATTGTTAGTTGAATGTGAGTTTCAGAATTAAAAATTTTTACATGAAAATATTCCTCATAATGGTAACACTTTTTGAGCTGAATTAAAATATCCATGGGGGTTGACCAATGTTAGAATGATCCTTTTTTTAGTAGATAATGGGGCCTTTGTCTTATATAAGAAATACCCAGCCAAGAAACATTTGATTTAGAAGTGACCTATTATTGGAAAGAGTAACCCTTGTATTGCTCTGTATAACACCATTCCCTTATTTCTCTTGCCTGAGCTATCTTGTTTTGAGAATCTGCAGTCTTAAGGACCACTGCGGGCAGGGGAAGAAATGTCAGGGATTTTAGGTAATTTGTGGTCTTGGGAGGTAAAGTAGGAAAAGCCATGAAAATAAAAAACTGCTTAGGGCATGTAACCTGGGGAATTGGCTCCTAGGCGTGTGGGCTCACCCTGTGTATTGGTCCCTTGCCTAACTCCACTCCCCCCTCCCCATCACTATCTGAAAATGTTTACTCCCACTGACCATAACCCATGTTTTCACCAGTTGGAAATTATTTGGATTAACAGGCTTCTTTTAATTTTTTCCCTTAATGCTTAGGACTTCTAGGCAAAGGTAATTATTTCTGCTATGAAGTCAGTGAGAGTGATTTTAATTCTGGCTTCAACCTGGGGTCAGCTATACTGGATGTTTTGACTTGGAAGGGTGGTACAGATGTAAACAGTTTTAGGGCACATGACCAGTTTGGAAAATTGGGCAGGTATGTCTGTTTGATTCTCCTAACAGGGATCGCTACAATAGAGGGTTTAGGGACAGCATGAAGGTCAGCACAAAGGGCAGGAAGAAAGGACTAACTAGAAAGTATGAGGGTATTGAAAGACAAACTTGGCTGGAGTTGTCTTGCCACAGGAAAGAGGAAGGAGATGATGACTCTCACCCTTGATTTCTGGATTCAAAACACAGTAATAGTACCATGGTCAGGCACCGTTATAACCCCACATTTATTCATTTAAGAAATATTGACTGAGTACCTCTTATGTGCCAGGTAGAGTGTTGTGGGTAGGAATCAGGAATTCAGTTTTGGGCATGTTAAGTTTGAGATACCTGTTAAAGATTTAGATATCCAAGTGGAGATGTTGAGTAAATAACTGGATATTTTTTTTATAAACTTATTTATTTGTTTATTTTAGTTTTGGCTGCATTGGGTCTTCGTTGCTGCGTGCTGGCTTTCTCTAGTTGCGGTGAGCGGGGGCTACTCTTCACTGTGGTGCGTGGGCTTCTCATTACGGTGGCTTCTCTTGTTGCGGAGCATGGGCTCTAGGCACACGGGCTTCAGTAGTTGTGGCTCGCGGGCTCTAGAGCACAGGCTCAGTAGTTGTGGCGCACAGGCTTAGTTGCTCCGCGGCATGTGGGATCTTCCCGGACCAGGGCTTGAACCCGTGTCCCCTGCATTGCAGGCAGATTCTTAACCACTGTGCCACCAGGGAAGTTCCAATAACTGGATATTTGGATCTGGTGTTCTAGAGAAAGGACTGGGCTAGAAATAGAAATGTGGGTGCCAAAAGCACATAGATGATATTTAAAGTTGTGATACTGGATGAAATCATCAAGTTGGATATAGAGACATAAGAGAACCAAGGGCTGAGCCTTGGGGCACTCTGATGTTAAAGGGCCTGGGAGAAGAGGAGGAACCAGCAAAGGAGGTATAGAAGGAACACATACATATAAGGAAAGAGGAAAACAAAAAGAATATAGCATCTTGGAAGCTAAATAGAAGAAGGAATGATCAATTCCGTTAAATATCTCTGATAGGTCATTTAAGATGAGGACTAAAAAATGGTCATTGGATTTATCAGCAGGGAGGTCAGAGCTAGCCATATTTGTAGAGTTTGGGTGGTGTTAAGAGAGAGAATGGGGAGAGTGGTATTGGAGACGATGAGAACAGACAACTCTGTAAAAGAGTTGCTACAAAGAGGCACAGACAAATGGGGTGATAGCTGGTAGAGGAAGTGAACTCAAGATTTTTTTTTTTGAAGATGGGAGAGAGAATACATTTATATGCTGATGGGAATGATTGCATAGAAAGGAAAACTGGTGATGTAGGAGAAAGAGGAGAGAATTATTGGATCAGTGTTCTTGAGTAGGATAGAGATAATGCAGTTTATGGCATAAGTGATGGATGGAGTTTAAATAGGAGCATAGAGTAATAACAGGTGGAAAGGCAGCATATGTGGGTACAGTTGTTGGTAGGTGGGTAGATCTGATGGTGAGAATTTATAGAAGTCCTATTGATTGCTCCAGTTTTCGTGCTGAAATAGAAAGCAAGGTCATCAACTGAGAGAGAGGATGAGAAAGGAGGTATTGGAGCTTAGGAGAGAAAGTAGGAAATAGTTGTGTAAGAGAGTGGGAGAGTGAATGGACAAGAGAAATAGAGTATGATTGGCCAGCAGCATTAAGGACCCACTTAAGGGTGGATATGTGAAATTAGTACTTTGAGGAGTTGTAGCTATTGGTAATATTAAAGTTCAGGATATGGAGTGAATGGCTGAGATAGGGTACAGGAGATCTTTGGAAGAGTGGGATTCAAGGAACTGAGAGACCAAGATGATGGAAGAATCACTAACGTGTATTTGAAAATCTCCAAAAATTAAGAAAGGAATAGAGTTGGAGAAAGTGAAAGTGAATCAGAAGCTAAGATCATTCATTGCTAAGTGAAGGGCAGTGACCCAGGAGTCCACAGATGACAACAATAGGACATAAGTAAAAGTGGCAGAGTAGAGAACTCCAGAGCTCTGTCCCTTCATGAAAACAACTAATGAACTGGCAAAAAACTGAATCGACTTTTACAGAACTCTGGAATTTAGTAAAAACATAAAACAACTAAGGAAAGGTTTGATGAAGAAAGAAGCTGCTGTTTGGGGTAAGAGAGTACTGTGATATTTTAAATTGCCTGCCTACTATCCCTCACTCCCAGATTGATGGTGGCTGTGAAGATAGAAGCCTGCACTCCTAGTACAGATTGCTAATGCCAGAGGATATAAAGAATTGTTTACAAAGAATTCAGCCTATCTGGCTGCTACCTGAAGGACTGGTGCAAGGGCCTGTCTTTTTTTTTGCCTGATTGGGAGCATCCCTAGGGCTGGGGTGGCTTTTTATTTTTATTTTTTTATTTTATTTTATTTTTTTTGCGATACGCGGGTCTCTCACTGTTGTGGCCTCTCCCGTTGCGGAGCACAGGCTCCGGACACGCAGGCTCAGCGGCTATGGCTCACGGGCCCAGCTGCTCCGTGGCATGTGGGATCTTCCCGGACCGGGGCACGAACCCGTGTCCCCTGCATAGGCAGGCGGACTCTCAACCACTGCGCCACCAGGGAAGCCCTGGGGTGGCTTTTGCCAAAAACATTTGAAGACACAACTATTGGCTTTAGCAGTCTGGAGTAAGAGACAACAGTCAGACAAGCAATAGAGAGACTGAAAACCTGGGAAGGAAGAAGTTGGATAAGGAGATACACAGGGGAATAAGGGCTTTAGAAAAGTTCCTGTATGTACCATGGAATCAGAAGAAAAAAAGGCCAAGCACATGCCCAGAACTGGATGCATGCTCAGAAAAGGGCTGAGAAGACCCTAAGCTTTTTCCTCTGGCTGGCCTTCAGGCTCTACACAAGCAGGAAGTGAAGACTAAGGCAGAATTGTAAATGGCCCAGCTAAGTGTTGAGGAGTGCCCTAACATAGAGCCAATGTGCAAAGACTGGAAGAGTATTTTTTTCTTTTTTCTCTTCAGGCCTTTAAGAAATGCAAAACACTAGCTGACCACTAAGCTAAAAAGAAACAGGTTTCAGTGGCCACACACAATAATAGTATAGACTTTACAAAATGAGTTTAGAGAAGTCACTAAAACAAACAACAATAAACCACAGTAAGCAGCATCAACAAAGCCCATAGAGGGGGCAGAATCTGATTTTCAGAGTTGCCACACAGTATTCAAAATGTTCAGTTTTCTGCAAGAAATGATGAGTTACGCAAAGAAACAAAGTAAGGGTCATTCATAAGAAAAAGGAAATTAATAGAAACTGTCCCTGAGGAAGCCCAGGCAATGGACATACTAGATAAATAATTTAAATCAACAGTCCTAAATATGCTTATTATCTATAGGAAACCATGGGAAAAGAACTAAAGAAAACCAGGAAAGCACTGTCTCACCAGACAGAGAATATCAATAAAAAATACAGAAATTATTTTTTAAAAAAAGGAACCAAACAAATTCTGGAGCTAAAAGGTGTGATAACTGAAATGAAAATTCACTAGATGGGTACAACAGCAGATTTGAGAAGGCTGAAGAAACAATTAGACAACTTGATAAGTTAATTGAGGTTGAAAGGAGCAGAAACAGAAAAGAATGAAGAAAAATGAACAGAGACCTATAGGACACCATCAAGTGTACCAATATGTGGGGAGTTCCCTGGCGGTTCAGTGGTTAGGACTTGGCACTTTCACTGCCGTGGTCCTGGGTTCAGTCCCTGATTGGGGAACTAAGATCCTGCAAGCTGTGCAGGCGGCCAGAAAACCCCCCCAAAAACGTGTACCAATATGTACATTATGGAGTCCCAGAGGCAGAGGAGAGGGAGAAAAGGACAGAAAGTGTATTTGAGAAAGTAATGGTCGGAACCTTCCCAAATTTGATGAAAAATATGAATCTACACATCTAAGAGACTCTAGGAACACCAAGAGGGATAAACTCACCAGAGACCACACTGAGACACATTATAGTCAAATGTTGAAAGACAAAGAGAATCTTGAAAGCAGCAAAACAGATGTGACCCATTGCATACAAGAGATCCTCAATGAGATTGACAGCTGATTTCTCTTCAGAAGGCAGTGGGATGGCATATATAAAATGCTGAAAGAATGAAACCAAGAATTCTATATCCAACAAAACTATCCCTCAAAAATGAGAGATTATGATATTCTACGGTAAACAAAAGCTGGGGGAGTTCGTTGCTGGTAGACCTACTCTACAAGAAATGCTAAAGGGAGTCCTTTGGGCTGAAATGAAAGGACACTAAGCAGTAACTTGAAGTCATGTGAAGAAATAAAGAACACCGGTAAAGGAAACTTTATAGGTAAACTTTATATTTATATAGTAAATATAAAAGCCAGTATTACTGTATTTTTTGGTTTGTAACTCCTCCTTTTTACTTATATGATTTAAAAGACAAAGGAATAAAACAACAATTATAAATCTGATTGGCACACAATGTATAACACTATAAAAGGGGGAGGGATAGAGATTTATAGGTGCAGAGTTTTTGTATAATATTGAAGCTAAGTTTGGACTTCCCTGGTGGTCCAGTAGTTAAGATGCTGTGCTTCCAGTGCCGGGGAAGCGAGTTCGATCCTTGGTCAGGGAACTCAGATCCCACATGCCATGCTATATGGCCAAAAAAAAAATGAAGCTAAATTGATATTAATTCAAAATAGGTTATTATAAGTTTAAAATGTTAATTGTAAGACTCAAGATAACCAACCACTAAGAAAATACTTTAAAAAATAAATAGCAGAGGAAAGGAGAAGGGAATCAAAATGGCACACTACAAAAAAAGACAGTAATGGAGGAAATGAGAAACAAAAAATAATATAAGACATATAGAAAACAAATAACAAAATGGTGGAAGTCCTTCTTTGTCACTAATTATTTAAATGTAAATGGGTTAAACTTTATAATTAAAAAGCAGAGTTTGGCAGAATGTATAAAAAAGCATGATCCAGACCCACCAAGGTCACGTGACTTTTCTGTACTGTTAAAATTCATTGTAATAAAATGAGAGGGAAAAAAAAAGCATGATTCAACTATATGTTATCTATAAGAAACTTACTTTAAGATCCAAAGATATAAATATGTTGAAAGCGAAAGTATGGAAATAGATACCCCGTGCAAATAGTATCCAGGAGAGAGCTGGGGTGGCTATATAGACTTTAAGACAAAATTTTTTATAATAGATAACAAAAGGCATTATGTATTGATAAAAGGGTCAACCTATCAAGAACGTAACACACAACAGTTAATAAATGTATATGCACCAAACAGAGCCTTAAAATATATGAAGCAAAGATTAACAGAATTGAAAGGAGAAATAGACAGTTCTACAATAACTGTTGGATATTTCCATACCTTACTCTCATTAATGGATAGAACAACTAGACAAAAGATCAATAAGGAAATAGAGGACTTGAACAACACTATAAACCAGTTAGACTTAACAGACATATATAGAACACTCCACCCAACAACAATAGATTACACATTCTTCCTGAGTACACATGGAACATCCTCCAGGATAGACCTTATATTAGACCACAAAACAAGTCTCAATACATTTGTAACATTGAAATCATACAAAATATCTTCTTTGACCACAGCAGAATGAAACTAGATCACAGATGAAACTAGATCACAGCAATAGTGAGGGATAGTGAGTGATAGGAAATTCAGAGCTGGCTGAGCTTTAGGGAGCATGGAGGGAGAATAGTCTGAAAACAACTATAAAAAGCAGAGATGATTCATACCCCATCTCCAGGCCTAGTAGTGTGAGGGGTCTGGGGAAAAGAGCCACCACTTGACTGGGTTACAGTGGGAGTGGTGTTCCTAGTGAGTCTAGTCTTTGTTCAAGTGTCAAGGTGAAGGGGGGAGGAGGGGTTTAGAGGATATATTTAGAGGAGAGGTTCAGGATATATGGGGTTTTGCTGAGGATGGATCATGAATTCCAGAGGATTCCATGGAAGTTTTTTAAGAAGGCTATGGATAGGTAGGATAGGACAGAACAGGGATTGTGCAGAGCAATATGAAGATCAGTTTACGGGAGTTGACATTTGTCCTGAGAGTCAGGGGCTTCTTGTGACTCATTTAAACAGAGATAATGGGAAAAATGAGAATATTCCTGGTGGATTCAAGTCAGGTAGTGAGCTTTTGTGGGTTTGCTTCAAAAGTGTGACCACCATTTGTTTTTAACGGGAAAATGTTTTGATACTAAATAACCGTTTAAAAAACATTTAGAATCAAACTATTGCTAAGTTGAAGACTTATCTGTCTTAAAAATTACAGTGAAACAATGCCTTTTTTATATGATATCTATTAGTTTCGTTAGCTTCATATATTATGTACATAACACCTATCACAATTGTGGGGGGCGCTTACTTACAAAGATCTCATTTTCAGTGTTGAGTAGAAGCAGAACATAGTGTATTGTCACTGTTTGCTTTTTATTTGCATTTTGCCATTTAATAATTGCTAGTTGTCCTCACATCATTCTTCTATTCATCTGACCCCAAGCAGTTTAAAAATTAGGAAAAAGTTTTCTTGATAGCATTCAAAGATCCTTCTGTTTCTCCGTAGGGTCCATAGGGCTGACCTGGAATTGACCATTCCTTGTTTAAAATGTTGAATTATTCATGTGTATTAAGTATAGACACCTGTTTTGAAGGGGAAATCAGCTGGCAAGCAGATATACTTAGCATAAACCCCAAGAAATAAAAGAATAGGAAGAAAAGTATAAAGCAGACACAGATGGTTCCGTACTTCCAGATTTGTCAGTCTTGTCTATCTGCATCTCCACTGAGAAGTACTTGAAAAACCAAGTTAAGAAAACACACATATAAACAGAAACCCAAAATAGATATTATGCAGTATAAAATCTCATTCTGTTCAAGTTTCAGATTTTATTCAAATATCAGCATGTATTGTAAAATGTGTCCATTTTTGAAACTGCTTTCCTTGTGTTCATCAGATGTGCTAGTGTGAAAAGGGATATTCACATAAATATCTTTGTCCTGAATTTGGATGTTATTTATGATCAGGAAGAGCAATGAAGCTTATTGTTGACCTAGAGTTATTTGATGTAATTGTTCTTAATTATTGGTAGATAAATGGATATGATTTTAGTTGTACTTTAGGCACTAAATAGAAACTTTTCTTTTGTTTTTCAAGGAACCAAATGGAGAGACTCCTTCATCTTTGTACAGAGTTGCAGCAGTACTTCTACAATTTAATCTTATTGATTTAGATGATCTTTATGTACATGTAAGTCCGTCCAGTGGGCTGCTAAGAATATTTGGTTGTTCGTCCCAGGGGTGGGGAAGAGGAGTAGGCAGCCATATATAGCACTCCAAGATTGGTTCTAGGCTCTCAAGTCTTAATTTTTGAAGCCCTATTGCATTACTGCTTTGTGTTTACCTTATAAAGCAAATGAATTTAGTTCATTGGAACCATGGAAATGAAATACCTTTTGTCACCGTTACAGAATTCAAGGTTGGCTATGAAATTAAAGTTCTTAATTGTCGTCAAGGCATACCTCATGGAGAGCGAGGCCAAGTTCTAATCAATGTGGTTTTAGACTTCAGTATTATACACAAATTAGGGGAAATATGAGATTACCTAAATAGTTCTTCCTTCTCACCCACATGTTAATTTTAGGCATTCAGTATGAATGGGGAACTTTTCATATACTTTAAAAAAATGGCTTCTTTTGTGTTTTTACTGGATAATAAATGACTGGTATTGTGCTTTTATTGCTGGATCTAGGATTTAGAGGAGTGTGTATGTGATTATGATTTATGATCTCTAGTTTAGCAACAGCTTAGCCTGTCAATTTGAAAACTCTAGGTTTGTAACATAGAAATTCCTGTTTTATTAAGCTGTGCATTAGGATATCTATGAACTGTCCAAAGCTGACATCATCTTCACCGCCTTTGAAATCACTTCCTTGCCTGTCATTGCATATTGTGGTTACAGAGTTGAATGAAACTTGATCACTACCTTGGAAGCAGTCATAGTCTAGCAAGGGAGAAAACATTTTGCATTATACAATAAGTACTTTATTGGAAGTATTCACAAAGTGCTGTGAGGGCCCAGAATAGATAGTGACCATCTCTGTCTTGGGGGGATTCTGGAAGGCTTTTCCAAACTACTGATGTTGAACTGGGAACTTGATAGATGAGTAGGTGTTGGCCAGGCTTAAAAGGTGGGAAGCTTTGTAGGTAGAATTAACCTAATATAAAGGCAGGAGGTTTGAAAAGGCTTCACTATCACCTTAGGGGAACAGCAGGAAGCTCAGAGTGGTTGGAGCCTCGGGTGGTATGTAGGAGAAATGAGGAGGGAGAAAGAATTAGGTTGGGGACCAAACTGTGAAGGGTTGTTAAGTGCCATGGTAAGGAGTTTGGATTTTTTTTCTTGTTGATAGTAGAGAGCCATTCAAGATTTAGAGTAGAGAAGGGATGTACAAACTGAAAACATGGAAACTTGGTCAGAAAAAGGAGAATCTGAAGACGTAGGTATGAGTTTATAGGCAAGTGTAGACTGGCAGGACAAATGGAAAGTACAAAAATGATGATACATTTATTACTGATATTTTTCAGTTTAACTTTAAATATAAGCAGACTAAGTGTTCCTGTTAAGGTGACAGAGATTTTCACATGGGATTAAAAACCAGTTTATTGTTTACATGAGACGTCTAAAACCTAAGGACAAAGAAAGGTTGAAAGTAAAATGGTGGGAAAAATATACTAGGGAAATTATTATTGTCAGGTAAAATAGAGATAGTCACTTTATAATAATAAAGTTCTGTTTATGGGAAGATATAATCGTTGTAACTTTATATACACCTAATAACATATTCTCAAAATACAGAAGACTAGAAATTGAGAGAACTATAATTAAAAACTTAGATTTAACCCATTGGGGTTAAATGGAGATTTTAGAGGCAATTGCAGTAGACTAGGTAAAAGATGAGGACCTGTGGTAGATATGTGATAGATATATAAATAAAGCAATAAAAATGGGTTTGATTGCCAGTGGAGAGAATAAAGAATGAGAAAAAGTCTCATTTACCTCCTTGTACCAGTCCATAATGCATTTTCTCCCACTCCCCTTTTTTGATTAATGGGATAAAGTCTATAGTATGTGGCTTAATATTTCACTGTGTTCCTTTTATTATTTACTGATTGTTTACTTTGCATTAGACTTAGCTGCTGAAATAGATTATGCATTTCTAGGGGCAGGAATGCTTCTTTTATAGCTCACCATAGTGCCTAGCAAAAGCTACTAAGTAATGGTTTGTTGGTTATGTGTCTAGGTTATTTTACGAAATGTCCACATTAGCCATCTTCCATTTATACAAGATGGCTGAACTTGAGATACTTGATCCTTTGTTCATAATGGAGGGTCAACTATCCACATACTACTTTTTCTTTTGTAATAAACTAGAAACTAGTTTGTGACTTAAGTCAAATAGGTATCTAGAAAATGAAAAGTGAGATGTCAAGCTGTTCATAATTTTTCGACTTGAGATTTTTCATTTATTTTTTTACTTATTTTTTTATAGACATGTAAAGTTTATTTCTAGATCCCATGGAAATTTAATGGAGTTTGTAGAGTTTTTTTTTTATATAACTAGAAGAAAATGTGTGTATTTTCTAAGCATGACAACAGAAGCAAGCAATAATAAAGGAAACCCGTATAAATTATCAGGGCTGCTCTGAGAGCTATACCCATAAGTATAATCTTTTTCTTTTTTGCAGGTTCTTATTATCTGTTTTATACATATTAGTGTATATATGTCAGTCCCAAGAGCTTTTTCATTTAGAGGAATCAACTTTGCCCCTTTATGTCAATCAGTAGTTTACCTCTTCCAAATTGGATCCGTATGTAGTACTTTATTTAATTTGGAGTTTGGCCTTTAAAGGGGAAATCTGTGATATTTTTAATGGAACAGGTACACATCTTCTTGGGTAAACTAATAAATTCAATGGTAAGCATCACTGTTGTAGTATTATATTAATTTAGGACCTCTGACAGACAGAAGAGATGAAACTTTGAATTGCTACCTGAGTTTAAAAGGTGTACAAAATTCAGGTACTTAATCCTGTCAGGTTATATGAAAATAATGGAGAGAGACCTATTTAGAAGGGAAATTATGGTCATAAATAGGCCAGGCTTCTTATTTAGTTTTATCAATAGAGAGTAGATAGTGCTTGCATTTTGGATGTGCAAATAGTATTAGCTGTTTTATGAAATTTTAATGAACCATTTTTAGCTTCTTCCAGCTGATAATTGCATTATGGATGAACACAAACGAGAAATTGTAGAAGCTAAGCAGATTGTTAGAAAACTTACAATGGTTGTACTGTCTTCCGATAAAATTGACGAGCGAGAGAAAGAAAAGGAAAAAGAAGAGGAGAAAGTGGAGAAGGTATATAGTTTATTCTGATAAAATTAACATTGTCTTCTGGATTTAGAATTATGAAATTTAACTTGTGATGGTTAATCAACTTATGGAAGGATAATTTCTTAGTTTTGATTGTGGTGAAACCTGGTTTTTGGAATACAAATTTGCAAAGGTGGTTTTGTTTTTAATCTGATTGGCACCTTCCCAAAAGAGGCTGCAATGTTTTTTCTTATATAAATTTCAGAGTGTATTCTAAATAAGATAACACACGTATTGACTATATTTGTGTTCTGTGTATTAATGTCTCTCCAGTCCTAAAGGGATTCTCAAAGATGGATGAATTCTAGTTCCCTGTGGCACAATAAAACATTAAGTAGGACCTAATTTAATTCCAAGTCTATAAACTGTCATGCTTTGGCTGCTAAATGAAAAAGCAGATCCTGTTGTTATTTTCCAATCACTAAAAAACTTGATTGTACTTTCAGGAAAATAGTGTTGCAGTTCCCATGAATGGCAGCTGTTGTTGACATACATTGTTGTATTGTTTGGCTTAATTTTTTAAATGAAATATATATAAAGATTTATTGGTGTCTGTATTCTGAGTATCTTTGCTGTAATTATTCCTTTTTAGCCACCTGACAACCAAAAACTTGGTTTGTTGGAAGCCTTGTTAAAGATCGGTGATTGGCAGCATGCACAGAACATTATGGATCAGATGCCTCCATACTATGCAGCTTCACATAAACTAATAGCCCTTGCTATTTGCAAGCTTATTCATATAACTATTGAGCCTCTCTACCGAAGGTATGTTTACTGTATGCTTTACTAATTGAGGTAGAAATAGTTTCGGACTACAAAAAAAAAATCTGCATGTTTATCTTGTCTCCTCAAACCAGGCATATATTTTAGTATGTTTTATCAGAAGATAAGAACTATTCACAGAGCATATCAGTTTGGCAGGTATTAATCAGTGAATTGTGTCCTATCATGTAGACCAGGTGTTGCAGAATTTGTGCTGCAGTGTTGTCTAAAAACTGTATGTTAGATTTCTAGGTTGGGTTTGCTCCGTTGAGAGTGAAAACTCCATTCTTCTGTTTTTGACTTTTCCTCCTCTCTTGGGGGGCAGAGAATTCCTAAGGTTTTTACTTAGTGTAATTTTCCTCTATCCTGGGTTGAGTGGCTCTGAGTGAGGACTTTGCCTCTCTGCTTGCCTTATCTCTCCTGGCATATAGGCTGCTGTTCTGGAAATTGGTAGTGCAGCCTCTCTCATCATCCCATAGTTACTGTGTCGACCAGTCCGCTAGCCCTCAGCCTACTTGCAGGATACTTAGGAGCAGTACTGGCAGCAGCTCTGGCTTCAGCCCCACAGATCAGAGCCTGCCTCAAAAGCCCCAGCCTTGTGACTCGTGCATAGCTGCTGGCTGCTGCCTTCAGTGCCACCTGGGCTGTGGACCATGAAGGCTTCTTCTCAGAGAGTGACCCCTGTGACTCCACAGCGGGACACCTGCTCAGCAGGTGAGAACTCTGGGCATGCTGTCCTTTTTAGTGTGACACACCCTCTTTCATTATGCTGCTCACCTTCCCTACCACCACCTACCTCATATTCAGTCTAGGTAGTGGAAGCCAGATTGAGAAATGTTTATTAACTTGAATCAGTGTTGTTATATCCATATTTTTCTGTTTCATCTTTGTGTCTCTGAGGTCCATCCCTTGTTCCCCATTCCCATATCCAGATTCCTGATATTGGCCAAATTTAACTAAAAACAAATTCATATGATGTATGTTAAATGTTACTTGGAATCTGCATTTCTCTGATTTCCTTTTCTTATGCAGTTAATTTGAAACAGTCTCTTAAGCTCTGATTTTTTTTTCAAATGAGTATTGTTTTTGTCTTTTTCTACCAGTTAAATTATTTGGTATAATGAAGTTAGGCACAGTTGAAATAGAGAAAGCAAATATAAGCAAGAAACGTTTTACTTACTGATTAATATGATTGTGTTAACTTAAAATGGGGTATTGTATAGTTATATATATATAAATTTTCCTTCTTTTTGTAGAGTTGGCGTTCCTAAAGGTGCTAAAGGCTCACCTGTTAATGCTTTGCAAAATAAGAGAGCACCAAAACAAGCAGAGAGCTTTGAAGATTTGAGGAGAGACGTCTTCAATATGTTCTGTTACCTTGGTCCTCACCTTTCTCACGATCCCATTTTATTCGCAAAAGTGGTGCGGATAGGCAAGTCATTTATGAAGGAGGTTAGTAAGATTTTTTTTCTTCCAAGCAGAAAACTAAATTATGGAATGAAACTGTTCTGAGTATATTCTCTAGAAATAAAAAGAAAGTAAACTTAAGAAAAGGTTATGTTGAGTAAGGTTTGGGGAAAGTCAGTTGTGTCCCAACCATTTATATATAAAAACTTAAATCCAGCCAGATTATTAGTCAAGTCCTCCAGATAGGAAAATATGCTTTGGACGTGTGATTGCTTTTTGAATCCCCTTATAAATAGTGGTTAATTCAACATTCTTTCCTCTTGCTTTTCTTCTGCTCAGTTTTCTTGGCTGCAGTTTTGAATCATTGCCATTATTTGTGTGAAGTCCCTTCAACCTCAGACTGTTCAGGATCCATTCTTTTATTTTTTTTAGTAAACTTTTTATTGAAATAAAACATAATACAGAAGGCACACAAACCATAATTGTACAGCTCAGTGACATTTTCCAAACTAAACACCCATGTATCCACCATTTAGATCAAGAAATAGAACAGTACTAGCACCCCAGAGTTTTCCTTAAATGCCCTTCTAATCACTACCCCAAGGGTAACTTTATGTTATTGTTTTTTTTATTGATGTATAGTTGATTTACAATATTGTGTTAGTTTCAGATGTAGAGCAAAGTGATTTGGCTCTACATATATATATATATATATTTTTTCTTTTTTTGGGATTCTTTTCCATTATAGTTTATTACAAGATATTGAATATAGTTCCCTGTGCTATACAGTAAATCCTTATTGTTTGTCTATTTTATATATGGTAGTGTGCATCTGTTAATCCCATACTCCCAATTTATCCCTCCTCCCCCTTCCCCTTTGGTAACTATAAGTTTGTTTTCTATGCCTGTGAGTCTGTTTCTGTTTTGTAAATAAGTTCATTTGTATCATCTTTTTAGATTCCACATATAAGTGATATCATATAGTTGTCTTTCTCTGTCTGACTTACTTCGCTTAGTATGGTAATCTCTGGGTCCATCCATGTTGCTGCAAATGGCATTATTTCATTCTTTTTTATGGCTGAGTGATATATTCCATTGTGTGTGTGTGTATATATATATCTATATATACATATATAGATATATATATATACACACACATATATATATCTATATGTCTATATAGATATATACACATACACACACCACATCTTTTTTATCCATTCATCTGTTGATGGACACAGGTTGCTTCCATGTTTGACTTATTATTTTTTAAAATTAGCTTCAAGTTATAATTTACATACAATAAACCTCACTTATTTTAAGTGTACAATTTGATGAGTTTTGACAGATGTATACAGTTGTGTGTCCACCACCGCAATCATGATATAGGATATTTTCATCATCCCAGCAAGTTCCCTCTTGCCCCTTTGCCATCAGTTCCCTCCCTTCATTGCTGGTTCCTGGCAACCACTGGTAGGCTTTCTGTCACTGTTGTTTTGCTTTTTCTAGAACGTCACATAAATGGGATAGTATAGAATGTACTCTTTTTTTGTCTGATTTCTTCCACTTAATGCTTTTGAGAGTCATTTCAGTTGTTGCACATGTCAGTAGTTCTTTATTGCTGTGTAATATTTCATTATATAGATATAACAGAGTTTATCCATTCACCAGTTGATGGGCATTTGGGTTGTTTCTAGTTGGGGGCCATTATAAATAAAGCTGCTATGGATATTCTTGTACAAGTCTTTTTTGGGGGGGTGCATATGTTTTTGTTTCCCCAGGAATGGGATTGCTGGGCCATATGGGTAAGTGTATGTTTAACTTTTTGTCAAACTTTTCCAACATGTGTGTACCATTTTGCATTCCTGGGAGCAATGTATATGACTTCCATTTGCTCTACATCCTCATCAACACTTGGTGTTGTCAGTCTTTTAAATTTTAGTCACTCTAATGGGTGTGTAGTTCTATCTTTTGTGCTTTTAATTTACATTTCCCTGATGATCAGTGATGTTGAGCATCTTTTCATGCCCTTATTTGCCATTTGTAATCATCTTTGTTGAAATGTCTATTCAAATCTCTTGCCCATTTTAAATTCAGTTGTCTTTTATTCTCAGTCTGATTTGCCTTGTCATTTTGTTTACTGTCTTTTGAAAAGCAAAAATTTAAAATTTTGATCGATTCCAATTTAACAGCACTTCTCTTTTATAGTTTGCTCTTTGTGTTCTATGAGATCTTTGCCTAACCAAGGTCTTAAAGTTGAAAAGAATACACAATTTCTTTTCAATTGTAAAGCAACGTAAGCAAAAGAATCTAGAAATCCTTACAAGCACAAATGCAGTTTTCTCCAGTGTTTGGCGATTGCACCTAATTTTAATTTTCGACTACAGTAACTATATAGAAAATTTAACAACTGTTGTGTATTAATCACTTGAGACCTGAGATGTTTGATTTGGCTTTAAATACTTAGCTGGTAGATAAATTTTTTTAATGTTAACAAATTTATATTGTGTAAAGGTATGCTGAAGAAATCTGCTAAGTAGTTCATTACTATACATAATATTTATTATATAGCATATATCCATATAAAAAAGAAGTATAACAGTGTTTCATTATCTTGATCCTTATCGTCTGAAAGGGATGTCATGTTAACTAGTACTTGTTTTTCCCATTGAATCGTATTGGGAAGCATGTGAAGTCAATTTGTCCCATTACTGGTGCTGTTAACATCCATCACTTGGTTAAGGTGATGGCTGCCAGGTTTCTCCAGTGTAGTTATTCTTTTTCTCTTTGTTGTTAATGTGTATCCTGTGGGGAGATACTTTGAGACAATGTAAACAGCCTCTTTTTCATCTTACCTTTACCCACTAATGGTATTCTTTTTTTTTATGCTATTCTTTTTCATTGAAAATCTTAATGTTCAGATCTCTTGTTCTGAAATTCTTCCTTTGGCTACAAATATCATAAACTTGTAAGCAGGAGACCGAACATCAAACTTGTAGAAGTCCCGTATACAGACATATGTATAAACATATACAGATACAATATTGTTATCAAGATACACAGGTGCTAAAGCTGTTACTCTTCCACTCTGCCATCTCCATTGCAGCCCTCATTTATCTCTGTTCTATCAGAATTGTGTCTGGTGCCTGCCCCTAACTCTAGTCTCTATTTTTGCAGAGGTAGAAGGGCAGAAGGGAAGCAGAAAAAGTTTATTTTGATCCCAGTGTGGGAAGAAATCTGTCTTCTCTCATTGCTAAGGTTGTGGTAGGAAAAGTGAATCTTTCCAATGATCTGACTTAGAATTTTGGTTCATTGTTTTTACCCTAAAAACATTTCACTATAACAAATCATTATGTGTTTATAGGTTTAAAAGGCTTATGTTGCCTAGCTAGGAATTTAACACGAGTTTTTAAGATTGCTTCTAAAGGGGGAATATGACCTTAGTTCCAAATAAAGTATTTACAATGAACAAATCTTTAACAAATCTCTCATTCATAAGCTTGAGGTTGCTTGTATATATAAATTATGCATATTAAAAAAATAGCTTATGTTAGATATCACTTAACAGAATAGTCTTTTCAGCCTATAGTTATTTGAAATCATTTATGTCTCTGATTGTGTGTGTGTATGTGTATGTGGTTATGTATTTCTGAAATTTGAGGTATGTAGTATAGGACTATCTAGTACAGTGAACCTCAAACTTTACATGCATCAGGATCACCTGGGGGTCTTCTTAAAATACAGATTGTTGGGCTCCACCCTCAGTTTCTGATTCAGTAGGTCTGGGTGGGACCCGAGAATTTGCATTTCTAACATGTTTCCAGGTGCTACTGATCCAAAGAGCAAACTTTGAGAACTGTTGTTCTAGTATATTAACCAATTTTGGTCCTTATTTCAGGCTTAAAAGAGGGAGGTGGCTCTATAGAATATTTCTATATGAATGCACACGTTTTGGTATCTTTAAAATTTTCTTTAATTATAAAGCACAGCTTTAACATGCTCACCTGACATACTTAAATGTTTTTGATAGCACCTACACACATAAAGATGAATTCCTTGGTGCTTTTTTGCATCCAGCTGATGTTAGTGGATTAAGTTGTTTCTGATAGTGATTACTAATATTGAGCTCTTACTCTGTGTCAGGCCCTATTTTAGTACCTTACATGCATCAGCTCATTTAATCTTTACCAAGCCTTTTGTGTTCTAGGTTAAGTAACTCGTCCCAGGTCACACAGCTAGTATGGGACAGATATGCGAGTTCAATCCAGGCAGTCTGGCTTCAGAGGCCAAGCTCAAAATCACCATGCCCTACTGCCTATACAAATGTAGTGTGTCTAAAATGGAAGAAATGATTGGTTGTCTAAATTTTTCAATTCTTGAAATTCCTTGCTATTTTAAATTATATCTGTATCAGTGGTGTTTTATTTTATCTCTGCAGTCTCTGTTTTCATCTCATTCTGTGTATCTCATATCCAAGCTTTTCTTGTCTTACTGAGTTCATAATATTTTTTTCTATGACAATATGCAGATACTTTTGGAGAATCTGTCTGTCCTCTGTGTTCTACTTTCTTCCAGACTTAAGTTCATTTGTCTTTTATATGATTTTTTTAGGCTATTTATGTTTCCATAGTAGCCACAGCATTTCTTTTCATCTTAATATGGACAACTTCTTTTTGATATAGTGTGAGTGAATCCTCACACCCTTCCTACCTTATTTATGACCAGTCCTTCTCCCCTCAAGCTACAGTTTGAGTATTGGGTTCTCTTTTCAATCTTTTCTGTAGTCTGGAATAGGGGAGTGAATAAGCTCAGTGAGGCTGAGTATAGCCCCCAGTTTAGGGAACCTCTGCTTTGTCTTCTGAGATCGTGTTACCCATCCTATGCTAGGCATGCCCAACCAAGTGGGTATCCAACTCCCTTGGAGTTTGATTCTCTCATCCATCTGAGCACAGTTCCTTTGAGAGACAGCAAGCCTTAGTAGCCAGAATCCTGCTGGGCTTCTACTCACAAGGGTTTTTCCTCAGGCTACTTATTTACCTTGCAGGCCACATTGCCTAAAGGATTTTGTTGACTTACCTTCCTTGCTCGATACTTCTGGGGATTGGGTTAAGGTCAGGCGCCATACCACACTGTCTGTAGTTCAGAATCTTATGTGTGTTTGTGTGTGCATCACCTTGAAGTTAATAGCATAATTTCCTCTTTTTTTGCTTGGTTGGTGGTGAATTTGGGAGATTAAAAACAAATAGGAAGACGTACTTTGTTCATTGCATTAGGGATTGGGGGGAGAGAAATTATGTGTTCATGCTTCACTCTGTCATCTTAATTCAGTTATCTCACTGTCTCTTTATATGGCTATTTCTTATGTTGGCCTTTGGTAAAGAGCCAAAGTGCACTAAATTGATTCACAGATAAAGCTTAGAGAAACCTAGAGTCAAAGGGTCAGGATATATACCTTAGATTGGGTACTAGATGATATTCGGAATAGTTGTGATTATGATAATTGTGGTAATGTGGAAGAATGTCCTTATTCTTTTTTTTTTAATTAATTTATTTTTGGTTGTGTTGGGTCTTCGCTGCTGCGCGCGGGCTTTCTCTAGTTGTGGTGAGCAGGGGCTACTCTTGGTTGCGGTATGCGGGCTTCTCATTGCGGTAGCTTCTCCTGTTGCGGAGCACGGGCTCTAGGCGCACGGGCTTCAGTACTTGTGGCACGTGGGCTCTAGAGCACAGGCTCAGTAGTTGTGGCACACGGGCTTAGTTGCTCCATGGCATGTGGGATCTTCCTGGACCACGGCTCGAACCCCTGCGTTGGCAGGCAGACTCTTAACCACTGCGCCACCAGGGAAGTCCCTGTCCTTATTCTTAGGAGATGCACACTGAATTTTTTTGAGATAAAGTATCATGTCTGCATTTTATTTGGTCAAGAAAAAAAGGCAAAATATTAATTGTTGAATCTACATGGTAGATATATAGGTGTTTATGGATAAGTATACTATCCATTCAACTTTTATGTAAACTTGAAATTTTTCATAATAAAAATTTGGGTTCCTAGGGAGAGAATGTACCTTAATACCATTGATCCTGAAACTCTAGTTTATGAACCAGCTACTTTAGAATTTTGACTTGATGCTTGTTGTTTTTTGTTAGCTATTAGGGGAGGGAGAGCCTGTGATCCTGCTTCAGTCCATTTATTTCTTTTCAAAATTGAAGATCTAACTTGGTTGTGTGGGTTAGAGCTCAAAATTAATATTCCTTTTGGATGAAGGTATGGGAGTCAGTCAAGTACAGTGAAATTACACCATACCTGTGCTTAGTTTATGTGAATGTGGCCAGACTTGTTCCATCAAAATACTGTGTGTATGTCTAGGAGCAAGGGTGAAATTGGAGAAATTTTTTTCTTTCATTTTGGTTCAGTTTCTCAGGTGTCTTAGAGAGTATCTCACCACATTCAGTTAGTCTAGTTTTTAAACTGTGTTTTCGTGTGACATGGCCCCCTAAATGCAAGCCAGTCACTTTATTTCATGTTCACATCTCGTGGTCACTTAGTGATTTCTCCTAATATTAGAGGGGAAAAACAGAGTCTTGAGTTGGACTTAAATGAAAGGTAATGTGTCTGTATACTTTATAGATGATATAAGGGATTTTTGTAGGGTAATTGTGAGTATATGTAATTTTTACTTTATGTGTTGACTTTGGAACCTACCTTGCCCACAGATTCTTCATTTAAGGCTGTCCCCCAAACAGAGTAATTAAAGCATTAGAAATTGATAATTAGGTGAACTAGTTTCATCAGGATGAGCTGCTAGCTACTTGCTAGTAATGTGACCTTAAGCTGGTCACTTTTCTAAGCCAGAGATTTGTGGTAATAATATTTGGCTTATCTAGCTCCTGGGGTTGCAATATGGATCAAATGAGATATGTCTAAACATGAATTAGATACTAATAATTAGGTATTCAATTTTAGTTAAAAAAATAGTTGTCATGAATTTTTTAGATCATAATAAGTTATCACTTATGTAAGCTATCACTACACTAGCTTTTGATGATTTTTTAAAAAGCGTTAATAATATACTTTAATCTATTTCTGTCTTTAAATATAAGATGCCACTTTAAAGTAGCAGTTTCACTTCCCTCAAGAGTAGATTTGATTTTATGTAGGAATGCCTTTAGCTTCTTTACGTTGTAGTGATAGATGTTTTTTTCCCTCTCATTTTTGAAATTTGTTATAAATTAGTAACAAATCAAAGAATTTTTATCAAATAAAGGAAATTTTTGTTGCTGGGGTTTCATGAGTGAACTAGTCAAGGGTAGTATGGACACATATCTCTCCACTTTTTAAAAAAAAAACATCTTTATTGGAGTATAATTGCTTCACAATGCTGTGTTAGTTTCTGTTGTACAACAAAGTGAATCAGCCATATGCGTACATATATCCCCATATACCCTCCCTATCCCACCCTCTAGGTCGTCGAAAAGCACCGAGCTGATCTCCTTGTGCTGTGCTGCTGTTTCCCACTAGCTAGCTATCTTACATTTGGTAGTGTATATATGTCGATGCTACTCTCACTTCGCCCCAGCTTTCCCCTCCCCCCTGTGTCCTCAAGTCCATTCTCTATGTGTATGTCTTTATTCCTGCCCTGCCACTGGGTTCATAAGTACCATTTTGGTTTTTTGTTTTTTTTTTAGATTTCATATATATGCGTTAGCATACGGTATTTGTTTTTCTCTTTCTGACTTCACTGTGTATGACAGACTCTAGGTCCATCCACCTCACTAGAGATAACTCAATTTTGTTTCTTTTTATAGCTGAGTAATATTCCATTGTATATATGTGCCACATCTTCTTTATCCATTCATCTGTTGATGGACATTTAGGTTGCTTCCATGACCTGGCTATTGTAAATGGGGCTGCAATGAACATTGTGGTACATGTCTCTTTTTGAATTATGGTTTTCTCTGGGTATATGCCCAGTAGTGGGACTGCTGGGTCATATGGTAGTTCTATTTTAGTTTTTTAAGGAATCTCCATACTGTTCTCCATAGTGGTCAGTTTACATTCCCACCAACAGTGCAGGAGGGTTCCCTTTTCACCACACTCTTTCCAGCATTTATTGTTTCTAGATTTTGTGATAATGGCCATTCTGACTGCTGTGAGGTGATACCTCATTGTAGTTTTGATATGCATTTTTCTAATAATTAGTGATGTTGAGCAGCTTTTCCTGTGCCTCTTGGCCATCTGTATGTCTTCTTTGGAGAAATGTCTATTTAGGTCTTCTGCCCGTTTTTTGATTGGGTTGTTTGTTTTTTTGATAATGAACTGCTTGTATATTTTAGAGATTAATCCTTTGTCCGTTGATTCATTTGCAGATATTTTCTGCCTTTCTGAGGATTGTCTTTTCATCTTGTTTGTAGTTTGCTTTGCAAAAGCTTTGAAGTTTCATTAGGTCCCATTTGTTTATTTTTGTTTCTATTTCCATTACTCTAGGAGGTGCATCAAAAAAGATCTTGCTGTGATTTATGTCAAAGAGTGTTCTTCCTATGTTTTCCTCTAAGAGTTTTAGAGTGTCCGGCCTTACATTTAGGTCTTTTTAATCCATTTTGAGTTTATTTTTGTGTATGGTGTTAGGGAGTGTTCTAATTTCATTCTTTTACATGTAGCTGTCCAGTTTTCCCAGCACCACTTATTGAAGAGACTGTCTTTTCTCCATTGTATATCCTTGCCTCCTTTGTCATAGATTAGTTGATCATAGGTGCGTGGGTTTATCTCTGGGCTTTCTAACCTGTTCCATTGATCTATATTTCTGTTTTTCTGTCAGTACCAGAGTGTCTTGATTACTGTAGCTTTGTAGTATAGTCTGAAGTCAGGGAGTCTGATTCCTCCAGCTCCATTTTTTTCCCTCAAGACTGCTTTGGCTAGGTTCCCATAACTTTTAACTTATAGGTTATATTTTCCTATTTCTAAGTTATTTTGATGGGTCTTATTTAGACCCTAACAAAAAGATTCTTCTATTAGAGTAGTTTTAAGACATAAATGCGTAGTTCTTAGCCTGTTATATGGCATGTAGTACTCAATGAATGATAGTTAATAAGGACGGTGACAATAATGCCATAATTTACTTAGATGTAGTCTAAGTCACAAATTTAAATATTTTTCATTTTTTTCCCTTTTCATTTTTTCCATGGATGTTGGTGGGGGGGATGGGGAACAGCAGATGAGGCTTCACTCGCTCGCCTGCTGCTCACCTCCTGCTGTGCGACCCAGTTCCTAACAGGCCACGGACCGGTACTGGTCCTCGGCCTGGGGCTTGGGGACCCCTGCTCTAAAGTAGCATTTGAAACATTCATGGGTTAGAGGTACTAAAAATAGGACATTAGTAATAAAAAAGTAATTTATCTAGTTATATCTATGACTTACTCCAGCCTTTATTTCTCAACTCTCCAAAAGCCCCTTCTTGATGAACCTGCTTTTTTGGGGGGGAGGGCAGTGCTCAGTAGTGTTATGCAGCCCTGTCAGCTGCTCTGTTGTTATAGGGCAAGATTGGAACCTGCTTGGGGTCATTTATAGCTGATGGTCTGTGTAGACATAATTGTGAGTGCTCAATTTTATTCAAACTTAAAATTCAGTTCCTAACAGTACATTGGTAAGTGTAGTCTTGATCTTAAAGAGATCCTGAAAGATCTCTCTTTTCTAGATTCTTACTGACAGATTCTTACTGATTTTCTAGATTCTTACTGACAAGTAGCCTTGTCAGTTCCTCAAAGATAGGAACTCTCTACTGTTCATCTTTGAATTCCCAGTGCCTGGCACATAGTAAACAAATGAATGAATGTCTTTTGTCCCTCCCCATCCTTTCTTTCTTCAACTTCTGCCTGGCCATTCAATAAAACTTTTAGTATTCTATTGTGGGAATGGAGAGTTTTGTATGTGCTCTGAATTAAAAAGCAAATTAAGTTAAACTAAATGAAAAAGAAAGCATCAGGGGAGTGGAATGTGTAAAGAAAATCACTTTTACATGCATGTACATCTTGTTTTGTTGTTGTTGTTCGTCTTGGTTATAATTAACCTTTGATAGAAACCTTTTCTTACTGCTCTTCTAGATAGTTTCCTTGTGCTTTCCATATTTCTTTCTCTCTTTCAAATTTTCCTGCTTGTGAAATCTAGAGAATTGACAAACAGACATTAGAAACTAATATAAGTATCTAGTAAGAGGAATTAGGACAGCTTAGTAACTAAGAAAATGTTTTATTTGTATGGAGGAAACTATTTATAGCTTTATTAGGTTAATTTGAATCATAGTATGCTAGCAAAGGAGTAGCTTAACTGCCTTTATCCCCAACACAATACCCTATAAACTGGATTCTTCCAATTATGACATACCGTTATTTCTGCCTCCCAGTGTACACACAGTATGCCACCAGAATTACCATCCCCTTCCAACAAAATAAAAGCAACTATATAGTTTGTTTTCTGCCAGGCCACTCCTTCATAACCTGACTCCTTATTTGCTGACCAGGATGTATGTTGACTTAATAATCGTTTCTGTGAAAGGGAACCATATCTTTTTAACCTGCCAGTTAAAAAAGTGTGATTCTGTATGTTTTCCCATCAAGGTAACATGGCCGTCCCTGAATTAGTCTTATGTGAAAATATTGCACAGAAGTTAGACTTCCCTGTAGTAACACCCATTAACTTACTCAAGCATGAAAACATACATGCACAAAATATCCTTACCTACCAATAAGGTATGTTAGCTGCATATTAGCTTTTCCCTTTCTCATACTTGGTATTGAGCTAAATACATTCCAGGAATCTAGATTGTCCTTGAGTATCAGTGCTTCACCTGTCCTTTTGGCTTTTGTGTACTCCCCCAACACTCCACCTGCCTATACACACACAGATGTTACTCACAATTTCATTTTGTATGTATAGACAGCATTGTCAAACATGGCACTTCAGCAGCCCACCTGCAAATCACTGATAAAATAATGACCCATGCTTTTTCATTCAGTCTGTCCAAGTTAGGAAGTGGTTTGGTCTTTGTCAGCAATGGTATTAATATTTTGGGCCTATTTCTTAGGGCTTAAGTGGTGGTGAATTAAAACATAGCTTTGGATTTCTTTGGGTTTAATTTTTGTTGTCGTTGCTTTAGTGTTAGATTTTACCAATTCTGAGGGGGAAAACTAGAACATCTCGAAGGAGAAATGCAAATGAATTATAACTAAATTGTGCTGGCTACAATTTTATAATAAATACTCAGATCAGTTTTAGGATGCTTTGGTTTGTGATAATGAGGTTGAGAAAAGAATTGGCTTATAAAACTGGCATTTAAAGTTCATGAATGTCACAAATTATTTGGAGGTTAGAAATGTAGATGAGAATTTAAAATGTTAATTGGTAATACTGACTGTATGTAAAATCTACATGTGTGTAACAAGTAACGAAATAATTCACAACTACGTGCAAGTTAATTTTTTTTCAAATTAGAAACGAAATTGTGACAGCATAATCTTAACCTTTTTGCATTTTATTTATAGTTTTTTTTAATTTTAGTTTCAGTCTGATGGAAGCAAACAAGAAGATAAAGAGAAGACGGTAAGAGACTAGAAAAATCCAATGTGTCTAATGTTTGTCTAGGTACAGCATACTGTAAATTTTACTGTGAACAAGCTTTAATCACCTATGTGAATAACTATTTTATACTTTACATGTTGAATGTAGCTTTTGGCATATCGTACAAAGTATCTTTTAAGATTGACAGCCTCCTGTTTTTGAGGATTACCATGTTGAGAAAGGAAAAGGGATAAAAAGTCCCTCATTCTTGCTACCCCTTTCCTTCCCTCACCTCATTTGCTTTCTTAGATGGAGAAACACAAATAACCATTGTGAAACGTACAGTGATAGTGTGGGGAATTAGATATGGTGTGTTATTAAATCAAGGAACGGCAATTTTTCCAAGGCTTACATAAATTTGTTGGGGGGGGTTAATATGCACCTCTTAACTGAAATAATTTTTCCTCCATTTTTCGTAGGAAGTTATCCTTAGCTGCTTGCTTAGCATTACTGACCAGGTATTACTTCCATCTCTTTCTTTGATGGACTGCAATGCTTGTATGTCTGAGGAACTGTGGGGAATGTTTAAAACATTTCCATATCAGCATAGGTAAATACATAATATTTTTGTATTTTTAGCTACTATTCTAGTGCACTAACCTCTAAGTGTTTAACTTTTCCTAATTCTTCATCTCATCATTTTCAAGATATCGTCTGTATGGCCAGTGGAAGAATGAAACTTACAACAGTCATCCACTTTTAGTAAAAGTTAAAGCTCAAACAATAGACAGAGCCAAATATATCATGAAGTAAGTTTTAATTTATTTTTCTTCTTAATATCTGGATCTGATTTACTGTCTTTCAGCCAGCTTATGTCTGAGCCTCAGTTTTGAGGAAGCCCAGGAGTATTTGCTAATGGTGTAGCTAATTATATACTACACATAGAGTGACTATCAATTTTTGTGGTTCTTAGCTCATTTTGACTACCATGTTAGTTTTTGTAGTTGTCATGTTTGCCCAGCTATAAAATCTGATAAAAATCCTCTTCAGGATGCATTATATTATAGGATGACGTGTTTTTTTTTTTAAAGGAGAGCATACTGTGTAGCCTTTGCTCAGTTTGCATAATACATTCGGTGGCTTGTACAAGGTAGTCAAAGTTCTAGGAATTTCTGTTGAAAGTTATAATAAAGATTTATTTTTTCTTTCTGGAAGATCTAGTAGAATCATGCAGAACTATCTCCTTAGGGAGTCAACTTTTGAAAAATTTCTAGTTTTTTCATTTGTGTGCTTTATTTTCATGTCATTAAAAACATAAGAGTGGGGCTTCCCTGGTGGCGCGGTGGTTGAGATTCCGCCTGCCGATGCAGGGGACACGAGTTCTTGCCCTGGTCCGGGAAGATCCCACATGCCGAGGAGCGGCTAGGCCCGTGAGCCATGGCTGCTGAGCCTGCGCGTCCGGAGCCTGTGCTCCGCAACGGGAGAGGTCACAACAGTGAGAGGCCCGCGTACCGCAAAAAAACCCAAAACAAAACAAAAGAGTGATGTTAATCTATTGATACTTCCTGATAAACTGTTTGAAGTTTAATTATGAAAATTGTATACTTCAGATCAGTATTGGTTTAGATACTAATTACACTGCTGTATTGCAAGGGTTTTCAGCAAGGCTGTTCATTATCATTTCTTTTACATTTGTGCAGTTGTATGGTTATTCTAATTAGAAGTAGTACATTCACTGGTTTAACTAACAGTATGCAGTGACACTTTTTTTTTAAATAATAAATTTATTCATTTATTTATTTATGGCTGCGTTGGGTCTTCGTTGCTGTGCACGGGCTTTCTCTAGTTGCGGCGAGCAGGGGCTGCTCTTCGTTGTGGTGCACGGGCTTCTCATTGTGGTGGCTTCTCTTGTTGTGGAGCACAGGCTCTAGGCATGCGAGGTTCAGTAGTTGTGGCTCGCAGGCTCTAGAGCGCAGGGTCAGCAGTTGTGGCACACAGGCTTAGTTGCTCTGTGGCATGTGGAATCTTCCCAGACTAGGGCTCGAACCCATGTCCCCTGCATTGTCAGGCAGATTCTTAACCACTGTGCCACCAGGGAAGCCCCCAGTGATACTTTCTTTGCTGAGTGATATTGTCGTAAGTCACAGTCTACCAGGGAAACAGGTGTGTGCACAATCACAGTCTGGTTTAATAGATGCTGTTATACAATATGTATAAAGTTCTATGGGATGATAGAGAGGAGAATGAATATTTCACCCCATGGAAGTTGGGGAAGGCATGGAAAGAGATGATATTAGAACTGGTCCTTCCAAAAGAGTTCTAGGCTTAAAAATTCCCCAAGTAGAGTTTCTAGCTTAACAACAACGAATATTTTTGAAGCCATTACTATGTGTGGTGGGCGCTGAACTAAGTGCTTTATATGGATTATTTAATGATACATTAAATTTTTTTTGATAAATTTATTTAATTTTGGCTGTGTTGGGTCTTCGTTGCAGCACGTGGGCTTTCTCTAGTTGCGGCGAGCAGGGGCTATTCTTCATTGCAGTGCGGTGGCTTCTCTCGTCGTGGAGCACGGGCTCCAGGTGCACGGGCTCAGTAGTTGTGGCTCACGGGCTCTAGAGCACAGGCTCAGTAGTTGTGGCGCACGGGCTTAGTTGCTCCGAGGCATGTGGGATCTTCCTGGACCAGGGATCAAACCCGTGTCCCCTGCATTGACAGGCGTATTCTCAACCACTGCACCACCAGGGAAGCCCCGATACATTAAATATTGAATCTGTCTCTTCCACTCTCTACCACCACTAACTTAGTTCTTTTATCTGGAGTGTTATAGTGCCTTGTATTATTCTCTTTCTTCAAAATCCTTTGGTGACTAAGCATTGCCTGCAGGTTATATGTCAGACTTTATGGCTTGCTGATATAAGAGAACCTTCATGATCTGTCTCTCCCTATTTCCATCCTCATTTCCCGCCAATTCTACCTCTAGCTGTACTGAGCCCACTTATGTTTCCCTGAGTGTGCTATGGTCTCCTTTTCCTTTGCATATAATTTTTTGTTTCTTTTGTTTGTACAGGTTTTCCCTTACCTCTTTTTCCTCTCTCCATCTGGTGACCTCATCATTGGACAGTGGGCTCCAGTGTCACCTCTGTGAAGCCTTCCCTTGCACATACCACCAAGCACAATTGATTGTTCTTTATTTGTGCTACCACTATGTCATATGCATATAACTACTATCATACCGCTTATGTATATTGCTATGATTATTTTTCTTTTTAAAGTTATCTAATTTTTTGACTATTTTATATATTCACACGGTTTAAATTGTAGTAGATATGAAAAGGTAGACAGTAAAAAGTCTCTCACCCTGTCCACTCAGTTCTCCCAAGGGAAAAAAAAAGTGGTCACTGTTTAGTTTCTTATTTATCATTCCGGCTATTTTTATGTATATGCAAGTGAATACAAATATATTATTCCCTCCCTTTTTATACTATTGATAGCATATAATAAGTACTGTTCTATAAGTTGCTCTATTTGTTTAAGAATATAAAAATTTTAAAAGTGGTTTTAAATCTACCTCCCCAGCTGGACTGAGCTTGAGAGCAGGTGCTGTTACTCATCCTTGTATTCCTGGTGCTTAGCACTTTGCCTGTCACAGAAGACATTAATATGAATTAATGAATAAGTAAATTAATACAGATGTTTATCACAGAAGAATATGTGCAGAATTTTTAATGTACTCGGATTTTTGTTATATTTGTAAGCTCAGCTATTTCACCAGCCTTGAATAATATGATTTTGATATTGATTGAACTTTTTAAGTTGAGAATGGAATGTATTAATTTATTGCTTGGGAATTTCACAAGTTTTGATTACTGTTTAAAACATGAATTTTCTATAGGGCATCCAGTAATTCATGCCACAAATGTTCATTGATTGTGTTCCATATGCCAAGCACCATGGTTGCTTGAGAGGAGGACATAATCAAGAGAATATTCCTTTTATTTATTTTTTTTGGTGTTGGGGGAGAGGAAGCAGAAGGGAATGGGATAAAAAATATGGAAAGGAAGGGTTGGCTTTGGCAAGTAGGAGGGCTTGCCTGAAATAGTAGGGTTAGAAGTAAGGGCAGGTGGTGGTAGAACTTTATTTGTGCTTCAAATAAAGCTTCAAAGTAGAACAGAGTATAGCCAAAGTTTAAAACTGATGGGTCTCTCTTTTCCGTGGGACAAAAAGAAACTGGGCCATGCAGAATGGGAAAGGGAAGCAGTTGTTGATGAAATAATTTTGATTATTGGATCAGTTTTGTCATAAGTTTCTTAAGATAATTATATCAAGTTTGTCACTTCCAGAATGGTCACATTCCTTGAATTGTCAACTAAATTCATTATTTGCTTCATTACATTTTCACTCTAGAAAGCTTCCTGTCACTTGTTAGTTTTTCAGGTTTCTAGATTTATTATGTAGTAATTTCATCAGAAGAGTTTAAGATCCTGTGTAATAATTGTTTTGAATTTGTAAGCATTTCGTAGATATAAATTTCCAAAATGTTAGTAAAAGAATACTGAGTAGAGGGAGAATTAAAGAGGAAGGACAAGAGTAGAATTGATTTTTCAAGAATTGTTTACTTTGAATATGAAAACCAGAGAACTTCTTGTATCAAGGAGTGAGTGCAGCATTAGCTGTTACTCTGTTAGGGTCACTGACACAGATGGCATGAGGCATTTCAAAGTATTACACCAAATTTGATATCTTAATCCCTAAAGTGATAATGAGCCCTTCTAAATCTAAAATAATTATTCTCTGTAAGAAGAGTTTTATGTACTTGTAGAGTACGTTAAGAGTTTTAATGCTTATTAGACTATTACTATAAAATGAACATGTGTATATTGTAAATGTTAAGCATTAATACAAAATTTTAATACCCTCTTGGAGAATGCCTAATCAAAATAGCCCAAGTCCTGTAGTAAAGCATATGATGAGGGTGGTTGTTTACATGGATCCATTTTGGATATTTGGGAAATAAAATTTTTTTCATGATGTAACAAAGCTACCAACATTAAAAGGGAAATTACTTAAGATGATCCCTGCCACCTTTTTCTCCCCTTGTAGGCGTCTAACCAAGGAAAATGTGAAGCCTTCTGGAAGACAAATTGGGAAGTTGAGCCACAGCAATCCAACCATTTTGTTTGATTATGTATGTTTTGAGGTTAATACTATTTTCAGGGATTTTTCTTTTTGTAGTCTTTAAATCAGCACAAGTGGAAATAGAATGATGTAGTTTAAAAATGTTTGATAGTTTTAGGGGACAAAAACTTTAGCAAATGAAACATTGTATGGTTATTCTAAAAACAAAATTTAGTATGTAATATGTTTAACACATTGATCTACTTTTCTAACAATAAGTGACAGTGCTACTGTTATTAAACAGACTGACATTGTCTTGTGTACCACATTTTGAGTTATAAAAACATTAATAAAGTGATGCATTATTTGTTGATTTTAGTTTTTAGAAACATTTGAACAGCATTTCATTGTGATTCAGATGTAACACTTTCATGTTTAGAAAGAGATTTCTAAAACACATTTGACATAAGTCTAGCCTCTATAATTCCAAAATTCAAGTTTGGATGCCCTGGAATTATTTCCTAATTGGAAATTGTAGCCTAAGAAAATATTTTCTAAGGAAATGATAGAATAGTAGGTTTTATATAAATACACAATGGAAGGAAACTAATTTTAAGCATTATTTCTTTTGAAAAAAAAGTGTAGCCATTATTTAGTTAGCACGGTAAAAGTTCTCTTTTGATTAGTCAATGCCTTTTATTCTTTGTTGCTGTCTTCCAGATCTTGTCACAAATACAGAAGTATGATAACTTAATAACACCTGTAGTAGATTCATTGAAATACCTCACTTCGTTGAATTATGACGTCTTGGCCTGTATCCTTTCAGGTGAAGTAATAACATAGATTTCACGTTTCATAGATCTTAGTGGTGAATGTTTTATTTTCATTCTAAGTTCCTTTAGCAACCATCTGAGGTTGATTCAGTTGGCTGATCGAGAGGTTGACCAGTTGGGAGTTTGTGTGTGTGTCTGTGTTGTATACTGAGAAAGACAATGTTAAGATTACTAAATATCTTTGATATAGTTAGAATCTGCTTGCTGAAAGCTGGGAAAGAGGCTAAAAAAGAAAAGTTGGTACTACAGTGAGTGTATTTTTCCATAATTGGTAATAAATTGGAGCTAACAATTTATTTTCCAAGGGGTGGCTTTTTGTTGTTGTTGTTTTAGCGGTCTTTGTTAGGGATGTGGTGACAAAATTTTTTCTTAATTATATGAAAGATTGTATCATTGAAGCTTTAGCTAATCCAGAAAAGGAGAGAATGAAACATGACGACACAACCATCTCAAGCTGGCTTCAGAGTAAGTATTTTTATTTTTCCAAGGATGAAATTTCCATCTTTTGTCATTGCTATGCTATGTATTCTGTTACCTATGCTAAGAGCCTATTTGTCAAGTGCTCTTGAGAATATCTAGCCACTCAACTTGTTCTACAGAGGGTCCATGTCCTTGGCTGTGTAAGGAGGTTCATATGGTACTTAATTCATTTTCTAACTCAAGAGGCCAGTATTGGCTGTGATAGCATTTGGGCAAGCATTACTGGGGAGATGAAAGTTCCCATCCATTCTATTACTTTAGAAGAATTAATCTTTTTTTTAAGATTTTTTTCTTGATGTGGACCAATTTTAAAGTCTTTATTGAATTTGTTACAATATTGCTTCTGTTTTATGTTTTGGTTTTTTGGCTGTGAGGCATGTGGGCTCTTAGCTCTCCAACCAGGGATCGAACCTGCACCCCCTACATTTGAAGGTGAAGTCTTAACCAGTGGACTGCCAGGGAAGTCCCTAGAAGAATTAATCTTAAGGGAACTATTCTCCCTTCTCTCCTTTCCATCCTGAGGTTCCAGTCACCTTAAAAGAACAAAAACTTGGTTGTTTAACAAAAAGCCCTAGCCTTGTTTTTTTTCCTTGTACCTTTGATTTCTAGCAGCCAGTTACATTTTCTTTCAACCTGTTGTGTCTCTGATAGCTGAATCTTGCAGTAGCTTCCCATTGCTCTTTGAAGTCTGCAATCTGTAATAAATCATACAAGTAAGTTCTTTTGGGATCAGGTCCTTTCTATACTAGCCTCATCTTTTGCCCCTCCCTAATATTCTAGGTTCCGTTAATGCTGAACTTCTTGCACTTTCTTTTGCACATGTTATTCCCTCTTCTTGGGGTACCCTTGGGATACCCTTCTATGCCCACTCATCTCTTCCAACACATTTTCTACTTATTCATTAGATTTTAGCTTAGAGGTCACTTTCTTTGGAAAGCTTTCCCTGTTAACAACCCAAAAGTCAGAATAAGGTGCCCCTCTTCTGTACTTCTATGGAACTTTTTATTCATCATAGTTATTTTAGTTTAGTTTTCTATATCTCTCTGGACTGTAAGTTCCTTGAGGGCAGGACCTGTGTTTTGTCCATTGTCCTTTAGGTGCTCAGCAAATAATTCTTGAAAAGGCTGCAGATCACTTGACTTTACTGGGGTCTCCTCCTCTTTTTTTTTTTTAAAAAAGGCCACGCCGTGCTGCATGCAGGATCTTGGTTTCCTGACCAGGGATTGAACCCATGCCCCCTGCATTGGGCGTGCCAAGTCTTAACAATTGGATGGCCAGGGAAGTCCCTCCTGCTCTTGTCTTGAGTGGGGTTTTCTCCCTACTAATGTGATAAGGACTCCTGGCTAAAATTGGTCTTTTGATTGCCTCTTGGTCTGGCAATGTTTCCTTGCCCCTCCACAACTAGTGGCATGTTCCTAGATAAAATGAGATTTTTTTGTGTGACTCAGACATTTGAGGGGCAGGTGTTTTGTTGATCATTCAAGTTTACTGAGTTATCTGCAAGATTTTGTTGTGGCCTAATTAACGTCACAAGTTATGGAATCAGGCCGTATAAGTTTGAATCACTGTTCTACCTCATACCAACTGTGTGTCCATGAGCAAGTTACGTGACCTGTCTGTTCGGAATTTCCCTCATCGATAGGTTTATACCAACCTGAGATAATTACTGCAAAGGTTAAATGAGATAATTACATAAAGAGCTTAATAGACTGCTTGGCATATGTATGGTCAATAAATATTAGCTATTATTAATTATAAAATTCTGTTCAGTGGCATCAGCAATACAATTTTTCCCACCTCATTTTGTTTGGGAAATTTCGTTGAAATAACACTTAATATTGTGCTTTTTGTTTTATGAACTGTTTTTTAAAAAGCCCTATTCCTTTTTTATCTCATATAGGTCTGGCTAGTTTCTGTGGTGCAGTTTTTCGTAAATATCCAATTGATCTTGCTGGTCTTCTTCAATATGTGGCTAATCAGCTAAAGGCAGGCAAAAGGTATTCATAGCAAATTATATGTAAATGAAATTCAGTAATTAGAGTACTTCTGCCGGTATTGGGATACTGACATTACTATTATGTTGAAAAACTGTTTGTTGGTTGTAGGCTTAAGAAAATAATTGCTCACTTATTTATATGGAATTCTTTAATTAAAAGAAATAACTTAAAATATGCAGAAAGAAATGTAATATTTGGCTATATGTGTAACTCATTAAAGTAACTAACTCACTTTGACTACCAGTTAGGCTTTTGAATAAATGGTTGATATGGTATATTGTAAATCCTCTTATGGCAAAACTCATTGCACTATTGATTATGCTACTGGACAGTAATTGGCCTTTACATTGAACATTTGGTAGGAATGTGTTTATTTTGAGGGTATATATAGTATCTTTAAAACACAACTATTTTTTGAATTTAAACTTCAGAGATAGGTAACACTAATGCACCTTTTGGACATTGTCTTCTTTTCTTTATAAATACTGAGTTTTATTATTTTATTCTGGACCAATATCAGTGCTTAGAGTTTGAATTGGAATGTATATTAAACCCCATCAGCAATAGACTGACTAGACTCAAAAGAACTGGAAATGGTTTTCAAAAGCTTTCTGGTAGAAAGCAAACAGAAATCTGTAAAGCTATCTGGTGCTCCAAACAAGTATTACCTAAGTAATTCTTGACAGATTATTTTGGTTTAGGGAAAGCTTAAAAAAAATTAGGTTTGGGATTTAATCCGCATATATCACTTGCTTTATACTCCTCTATTGGCCATTCGTATACATTTTACTCTTCTGTGTCTGTATAGGCCAGGAAAACATCACATTACTTTTAAATCTCTAGTTCAGTTTTCTGTACTGTGATATAGTTTTTGTGACCATCTAATGAAAAGATTGTTTAAAGGAAAAACAAAATATTTCATTGGTACTTGTTGCATACTTATTTGAAGAGGGCCCTCTTGTTTTCAAAAACTATGTTTAGAGAAGCGAGGCAAGTTGAGAGAGTAAGCACTTAATAAGAATCTTAGAAAACTGTTCCTTTGTCTATTAACTTGTGTCTTGGGTATACCTAGCTTTACCTTTCTTTGGAAAAACATCTGTATTTGTTCTGTAGGAAAGAATGTTTTTCCTTATCTTCATTACTTAACAAAGTAAGGAAGATCTTGGAAGTCATAAGGTGTTATTTCCATTGACAGTCCTAAACTTTGAGAATTCAAATGAATAACTGTTGGCACAGTAATAAATATGTGTAAGGCAGGCCACTAAACTGTCATCTTAGGCTCAAATATCACAACTTGGAATTTGCATTTCCTTCCTTTTTTCTTTTCTCCTCTCCCTCCCTCCATTCCTCCTAAGTGTGTGTGATTGTTTAAAGAGATGGCTCTATACTATCAAAAAATATATATTGAGCATCCTGTACTGGAGGATAAAAAAAAAATGTTATGAAGGGCATTATTGGGTTGGCTGCTAAAAATGAAATATGACCGTATATTAGATAAAAGTATTGCATCAGTGTTAGGTTTACTAAAGTTGATAACTGTTGCTGTGGTTATGTAAGAGAATAGCGATAGTCTTAGGAAACACATTAGCAATTTTAGGGGTAATTAGGAATTTTAGGTACCTCTAAAATGATGTTACTTACTAGATAAGTTACTCTCACATAGTTCAAGAAAATTGTGAGAGAGAGAGAGAGAGTGTGTGTGTGTGTGTGTGTGTGTGAGAGAGAGAGAGAGAGAGAGGGAGGGAGGGAGGGAGAGAGAGAGAGAGAGAGAGAGAGAGAGAGAGAGAGAGAGAGAAGATGGGGGAGAGAGAGAGAAAGCAGAAATGATAAAGTGAACGGGATGTTCACAATGTTAATAACAGGTGAAGTAGGGATAAAGGCTATGTGGGTGTGCTTTGTACTGTTCTTATCTTTGTATCCTATCTGTAAGTTTGAAATTACTTCCAAGTAAAAAGTTAAACATACTACATGCCCCAAATATTTATATACAAATAATTTAGGGATTCTTAGTATATTAATTACAATTCATTTTTACTTTTATGTTTGAAGTTTCAACTATAGACTATTTCTTATTTTTCCTAAATAGTTTTGACCTGCTTATATTGAAAGAAGTGGTACAAAAAATGGCAGGAATAGAAATTACAGAAGAAATGACAATGGAGCAACTAGAGGCCATGACTGGTGGAGAGCAACTAAAAGCTGAGGTGAGAATTGCTCTTTTTGTTTAGTGACTCAAAATTCAAAATGTATGCATGCTCCCTTTTAAAATCGCATCAAAAAAAATAAAATACTTGGGAATAAACATCACCAAGGAGGTGAAAGACTTATAAGCTGAAAACTACAAAACATTAATAAAGGAAATTGAAGATGATTCAAAGAAATGGAAAGATATCCCATGCTCTTAGATTGGAAGAGTTAACATTGTTAAAATGGCCATGCTACCCAAAGCAATCTATAGATTGAATGCAATACCTATCAAATTACCCATGACATTTTTTACAGAACTAGAACAAATAATCCTAAAATTTATATGGAACCATAAAAGACCCAAAATTGCCAAAGCAATCCTGAGGAAAAAGAACAAAGCAGTAGGCATAACCCTCCCAGACTTCAGACAGTGTTACAAAGCTGCAGTAATCAAAATGTACGCATGTTCATAATAAAGAATTTAAACAGCACATAAGTACATAAAGCTAAGTGTCAAAGCCATACATACCCTCCTCTTAAAATCGCCCCCACCTCCCTTTTAAAAATTGCGATATACTAGTTATTTTAACCTTTTTAAAAAAGCTGAAACAAAGTGTAAAAGACAGTAAGTAATACATCTGGAGGGAAATAAATATCAAATCTTCTGTGGTCCTTGATACCCCAATGGGCATAAATCTGACAGTTGTTGACTCTGCCCCACACTGACTAAAGGATAATCCTTTATAAGGGACTGCATGGTAGAAAGTGGAAAATATGTAGAAGTTTAAAGACAGTTGACAGTTATCTTTAAGCCAGTGACTAAAGCCAGTGGCAGTAATAGTGTCAGTAAAATAAATTTGTAAAGAGAGGGAAGGAATGTAGAGTGTGTGGGTTTGTTATCTTCAGGATTGTAACCAAACCCTTTCTGTGTTTTTTCTTCAAATCAGATGGCATGTTTTATGTACTGGTACACTGGTAAAGTTATGTCTTCTCTTTTGCAGGGTGGTTACTTTGGCCAGATAAGAAACACTAAAAAATCCTCCCAGAGATTAAAGGATGCACTATTAGACCATGACCTTGCTCTTCCTCTCTGTTTGCTTATGGCTCAGCAGAGGAATGGGGTAATCTTTCAGGAAGGTGGAGAGAAACATTTGAAACTCGTGGGAAAGCTCTATGATCAGGCAAGTTAAAGTGGCCTTTGTGTTTCTGTGGGTTTTTAAATCTTGATAGTGGAAAATATAGAATGTGATACAATTTGAAAAATGTCATTTTGCACATCATATATATATCATATGATATATATTATATACAATATATAATATGTAATTATATATATAATAGACATTCTGGAAATTGGGACTCTTTGCAAATTATGATATTTAAGAGATGGATCTAGGGGATATAATAATATGTATAATGTTTTCAGTTAAGTAGATAACGTCAAGTTGTTTGCTCTCATCTTTTCTGATCTCTGGAAATCTGGAATTTCAGCCACAACAAAGTAGATATGATCTTCATTTATAAAATATATTTAAAAATATTAAGCACCAAAACCTATGGTTAGCCTACAAGATGTGTTTAACTGTCACCAACTATATTACAAGGAAATAAAAAACATCATATTTTATAAAGTTTGCGACTTTTAAGGGCCAAGAAAATTGACTTGCATATACATAAAATTGTTCTATGTGACTTAGATAAATATATTCTGCTACTAAAGGTGGTGAACAATAGCTTGGAACTTGAGACCTTGGTTGACTATTAAAGTCTTAGATTAGTCAACTTTTCAGGACTTGGGTATCTTTTTTGTAGTATGATATATGATTAAGTTTGTAGATTGTCTCCAAAGTTCTTTCAAGTAGTAAAATTTGAATTCTTAATTGTTAATCAAAATATTGTTAAAATATATCTTAGTCATTTTGGAAAATGTTATATTGGTTTAGTAAAATGGTAGCACATTTGTGTTTTTTGTCTTATTTTTTAAATTTAGTGTCATGATACCCTGGTACAGTTTGGTGGGTTTTTAGCATCTAATCTAAGCACAGAAGATTATATAAAGCGAGTGCCTTCAATTGATGTGCTCTGTAATGAATTTCACACACCCCATGATGCAGCATTTTTCCTGTCTAGGCCAATGTATGCACACCATATTTCGGTAAGTATAAGTATCT